>NC_007197.1:712315-1369520 GCF_000002655.1 Aspergillus fumigatus Af293
AGGAGTGAGCCTGGAGTAAGCCGTGACCAGGCTCAGGAACCGCGCGTTGTTCAAATCTCCGCTGCCGCTGTTTATGGACTTGACCTTGAGGAACAAATACAATGATCAAAAGCTATGATACTACCTGTGAACCTAGAAAAGGAAGAGAAAAGGATAAAGCTACCTACTTACGCCCTGTTAGATACCGGAGCCGAAGGACGAGGATTTATTGATAAAGGATGGGCTGAAGACCAGAAGCTAGAGCCCATCCCCCTGGCAGACCCGATAACCCTGCACACATTTGATGGGAGCGAACCAGAGAATGGGAAGATAACCTGTTATGTTCAGATGGATATGAGAATTGAGGACCACTTTGAGAAAGACGCGAGGTTTTACATTGTCCAGTTAGCACACTACCCCATTGTGCTAGGAATACCTTAGATGAAGGTACACAACCCCCTGATACGGTTCGCAGCCCACAGTATTATGTTTGATAGCGACTACTGCCGGAAATACTGCAACACTCCCCAGAGGCCAACTAAGATACAAGCCCTGCATGACATCCCCCCGAAGACCCAGCCTAGATACCTGCCCCCGAGACCAAAGGGACTGGAGAACAGAGATATAGCTTTTATCTCCTTAGCAGCCTGCTCAGCTTACGCCTGGAGAAACGCTCAGATGTTCACAATCACCCTAGAAGATCTTAAAGCCGCCCTGAGGATTGAGAAAGCTCAGAAAGAAGACTTCACCAACCTGTTACCTGAAGAATTCAAAGACTACGCCAATGTTTTCTCCCCTAAGGAGGCTGAGCGCCTGCCACCACACCGCCCCTACGACCACGACATCAAGCTGTTAGAGGGAAAGACCCCCCCGTTCGGCCCTCTGTACGCCATGTCCCGAGAGGAATTGAAAGTCCTAAAGGAATAGATCGAAGAGAACCTGAGGAAGGGTTTCATCCGCCCTAGTTCATCACCCGCCGCGTCGCCTATCCTATTTGTTAAAAAGCCAGGTGGAAGCATACGAATCTGCGTTGATTACCAAGCCCTGAATGCTATGACTGTTAAAGATTAATACCCGCTGCCCCTAACAAAGGAAACCCTGAATAACCTGAAAGGGATGAAATATTTCACGAAGATTGATATCATTTCAGCATTCAACAATATCCGCATCAAGAAAGGACAAGAATACCTGACAGCTTTCCATACCCGACTAGGCCTGTTTAAATCCCTAGTGATGCCCTTTGGGCTAACAGGAGCACCTGAAACCTTCCAGCGATTCATTAATAATACCTTGCGAGATTACCTTGATGTCTTCTGCACTGCCTACCTTGACGATATCCTAGTTTACAGCAAGACCTGCACTGAGCATGTAACCTATGTTCGCTCCGTCCTGCAGAAACTACGAGAAGCTAGCCTGTATGCGAAAATCCAAAAGTGCGAGTTCATTGTCCCTGAAACCAAGTTCCTAGGCATTATCATTGGCCAGGATAGCATCCGCATGGACCCTGATAAGGTGAAAATAATTGTCAACTGGCAAGTTCTAACCTGCGTTGCTGATGCTCAGGCCTTTATTGGTTTTGGCAACTTTTACCGGCGATTTATCAAGGATTTCTCAAGAATTATTGCTCCCTTAGTGAACCTGACTGGGAAGGATGTCCCATTTATGTGGACCACAACCTATAAATTAAGTTTTGAAGCCCTGAAGAAGGCGTTTGTAAACGCCCCAATCTTGAAACCATTCAACTGGACAAAAGACGTCGTGGTTAAGACCAACTCTTCTGATTACATGTCTGCTGGTGTGATGTCCTAGTATGACAATGAAGGAGTCCTGCACCCTGTTACATTCTTCTCTAAGAAGCTCTCAGTCACTGAGTGCAACTACGAGATCTATGATAAAGAGTTGCTCACCATCATTCACTGTTTCGAGGAATGGCGCCCTGAACTAGAGGGTACACCATCACCGATCAAAGTTATAACTGATCACCGCAACCTAGAATATTTCATGTCTACCAAGCTGCTCAACAGATAACAAGCCTGCTGGTCCGAATTCCTGTCCCGCTTCAACTTTAAAATTATATATCGACCCGGGAAGCAAGGAGTTAAGCCTGATGCTCTGACCAGGAGGTCAGAAGATCTCCCTAAAGAGGGGGATGAACGGCTACAACACCAGAGCCAGACAATTCTGAAGAAAAAGAACCTTGACCCTGAAATTCAGAACTCAGTGAAACTAGAAGCCATCACGAGGAGCCAGACTATCCTAAACCTGACTAGAAATAGCCAGTCAGCTACAAGATGAGTTCGCTTTGCAGACCCAGTAGCCCGAGTTGCTAGAACACCTAAGGAACCTACTGGAGTGCCTGCTCGACCAGCTTGGACAGACCAACCAGACCAATCAGACCAACCGGACTAACCAGACCAACTGGACCAACTGGACCAACCAGAGCCCCCTCCCAGTATCAAGGAACTACTAGATACTGCCTATCAGTCGGATAATACTGTACAGTCCATCCTACAAGCGTTGGATAGGAATGCTAGTTGACACCCTGAGATCACCCTGGCTGATTGCAGACAACGAGGAAGCTATCTGTACTACCATGAACACTTATACATCCCTAACCATGATGAGCTGAGAGCCCAGTTATTACAAGAATGCCACGACAAGCCCGCTGCTGGACACCCTGGAAAGCATAAGTTGTATGAGTTGATAGCACGAGAATATTACTGGCCGGGCATGTACCGATATGTTGATCGCTGGACCCGAAACTGCCACACCTGCTGCCGATCCACCCCGTCTCGTGAAGCCCGCTAAGGAGTGCTATGTCCGCTCCCAGTACCTGAACAATCATGGCAAGATATCTTAATGGACTTTATCACCAGTCTAGTACCTAGTCGAGGCTACAATGCCATACTGGTTGTTGTCGATCGACTTACAAAGATGAGGCACTTTATCCCCTGTCGGACTACCTGCGATGCTGAAGGTGTAGCCTGATTATACATCTGTCATATATGGAAGCTACATGGCCTACCAAGAACAATAGTATCAGACCGTGGCCCTCAGTTTGTCGCCGCGTTCTGGAAGCACCTGACCCGACGCCTAGATGTCAAGAACCTGTTGTCTACTGCTCATTACCCTGAGACTGATGGCCAAACTGAAAGGATGAACGCTGTTCTAGAATAATACCTGCGCGCTTATATTACCTATCTACAAGATGATTGGGCCGACTGGTTACCATTAGCTGAGTTCGCCTCGAACTCTGTCCGATCTGAGGCTACTAGAATCTCACCCTTCTTCGCGAATTATAGATTTTACCCACGCATGGGGTTTGAACCTGCCTAGCCCGTGAATCACCCTGCCGCTAGAGACACTGAGGCCTTTGCAAAGAAAATGCAAGACGTTGTTGACTATATCCGCGCCCAGATCCACGTTGCCTAGGCCCGTTATGAGGAACAGACGAATCGCCACTGGAGACCTGCCCGCCGTTACCATGTGGAATAACTGGTTTGGTTAGACGCCCGAAATATTAGGACCCTGCGCCCCCAGAAGAAGCTTGACTGGAAACACCTAGGGCCGTTCTGTATCAAGAAGATTATTAGCCCACACGCCTATGAGCTAGATCTACCAGCTTCTATGAAGATTCACCCTGTGTTTAATGTTAGCTTGCTGCGCCCTGTCGCTAAAGACCCTGTTCCTAGACAAAGACAACCACCACCACCAGTAGAAGTCGATGGCCTAGAAGAATGGATTGTCAAGGATATCTTAGATTCCCGCTGGGAACACTGGGGCCGATGGGGCCCCCGTCTGAAGTATACCGTCAAATGGCTGGGCTACGACAACCCCACTGAGGAACCCGCCCATTACCTGAGGAACGCACAAGAGATTGTGGCTAACTTCCACCGCCGCTACCCAAGCAAACCTAAACCAGCAGATGGTCTCGACGGAGCTCAACCCTGAGGAGGAGAGTACTGTCATGGTGCTGCCGTGGATAGGAGTTGGCGTCGCTAAGAAGGAATCACGTGACTCTGTGAATATCTTCACCGCACAATTCAGCAACCCGTTTGAAGGTCTTTGAGCTACGTACGGACGCACAGCCTTCTCACCCAGGAAGGCCATACTCTATTGAATTCTCAGATCAGGCTCTCAATCCAGGCGCCCTGCCTAGGATAAGGGACAGCTCCCCCTCCGCTCACTGCCTGACACCCGCCCAGCAACCACCACGCGTCTCGACGCGTCAATAACATGGCACGACATAACAACCAACCTGGTGGCCCTCTACAGGCTGCACTACAGGAAACAACCACCTCAGCCACTGCTAGAGCTCTCGAGGGACAGAAAATCTTTAGTCCCATAGCAGCCTTCCTTGATGATCACCGACGCCAGAATGCTGGCCTCACGCCCCGCCAGCTAGGAGCGCTCACGGCCCTTAGCAATGACCTGGCTAATATAGCCCAACAACACTTCAATGCCTACATCAGCGGCGTGCCCTTGACCAATGCCCCCCTCCCCCTCACCCCTGCCCCTGCCCCTGCCCATGGCCCCTGCTTCCTTCCCCCCCTCACCTCCCCCTTCTCGTCCCCCCTCCGGTCTTGCCCAGTCCACATACGCGACTGTCACCAGAAGTCCCCCAGCTAGGAACAATGCTGCCACAAAGAAAACATACAGTAATACTAAGACTGATAGGTTAGCTACAAAGCTGCCACCTCCTGACAACCGACTCTTTGTGCGCCTTCCGGAGAACCATCTTGCCAAGAGCATGGATGCATTTGCTATACATACTAGCCTGCGATCCCATCTGGGCACTAATGGAAAGCTTCTCAAGGGCGTCCAATCTATCAAAACTGGACTCGCTCTTCTGCCAGTCTCTACTGAAGCCCTCCCAGCCCTAGAGGCCCAAAAGGAAGCCATAGCCGCCTTCTTTAAAGACTGCCAGATCGAACGGAGTTCCCGCTGGATCTCTTATCGAGTGACCAATGTACCCAGGAAGGTTGGCCGACTTACTGGCAGCCAATACTCCATGATCCCCGTTAACCCTGAAATCTTGTCTTCAGAGATCACTGAAGCTATAGGCCTTAACCCAGTCTCTATTACTGAGACTGCTACAAGTGCCGCTAACCCCAACACTATCTCGTCCAGCTGGTTTATCAACTTCCCGGAGGACAGCAAGGCCAACCTTCCAGTACGACTCTCCTTGTTTGGCATGATCACCAATGCTCAGCTGCTAGTAAGAAAGACAAAGATTGTACAGTGCAACCGCTGCTGGAAGTGGCATAACGCTAGATCCTGCGCTCGCCAGCCCCGGTGTCGACTTTGCGGCTCTACCCAGCATACTGAGGAGGGCCATAGCAATAGATGCAGTACCCAACCTCCCCACACCTGCCCTCCAAGGTGCCTACACTGCCATGGCCCCCACCCGGCTGACTATGAGCAATGCCTCCTGCGACCTAGCAAGGCAGGCACTCGATGCACAAAGGCCCAGCAAGCCGAGATTCGCAAGACTAGCTCCCTAGAGCTTGCCAAGGCACGCCTAGAGAGACAGTGCTGCATGCAAGTCCCAGAGCCTTCCCAGGACCAAATCATGGCTATGAACAGCCGCCCTTCACCCTTCCCCTTCCGCACGGCTACCCCCCCGCCACAGGAGCCTTTAGACTCTCCCCCGGTCACAGCCAGAGCAGTCCGCTTCGTATCTCCTAAGCCACAAAACAGCTTTGAAGTTCTGATGAACGAACAAATATGAAGTACCAAAATCACCCAAGGAAGGAGTCTATCGCTATACTCCAGCTGAACGTTGGCCGTATACCAGAAGCCCATGAAATTGCCCTCTCCCAGGCATACTCCAACCACATCGACATTATCCTTATACAGGAGCCCTACATTTACAGAGACCTGACTCGAAAGATCACAAAAAGGCACCCATCTTACGAGTGCTTCTCCCCAACTGATTCTTGGGAGATAAGTGGCATCCCTCGAGTTCTTACCTACATTCGTCGGAAAAATGGCATCCGAGCCTCCCAACTCCGCCCTGACTCAATAAGCCAAGAGACCCTCTCAGACCTTCTTCTACTCCAGATCTCCTCGTGCTCAGGACAATCTGCCTTGATATTTAATATATATAATGCTCCTGCTGGCGCAAAACGGGCGGGTGAAGCAGCGAGAACTCTTACTTCCTTGCTGGAGTCCTACTTCTCTCTGCCTACCCTGCTTGCTGGTGACTTCAACCTACACCACCACAGATGGCAGCCCTCACTCCAGCACGCACCCACTACCTTCGCAGAATCATTCACAGAATGGCTTGACAGGCTTGGACTACTGCTTACCTCTGAGATTGATATCCCTACACATGACAAAGGCAACGTCCTGGACCTTGCCTTTGTCTCTAGCTCCCCAACCCTCATAGGAGCCAGTACCAGGGTTGCACATCATCTAGACGCCACCTCGGATCATCGCCCACTTCTTACGAACCTGCCGTGGGAACAGGGACCTGTGGAAACTCCGCAAAGACTAAGATTTGACACACTAGACCACACCCGCTTCCTCACACTTCTCGCCTCTAATATAGCCAACGTCAGGAGCTCAGCAGAGAATGAAGATGAACTAGACTATCTTGCAAATGGAATTACTGCAGCCATCCACAGCTCATACACAGCCTCTGCAAACAAGTCAATACCCCAAGGGGGAGGCCAACGATGGTGGAATACCACGTGCAAGGAGGCATTACAAGACTACCGGGCAGGACTCTGCACACAGAAAGACTTCCGGCGGGTAACGCGGCGAGCCCGAGAACAGTATTGGAGAGACAAGATCAGCGCGGTAACCGAGAGCAAGGAGGTGTTTGATATATCAAGATGGCATAAGTCAACAGGCTCCTACCGCAGCCCCCCACTTAAGGACCCTTTGAGACCGGACAGCCCCCCAGCGGTAGCCTTACAAGAGAAGCGGGATATCATATCCCGGAACCTTCTTCAAAATACCGCTGAAGCAGGAGACATCCCGCTGGATACGCCAGCAGTCCCATCTAGCTCACTGCCATTCCCTGATGTAACCATGGCCCAAGTCGAGAAGTCAGTCCTACAAGCAGGGAATACAACCCCTGGGGCTGACGAGCTACCCACTGGTATAATCAAGGTGGCATGGCCCCTGATCAAAGACAGAGTCCTTGCACTCTATCAGGGTTGCCTTCGAACTGGCTATCATCCAAAGTGCTTTCGACACGCAGTTCTAGCAATAATCCAAAAACCAAATAAGTCTAACTGGTCTAGCCCTAGGTCATATAGGCCTATTGCCCTCCTGTCAGTACTGGGCAAAGGCCTCGAGAGACTAATTGCCCGGAACATGGCATGGATTGCTATCCAGTACAGAGTCCTGGCTAGTCAACAGTTTGGGGCCCTGCCTCTCCGCTCAGCAACTGATCTGACTACATCCTTGCTCCATGATGCAGAACAGGCCCTTAACCAAAGGCTAACAGCCTCACTCCTCACCTTTGATGTAAAGGGAGCCTTTGATGGAGTCCTTCCTGGGAGACTTATCCATCGACTGCGCTCACAGGGCTGGCCTGATAACCTAGCTCGCTGGGTAGCCTCCTTTGTCACAGGGCGAGTGGTACAAATCCGCATTGACGGTGAAATAGGACCAGCAACAGAAATACTCTGCGGCCTGCCACAAGGTTCACCAGTATCCCCTATTCTATTTATGCTCTATCTAGCCCCCTTATTCTGGCTTGGAGTTCCAAAGTCCAGGTTTGGATACGCGGACGATGGAGCTATCCTGGCAATCTCACCGTCTATTGAGGCGAACTGCCAAAGCCTATCCAACTCCCTACAAGAAGCCCTTGACTGGGCCGCTACGGAGGGGATCACCTTCGCGCCAGATAAATATGAACTGATCCATTTCTCACGCCGCAAGGCTGACCAGGATCCAAGCCACACACCAAGCATCGTAGCAGGCCCGGTCACAGTCTCCGAGAATACAACTCGCCCTTACCTGCGTTGGCTGGGGGTCCTCTTTGACAAGAAGCTCAGCTTCAAGTACCATGTCAGGGAGACAACCTCAAAGGCTCTGACAGTTGCAAATGCCCTCCGTGGCCTCGGGAACACAGTCCGGGGAATCAAGCCCTATCTCATGCGACAGGCGGTGATAGCCTGTGTGCTCCGGAAAGCCTACTTTGGCGCAGAAACCTGGTGGCCAGGTCGCTCGCGCCCCTGCCCCCGTGCAGGCTCTATCTCAAACCAGGTCCAGGGGCAACTTGATAAGATAGCTAAGGTTATACAGACAGGTGCTAGAGCAATTCTCCCTATCTACCGCACAACTCCCTTGCCTGCTTTATACCGGGAATCAGGGCTCCTACCAGCAGAAATTGAGCTTGATCATATAGCTACATCGGCCGCGATCCGTGTTCGTCGCCTAGACCCTTACCATCCCCTGCGCAGGAGGGCAGCAAAAATTGCACAGACTGGCTGGGCAACTAGCCGTTTTGCACGCCGAGTACTAGCCCTACCAGAATCAGAGCAGATAAACCCGCTGCAATATCCCCCTTGGCTCCCAAGGGAGGCACGGGCGGATGCTCAACTGCGAATAAAGGCACCTAACGGACTATCCAAGGAGCAGGCAGCTACCAACTTCCAAGACTTTTACTCCTCTCTCCCAAACACTGATATGAAAGTCTTTACAGACGGGTCTAAATTGCCTAACGGAATGGCAGGTGCTGGCTTTGCTCTATACCAGACAGGAAGACTATGTCTCCAATCATCGTTTTCTCTCGGGCTAAATAAAGAGCTTTTTGATGCCGAAGCAGAAGCAGCTCTCGCTGGTATAAAAGCAGCCATGCAGTATCATACTGCACGCTTTGCTACTAACCTCTGGGTCTGCCTAGATAACCTGGAAGTGGCCACTCGCCTGCTCTCGCCCTTTGCAGGCTCATCCCAAGAAATTTTCGAGACCGTCCGAACCCTGGCCTCGACCTGGCTTGAGCGGGAGAGGTTCCCCTACACTGACGGGGGCTCCGTACGTATCTGCTGGGTCCCTGGGCATGCGAAAGTCCCTGGGAATGAAGCAGCTGATCAAGCCGCGAAAGAGGGAGCTGCCTTAGAACCCCCTATCTCCCAAAAACATTCTTTTGCCTCGCTTAAGCGTCAAACAAAGGCTGCCATGATCTCTGGCCTACAGAAGCACTGGCAAGCCGTGGCCCCGCAGCCCTACCAAGATCTTTGCATCACCTCCTCCCCCAGGTGCCCTGATGAGCTACGCCTCCCGCGCCACCTTCTCGGGCGGATCCTAGCAGCTCGTACAGGGCATGGTGATTTTGCAGACTATCATGAGCGGTTCAACCATGAAGACGCCCATCTTCATTGCCGGTGCGGAGCCAGGAAGTCTCCAGTGCACTTCTTCTTCTGCCGAATAGTTAAGAGACGCCTACCCCAACCCCTAGGGCCCCCCTCCGAGATGATTCCCTTCCTTCTGGGAACTGCAAAAGGTGCAGCAAAGCTGGCTGCCTGGCTATCACAGACTCGGTTCTTTGATGATATCTGTCCAAGACGGCCCCTGCCTGAGCACGCCTGAGACAATACAATCCTTCTTTTAAAAAAAAAAAAAAAAAAAAAAAAAAAAAAAAAAAAAAGAGGAGGGGGGAAAGCAGAGACGCGGAGAATTGGCGGATCATAGTGCGGAGATGGATCCATGCAGCTGGCATCGCAATTTAACCTACTATAGCAGACCTTCCCCATGACTGAGGCAGCTATGCGAACGCGCCAAAGTCTCTTGTTTGTACATAGAACTAGCAATAGTTAGAGACACCCAGGGCTCACCCCCTGGCGGCCTTTGCCCCGATTGGGGATAGTGGAAAACGTGCAAGTCACGAGCCACGGCCGTAAAATACATACACACACACACACTCTTTGAGCTACGTCCTGTCTATAGAGCCTGCCTATAACAGTCTGCCCTGCAACCGGAACAGATAGATATAGATTGCTGTAGCCAGTCCGAGTGTCAACTACCTCATTAACCTATTTCTGTTTACCTGTGATCCAGTACCTTGACAGTTGCCTTGAAGTAAGCCAAACAAAAAAAACAAACCTTGATTGGCATTGCGTGAGATGCAAAAGTAAAAAAGGAACGGCCCGAGCCGCGGATCGAACGCGGGACCTCTCGCAGATTTGCTTGGGTTTTCCCTAAGCGAGAATCATACCACTAGACCACCCGGGCTTGCGATGATCACAGGTGCAATTAATTGATTATACAAGCTGGAATAAGAATAAAATTCGATGGATATATGTCTGGACTAACGAATTTACTGGGGCCACAAATCTCTCAACGCTGGACGCAACAAAATGTATTACTATTACTACGGACATGATTTGATTCAAGATAGTTTTAAAACCCCAAAAACAACCCATATGTGCTACAATGCTACTCCAATACTCCTGCGCGAAATGTGCTCTGAAACCTATAGCACATCCAGTCATGTGACTCATGTCAATCGCCATCAATCGAGGAGTTCTCTACGAGTGCAGATCATCTGGAGCATGCGTTTCCTGCGGCTATTTGTGGTTTGTGCGGTGTCTCACTCTCACATGCGAAGATTACGAGCTGCCGCTGCTTTGGTCTCCAAGATGCTAAAAAGACATTGCGAGGTGCGACAGCACCATTATTCAAATCAACTATAGCTACCAAATTATCCATACTATGTTCACAACCAAGAACTGGTTGGTAAGTGTTTCGGTGGCCGTCAGGGTCTTCTCACCCTTTCATGGTTGCGTTGGCTTAGAGAGTGGTACATATGGAATCGATCCATTTACGCGTAAAATGTACACGTTGTTGATTCTGCCCATTGCAGGATACGTATGTAATCTCCAAGCGATCATCTGTTCAAGTCTTAGCTGTGTCGAGTCTGAACACAACATCCAGCACCAGGAGTGCTCTAGACTCTCCTGAATTGCATGGTAATATTGTAGCTGATCTGTAGTCAAAACACAAGGCCGCAAAGTCCCTCTTCCTCGATTGATCCGGCGGGTTAGGTGGATTCTTGATCTACGTCCCACCCTCGAGACCTCCAAGTCTGTCGCTGCATCACAGGGTTAGATGAATATGACCGAGCATTATTTCATCGCACTTGCGCCGAGCACAGATATGCATCTGTTGCTAAGGTCTGGCTTACAGTGGGTAGGTACCTATGCGGCGCAGTGGATGTTTCCCTTCGCGATGATGAGACCCCAGCCCACGCCAGTCTGAACCATGCTGAGACATGATATCGTGCCGTGTTTAGATTGCTAATTAAGGAGACTGCAGGCAACATGTCCCTATAAGTAGAGCAAACGCGTAGGCACAAGTTCACCCTGGCGTTACCATTCAACCACGCAACATACTCATGGTTCAGGTGCTGCTCTATCCCAGAGCCACATTCATTCGGATTGGTACCGCTTGGATATTGTTGCTTTTATGAGAAACAAAACAAGAGATATTGTTCTCCTGGAGGGATGTACTACCATCACGCATACAATGCTCGTGAACAAGTGGAGGCAATCTTGCTTGCGGACTATGCGGGACGACGACTCGAACCATCAACCACCTACACCGGATGTCCCGCCGCTGTGATGTGACAGAGCAACTCTACTAAGGCTTCCGTTTTTATCTCAAGAACAAGGTCTAAAGTTCAAGAACAACGGACTGGAATTTTGGAAGACTTAATTATGCTGAATGCCACTGTGGTAAGCCGCCCAGTGTTTACCAGGCAGTCAGCTTGCAAGATGACGTCTCCGGCTCTCCGCTGAATAGTACCACGGAAAAGTTCGGAAGGCAATCGTGACGTCGTGGGCTCCAAAATCGTGCAGTTGACATCCTAATAAGCTTGGGCTCGTCGCGGCGGTAGGGCTGACTATGAGTTGATTAGTGTGCTGAATAGTTATGCAGTTCGAGGCTGAGTAATACGCAGCTGGGTCCAGGGAATCAGTGTCATGCCGATGTTGAGCGATCTTCGAACGTTGTGTTGGAGAAATGGGATAGAGTCTGATTCTGATCCTCAGGGTGTCGAACCAAGATCGGTGGTGTCCATGCGTAGTGGCGTGCTGACGAGGCCCGCTGATCGCAGATCCGGAAAAGACAGGCTCAAGCGAGATTCAAAAGATGCACCGTTGCCGCTATTAGTAGTTTCGGGAGATAAAGGGTTCTGTTGTCAAGCTGTAAATCTACACGCATGTCAAAGCTATTGTCTTTCCTCTAGCAAGTCTGGCGTCGACTGCATATCCGTAGAGCAGTCAACTTGATATGATACTATAAGCTGTTCGTACGATATATGGTAACAGGTCGATATCACTCTCAGCACGTACAATGTCTGCTCGACGAGCAAGCATTGCCATCACCACGTGGCAACCTGACACATATACGAAGCGACCTGATGATTACAGCGGGCGTCAGTTTTGACACCCACCCCGAATCTCTCGACTATCCCGTATCTCTCAGGTGATGGATGTCAACAGAATTGGCCCCGTACGAATCATGGGCACGAGAAAAAGACCTATGAGAAAACGAAGATAGAGAGTTCAACGCATACTACGATGGAGAGTCAGAGTCTGCGGGGAGGTCTAACCAGGAATAACCGTCAGATTCCTAGAATGATGGGGATTACCACGAAGAATACACGGATAATCAAGAGCAGGGGCCTAGTAGCGAAGCACACTTTGCTGTCTTTGCACAACCGGTTCAATGTCATAGCTGCGAGTAGCAACTTTCATTGAATAAGGCTTTTCATGCTCATACTCTGAATGACGAAGGAATGGGTGCATTTCACCTTGTCAACGTTGATGTTGCAGACCTGCCGGTCAGTAAGGCAACACCCAAGCAAACCGTGTCCTAGGATGGGAGCACTGTTTCGGTATCGGAGTAAACAGGTGGAAGTATATCGTCTCTGCTAGGGCTTGAGAGGTCTGGGCGTTCGGTGCTCCGGTACGCTGTTTCTTCTTCCAGTCATCATTGCCGTTATTAGCGATGGTATGTCTGGTAACTTGTATCTTTTTGTGCTGGTGTGCGAGTCATCAAAGGCCTCTCGTCAGCTTGTAATTCAGACGGATCTGGTGATTACGTGTAAAACTCGGTGAGAAGAATATGGGAGGTTCCTGAGTCTCAACCTCAGACTCAGGGGTAAGTCTCTGAAGCACAAAGCCTGTATGTGATCTTTCTGAGGAGTTTCAAGTTTTTCGCGGGGAAATGGCAGTTCCGCCTGCCTTCCGAAATCCCAAGCAAACTCCTCTCGCCCGTCTGTTTGTTACGTATTCTCTCCCCTACCTGCGTTGCTTCCCTCGAGTCTGTCAGGGTTCTGTCCCCCGCTAATTGCTGCCAATTGGCTTAACTATCCCTGAGGCGTTAGAGCTCACAGTGTAGCCTGACTT
Source organism: Aspergillus fumigatus Af293 (assembly GCF_000002655.1). Classification (NCBI taxonomy): domain Eukaryota; kingdom Fungi; phylum Ascomycota; class Eurotiomycetes; order Eurotiales; family Aspergillaceae; genus Aspergillus; species Aspergillus fumigatus. The sequence continues at coordinate 725,665 of NC_007197.1, forward strand.
CAACGGGATACACCCAAAAGGCGAAGTTTTTGTAGTCTGGTGTCCTGTCCTCGGAATTTTCTAAGTTTTTGCTGAGCTCCCCCAAAAAGGGGAAATTGTTAATGAATGCATTGAGGGAACCAAATTGGTGCTGGCAAATGATACTAGGGCTCTACATTCGATCACCACTGGCCAGTGTCGCAGTGCACCTCAGAATGAAAGCTCCGGTCCTTTTTCTGTTCCTGAGGTGGTCAATCAAGTACCAGACAGCAAGCCGTGTCCCTTGCTGTATTCAAAGATCTTGGCGTGCTTGTATCTTGGGATTGATTCTTTTGGAGAGAGTCTCTTCTTATAATACGGACAGCCGTATGTCTGGGGTCCTGGCGAGGAGTGGGCTATGAAATCTGGACGAATCGACGCGTGCCCGAGTCTCTGGGGATCTTATTAAAGTTGCAGTGATGCGTAGCAGGTTCAGAACTTACCGGCATTCAGCATGACGCCCCCAGTAAAGCTCGCTCTTTTGTGCAGTTGGCGGTGAAAACGAATGTCTTCGGATGAGACATGTACGGTTCCTTTTCCTGGGTGTCAGTAACTCCTTGACTTCATGATTGGGGATAGACCAAACAGTATGGATCTTGAACCTGCCAACATTGTGTTGATGGTTTGCAATAAATCGGTACCTTACACATGTATGTGCAACATCCGAGCAATGTAAGCATTGAATATATATCAAGGTTACGGCAGGCAGGGGACACGCACGAACAAACGTACGAGGGGTGTAATTGCACAAACTGAGCGTACTATGATTATTCAGTCAGTCATGGAACGTTTGACCCAGGATCCATTCTGCTATATTTACGTTTGTCTGATAGTCCTAGGAATAGGAAGTCGTACTCGTTGCAAGATTGTCCAATCATCGACAGCGGACGAAGAACAACTAGTACAGGTCGTGTTCGATCAAACAGCAATACCACCGTCGAACACACTTACTACGCATGTAAGGTAGGTATCGAACCTCGGCTGCGTTTTGCTCAATACTCGAGTGTATGTCGACCCGACGGGAAGGAGGACTGCCCTCCGACCTCGAGCCTTCCATCAGCGCTATGGGCCACGAGGTGACTATTACGTTCATTTAGCCTTATAGCTATGTTCAATGCTACGTCCACTGCTATGTGTCTGGTACAATTTTGGACAAGGTGAAGGTAATTCTTTGTAGAGGTAGGTTGACGAGCTCGAGATGACCGCACTGGGACCCCCGAAAATACTTCATGTGAAGCGCTGATGTCATCAGAGTGTTTATCAAATGCGTCAAAACAGCTTCTTGAAGGATCCAAAGACGGTAAACCTAATGATTACTCCGAGAGGATGCCTAGATGTCACGGAGTATGTGATTTGAGTTCTTGAATTGCAGCTCTGCGAATCCGACGCTTGCCTGTGTGGCGCATCAAAGTGTGGCTTCACAGCGCCAGTCCCATCCGTGCCCGTGACCTCGCTTAACTCCAGCCTGGCTCACACTCAGCATCCAAACCAACCTCGAAATGCAGGCTCAGTGATCACTTCGCATACAACTGGTTCAGAGCGGATCAATCAGCGATGAAAAATGTGTTTTATAGACTGTAATAGTTTTCCAGTAGCCAATTCAAGACTAAGAGGACACTCTTCAAGTACTGCGGCAAAGCCCAGTGCGACCATGGGCCACGACCAAAATCAAGTCATGTGACCACCACCTGCTCTCCGTCGTCTCGGAGTCGGGGCTCCCGAATTGAACCCAATTGCACGTCGAGAACCATTTCTCGGTGAATTGACCATGTGGATATACGATAAAAAAAATGTACATATTTACCATGAAACAATCGTCGAAAATTTTTATGTCTTTGCTCAATTTCTTCTGTTGGGGGGGCGTCGGAAGTCCTCCGCAGCGGTAACATGATGGCGGCACAAGTCCTTCATTTGCCTATTACCTGTGCCTCAGTATCTGCTACCAGCATAGATTTTCTTGAGATATGAATGGTCCTCGTCCTTATCTCCTTCATCGCATCTTGCCGAGCGTGGAGATCTGCCAAGGCGACGGATTCAGTAGGGAAGCGGAGGTGGACGAAAAATACCCGGTGGCTGATTGGAGACCATCAAATGGCTACGATTCAACGCGAGGGACCTTGTGAGCGCTATTACGATTTTAAATTGCGCAGTAGACATCCAAAATGCTCGATCCCCCGTGGATTGTTCCCAAGGCATGTCAGGGACGATGGCAATGACTGAAAAAGGCAGGGCGTCCATCCGCGCCTGCACCCTCGGCGACACTCAACAATCGCTTGAATTCACCAATGACGAACATTCGCTAACGTTTTGGGTCGCACTGCGACAACACTGGCCTGCAGCGGCTTGGGGATTGTTTATGAATCTGGTACGTGAGGACTGGGGACATTCGTGACCTTAAGGACGATCATGCTGACCCCGACAGGCGACCGTGCTCAAGGGCATTGTAAGCATCTCGTCAATTGAGTTAAGAATCCTATCTGACCGCTTAGGACGGAGGTATCGTGCGCAGTATAGTCGGACTAGATGTCTTCAAGCGGACCTACGGCTACCAGCATGAAGGTGTATACATCATCGCCGCCCGGTGGCTGTCAGCTTTCAACTACGCCACGCTCCTCGGCGCCATTATAGGAGCTCTCCTGTCAGGATTGGCTTACGATCGTTTCGGCCCACGCGTGATGATTACCATTTGCTCATGCCTCTCCATCGGCTTCATCTTCGTCCAGTTCTTCAGCCACACGCCCGCCCAACTGTTTGTCGGCGAGCTGGTGAACGGCTGCATCATCGCCTTCTACCCGATCTGCGCTTCCACGTACGTAAGCGAGGTCACCCCGCTCGTGCTGCGCGGGTTCGTCGCGACAATGACCAATCTCGCCTTTTCGATCGGCTCGCTGATTGCGTCGGGGATCCTCAAGGGTGCAGCGGCCATGGACACCACGTGGTCGTACAAGATCCCCATCGCCGCACAGTGGGCTCTCCCCACAGTCATGCTGCTGCTGGTCGCCTTCGTCCCCGAACCACCGTACTGGCTCTGCAAGCATGGCCGGGATGACGCCGCGATCATCTCATTGCGTCGACTGACAACGGCACCTGCGGCCGAGGTCTACGTGGCTCGCAAACTGGCGCATATTCGGGAGACATTACGGCTGGAGGAAAGCTTCCAGGGCGACCGACCGACGTATCGGGAATGCCTACGGGGTCCGAATCTCCGCCGGCTGGTGATCTGCGTGATGGCATACAATATGCAGGCGTTCACTGGGAACGTCTTTTTCATCAACTACGCAGTGCATTTCATGGAGGTGGCGGGGCTGGACGCTTCGCATGCGTTCTCGATGAATATTGGTCTGACGGCCATCGGACTGCTCGGGACGTGCCTCTCATGGTTTCTGCTGTCGTACATCGGTCGTCGGACAATGTACCTGTTCGGCTGTGCGTCGTTGATGGTCCTGCAGTTCGCCATCGGGGCGATCGATCTTGCTCCGCGCCGGACGAGTACGACCTGGGCGCAATGCGGGCTTATGCTCGTCTGCAATTTCGTCTATGATCTCACCCTTGGCCCGTTCTGCTACGTGCTACTGGCGGAAGTCTCGTCGGTGAAACTCCGAGGGCTGACCATTGCTTTAGCGACCGTCAGCTGCTATGTCTGGTCAATTGTCTTCGCGGTTGTCATTCCCTACGCCATGAACGAGGACGAGGGGAATTGGAAGGGCAAATTGGGGTTCCTCTTCGCAGGGACGAGTCTGTTGTGTACTATATACTGCTTTCTGTGTCTTCCGGAGACCCGAGGGAGGACCTTTGAGGAGCTGGATATTCTGTTCGAGAGGAGGGTTCCAAGTCGAAACTTCACGGGCTACAAAACCGAAGTCCAGATACATTCGACATAAGAAAGTAACAGCACACTCGCATACTCACTATTATGATGGCCGTGGGAACAAAATGTATGGTCAAGCGGAATGTGATCGTGCCCAAGCTTGACTCCCTTGAGGCCTTGGGTGCCGTTACCAACAACTGTTCCAACAAGACAGGCACTCTCACACAGGGCAAGATGGTTGTTAAAAAAGTGTGGATACCCTCCAAGGGCATATACTCAATGGGTGTGTCTAATGAGCCCTTCAATCCAACTGTCAGTGATGTCACCTTTACCCCAGTGCCACCCATGCACTTTGACCAGGAGAAAGAGGGTGCTCCTATTGACAGCCTTGAGAACTCTGTGGCTGGCAATCCTCGCTTGGAAGAATTTCTCAACGTTGCCGCTATGGCCAATTTATCTCACGTCTACCGATCTGAACAGGGTGAGTGGCACGTGCATGGTGAGGCCACAGAGATTGCCATCCAAGTTTTTGCCTCGCAGTTCAACTAGAACAGAGACCAGTGGACAAAAGACGAGGGCGCTATATGGCACCAAAAAGCGGAGTTCCAGTTTCACTCGTCCGTCAAGAAAATGTCGGTGGTCTTTACGCGGCTCGAGGGACAAACGGAATGCAGCATGGTCTTCACAAAGGGTGCGGTGGAGCGTATTGTCGATGCTTGCACAAGCGTCCTCTGGGAGGTCTCCCCAGACCCTGTTGCCCTGATGGATGATCATTGAGCCCATATCCTACGGAACATGGAGGAGCTGGCGAAGCTGGGGCTGCATGTGTTAGTGCTTGCTTAAAAGCCGTATATTTAGCAGGACAAGGCACTGGAAGGGGCAGACCTGCAATGCAATGAGGTCGAGCGCGACCTCTGTTTCCTCGGTCTAATTGGATTGTACGATCTGCTGTGTCCAGAGACAGCAGGTGCCATCTGCGCCTGTTACCAGGCCGGCATCGCTGTGCACATGGTGATGGGAGATCACCCAGGAACAGCAAAGGCCATCGCGCAGCAAGTTGGCATGGTCCTGGCTAATCTTTCAACTGTTGCCGCGGATGTGGCTGATGTGATGGTTATGACCGCTGGTGAGTTTGACAAACTCATGGACGACAATGTCAATGCCCTTCCTACCCTCCTGCTTATCATTGCACGCTGCGCACCCCAAACCAAAGTCTGGATAATTAACACGCTCTACTGACGCGGCGAGTTCGCCGCCATGACAGGTAATGGAGTGAACGATTCGCCCTTGCTTAAGCATGTGGATGTTGGGATCGCGATAGGCCAGGCAGGTTCGATGTCGCCAAAGATGCCTCTGATATTATTTTGACAGATGATAATCTTGCCTCTATCCTTGAAGTTGTGAAAGAAGGCCGCTGTATTTTTGACAACATCGAGAAATTTATGCTGTATTTGCTCTCCAAGAATATCGCACAGGTGTGTACACTCCTTAGAGGTCTGGCTTTCAAAGATTAAGATGGCTAGTCTGTTTTCCTGCTTGCCCCAGTCGAAATCCTCTGGATTATCATAATAACCTCCGGTATGCCTGACATAGGTCTGGGCATGGAGATCGCCACACTGGAGATTATGGACCGACCGCCACAAATAAAGCAAGGTATTTTCACCCGGGAAGTCATTATTAACATTGTTGTGTACGGTCTCTGAACAGCAGCCTTGTGTCTTTCTTCCTTTTCCATCATGATATGGGGCTTCGGTAACAGGAATCTCGCTCGCGGCTGTAACAACGAGTACTCGGCAGACTGCGACCTGGCCTTCTCTGTGTGTACAATGACCTTGTCTGGACTTGGTTGTCCTGTCCTTAGCGTGGGAGATGGTTGAAATATATTGGTCTTTCTTCTGAATGCAGCTGAATTCCCAGCGGTACCTGACGCAGTGGATGTTTGATATCTGGAGGAACCAGTTTCTTTTTTGGTCGATTGTGGCCGGTTCTATGACTACCTTTCCCATCATTTACATCCCGGTATTGAACCACGTCGTGTTCAAGCATACAGGTATCTCATGGGAATGGGGCATTGTCTTTGTTGAGGCAGTGCTATTCTTCCTGGGCGTGGAGCTGTGGAAATTTTCGAAGAGGGTGTACTTTCGTCAGAGGAAGGAAAGTCCTGCAACCGGAAATGAGTGGGCTTAGTCGGAGGTGTTTTTGGCAAGAGGAAGAGGGTGGTTACATGGTGAACTAGACGTGAGTTCTCTCAGAATGAGCCGCAGAGGCTGCCCATCAGCAATACAGACAACAGCATCTCTTCTACCACCATCACTTTTGCCGACAACATGCACGATACAAGCCAGGACAAGGCTCTATACATCCCTCCTTCCTGGCAGCGGGATCGAGGTCACACAATCGTGGAAGTTGATGATGCCGCAAACGGCTGTAGTAAGCCTAGCCTCGGTGCCAGGGATTGGGAGATTACCGGCCTAGTGCCCCTATTTTATTTCCTCTGCCAACACACGTTCCTTACAAATATTCTCATTCGTCTTGCCCGCCTAATCGTCCGGGTGATTGCTAGATCCTCGCCGTTCTCAGAGTGGAATGAGAACCCTGTTCTTTCTATTTCCAACATCAGCCTTCCACTTAGTCAAACTCATTGTGAAATTCAATCCCTGCCTCCCATCGAACCCCTCAACTATGCACTTTTCCCAAGCGAGGTGGCTCGGATTACTGAGCACCATAGTCACCACTGCGCGCGGTCGAAGTGGACTTGGTCTTCCCTCGCAACGAAACATATTCACCAGCCGAATGGTTCCGTATTGTATTTGCTGTGCTGGACCCGCAGAGTGCAGAACTCCTCAACCTTCGCATCTCCTATGACATCCGCAAGAACAATAACCGAAACAACCAGACCACCCTAACACACGATCTGCACTGGGCAAACTGGTCCAGCAGCGCAGACCCTTACCTCACCTACCAGTACGTCCGGACCCTCAACACCACAGGGAATTGGTCCGTGATCTGGGAGCTCTACTGGCAAAGCTGCGACGAGGAAGCGGAATCGTGATGAGAAGGTGCTGCCTAGTGATCATGACGGCGGGGTCTTTGAACACTACTACTCCTGGTGGCAGCACTTCACTATTGACGATTCCGCCCTCAAAAAGGTGGATCTCGTCGCAGCGACCGCCAACGCCACCTGCCCGGGGGACAGGAACGCTATTGCAATCAATGTTACCGATACAACCATGCATTCGCCCCCAGGTCTCAACTCCGCAGGCCGCGACACTTGCGTCGTTACGGCCACCACGACTGCTAGTGCCACGCGCACCACCCCGGACCCCTGTCGCGTCGCTATCGATGCGGATGCCGAGGCCAGTATGGCCGCCGTTCACCAGAAACTGCTCTGCGATCATCTGAAAAATTCTAACCCGCCTGAAGTCTGTCCTGCTGAGGAGAATGGCGCTCAGCAGTTGGCTGCACTTGGTGTAGCTTCCTAGCTGCTTTCGGAGTTGTTGGGTCTGCGCTCTTGTAGATGGATACTTTCCCTTATGTTGGATCTAGTCCAGTCCTGATTTGCTTTCCTTGTACTTGCCCCTATACCTTTTATACACGCCTCCCGGAACACAACCGCTTTGACTAGGCAGTTATAAGGGCATCCATAATCGGCAGCATAGCAAGTAGTCGCAACATGAGCTCTTCCCAAGCAATAATAAAAGAAGAGTCGCCTGTAGTACACGTGTTAGCCATCTACCTACTCAACCACGGTTCCTTCCTGTTCCTTGCTTTCCCTCTCCCTGTCCCGCCTACTAACCCAGCTGATAAACCACGGCTAAGCAGGCGGACCAAGGTCCTCCACGCGATTCGCGAAATACCCACCACGCCACTATGTAGCCTAGACGAGCCGAGTAGAGTAAGTGGGCCTATTCATTTCATGTATGCAGGCCAAGCCCTGTATTTGTAGCTACATGTACATGTACGGAATGTACACGCCTGGTGCGCCCTTGGATGGAAGAAGGCGTCCGCCAGAGACCTATAATCTAGACTAATTCTTCAACCACACAGTACCTGACATTCGTATCCCGGAGCTCCATCCGGATTCACCAATCCCGGTTGGATAACCAAAGTAGTCAGTAGTTACTACTTTGATAGTACTAGGTAGTTGGAAGTAGTTTCTTGGCAAATGATACGCTACTTGGTTCCCGCTCCACGGCACGGCATACTCCGTAAGCCGCCAGCCCTTACCGTACACTACTAGGTGAATATGCACCAGCCCCAACCGAAGCCAGAGGCTAGTTAAATTAGCTACTTAGGTAGTCTCCTGCACAAAGGCCTTCCCCTGCATAATGCACTAGTATGAGCACTACTCTAACCACCTAACCTGGGCCGCCTGGCCGTGTGTTGTTGCAACTTGCCTGATGGCACGGGGGGCCGAGGCACATCAATCCTCCCTATTGGCCTGGCACTGGTCCGTGCCTGACGGAAGTAGTCCAAATTTCCAAATTGTGAGTCGAAACACAGACTCAAGAAACTACAGTGCATACTAGTGAATGGATTATAGATTGTGGAGGGCTCAAGTGCTGGAGTCTCCGCCTATTACCAAGGCGGTCTAACTAGGCTTGAACGGTGTAGTTACAAAGTACCTACTACCGGCCAATGACAACAATGTAGTCTACGCGTAGAGGTCAGAATCAGATACTGTCTTGGCTCAGCGCGGAATATCTTCTACACTACTGTAGTCTGTCACTGAGTCAGTGTCCAAGAGAAATTATGCCAAGGTGGCAAGGTTAGGAGATTGGTATACAGCATAGCATCACTAGCATTAGGCTGATAATACGCAGTATGAAAGGCTCTAATGTATTTGGCTTGTAATTGTTTCCAACAGTGCTATTGGGCGTGAGATGAGCTGAGCTGAGTCTGTGAAGGAAGGGAATGAGTGAGTAGGGCTCTAAGATTCCCAGTGGCTCGAACATTGTATGTAGTATAAATCGCCTTTGGGGTTCCTTCAATCGTCCCAGTTTGATCTGCGCTTCCACAGACACTCTTTACTCCCTTCACAACCTATACACTCTTTTCTTTCCTACCAACACAATAACGACATTCCTTTTTTCTACATTTTGTTATTTTGATTTTTGTTTCCATTGTGACCTTGACCTGGCTCGGCGCGGCAGCAGCCCTCGTGCTCTCCACATGGCCAACTGCAGCCTCTGCAAACCCGGGCTTCCGCAAAGCGGCCAGCCCGAGGTACCGCAGCAGTGTCTCGGCCTGCCCTGAGCGCTACAGCGACGCTGGCCCCAACACAGGAAACTGGTCTGTGTACGCGGACTTCAAGCTGATCCACAAGTGCAAGGAGACCATGTTCTACGACTTCTCCCTGTTCGACGATGTCGATGACCAGGACGGAACCCACCGCATTCAGGCTTGCTCGTCATATGGGCCAGACTTTGCCAGTCTCCCTGCCTCCACTGCGCGGATTGCTTCCGCCGAGTTTGTTGATGTTGAGTTTGAACTCGGCTGGTGGTATGAGGGTTTCGGCTTGGCGGCTTCTGGGCTGCGGTCGATTGTTAAGCAACTGCGCCGGTATGCCGAGGGTGGGCATGGGCCGACGGGCAGGCCGTTTATCATCTATGGCCAATCTGGGTAGGCAACAATTGGCCTGTATATTGGCCAGGGTCTGCTGAATCAGGGGCTCAGCGAGTCTGCTCTGAGGCTGTTTCAGGATAACCTTGATAAGCTCGAGGTCTCCACACCAACACAGCCATCCCTTTTCGTGCATCTTTGAAAACGAAACAAGCGACATCAATTGTGGAAAGATCATAAAGAGACTCATTTGGCGGCAGAAGTCCAGATGTTCCCCGGACGCTACAGAAGTCGGCGTATCTAGTTTCCTCCCTGCAGTGAGCTCCAACCTCCGTCCCCTGACAAGGATTGTGCAAGGCAAGGTGCACACGGAGTTGCCTGTTGATGATCCAGTTCAATAAAAGTAGGACGTCAGATTGCACAATGACCATAGGGTGTGGAAAACAGGGCTTCCTGTCCGCTCAGCCGTATTCAAACCAGTATTATTAATTTGGTCGGAAGTTATATGCGTCCCTAAAGGCCTGCCGCTCTACGGATGAGAGACACTGAACCATAGGGTGAGTGTGGTGAGTGAAGGTGAGCAGAACGATGCTATCTATTGAATTATTCACATCGGCGATCCGTAGAACAGGTTGGTCCCACGTCCTGGACACGCCCATACTCCGTCAAACTTTTCGGTTGAGATTTCGGATGGAATGACGGCAACTCTCCAATATGATTATGGCCGAATGTGATGGGAGCGGGAGATCCTATCTGAATGCATCCGCCATACAGTTGAAGCTTGTGGGTGAGTAAAATGGATGTCATTTTCAGGACCTTCATCTAATGGCTAACAGTTACTCCTCAAGGTCGATTATGCGCTCAAATAGTTGAATCTGTGTCTCTTGGCGGAAGAAAATCTGCCCTCTCATCTCGGTATCCCAAGGATTTTCTTTGTAACGTTCCCATTGTTCCCTGAATAACTCCAATTGCATCTCGTTGATTGTGCTGTCGGTATCATTCAATGTGGTTAGGTGCCACGATTCCTCGGTCTTTACGCGAAATGCTGTAGCTGTCAGGCTCGACAGGATATCTCTATCCGAAAGATCAATGTCATACATGATAACATGGTATGTCCGAAATCCGTCGGCCTCTGTTTGTTGCCACTGGTACGTCTGGTCCAAGACCCCCAGCTTACGCACATATTGCGGCCGGTCAAAGCCACTCTGGGATTTCGGATCCCAGGCTAATCGTAGCAGAAGTTCGATCACATGAGGTGGACGGATGATAGATCGTAGATCGTCTATAAACATACCCATGCAGTCATCTTCAAGCGCTTCGTGAAAATTTAGTTGCAACCGGGAGGGCTGTCGTAAGCCCCGTGCGTGCGAAACGTATAGATCGAGAGGAGAAAAAGCGTGGGGTGTAGCAGACTCTGGTGCCACCTCGATCCAGTCGGCAACAGTTCCCGAGTGGACGGAGTGGTCGAATATCCGGCTCACTAGGAAGTACCATACAAAGTCCAGAGCCTCAAAGATGTCCAGTTTCTCCTCGAGGGAACGTTCTGGGTTGTTGGACCATCGATCGTAGACTTTCCTTTCCCACCGGTCGAACTCTCTCTCTGTTTTGTGCTTGGAGACTCGGATCACCCAGGTCAACTCCACGGCGACCCAATGGGCCGTGAGAGCACGGTAGAATCGCTCGTACGCCCGCTGCTTCTCTTGCGGCGGAAGTTGCGCATAAGAATTGCAAATACCGTTAGCAAATGGGCCGGCGGTTTCATTTTCTCCGGCGGTTTCTGGAGAGCAGTTCCATGATGTCTCCCAGTCCGCCAGATACGACGAGCGGACGGACTCTTTGCAATAGAGATCAAACAATACCTTCATTGCATGCCACCTGGTGACGATCTCCGCCACGACCAGTGGCGACGCGAGGAGCTTTGTCGACGGTTCATGAAACGATTTGACCATGCCCGTGTCTGGTCGGCAGGACATTGGGAGCCGCGATTGTGTCGCGTAGATTTCCGTGCATTTCGCATGGAATTGCGTCAGTTGGGAGAGCTGAAGGTCGTGTTTGTGATACTCTGACCGTTGCTATGAAGAGTCAATTGTTTATTAGATCTATTTTTAGGAGACTTGAGCCTACAATAATCGACTTCATTATCGTGTGCCGATGACCTGGGCGATTTAGGATACGATACAGCTGACGACAGGAACGCCCCAGACGGAGCGCATCGTCGATGTTATCCAACAGTCGGAAGATTTGGAGGGTAACCTCTGCTGGAAGACTTTGGAGGCTCATACTTTCCTGGCTGTTGATCGATGGAATATCATGGCAGCCGGAGCGATCACAGCAACACGAAATTGCTGTGGTCTACTCCGTATGGAGTAAGTGTTGGTGATCACCGAAAGACCAATGGTTGTGCGTGATCTTTCCGCCCTGGCGCGTTGGTGCTATCCCAGGCAGGCTATACCCAGTTTGTTCTAGGACCAACTCTGAGAGTTACAGTTATGTATATAAGATGAGTAGAAAAAACATATAGTGCCGGGACATAGCCTCATAGATCTACGATTTGGTATCCCTTTGTTTATAGACAGACGTACAACAGTGGAACTGTGGAAGTTCTCCCTATTTCCTGGAACGTTTTCAAGTGTGCTATATCATCAACATGCCTCAAGCCATTAGCCAAGATGATGTCCGAGGACATCAATTGGAACGCTTTTGTTCAGCTGCCTGTAAATCAGAAGGCGGTTTCAAGAATACAACAAAGCATTACATACTTCACGTTAAACAGAATTTTCAAAAGTATTGTTCTTCCTCTTCTGAGGTGGCCTTTGCGCATTCGATGTCTATTCTAGATTTTCGTCCAATTTTGACCCGCCAAACTACGAATACTGGATTAAAAATGTTGCGCTGAGGCTAATTGAAGGCTTCTTGGGCTGGTGTCTCACAACACACAATGTTAAGTATCAGTCTGGATCTTAGTCCTCGCCCAATACTTCAGAATCTTCTGGTGCGAAGAGATGGACAGCCTCTTCCCTTGCAATCTCAGATGCAGGATGACAAGGGCAGGTTACTACCCGGCGCCTTCCGCACCACGACCCGCGCAGCTCTAGAGGCCTTGACGTGCCGCTGGCGATATTGAATCTTGCCCAAACAGCGGAGGAGGCATGCGCGCGGCTAATGTCATCACTACTACGTCAGGAGTTGCACGCCATACGGTCATTAGGCTGTAGACCAGAGGGCACACGGCACGCGGACCTGATAAGGACCCCCTGACTTCCCCGCTGGAGCGCCTGGAGTGTCGGCTCTGGGACTAGCTTGGCATCACCCCTACCAATATCGAAATGATTGAATAATTCGTGGTCAGCCCCTGGTGGCGGCCAACTGACACCATGATTGCAGACACCCGGGAGAAGGCCCTAGAGGAACACCATAAGGTGCTCACTGAGGCCTGCGGTCCAAGCACAGTCATTGCATATACAGATGGGAGTGGAACTGATAAGGGAGTTGGCGCGGCGGTGGTATTTCCCCTGAGGAACTGAGTAGTCTGAGTATGCCGGCCCGGCTTACTGGATTTATATAGTGTGTACGCAGCAGAGCTCTATGGCGTGCATATTTCTCTACATCTAGCTATACGCGCGGAGAGCTCCGTCACCCAATTCCTGAACCCTCAGAGGGAATGCTGAATCACTATCTTCACTGACAACCAAGAGGTGATTCAGACCTGCGCAGAGCCAAAGAGCTCATCTGATCAGCACTATATACGGCAGATATCAGGCTACTTGACCACTTGCACGTAGAGGGGTGATAGGCTAGGCTACAGTCGCTCCGCGGGCACGAGGGGGTCTATGGCAACGAACGGGCCGACTAGCTGGCCAAAGGAGCCGCGGACAGCGTGGGGACCAGTGGGCCAGTGCTGGTGCTCTACGCCTCACTGCGTCGTCGCCTCCGGGCCTTGACAAGGGAAAGCTGGCGCCAGCTCTGGGCTGACAACGCCCACGGTGCATCTCTTCGGAGGGTCCTTGCGACCCCAAGCCGCGCGGTGCTTAAGCTCCATGCAGGTCAACGGCGGGCGGTGAGCTCAGTGGTGGTCCAGATGCAGACGGGTAAGATCGCACTAGCCAGCTATCTCATCTCCTTCGGCGCGCTACCAACAACGGATTGCGCCTGCGGCCTCGACCGCCAGGATGTTCAGCACATACTCATCGTCTGCCCGACCTACGCAGGGCTCCAGCTACGCGCGGTCTGGCAGCGCTCACGGGAGACTAACTACGCTCGCCTACTTTGCGAGCCAGACTTAGTACGGCAAGCTGCCCGCTTCATGATTGCTACAAGGCTCCTAGGCCAGTTCCGGGGCTTCCCAGACACATTCCAGGTTAGCAACAGGGATGGTGACCCCTAACCAGTGTACCGCCACGGCTCGCTTGCAGGGCTTGTTGTCGAGGGAGAAAACTAGGCTGAGCGCACCTCGGGACATCAAGACGCGGAGGTAGGAGCAATGAGCCTTATACTAGGATATCTGCGGGTTCAAAGGGACAAATAGGCCTGCCGCAGATCTAGTGTATATAAGACAGTAGCGGCCTACCCAGCCGCCGGGAGGGACCTGCCGCCCTTCGGCCAATAGAGCCGACAGATGCGTGAGTGAAAATAATAGAAATAATACTAAGTCACAGGCTTACTCCGTAGGTAGTATTGGCTCCGTTTTTGTCATTTCCCTTCGTACCTTTTTTCAGACTAAGCCACAAACAGAAAAGGGCACTAATGCATGACCAATGGGCCATCAAGTGTATAATATAGAAGGGACAGGTCTGACCTATATCGCGTCTAGACTCGACACTCTTCTGATCCCCCCAGATCCCCCTGGATTTTACAAGCCATTCCCATATACCGCAATAATGCAACCCGCGGCCTAACTTCGGCTCTTCACGTTTTATGCTCCTTTACGAAAAGGATCCTGAGTACTGGAAACCATGCCGAAGAAGAGACAAGGCATGCTTTGCTGGTCGTCTTGACAGGGTTTATGTGTTTTGGCTTAGTCTGAAACAAATCGGCAGTGCAGAGCTTCCCAGCTGGGTTGATACCCATCTGGCAACTGTTACCCGCTGCATAACTAATCTCATTGTTTCTCTGAGTATGAATCAAAAATTGAGGATTATTATGTATATGATATCCTCGCAACTCTTTCAGAAATCTTCTGGGGGAATAGTTCTGACTTTTAAGTGTATGGCGCGTTCCAGCGCAGTGATTTCGAGACTGTTGCATGTCCTCAGAGCTGGATACTTGACAAATACAAGGTCCTACCCATAGTCAAACAGACGTATGAAATGAATCCAACCGCTCCATGGTTTATTTTCATTGAGTCTGATACATACTTCATGTGGGACAATTTGTTCTATCTTCTTGACCAGTTTGACCCGTCTTTTCATTTGTACTCTGCCCCCTGACTCCTGGAAAGAGTCACTCGTTCTTTACCTATAAGGGTGCTGGGTTTGTGCTGTCGACTGCAGCAGTCTGAAGGTTGGTATCTCATAAGGTTGGGAGAAATAGTGTGTACAGCCAACCTCCGTGGAATCAGTGTTATATATGTTTGATCAATGAGGATTGCTGCGGAAATTTAATACTCGGATGGGCACTCTCGGTTATTAGGATGCACGACGAAAAAAACGGCAGCTCATGGTAATGGTTGATATCACACACTCTATACTTTATATCGCTGTTATTCCAGCATATACGCCCTTAGGGAGTGGAAAACAGGGCTTCCCGTCCTCTCAGTCGTACTTACGCCAGTATATGATTTACCGACGTCAAAACGGATACCGTCAATGGTGAAACTTGCAGGTAGTAGTAGGAATTACAGAGAGGGAATTTGTTACAGGGCGTGATTGATATGCCTCGGTATTCTACATTATGTTTATGCTTACTATAGTACAATAATGAGAAGTTAGAGAATGATAGACACCCAAGATCGAATACTATTTATGCTTGATAAAAGTTATCCCACATTGTCTGCGCATCTGGCTCTGTCTGTCCTGGCTCAGAGCCTCCATCCCACATTGTCTGTGTACATGGCTCTATCTGTCCCGGCTGAGAATAGCCATCCCATGTTGTCTGTGTGCCAGGCTCTGTCTGTCCCGGCTGAGAATAGCCATCCCACATTGTCTGTGTGCCAGGCTCTGTCTGTCCCGGCTGAGAATAGCCATCCCACATTGTCTGTGTGCCAGGCTCTGTCTGTCCCGGCTGAGAATAGCCATCCCACGTTGTCTGCCCCCCTGTCTGCCCCTGACAGTTGAGGTATACGGCTAGTTGATATTAGCTAAAGGCAGTCATAACGCAAAAGGAGGAGGTACCATTAGCAAAAAGTGCATATGAATCCGCATTGTTTAGCGCATTGCTAGTACTCAATGCCGTAGCAGCGCTGTATCCATAGCCCAGATCCTCCGTGCCAGGCGGGTATACACCAGGAGCATGAGTAAACTCATGGATGATGGTGGTGGCCTGGTCCTGGCCGTGGCAGTCATTTGTCACCTCTTGGAGCGTGTAGAAAAGCTCGCAGTTGACGACCTCGTTGGTCGAGGGGAGAGTGTAGGCGAGAACGTTGGAGTCGCAATACCCATAGGGGTCGGAGCAGTAATAGGTAGTTGAGCCACCCCCGTTCATTGAGGCCTCGCTGGCGACAGCTTTGAGGCGCGCGGCGACGGCGCTGCGGATGTTGCCGGAGGTTGACTTAAAGTATTCGGTGAAGAGCGCGGAGGAGCCCGACGACGCGGCATCGGCGGCTTTACTGGCGATTGAGGCGGCGTTACGGAGGGCTGTGTTAAGGACTGTAGCACGGTTGCCAGTGCAGGACGAGGTGATCTTTGTGCGGCGATCGAGGGGCTTGATGCTCGCGGGCACAGCGACAGCCTTCTCGGCATCGACCTCGAGTTCGAGCTCGTTCGAGGAATAAGGGATGTAGCCAGCGATCTTGTTATTCATAGCGATGGGGACGAAGCCCTGTGTGCGGACAGTGACGGGACCGCCTTGGGTGAGATTGGCGGTGCTGGCGATGTCAAATTCGTCTTCGTAGGTGGCGCCGGGTGCGAGGGTGGTCAGGGCGTCGTTGGAGAGGCCATCACTGCGGAGGCGCTGCTTGATCCCAGTGAACTCAACCTCGGTGGCTTGAACTCAGGTTAGCGATGTTTCCTGGGCAACAGGGACATTGACGGGAAAGGGAGAAGGATACCATTGCGGTAGAGGGAAACCTTCTTAACAGGGCTAGGATCGTTGAAGAAGTTGAGGTGAACAAAAGTGATTTTCTCAGTGCCACTGTTCTTGACCACGGCCTTAATCCGGGTGTTGTTGACCTGGCTCAGGGTGATATCAAGAGCTGGGGCTCTTGCTGGAAGAGCCAGAGCACCCTGAGCAACAGCGAGAATGGCAGAAGCGAGAGCAGTAATTTTCATGATGCGCTTAGGTTTGCTCTTGTGATGCTGATGTGGATGTTCATGCTGCCAGACATGCTGGGTCACCCTCAAATTTATGTCTATAGACATGACACTGAAGCATTGGAGATCATGAGTACAGCCTGGTCATCGGAGAACGACCAAACAGGAGGTTACATTGTCTCCAGTTTACAAGGCTTGACTCGAAAGGTAAGACCTCGGTTGTTTGAAGACATCTCCATAGCGTTTTACCCACCGCATAATCACTCCAGAAGTCTTACTGAAGCATCGCTACTAGCTAGATGGAATGCCGAAGGGGACGGCTTGGGTTGGGCCCGCCGGCCGTTGTATTCAAGTAGTTCAGTGCGAGAGTCCAGTCATTTCGTACCATTGTCTCCAGCAGCCAACGTAGCCCTATATTACTGAGGATTTGTTGATTCTTGTCTGCAGACATATATTGGAGGTGAAAACACCAAGAAGATTGGATATGATAAAGAGGTCGATCTGCGACGGCCGGGTGCCTGATAGAGGAATCTGCGTCTAGTCCGGTCTGCAGGGCTTTTTTTTGCTTGTTACTCAGATCGTATTGCTATAGTGTAGACATGAATCACCCACCGACGAGGTTTGTTAATCCTACGCGGGGTCTATAGGTCGCCCCGTATCTAGTTTCAGACCCTGAATTTAGTGAAACAGGGTGGAGTCATTTACCAAAGAATTGTAAGAGAAGTGATACAAATACTCCGCAGTGTGTCAACAAAAAGAACGAGTCATCGGGTAAATTGCCGATCATCACTCCTTATCAATCCTTATTATCTCCTCAATTCTGGCTGATACTTGAAGACCCGAAGAGAATGCAACCCAAGACTTCCTGTCTCACCGTCCCATTACTTTTATAGTAGCTCGGCATTTTACACCGTGGGTCTAATTGGCGGTTCTGATAACCATCACGTAAAACTTGCTGTTTCATTATTCATAAGGAGACATATATGGAGAATCAACATGGCTTCTTGACTAACACCTTCATCACCTCACAGAATTCATCAGCATGGCACAATGCGCTGTTATTTAGGCACATATAACAAAATTAGTTTATGACAGTTGCCTAGAGACACATTGACTGATTCGCCTCCTTCTTCTCTTGTTTTTAGCCCGATATGCAGGATAAGTGCATGATAAACGTTAGTTTCTACTACCTTCTGGGTGGAGCGGATCCAGAGCTCTACTATTCAAATATATCTGATAATCCACTGCTGTACAAGTATCTTTACTGTGGGTGAATAAGTGTGCATAATGGCCTGGAAACCCCCTGATTCTAGCGAAACCTGCCTTATCTGCGGTGATGATACTCTTACACTTAGGTTGAGTAGTAGTAGTGGACAATTTCATGAGAGGGGAAAGTACTGTGTGGATAGGGCTGACGCTCCGATCTAGAATTTACTGTGTTGACCGTAGCTGTAGTTATGCTTCGGATTCAAATGGGGCATGTAGAGTGCTGTTGCCTGAGTATGTTGATGATATATGGTATATGAACTGAACCTTGTATTCCTTTATAGTAGACTCATTGACTATAGACACGTTAGAAGATAGTTTCTAGAAAGGTTAGAATCTGGAAGAGTATACAGATTTAGTGATAGTATGACATGTGATAGTAACATGTATGCTGCAAGGCTATGAAACATGAAATTGCTAGAATCATAGCTCCACTGTGCCATAAAAACACCGATAATACCTTGTATCCTCAAAGGAAAGTTAATCTTCAATTGGCCTGTTCCACTGAATTGCTGCTACAGCAAGCCTCAGTATTACTTGATGTGATTCCTAGGAAGATGCAAGACTTGTATGGACCTCTCTCCTCGTTCTTGCCCTGCTCTCCACTGATTTGGTCGTTGGAAAAATTTGTCTGTAGGGAGGAATCTGAAGTAACCGAAACAGTAAAAAGTCTTTGGCGTATCTGGAGGAACATGAGTCTAATCAGTATTTTATGCCCCTCACTCTCGCTGAACATTCATTGTTGTTTGAGAGCCATATTCTATCTGATCGCAATTCCAGGTCAGGTAGGACGAGTTCCAAGCAACAAAAGCTTTCTAGGGTTTTCAACGCGGAAGGGTGGAACGGGACGAAGTTACTTTTTGCGTTAGTAGAGACCACTTTGAGGTATGGTCGAGGCAAAATGCAGCTCCGGGCGGTAGATCAAGGAAGAAAAGGGATTGCGAGGATGCCATGATAGCAGAAACTTCGACGTTCAGGTAGATTATGAAGAAACAAGTCTGAGAAAAGTATCTCACACCCTTAGTTTCTGGACGGACTGCTGGCAAGGAGAGAGTTAAGAAGAAAGAGAGGTCGTCCGAAAGCATGAATTTCTAGTACAAAGTGCTTTATATTGATGGCCACTTATAGTTTGAAGAGCCCTCCTGGGTGAGCATGCTGCACACTGCATGAGCTCCCCTGATTGATATTGTAATGATATCTTGTTTACTTTTAAATATCCTCTGAAATGGTGGGGCTATAAGTGGGGGAAGCCATAGTTGCTGCTTTGGCGGGAGATAATCTCTCAGCATCCTAATCTAGCACATAACAACCATAGAGTGTGGAAAATAGAACTTCGTGTCTGCTCAGCCGTACTTAAGTCAGTATCATCAATATATCTGCAAGCGTTATGTGCCCTTGAAGGCCTGCTGCTTTTGGGGTGAGAGACACTAAACCATTGGGTGAGCATGGGTGATTAGTGGGTGGCAGAAGTGATTCTATAATGACTAGACTCGCTCTATCACTCTGGAGCTCCGGTGCTGGTGTCAATACAGAATTCGTCTGATATGCCACACTATTCTCAAGCCAGTTAGGACTGACTGCATGATCTGTTTATAGGGGGACCATCTTATGTAACCCTAAATATTACAACAAGCATTCAATAGGCAGGGATTAAGCCCAGCAATATCCGTAGTGTCATCCGGTGCTTCTGTGCCCGGCACCTGGGGCCCGCATACTGCATTAGCCACGGGGTTGGGCATAGGTGGGCTTCCGCTACTTAGATAGATTACTGTCCCGACCCAGACATTTGAGCAACCATTCCAGCCCCATGTCTTCTTGTTGAAGTCCTCGATCTTCCTTTGTGAGGCTGTATTGAGCAGCAAGGTTCGCACAGTTGTCGTCTTGTCGAATGGTGTATGTAGTACACGATCTATCTGGCTTAGGTTTTGGGGCAAAGCCAAGGAGTGTGCCGGCCGAGCAGCAGACAGGTTGTCCTGGCACGAGTGTTGAACAGAGGTTTGGGCCGGGTTTATACTTGCTAAAATCTGCAGCGGAGATCCCACACTTTGTGACCAGAGCAGAGCAGCTATCTCCCCCTCCCACCTGCACGGTGTTGCATCCAGCACGGACGACAATATAGCTGTGGGAGGATGACATGGGTACGGCGGCTACTGTTGAGCTCGAACGGATAGTCTTCAAATAAGTGGCGTTCGACGAAATTTTTAAGAGAGGAGTGGTAAGGACAGCCGGACCTGTAAGGGCTTTTTCCTTTTCGAAAGAAAGACATCCTCCGTTCGACAAAGTTTCTATTGCACTTTGCACAGCAGTAAAAGACTCATTGCTAGAGGTGAAAATTCCAAAGGTGCGGACATTATTGTTGTTCGAAATGTATAGTTGCATGGCAATAGTACCGGAGCTGATATTTAAAGTCCGAACATTATCTGACAGTGCATTAAGCGCAAATGAGCTAACCCCCTCGCTCTGCAGACCCTTGCCGATGTAAATACCGACGGTGGCCGAATCAGACCGAGCAAATAAGAATTGTACTTCTCTTGGCGCCTTTAGTCGCGACATGTTGACTCTTCAGGTAATGATGCATCTGCTTGGAAACAGAGCTAATACCGAGGTGGCGAGTCGTCCGTCTTTCCACCAGCCAAGGGAATAGGTTGTGTTCATAGAATCGACAGCAGCCACCATCCTTGCGCTCGCGCGTGGGAGGCTCGACCAATTGGGGCCATAAGAGGTACAGGCGTAGAGACGATGGAAAGTGCTTGAATCATCCAGTGGATCATACAAAGAAAAATCATAAAATATCGTCTATTAGCAGGACTGGAGTTGGTCAAAGTTGTGGTAGAGAGACAAATTGGAGAGTTTGGGTCCTGCGATGCTGCAAGCTACAGGACATGCTGCATCTCTACCGCAATAGCCAGGACTGGCAGGATTTCTCAAACCTACTTTTCCTCGTGCTGCGAGGCATTGTCGCAAGAGAGCAGGAGGCATATGGCCCCTACAGCTATTATAAGCCACGAAGGGGTCATTATACCATCCTATGAGATGCAGTAATAATCAAAGAATAACAAAGGGTCGAAATAGTAAGGAACGACTGTGGGAAAAGAGTGACTAGCCAAAGACCTGCCCGCTCATCCTTTGATGGGGATATTTTGCAGCTTTTGTACTTTTCTGCCTACAATAGAACGTCGACAGCCCATACCTACAACTGCATGGTTTTTTATTCTGGAAGACGAATGACTCAGTACTGGACTTCCCGACTATCCGTCCATTATTGGATCTGAAGAATGGAGTTAGTACCTGGTTTAAGAAAGAGAGTGCTAACTGTGCCAAGACAGTCCACAGTGGGCACAATATGAAATCTACTCCATCCAGGATTAGGTTGTGTCAACCAAGATGACTGCTAGACCACAAAACGCATGGACACTGGTGCTCATTAGGCTTCATAGAGTCCGTTTTGGTATTTTTTCGGGTTGGCAGGTGTTATCCAAAATGATCAGGAAGCTACCCGATGCCAAGGTTCTCGGTTAAAATCAGGCCCCTATATCCTTGAACTATGCCATAACTCTTGAGGTTGAGGCTTGGCTACGTGCACGAGGTAACCGTTCCTACATTGTGGCAAGTTTGCTGAAGTCAATGAAGTGACTAGGATCACGCTATTTAAGCCACATGCAGTGGCCCAGACACCACCAACATATCAAGGAATTATTTTCGCTCTCCTTTAAATTTCGGTCCCATCAACTTGTTTCTCTTGCATTACCCTGTCACCACTACAACTAAGATGGGCTTGATAACTCATAACTGGCTTCCCTTCGCTCTCTGTATAGGATTTGCTTACAGTCGAGCTGCTATCACGCCAGGGGTCACGGAAGTAGACTTGATATTTCCGCGCAATGAGAGCTATTCTCCCTCCCCAGTCACTCCCATTATTTTCGCCATCCAAAACCCAAGCCTCCTGTCAAGCCTCAACCCAGAGATTACTTATTATATTGAGCAGCAGAATGTCAACACCAATGAAAGCGTCTATAACTCTGGCTCTATCCGACTTTCGAGGATCAATTATACAACAAGTGACCCTTACTACCTCTATTGGAGCACCGGCAAGCTGGACATCGAGGGGAGCTTTGTGTTAGCCTGGGAGCTACAGATGAACAACTGCTCTCACTCTCCGCAAAGCGACGCATTGACCTTTGGATATCTTGGCTCACGCCGCCATCAGTTGTACTTCTCCACCAAGAATGGCACTTCGTCGCCGGACTTTGTCGCCGCAACCGAGGATGATACCTGCGAACAATCCCAAGCCCAGGCCGTACAAGTCCCTGATCTTTTGGAGGTGCCGTCTTCACGAACCTGGGCCGCACCTTCCTGTGCAGTGACCGTGGGTCTGTCACCGACTCCCAATCCTTGCAAGGTCAAGATCGATTCCACAACTGCCGCCAGTATTTCCGCGGCCTTGACCTCCAGTGCTTGCGCCAACCCGATCCGCACGGGGCTGAGCTGTCCAACCCAATCCTCTGAGAATGCAGCCTCTGCGGCACAATTACCTGTGGGAGGGCACTGGAGATTGGCGATTGGAATGATGCTTGCTTACTGTCTCGCATCATGTGACTCATTTTCTTGGTGAGATATGTTAATTTTCTCTTGCACAAATTGTTCAATTCGTTGGACGCTAGTCCTTTGAAATTTTCGTAATAGAATAAGTATCTGCTGTACTCTATTTCGTATGATGCACTAGGAGCTCCCTTCTGTAGGCACATATTTTGTACTCCGTGGTCTTTTGGTTACATCTAGGAGTTCTTGGCCGAAGCTAAGTCTGACCCGATGTCACCTTCAAGAGGCCTTTACCCGGTGGGCAGATCCAGCAAGAGACGGATATACATGGCACATGAGCATGCTCCAATTGTCTTTTTTGCGATGCCAAGGAGGCTATTGTTAATTTCGCGAGCAAAATCCACTTCGACCATACCTGCCCATTCGCCACCAGCATTTCCGATGTATCGAGGTCGGTTGTGCGAGTATATCCTCTTGTTTCCCAATGTGTGGAGTATGATCCTCAAGAATGGTGATTTATAAACCATCAAAATCACCAGGCTACAAAGGTGTCTATTTAGTATAGTAGAAAATGACAGTGCGTATTCTGGTTAACATGATCGTACTGACAATCATGCCATATGTATAGTAGATCTATAATTTAGTTCGTATGCTGTCTAGAGCTTGAAGGTAAATACATGCAAGCCGAGATAGTATAACCTAAGCTGTTTGTAATGTCAAAAAGATGAACTCAGTAGGACTCACGTTTCGGAAAGTTGCAATGTGCTGCTTATAAGGACCGGGGGACATCAGGTAATTTGACACTTGACTGAATCATGCGCTGTCTACTCCGTATGGAGACTAAATGGAGCATATGTCCAATCCAAAAAGAATTCCTATCCGCTATTCATGAATCAAGGTCGCCCCACTTAGCCCTACAAGAACGATATGATCAGTTCCTTGGAGGTCCCACCATACTAACGAAACAAAATCCTCAATCAGAGTACGGAGTCCTTTTGGTAGAATCATCATCTACTCGGATACGGCGCTACTTATCCGTTTCAACGTCACCTCCTCATTGGCAGAGCACGTTCGCTGCAGCTAAGATAATCTCCTCGCCCGCTAGTTCTTCCCGCCACATGCCCACACCCGCAGGTGAATCTAGATGACCTCCGGGGATACGAGTACCCAGAACCAATCCGTGTGCCAGAATCAAAGGAGTACGAGGTCCTTTAGACTCTCCACTTTGTTAAGGCTGGCAAGGCCCCAGGCCTAGATAGCGTCACTAACTGGGTGCTGCAGGCTACAGCAAAGGTACTGGTCCCACACCTTGCTCTTCTGTACAACCAGTGACTTCGGCTTGGCTACTACCAAGAACACTTCTGAAATGCCACAGGTTGCCACCACTGTTTGCACCCTGCAAGTAGATACTTAATTATTCCTATGAAATATTTAATACAGTCTAATAATATATACTAAGGAGCGGCCCTGTTATAGTCTAATATAATGAGGCCCTATATCTCTATTCTCTGCTAAGCATGGGTGACTGACTAGATCTCCTTGTCTTCTAGATAGATATTATTAAATTACTAAGAACTCCAAAGGCATAGCGGCCTATTACTATCCTTAACACATCTAGTAAGCTCCTAACAACACTAATCGCGGCCCAGATGAGTTATCTGTCTCAGGCTCACAAGGTTGCTTCCAGACAAGGGAACGTAGAATGCCCTCCACACAGCCCTGGAGGCAATCCACTATGGCTAGAACGACAGCAAGGTGATGTCTGCGCTGCTACTTAGCATCTCTAGGGCCTTTGATGTAAAAGATGAGATAGGCTTTTGATGGCTCTAAAAGGTCTTTATTCCGGCAACAACTTGCTGTGAAGTTGGCAGATATCACCTACATGATCTAGATAGCCATGGGAGCCATCTAACACCTGGAGGCCCTGTACCCTGGTTTTGTGGAGTGCAGGGATGATGATATTATTGCTATCTGCTTGCCTGCATATTTTCTCATCTCTTGTAACCACTGAATGTTGGTCATCTTAGCCCTTTAAAGTGTGTTGATGGATTGCCGCCTTGTTGAGCAAAAGATGTGCTTAGGCCTTAGGATACAAACATATTGATAATTTTAACTTCCTTAACACATATCCAACAACTTATCTAGAGGTTCTAAGCCTCTGAATATCCAGAATGGCTTCGCGGCAGCTAAAATCGACCCTTTTGAGCTATAGAGGGTGCCTGAGAAGCTGGATATCTATATCTTAATGCCTACCCCTCTGCCTGTGGGGCCGGGCCCCAGAGAAGATCCTCTATGTGCCGCGTGCTATTAGCTGCACCTGACACAAACGACCTTCAGTAGGTAGTGTAGGCCGGCGCTTAAGGGAACCTCGAAACTTGACAGCGGTCGTAACAGAGAAGTAATATGTTTAGTAAACTGTGCGGCTCATGTTGAGCACCAGCCAACTGATGTATCTGGCAGAGGTTACCCAGCTGACGTGGCTTAAGTGGAGCGCCCCAGCAGCGTGTGACTACTAACTTCCCAGCCAATAATAGCTGTCAAACCGCAACCACACATTATCACATACTAATAGTCAATCCCACTGGCGTGGTGTAGCCACCTGCAGGCCCGGCATGCTATCAGGCGACCTTGTCCGGTAACGGCGCCCCAGAGACCCTTGCAGGCTTGGGAGACTGCGACAGCCGAATGGGTCAGCTTCTATCTAGTGGAATTGGCTTGTACGGGCACCTGGGCAGGCGGAAGGGTACTACGGGAAACAAAGTAGCACTCACTCATTGATTTCGGCCCTGGGCGACATGGATCTACGGCGGGTATGGCCTAGCCTAGGGTTTAAGATATACAGATATTTGTACACTGGCGGCACCAGTCTGCAAAGGCGGTCGTCAGTCAGCTAGTCGCTGCTCATTAGGAGCCTCTGGCAGGGCACAGCCCGGCGCCGCAACGGAACAAGGAAATGTCAATCAATCAATGTAACAACCAATCAGCATAACAGTATCCACCAAATTAATGTTTCTAAGAGCAGATGAGCAAGTTCACATCTTGTCACGTCTTGACTAACCACCAAACTAACCCCCCAGCAGTAAGCACAAAGATCACAGTGAGAATCCATGCACCCGCGCGATTGGCTGCGTCAACGGGGGGAGGTGTATCCAAGGTCGTCTCATCCTCATGGGTCGCAGTAATCTGATGCTCCTTGCCGTCCGGGTTTGTGTCAATGGTCTTTGGTGCAGTCGATTTGAAGTACATCAGATTGGCTGTGATACCGCCCAGGGCCGCCATTTGCGACTCCAGCCCGGGAGTGAAGCCATCCCATGTGGACTGCCACCAACGGATACCGCAGGTATTATCAGGCTGCTTAGAGCACTGCTTAGAGATAGCGAGGGCAGACCCCTGCAGGACTGGGTAGATCCGGGTCGCAGTTGAGGGAACGAGGATTGCGGTATGTGCCAGCCACATGGCCGTGTATCCTTTAAAGCCTATCTGATTGCGATCACAGGTCATGATGGGCTCACAGGCAACCTCAGACAGGACATTACCACCCTTATCATTAGGGCAGAAGGTCCTTAGAAAGGAGTTCAACAGCCCATTGACTCTCTCCAGCCACTGTTCATTCCCGTTGGTCTTTTTATCACCATATATAATCAGCAAGCTGGTTCTGTAAGTCACTAGACATAGGATGACTTACATAATTATACATGAATGAGGCCCCTGACAAATAGGTGCCATAATTATATGACCATTGAGTATTTCCAGCATCCTTGCACTTAGTTTCAATAGAGGTTGAGTCGGCAATGTACCAGTGATCAGTCTGTAAGAGCGGCGTGTTGGCTGACCAGTCCCAGATCTTTTCAGCCCATTGCGCATAAGTGTCATTCATAGTGAAGCGTGCGAGCCGGGCTGACAGTTCAAAAAGACCGCCGTTAGATATGGCGTTCTTCATCGTGTAACCAGGCAGATAGAGGGGGATCTGCCATCGCATGCCGCCACCACAATTCGTGGTATCCCATCGGGCAACCTGCATGTTGAAGACTGCCCGCGCCAGGGAGGTCCAGGTGGGTTTGTCTGGGATCTCTGGGAACCCAGTCTCTGAAGCAGTGATGGAGGCAAGTCCCCAGAACATCTGATCGTCATTACCCTGAAAGAGGTTAACATGGATAAGATATGGGGACAGATCTGTCTCCCTACCAACCAGTGACTGTAATTTTTTGAGAGAAAGTCATAATTCTCACCCGACTGGAACATCAGGTCATGTGACACAACAGTATTATAGGTGTCATCGCTGGAGGCATACCAGTACTGGATGAGAATCATGAACATGGCGCCCGCCACATACCAGGTGTCCGTTAGCTTGCCCGGGATGCCTTCAGTCTGGTTCTTGTTGTAGAACTCCATCATGGGCGCCGCGACCATTTTGGCGGCCGACTTGACGGTGTCTGAGTGTCTGATAAACATCACATGTGTCACAAGTGTACACCTCATATAGACCCTGAGGAGGTCTCAAAGATATGAATTTGGGAAATACATACCGACATCATTCGCCTGGATCCCAAGATCTGCTAGAGCCACTTGCTCATAGAGGAGAAGAGTCGTGGCCCCACAACGGTACAGACTTCGCAGACGCATCCCCCCAAACGTTGGTTGACTGAAGAGGGAAGAACTGTTTGAGGCGGCTGAGAAATGGGCAGGTCAATATGGGAAAAGCACAATTTCGATCTTTACTGTAGAACTCATGTCGAGTGAAAGGTGCAGCCTGTGCGATTCGGTAGTTCATCATGTTGAATTGATTATAAGTCAGCTGGAGGCAACACAAATGCAGGGCTGCGCCAGACCTATTCCGGCTTTCTCAAAAAGGGACCCGAGGCTGCAGATTGACCTGCAAAACCATTGATTGCTGCCTGGAGCGCTCATCGTGGCTGTACTTTGCCAAGAACCAGGTTGCACTGCAGTGTACTCTGGAGTAGTTTTGAGAGAAGGACTGCTGTGGGTCGGGTATGTTAATATCAAATCTATGGGAGTATACTCATCATATTGCCCAATCAGGTCAGTATCTAAATTCACTTAATTTGGATATTTGACACGCAACTATATTTATAGATTTACTTTAAGTTAGGCCTATTAGCACAAGAGGGAACAAGGCTCTCAGGCACATATCTATTGATCTATGTTGACTTATTAGTGCCAGCATCAATGTTGACACTTAGAGCTGAATTCATTCAAAAAGCTAAAGACAGACTCTTGGGCAAACTTTCCTACAAGCACTACTAACATATGTAAATAAAGGGACTGTAACAGACTCTTTTACTTTTATTTACTTCCTGAATTACAGGAGATGGCTATTTCCAATAAACAAATACCCTCATACATATGCTGGGTGCTCCTCATGCATTTGCTTCTGTTACGACACCAGCACAGCCGCGCTAGTGCTAGGCGGATGTGACAGGCAGAAACCCAAGGATCGATGATCACCAGTCAATCCCGGAGTGATCAGGGCACGATCCGGAGAAATGCTTAATCCGGACGGGTTCCCGCAGAAATACAGTTCAGTAGTTGCTTACTGAATGTGTTTCCCTACGAACCATCATCACGTGATGTGGTAGATGGGTATACGAGATCAACGATAGGAGGGTATCGCAATCATCTACCATCCTACCAATATACCATCTATCACCACTACCACCTGGAGGAACTATGGGATATAAGGACGCTCATTCACGTTGTATCTAGCACTCTTAGTTTTAGTTCCTCGCGTTCAATATCAATTATTCACTTGAGTACAAGATCACTAGTCCGATTCGTCAGCTACTCTATACTATTGAGTATACGTACTCAATAGGCCTTGCTTCTATCTCTACTGTTATTGTTCTTGTGTTACCTTTGGTTGTCTTTGACCCTCGGTCGGGTCATCGTATCACTGTGTTATCAGGCTATCTGGTCGATAGGCCTCAGGCAAGTATCGGATATAGTCCAGGGACTATATCGCCCCGTTCCCAAAGTAGTAGACTAGCAGAGAACAGCAGAGACGGATCCCAGGGTGTGACAGCTTCATCCATTGGACTACCATCTATGGATTACTGTTTCTAAAGTGTCCAGCCAAAAATCAGATTTAAGCGATAGTCAAAGAAATTCTTAATGATAATTGTCGCTTTGACATTTAGATTAAAGTGACAGTCACAGGGTCCTCAATCAACCAATGATATCGCATTGTGAGTGCTTCGGACAGTTTGCTTGACCGAGGATATTGAATGTAACATCATGCGCTGGTTCCAAGCCTTAGACGATTGGACTGAATGTGATCATACTAGCTTCATTACAGTAATAATAACTTAGAAAACACATCTGTGGATACTTAGGTTCCAATCGCGGATCTAGAGGGACAACAGACCCGTATAAAGTCAGGTGGAGATTTGTAGCCCTCGTCTGTGCTCACTACAATAGACTAAGCAAAACACAGGGCATTCCCTAGCAAAATAAGCACTAAAATAAATTTATTGCATTGTCTTGCAGTGAGATTTTCACAGCTAATACAGCTTAGATATAAAACCAGGAATTGATATCTAGTGCTTGTGACAGCAATACTCAAGTACAAGCCTGTCACAGCGTTGATCAATGAGACCAACGCAATGATCGGTTCTACCCGCCTGCTAGATTTGCCTAGATATCAGACAGCTCGCTTAACAGTCACACTCCAAGACAAAAAAAAAGTCGATCAACCGCTGTGTTTACCCCAAAAGGAAACCAAGTGCTAACCTCAACGGCAGTACAGCGAGGTTCGGGCTTCGGCACCACCAGACAGACAAGACAGACCAGACAGACCATCAGTATTGACGCTAAGCATGGACTGGCCGTTTACTTCCAAAACGCCATCTTGAAACGGAAATCCCTCAGCATACTGTGCGATTTGCCACTAGTCCCGAGAGGTGATGATTGTGAGACTGTGAACCATGTTAGCCCATGTGTTCACACTAGGTCATACTGTATTTATCAGCCCTGGATGGTGATAAAATGATATCTAGGAAGCAGTGTGGGTGGGCTCGTCACAGATAATGCTCGAGAGTAACAAGAACATGGTTGTGTCCTTCGCCAAGGGTACCAGTGTTTCAAAAGAGTATTAGCCCCCAATATTAGATTAACCACAAGAGCATTGCGGGGTCATTTGGGATTTCAATGGGTGATTACTCAACCTGTTTATTCCGCACTCACCTAAGCTCACCTAGGGTTATGGCAACTACAGCACCCAGAACCTCAACTGTTCTCAAGCCGCACGCCGGCCAGTTATAGTTGGGTGGCCGACCACTAGTAAATCCCGGATGTTGTTTGTTTTTGATCTGTTTCCTTTTTACTTTTTGCTCCGTCAATTGGGCCTTTATGGCTCTGACTTTTCCTAAGATGCATTAAAGTCGAAGGGTATTCATCAGCTTTTGCTGCGATTGCTGGTGGAACATACCGTCTTGCTGTTTTGTAGTTAGTGACTATGGCCTCCTCGATCTTGTCGCGAGTCTCCTGCAACTGCAGGATGCCTAGAAACGGATTGTTCTGACGCAAGGCTGACCCAATGTGACGCCACAGGGCAACACCGCGGATGATTATATCCGCATATCCTTCATTGGCGCCATTGGGCCAACTTCCAGCTATTAACGACGGGCGGAATAGAGCAAAGATGGAGAAACATTGTCAATCCATGAGACATGGGAAAGCTGCATGCATTGAACGAAGCTTGATGTTATCGATGAAGTATGAAGCGGATATTAACTTCGACAGTCGATACGAGAGTCGGAGTAATCCGATTTCGACAGGTTCCGTCCCCCCTTTGGCTGGATACTAGCTGAACCGTGGCCAGGTTTCCACATCATAGAGAACAGGAATGGCAAGACAATGCTGATATGTACGAGAAGATCCCATGTCTATTCTCCGCTTTACTTCCCTGTTAATCGCGAGACCATTTGCAGAATGCCTTCGAAAAATCTCCGATGTTGCGTCCCTATCGGCTTCTCAATTCCTTAGGGCATGAAGTTCTCCTCTTCCCTAGAAACGCCCCAGGCACTTCTTCGCAAGAAACCATATTTGTCTTCGACTCTTACGGCCCAAATTCACATTCGCAGCATTCTCGATTAGCAGTCAGGACCTTCTAATTGACTACGATCACTGTAAGGCTCTGAGTCGATTTTGACCTTTATCAGAATTCAGAGAGCGATTTTATTCCCTCTAAGGGCGCAAGCAAGGATATCATAAAGACTCCTCGCGAAATACATTTGTAACTGCGGCGTTGATGAGCCATATAGCCCTGACTGGAACAAAGGATCAGCTGTCCAAGTTGGATCCCGTACAGCTGGTAGATCAAAGCAAAATAAAAAGGCTTGAAAGAAAAGTTGACCTTCTATTTCACTGACAACTAAAAGTAGAGATAATAATCGCCAATCCAGAGTATTTGTCATCCCAATCTAATGAAGGCATTCACATTTTCCTCAACCTGATTGGACTTGGTCAAAGGCCAGAAGTGTCAGTGAATTGAGACAGTAAAAGAACTAGGCTGAGGGTCACACTATTGCACCTTCTTTTTCTTGAAAGTCAATTTTAGCTTTTCTGAATCTCTTGAATGCGTCCGGACAGCCTTCAACGGGGTCTCTTTGCTCAGCGAACCCTAACCCCTGCAACCTCTCTATGCTCAAATGACGATCGAAAGACAACCACCATCCCAGGAATTATATCTGGACACTTCCAGCATTTACACCACACGTCACTCCTTTTGGTTGTCCGTTCTCTGTGAGCAGATGACGGAACTTAGTTACATTTCTCCCGGCTTCAAAGCGTCACCTGTTTCCGAGGGACCTACTTCCTTTAGCCCGAACCAGTTGGCGATGGCACGCCATAATTTGGCGAAGTTCACGGAGCGGTGATTATCCACCATACTAATGAATTTTTGGCTGCATTTATTAGGATCAAGGGCTGCATGGATGATAATTTAATTAAGAATCTTCTCAGAGACTAGTGTCAAGAGCAACTAATATCTCTTCGCTGCTTCATGCCCTGGGAAGGATACTTCTACCTCATACTTATCTAGATTAAATGTATCATCTAGTCAGATTCCATGACTGTAAGTATATAGAGAAAGATATTATACCTAGTAGAGCACCAGAGAATATACAGAGCTACTTAGTATAAAACCTATAATAGTATTAGGACAGACTTCAGTCCAGGTCTACCTACATCCTTTACCAAACTTTATAAGAATTTACAGAACCAATAGTAAGCAACTATCCTAGCATAGTTATCTAGGAAGTTGTTGGCTATAGATTCCACAAGGAATGGTTAGAATATGCCACCTAGTATACAGCTATGTACTACAGCCCTGAAAGAGTTATCAGGAAAGTACTGAACAGGCTTCAAACGTGCTTACTCTGGTGCCACCGGCATAGACAATGGTTTGTAAGCATGGTGCTACCATGTCGAGGACATCCGCGAGTCTCTGCATCATGATGTAGTTTTGTGTGCCCTCTTTGACAGCTTCCTTATTGATTGAGGCAAACACTGGTGGCAGTCAGGAGCAGGTGAACGTTAAAGGAAACACATATCGCATAGCAGATACCAAGGTAAAAAACACGAGTTAACTGCTCCAGTCCGTTAACATTCTCCTTCAATTGCTTTGCCAAGTCGTCTCCTGTTCCTTGGAGGAGGTCAACTCCCAAGACAATCCGTAGCTGCGGTCTATCTGAACCTTCAGACGGCCAGTGGAGTTCCGCTTCGGGCACGGAACGATTGAGCACAGCCGTAACTCGGGAAAAGGAGTGGAAGTAGCCGGTATTGATACCACTTTATATATGGAAGTGGTGAATTAGGAACTTGTGATAAGGCACGTACTGGCTCAGATGTATGCCGCTACATAATTAGCATCCACTAGTATGCTAACCCTGGTTCCTAAAAATGGTGTCCTTTACTCCTAATCCACCGTGAGAAAATGATTGAGAAAGTGTTTCTGCGAATTATTGTATCATATATCAAGCACAGTCCCCAAACATTCTATGCACCAAGCCTGCAAATAGAGTGTTCTTCAGAGGAGCTGGGAATTTATTCGCCTTGATACCTCGGCACCCCCAGCCAACCGGTAGTAGGCTGGGTCTGCACTGGGAGTCGTCACTGCTGAGTTTCCACAATGGTTTTGGTGATCTCAGCAACAAATGTCTTTCGATGTGATCTGCTACTCATGTAGGATCAAGCACATCCGACCACAGTAAAAAACAGGGCTTCCCGTCTGCTGCGATCAGTCAGTCGTACTGAAGCCACCTGTTGAACGCGGCCGAGTGGTGATTGAGCCGTTTGGAAGTTGCTGATTACGGGTGAGCATAGCTGAGTTGCAGAGTGAGTTTGATTGATTTGGATGACGTGGTCCAGAACGTGACTGGGCAGAGAGAGCATGTAAGCCGTTTGCTGCTCGAAACCTTTCGCAGCACAGTGGCTGGTTCGGTGCAATCCTGTCAAGGCTAAAAGAAACCTATTGCCAACCAATCGCTATGCATGTACCAGAGATCCCATCCTAGGCTTTGCTCTTTCCGGAACACTCCGTGCAATACTGCCCTGACTCCAGTGTACTATCGCCTTCTTTGCTGGCGTGGGTGGTAGTTAAATACCTGGCCCTTGATGTTATCATGATGGGACTAAGGCCTCAGTCAGGCTAGGCATGCGATAGTCGAGACCTACAATCGCATTTTTACTTTTAGCCGTTGCATGTGTCGCAACGATTTCTCTTCGCCAGCGACGCCGTGCATTGGAATGGGAGAATTCACCGCGGATGTCGGCACAAATAGAAAGCGTCATCAGGCTCTCCTGAAGCCATATCTCTCCACCCTACCAGATCACATCTTTTGGTGCGTTGAGATTGGCATCTTGTGTTGGTTTCCACATGTGTTGTCGTTGTTGTAAAGACTGGAACTGATCTATCCCATATCGCACCCAAGGAACCTGCATCTCGCCAGGAATCCTCGAAGCCGCCGGACATTTTGTCGGCGATCAGGAGGAAAGGCTCGTCATCAATGATAGTGCCGACATCCAACAGAGTTCTGCTCGGATGGGCATCAGTCATCCCAAGAGAAAAGATCATCAATCAATGACG
The DNA here is from genome assembly GCF_000002655.1 of Aspergillus fumigatus Af293. Classification (NCBI taxonomy): domain Eukaryota; kingdom Fungi; phylum Ascomycota; class Eurotiomycetes; order Eurotiales; family Aspergillaceae; genus Aspergillus; species Aspergillus fumigatus. Next base: position 759,368 of record NC_007197.1, read on the forward strand.
TTGAGAAAGAATCATGCCATTGCCGCTTATGCACGCATCAATGTCGAGATTGTGCTTGACGAAGCGACTGAGTCCAAGTCTTTTACGTCAAACTTGATTTTGAGCTGATGAAGTACAGATTGAGGAACCTCGCCGCTCTCAGGAACAAGTCTGAAGTGGTCGAAATGGTGCGGTGGATGTAAACCTGAATCGTATAGCGAAACACGAACTCTTGTTTCCTTGGGATACCGCGTCAAGGCGTCATGCCATATGCGAGCATGTCCAACCTGCTCTGGAAGTGGAAGCGCCAGAGCTCATTCAGTCCCTATTGGATTCGAAGTTTCCTTTCTCTCTCCACAATTACTGCCTGCTGCTTGGATAACCATGCACTAGCAGTCGACGGAGAGGCTTACATGACTAAGTGGCTGAACTGGCACGATCAGGAGGGCAGATGACTGACGTTCACTTCCTTGAGTTCGATATGTCCTGCGAGACTACCCGTGCGAGACCATCCAGATTTGAACATATTGTACGTATGAGCAAAACTGTTGAATTCTAACCCGCTACAGCACTACCATACCTTTCCAGTAAAGAGAAAACCCCCGTACCATTGAGTCGTATGTATTGAACGTCGTCAACGGTAAGATTCTTATGCCTTCACCTTTGCGCTGCCTCTCACTCCTCCATCCGCGTCGACATGTACGCCTCGCAGGATGTATCCATCTTTCTGGGCCTGTTCCCACGACTCCCGGATAAGACGGGACCGCGCCGGATTCCTTTCCAGGATTCGGACGGTGTACTGCTTTGGCACGCGGATGGCACCTTCCATGAAGCCCTCGTCGCTGATATCGAGGGGGATCTCGTTGCCCTTCTCGTCTAAAGGCAGCTTGAACTCGTAGGCCCAGATGAGGTTGGACACGGCCAAAAACAGCCCGTTCTCCGCCAGGTGGATTCCTGGACAGATGCGACGTCCGGCCCCAAAGGTGAAGTGGTCACGGGCCATGATGTCCCCCCCGGCTGCATACACCGCTGATCGATGGGGATGGTTGAGGTACCGCTCCGGCTTGAAGCTGAACGGATCCGGGAAACGCTCTGGGTCCCAATGCAGGGCGTTCAGGTTTGCGAGCAGGATTGTTCCCTTGGGAATGACGTAGTCACGGTACTTGACATCACCGTCAGCCATGCGACGCAGGCCCGTCGTGGCTACGGGGCACAGCCGCAGCGTTTCCTTAATCACTGCCTTGATATAAGGCATTTGTGGTTCATCAGCTAGAGTGGCCATCCGTCCATCGCCAAGGATCCGTGTGACCTCCTCGTGGGCCCGGGCCTGTGCCTCCGGGAACATGGCCAGGTACCTGATCATGCCGTTGAGGGCGCTGGCCGTTGTCTCCGCTCCGGCTTCCGGCACCGCACTCGCTAGCCAGGAGACTGTCTCCTCCTCGAGTCCGTAATCGCGGTAGTTTGACTCCATGAGGTCTTTAGCAAAGCAATCGGGCGCATTACCGAGGGCAATCCGCTCCTTGAGGTTGTTCCAGTGCCTCATCTTGTTTGCGTGCATCTTCTGCGCCATGAACTTGGCTTTGGGCCATGAAGGGAATAGAAACCGGGGCAGCCAGTTCAGCGGCGGGAACACGTCAATCCAGAACACCCCGGGGCTTAGAATGATTGAAAGCATCCGCATGTTTCCGTATACATCACGGACCTCCTGGCAGTCCCACTGAGGGATGCGAAGGCCGTACGCGGACGTCATTACAATGGAGAAGGTCATGCGGCGGATGTGCATATAGAAATCTGTGCTGTTTTTCCCAGCCTCATGGCTGAGATCCCATAAAAGTTGCTTGATCTCAAATTCCTGGCTGGGGATGAACGCCGCCGATGCCTTGGCATTAAGCAGCTGCTTCAAAAAGGCATGCAGACGTTTCCACTTTGCATTGTAGGTCATCGGCAGCACACCATCGCCCCGAAGACAGTATTCTTGGGCGATGGGGAGCGGTGGTTTACCGGACGTGACAGCCGCCTGTACTGTATCAGCATTCTGACAGCAAGGGACTCGCTAGTTGGGGGTTGGATTACCTGCCGATCAAACACTTCCTTGACGGCATCTGGATGGTTGAAAAACACCCAGTTGTACCAGCCCACGCGCACCTTGAAGGTATCTCCAAACTGGTTTGCCCAGGAGTTTAACAATTTGCGCGGGCGAGCCGGTAGATCCAGGCCAATCCCGATAATGGGCCATCCAGATGGGCCAGGGATATCTGCCAGGCCCTTGGACTTCTTGCGTGAGTACTTGGCAGTCCAGACCAGAAGTTGGGAGAATAGAAAAACACAGGCAAAGCCCACAAGGACGGTAGGTCTGCCAAGAGCAGCGACGAAGTGAGGAGGAAGGGGCAGGTCAATGGCTTTGAAGGGATCCATGTCTGGCTCAGAGTACTTCACAGGAACACGACAGCGGTTCCAGTAAGAGAGGTAAGGAGCACTTTTGATGGGAGAATAATGAGCAGCCACATATCATCTGCCGCTGGTGCCTTTTATCTCTTGCCATGGGCGGGGTAGGACTTTTCTCTGCCTCGGTGGAAGCAGATATCTCTACACAACTCTCATGTGGAAGCACAGAGCAAAAAGAACGGTGACTGTATCGAGCCTGAACTAGCCACGGCTTCAGTTGGGTGTCTCCTCCTACCTAATCGAGTCCTATGTCCGGCATGATCATTTCGATGCCCCCGGGTTATCGTCTGTCATCCCGCATCTCCGGGGATATTGCCTTGATTTCGTGCTTGGCCAAATCACTCAGAGACCCTCACCAGCACGACGAAAACAAGATCATGAGCAGGACGCCCCGCTCCATGCAAGCCAGGATCGGAATGTCCATATCCAGCCAGTGGCCCGAGAGGAGCGCCTACTGGCGAAGTGATGAAGGATTCTCCGTGCATCATTTGACACTTGCCTGGATGATAACAGAGGCTGACATGCATGATGCATGTCGTCAAGACGGTTCTGAAGCTGAGAAGGTCGAGGATGTGTTACTGCAACGAGTTCAGCTGCCGGAACTTGTATATTAGTGAATGAGTGTCAGAAATGAATAATATATTGGGGTACATACAATACGTAATGGAACCTGGTACAGTACCTGGTATTGGTATTAATACGATACTGTCTGTACCGCACCAGGACAGGTGATAGTTACCATACACAATGCCGCTAGGAAGATGATCAGCATAAGCACTAAGACTACCTTGCGCATTCTCGTACTTTTGTCGTGTTGACCAGATCATGCACAAACAAACATGAGACCGAGGTTTGATGGCTGAAAGGCGACCCCTCCCGCCCCTCCTTTACCCCAAGGGCGATCTAGCATCTTGCCCGGTTGCTTGCTCTACCGCCTTTGGGGTAGGCTGGATGCCACACTACGCCTTGTTTTGTATATTGTCATGTCGCCAAACTGCCATAAGGGGTACCAGCAGAAACGCTGCTCCCGCAGCCATCCCCGCTCCACTGAAGATTTGCAATCCCAGAAAGCCATTATCTCCCCCATGACCCTCAATAACGCCCGCAATAGGCGCTCCAATTAACACGCCGAGACTGGTAGCAAACCACTGCATGCCCATGCGCGTCCCAATCACTGAAGGGGTGGGCGAGACTACCGGGTGGGCAATGACTAGCGGATTAGCGGAGATGAGCACGCCAGAAAAAATACCAAAGAGCACGCAGAAGACGACAAACGAGGCGACGGAGTGGATGCCAATCCAGCCAAAAAGGAGCACCGCCGAGGCAACCACGCTGGCAAGTAGGATGCTACTGGCGCCGAGTCGGTAGGTCAGAAGGGATGACCCGATGCGGCCGAATGCGGAGCCTGCGTTGAGGATGGAGACCATGTAGAAACTAAGGTCGGTGGAAGAGCGGAGGGCGGTAGAGGCAAAGGCAGGGACATAGAAGAGCGGAATGAAGTAGGCCATGAACATGAGGAAGTTGGCGATCCCATAGGCGTTGAAGCTCCATTCCTTCATCGCATGCCAGTGGATGAGCTTCCGGGGAGGACTGCGTCGGGTCTTGGTGGTCACCATCAGCAGCGGGACTGCGATGCACGAGCAGGCCAGCTGAATGAAGCCCAAGCTCCGTACCGTCCAGGGAAACCCTATACGTGGTTGAAGACGAATGAAGATGATGGGAAAGAGGACTCCGCCTGGGGTAGAGTGATTTTCATCAGCTCAACGGTCTAATAAGTACATCAGTCAGTGAAGCATACCCACGCTCGCGCCTGAGGTGACCAGGCCAACTGCAATGCCACGCCGCGTGGTAAAGCGCGTTGAGACTAATGACAAGGCGGGAACGTAGATCAAGCCACTACCCAGGCCACAACAGACTCCTTGGGAGAGAAACACTTGGTAGTACTGCGTGGACAGACTCAGCATCATGAGCCCGAAGGTGGTCAGGAAACAGCCGGCGATCATCAGATGGTGAAGGTATCCCCGATCGAAAAGGGGACCGGCGATGACGCCAGTGGAGATGAGAAAAAAGGCATTGACAGTGCCCACCCAAGCAATGCGAGACGGAGAGCTGGTGTGCAGCAGATCGGATTGGTAGTAGCTCTGGAATGCACCGAAAGCCGTGGAAAAGCCCCAGGTGGTGAGGAAGAGGAGAAACGAGGCAAAGACGCCCGACCAGGCCGCCAACCCGCCGTTAGGGGGAGCAGGAGCAGGAGCAGGAGCAGGAGCAGGAAATTCCTCGGCCGGAGGTTGCTCAGACTGCTTAGTCTCCATCGCGAGTGGGTGTGGGGCACTGAGATAACAAGGAGAATGAACGTGAAAGCAAAGAAACGAATCGGACAATTGGATCAGTATTGGGGGCAGAAAAACTGGCGGCTATGCCAGGTCGAAAAAGAGATGAAGGGAATGGCATATAATGGAGAAGGGGCAGCCCCCTTTTTGTTCCATTTTCATTTTCACCCGTATCTGCAGAAAGACATCCCAGACAACGATAACAAAGAGCAAAAGGACCTCTGATTTGTCATCCCCGCAGCATGTAAGCACCCTTGTCAATACTGCCCTTTGTTAATGCACAACCAATACTTTCGAAAATACCGAGGTTGAACATGGACCAGGTCTGTAATTCCACATTTTACTCGTATAGCCACACGCACCTGGCTCTCCACTCCCGACAAAGCGCTGCCGGGCCAACTTGTCATTGTCTGTACCTGGCTGGGGGCCTCGGCCAAGCACATCACCAAATATACTGATCTGCACCGCTCCATTGCGCCTCATGCCCGGATCCTGTTGATTGAATCCGAGGTCTCGATCCTAGTGAGCAGCTACGCGCGCCAGCGTCGACTGATCCGGCCCGCCGTGGACGTCGTCCTCGAGACCCTAGCAGACCGTACTGAAAGCGACGCGCCGCGAATCCTGCTGCATACATTCTCTAATGGCGGGACCAACACCGCGACGCAGCTGTTGATTACGCTCGCAAAGACTGTATCCCAGCCGTTGCCGCTGGTGGGACTCGTGCTGGACAGTACACCGGCAAGGGGAACGTACTGGAAATCCTACAATGCCATGGTCTTCTCTCTTCCTCCCTCATCTCGCCTCGTGGGCTCCGTTGTGGTGCACTTTCTCTTGATCCTGCTGTACACCTGGATTGCATGCGGAAACGAGAACCCAGCAAGTCTAATGCGCCGCACCCTCCTGGATGAGGAGACGGTCGGTCCAGCGCCCCAACGAGATGCCCCTGGATACGTGTGCTACATGTATTCGAAGGAGGATCGTATGACTGACTGGCGGGATGTCTGGGATCACGCTCAGGAGGCCGAAGAGAAGGGTTGGAAGGTCGACAAGGTGCTTTTTGAGGGTACGGGTCACTGCGCGCACATGCCAGATAACCCTGCACGGTATGCGGAAGCAGTTGAGAAAGCATGGAACTCCGCTCTGTGCAAGATTGAGTCTAAGCTGTAGTTGGTTTGCAGCATCGTATCAGGGTCTTGTTGAAATTGAGAGTCACTCGACGCAAGCCCACTCCCCCTCGGCAGAGGGATATGCCGTCATGAATACCTTCCAATCTTTTCGTTTGGTTACCTGAACGTTACTAGGTACCTGTTGTGCTGCAAATCGTCTATCAAATGGAGGACGATGAGAAACACTTTGGCTTCTCTATGTATGGCCATCATCTTGTACCTGGTGTGAACTCCTAACTCAATATACATAGATTGGGCATATAATCTACGAACTACATCGTACAAAACATATACTCAGGTGTCTTAGCTAATGGGTTGCTCTCACCAAACGCAAACATATACAAATATTCTCATAATCGTATATAGCTATAACAAGTCCACGATGGGGTTGACAGCCTCTTCCTAAGCCAATGCATGGGTAACTATGCACAATTCGAGCTACACACACAAGTAGTACGGGATTTTTCGAGGATCAATCGATCGCCAGAGGAACGGCATCCCCTGCGACAGACCCCTCTCGTCAAACTGCCTCATCCGGATCTCGTCGCTAATCGCCCACATTTTCTCCCGGAACCTCCTCTCGGCATCATGAATCGGGGCCCCCGTCCGCGCCAGGAAGCTGGATCCTGAAAACATATAGGGCAGGCTTCCCTCCTGTTCATCCAGCAATGGTCGGTTAAAACGTACAAGGAGGGAGGCCTGCTTAAGTGCCTCGGTCTCGTTATGCAACCAGGGGAGCAGGGAATCGATACTTCCCTTGGCTTCAGGGAGGGGCCGGTTGAAGGAGGAAGGGTGGAGAGGGAGGACCCCTGAGGCCTCGCTGACCGTCGCGCCATTGAGGGCATGATGAGCAATACCTGCGAGAAAAGCCATGTGTGAGAGCACAGAGATCAGTTGCTCGGGCTCTCGCATCGGAGCCGGCACGAAATCGATAACCTTGGCAGCTTCAGTGGCCTCGATGATCCAATCCTGTAATTCATTGTCTACGTCCATTAATGTCTTGTCTGGGTAATACGCTTCCACGAATGCTCGCGTAAACTCCTCGATAGCCTCCACCATGGGGGCCACTGTCTCATAGAACGGGAACGAGGTCAAGGGGGGTCCATAAGTGCAGTCCACCAGTCCGCGGTCAAACAGGTCTTGGTAGAAATTCGTAGCCTTGAAATGCCCCGCGTGCTCCCAGTAGGCATCTGTCGCGTACTTCTTGCCAGCCCAGTTTGGAAGCGCAAAGGAACTGTCGTAGAAACCCCCTTCGTTGAAGAGGAATTCCTCTCCAATAGGGCGAACTGCATACGCCTGATACATCACTTTAACCGTCAGTAAGTAGGATAGACAAAAGAAAAGAGGACTAATGAGAAAACATACGGCGATCGAGGTATCCCCGGACAGGATGACGAGCGCTCATGGTCCGCAAGGCCGCCTGGTGGACGGGTTCTGCCACATCATGTGTATTTGCCAGGTGGTATAATTGCGAGTGGAACAGATCGTTCATCTCAAAAGCCATCTTCGCAAACAGCCAGTCATTGGTCTCGTCCATCGGGGTATATGTGAGGTCGCTCCCCATGTTAGTCTTGATGGCCAGAGGGAGAAAGGCGCCGGAGCGGGGATGGATGAAGAAGTAGGCAGTGCAAGCCGCGGTCCAACGTCCAGGAGTTTTGGGATACGGCGCCTGGTACGAATGATTGGCAAAGAAGAGTCGCCCGTCACAGTGGAGGGCCTCAAGGGTGCTTCCCGCCGCCAGGTGCTGCACGACTCTGTCATCAACCGCAAAGGGAAGCCGGTCCTTGCGTGGGTGAAGACGTCGAACCACATAGGGATTGATTGAAAGCCGTTCCATGGAGAACAGCAGGTCCTGGGTCCAGTTTGTCAGCATCCCGGAGGCAACCCCGTCCGGCAAGGTGGTGGCCCATTGGTTCTCGTAGATGACTGCGTAGCTGGAGAGAGATTGTATACCTCCCGCCTTGTTCAGTTAGCAGGGCCCTTCTCCGGGGCGTGGATTCCTTCAGCAAACAAACCTTTGCCAGTGCTATGGCTGCCTTGTCCCACTCAGGATACACGTTGTTGGTAACATATTCTACATCACGGAACCACGCAGCCTTATCTCGGGCCACCATGGCATCCCCCAGCACCCCGGTGGGAAAGAACGATGTGTTCCCCAGCAAAGGCGGTCCATAGAGATATCCCTCACGGGCCAGGCGGACCTCAGACACTCGCTCCCAGGGTCTGATATCAAACATTGGCAGCGTGTACAGGTGGTCCCCGTCATCAGGAAGGGCTGCGGAAGGTTCCATCACTGTTTGGCCGGGAACCACTGGCAGTCCAAGAGCATAGGAAATTATAAGGGACGAGAAAATCAGGCAATCACTGAAGACCATCATGAATAGATTCTGAATTCTTTGAAGACATGAGGAAGCAGAGACAGGGCTTGCCAACTAGAAACTCACCTATCTATATGCTGTTTGTTTCGACCCTACACACCATAGATCCTGACCACCTCACTCATCTCATTTTGAGCTTCAATCTGGCCAGTATCCGACCTGACCCACAGTCATGAGCTCGTCTCTCAAGTGTACATAGGAGCATTCCTGATAAGGAAAGCCGCATTACGCAATAAGACAGCAACAATGTATGCAAGAATACTCTATTGCCTGATACACGTGTATCAGGACTGTATGATGTATGTATGCAATTACTGTAAATACCGGTATGCACTTTCTGAACAGGACCTCCACCAATACGTCCTTCTGGACACATCCACCCTCATTGGTCGCACTGCGGAGATACATGTGTAGGTATGTCTCCGTTGCGGAGCATCATCCATCCGATTCACGCATGGATGGATGGAACACCTCGAAACGGAACCGAGACATCGCATTGAGGGATGTCTGCAATCCAGCAAATGCTGGTTTGCTGACGCTGGAAGTAAATACAGGCAAGATAAACCTCGTATATAGGGAACCCATATTGAACCGAGATTCTGGAAATCTCTCTCTTCCACCACCCTTTGGATCACATTTCTCGTCTCCAAATGAGAACGCTTATACTTGTCTTTCTGTGGCTCACTGCCGTCAGTTCCTATCCCCGTGGAATCGATTGGGACTATGCTATAGCGTATCACCAGCAAGTCCTCCAAGGAGAGAACGATCGAGGGTTTGGGCTGAACGAGCCATTCATCCCGACTCCATCTCATATCCTTCCTGAAAAGAAACCTTTTTACATTGATGAAACCGTGCATTACTACGAGAGACACTTCAATGGCTCAGGGGAAAACGGGGAATACCGTCGCTCGTCATGTCCCGCGGTGAATGCGCTGGCCAACCGGGGGTATATCAATCGAAGTGGAAGGAACATCACCTACGCTGAGCTGGCGCATGCCGTCCGCAAGGTGTGGAATTTTGGAGATGATAACGTTATTCTCCCACCAGAAGAATCCCTTGTGCTTCATTCTACTAATTCTTTCCCACAGAGCATGCTAGTGTTGGCGCCGACGTTCGCAATGCATGGTTGGCCGGAGACCATTGATCTTGATTATTTCAATGCAAGATATTGTTCTCGTTTTCTAGAAGAGTATGAATTAACGCTCGCACAGGATGACCTGGTACAGTACGTGATCAATTGTCCGGCCGCGCCAACTCGCAACGACCGTGCAGTCGGCGACAATATCAACCTCAACATGACGCTATTCGAATCCCTGCTCTCATTCTCGAAGGACGGTGAGACGTTGTCCTTAGAAGACCTGGCGGAGCACCATCACCTGCGACACAACCAAAGCAAAGCAGAAAACCCGAATTTTGTCTTCGGTAATCAGGGTGCTATCTGCTCTCTGTGAGGCACACTTAAACATTGTCCATCGCCCTTGGCTAACAGGAAACAGTGCCCAGTACACGAACATGGTGGGTGTGCTGGGTAAGTTCGGCAAGCACGGCCGAACAACCCTCTTCATTGACGACGTCAAGACCTTCTATTTGGACGAGGACATACCTCGGAACTACGAACGAAGAGAAGCACCAGTATGTTGCCCCTTCCCCCCGATGGACTCCATCCTGTTCGTAGCCGCCACGACTGACCTGTTCAGCACTACTCGCCGGAATCCAACGCGATGATAGACCGCATGTCTCATCACGTTGGATACACCATTCAGAGGCCATTTCCTGACGGGGATCAGGATCCTGGACGGGACATTTGTCCGATGAAGGCGCGTTTCCAGCGGGATGAGTGTAATTGATAGTTTGATACAAGGAGTCTGATGGCCACTGGCAGGGATAGGGCTAATCGAGCCCAGGGTATATGTAGCTGTAAGCGTAAGGTATTGAATGGTACGGAATCTCATGCCAAGAATTTGTATTATTTACAAGATGCATGCGTTGCTGATACAGGGTAGGATCTGCATGATCGGTAGATTCCGAAGTAAAAAGCTTAGTTATCAGATTGCTCACTCGCGAATCAATCTACACTGGGCATCATCCGTGATATGACCTTGGGTGATTACCATCAAGGGCGCTTAACAGGGTCAGACTGTGTGTGTTTCGCACTTTGTTATCAGTTTCGTCAAGAGCTGCATATGCATGGTTCACACACCATGTTAGCTGTAATATTTTTAGACTTTCATCCGAGTCCTTAAGAGAACCACCACATTTTCAATATCTGGCAAGGGTGTAATGAATCCTGAAAGATTCGTAGTGCAAGCCATAAAGTCCAGTACTGATCATAGAAAGATAGTACATCTCACATTGATTGAGCGTATTCCCCTCTTGAAAGCCTCATTCATGGGCAATTATCCTTCAGCAGGAACAATTTCGTTTCGAGCCTGAGGGAACCCGAAACCCCGCTTCTAGATGATTCATACAGTAAAATAAAAAAAAAAAAATAAAAACCAATAGAAATGCTTCGATTAGCCTAGATCAACTTGCACAGTAGATAAGAAAATAAATCCCCCATTCTCCCAGATCCTTTCGCTGGGGTCACAGAGCCGATGTAACACATATGTGATGAAACAATCAAGGAAGTCCAATCAAGCCAATGCAGCCGAAACTTCATGATGTGTTGTCACCTGCCAGACCCCAGACAATGTGGGGGAGAGGCTCCACAGTCGGCTTTACACCGTTTGTCCCGCTCCATTTTCGCTGATCCCTCGTCATCCACTGGACAAGGATTCTTCATGTCTGGTATTGGGTGTGCCTGCTACGTACTCGGTTAATTGACATGCTTGGACGGCGCTGAATACTACATTCGACTAAGGCAGGTAAGCACAGCGTAGAGCGCCATCGCCGTTTCCGCCCTATCTATAGCCTTCCTTTGGGTGATTCCACCGGAACCCGGCGAGTGTGCCTGTAATGCCATGAAGGATCTGTTAGATCGGAGCGTATCGCGTAGTTTTCTTCCGCATCTTCCAAAACCGCCAAATCGAGTGTCGCCACGCCCATTCCTTCGGCGGAAGTACCTAAACGGACCAGGGGACCCGCGTACGGAATGTTGATCTGGGAGAGTCCGCAGTAATTTCTCCCTGGAGGTCCGCCTGCATTGGCAAAGACAACAGCGCAGGTATTCTCAAATGTTCGCGCAGTCAGAATGCTGTCAAGGAACAGGGAGGGCGCACTTGGGTTCTGGCGATGGCCGGCCTCAGAGGCGCCGCTGCGAGTCCAGAGGGTCGGCACAATGATGATCTTAGCTCCCTGCGATGCCAATTCTCTCCAGGCTTCAGGGAAGGCTAGGTCCCAGCACACCAGCAAGCCTACTGGGCCCAGCGGGGTCGAAATGACCTGGTGTGGACTGTCGCCGGACGATCGAAGGTACGCTCGCTCGGTGGGTCCCCAGAGGTTCTTTTTCACGTAGGAGCCGAGAATCTCACCCGTGTTGGAGATGAAGAAGGTTACATTTTCTAGGCTCGGTGTCTGTTTATCAGAGACAGTGGCCCCTGCTGCAGCTGTAGGCGAAGCAGACACAGGTCGGACTATCGACCCGGGTACGATGCATATGTTACGCTCTTTAGCGAGGGCCTGATAACGATGCAGATAGGTCTCCCAGTCATTGCAGAGGGAAGCAAAACGAGGATCAGTAGGGATCCAGTTCGTCAGATGAAATTCAGGCAGTACAGCCAAATGACAGCCCTGTGCAGCAGCCTCGGTGATAAATTTCACAGCCCGGGCGAAGTTGTCTTCGGGTTTGAGGGGCTAGAAGAAGAGCGTATTAGAGACGATACTGCAAGATTTGAAAAACATAATGTGGCTCTATTTTTTGGCTCTTGGCTTTGTTTTACCCTTTCTGTGTTTACTGATTGACGAAGCTAGTTTAGAGAGATGCAAGAGATAGAAACTCACCTTGACATAGAGTTGAATGACAGCAATCTTGCAGAATGGTGGCATGATGACGAATACAAGACGGTGGAGTGGAATGGGAATTGAGGGGCATTGGGAGCCTCAAGCGTGGGAGCCCATCATTTTATGTCATTGGTTGCCAAGGCAGAGACATGTTGATCATGCTAAGATTAGCCCGCTAAGGTGAACGGTTATCACCACCCCGGACTCGGAGACGCCGGTGTACCTCGGTTTTCGCCGTTATGGATACTGCCAGGCTGTGGGGGCCATCCGGATGGCTAAAAGCTAAGGCAGGTATAGCAGCGTTCAAGACGGTTAAGATACATACCTGGTAAGGTATGGTACGGTCTGGCTGTATTGTAATATCAAATGGTCATTACACCTGCCGTACCGAGACTTATGCCTCAGAACTACTCTCAAACCCCGTAAGGCCCAGCCGTCCAGGACCCATCAGTCAATGCAAACTTGGCCGGAATGATCCATTCTTGGGAAAAGCCTCCGTGAGAATATTCACTGTCAACGTCTTTATTTCAAGGAAAGAGTACCCTGGTTGCAGGCGCAATCGGCCTTCCTGATGAGGAATCAGGTAGAGCCTTGCCCGTTTCTGATTATGGTTATATCGCCGAAGCACAGGCATAGAAGATACTGTTGGAGAGTCTTCAGTTTCTGATACAGATCAGAGCTCCATGACGATGCGTTGCCAGGAAAGTTGCTATTATACTGAGTGACTATGGTTGTAAACTGGATGGTTCTGGGAACCTAAGCGGCAGATGGTCTCCGTTGCCTCCGTGGGTACGTTCAGGGAGGGTTCGGATAAGACAGTGGATCTAGTACATTTCTGCTATGTCTTGCCTTATCTCACATCAACTTATCCTATGTTTTTGTCATGTCAGCTCAGTACAAATAGTTCCTGCCTAACCAGCTTGTGGTCTAAAGACTAAACCACACCCGTCTATTCAATCAAGCCTTTCCTGTTCCGAGAAGTCTGGGTCCTCCGGTGAAACCATGGCCATGACTACTGTCCGGCTCGCATTTTCATATCTTTTAAGCCCATCAAGCCCCAAGGTGGTGGGAAATCCTCCTGTCAAGGTGTCTGAGTCTCTTAAGAAGCAACGCGTATTCCATGCATCGCAAATCCCTGCCTGGATGCAATGGGACCCCTATATCCTTCACGGGTATCGGGGTCAGTTAGACAGCTATGGACAGTGTTTCTGGTCTTTGTTCTACCTACATAATGAATCAGTCAATACTTGGTCTCATATCATTCCTGGCATGTACTTTCTCACATTGCTTCTCGCAATCGACTATTGGATCATTCAACTGCCGCTCGAGGTGCCTGTAATGGATATTCTTGCTATCCAGACCTACGTTGCTGGCACGGCAGGATGCCTGATCTTTTCTGTTAGTTTCCGTTGCCTGATTCAGGAGACCTGAGAACTTGCTGACGGGCTGAACATTATCTTCATAGGCCGCATTCCATGCCACCAATGCTCATTCACCTGAAGTCGCTCACGCCTTCTTGAAGCTTGACTATCTGGGGATTGTCATGACCATTACAACCACATGTATCTCAGTGACCTATTTTGCCTTATACAGCTATCCCATCTTGCAGGTTACATATATCTTCCTCACTGTGCTCTGTGCCGCCACAATCTTTTGGGTTGCGCTAGATCCCCGGATGGATGGTGCACGTGCTGGGCCATGGAGGTCAGTATTTGCCATGCCACTTTTGGCTCTACAGCGTCCTGACTCTGCCAACCTTCTTTGTAGAGCAGCTGTATTTTTCCTCCTGGCCACGAGTGGCTTAGCTCCCATATTTCATGTCATTTGGGCCGAGGCTTCTTACGGCCTAATTCGCATTCCTCTGGACAGTCTTACGGTGACCTGCTCGTCATATGCCGTCGGCACGGCAGTGTACGTCACCCGGTTCCCAGAAAGGTTTTGGCCAGCACGATTCGATCTGATTGTAAGTTGAAAAGCGGCTGTTCCTTACCACCTTTGGGTGTGGCTGACAGACATAGGGAGCGAGCCATCAGATTTTCCATATTCTGGTTGCATTTGGCCAGATTGTGCACTTGTTCGGGTTGCGGGAGGTGCTTCTTCGGATCCACATGGGCATGTGCGCAGTATAGCCCGTGCCATTATATAACAGGCCTCCTGGCAGCTTGGATCACTTGCTGAGCCCCTTTCTGGCTAGGGTTTAGATATACAAACTGCGAGCCGGGAATATTCGTCTGCATCTCAATGATAAGGGATGTCATGAGAAGATGTGACTGTTGGCGCTTACACAAGAATCACAGCCGCTACTGGGAATAGAGCAAAAAGACTTATCACCTTATTCTACTATGTCCATATAGACGCAGCGCATATATGTTGAGAGGCTAAGCGCTTGTTTGCTTCCTATCTGCTTAGGCTCCAGCGTCATGATATCTACCCAACTGTGCAGCCAAATAGCATATCAACTTGAAGCAGTCTAGTTATAGGAACGTATATAACTCTAAAATTACTCCTAAGCTCCTCTATGACAATAGAGAAATATATAAATAACTACCTATATCTTCAAGGATAAATCGGAGAGCATATAGGGTAGATTATCAACTTCAAATGATGTTAGTAACAAAGGGAAGCCAAAGCGTGCTCTTGGCTTTGAAATCATTGTCCAATCCCAGGAAAGGAGTAGCAGCCCATCAGACGTTAATGTTCTTTTGATTCTGATTTGCCACTTTTGCGCGATTCTGACACGGCATTGAATGCCCAAACCGCTTAGAATTTGCAGCCTGACTCTAGTGCTGACATTAAACACTTCCAGAGTCCCTACGCTCTACACAACCAATGAATTCGGGTCTTCAACTACTAATACAAGTCCTAACATTCCACCGATTGACCCGCAGTTAATGCAGCATTGTAACTCATCGATCTTAGGTCGGCATGGGTCAAGGACTCCCGAGGACAGAGAACAGAGTGAATCTTCAAATGCCACATGCAGCCTATATTTTAACACCTCTTCCGCATCACTCAAGTTAAGTAATGCAAGTTCATTTCTCAGAACAGCCCTGTCAAGCGCAGACATGACAGTATCGCCTGCCACTGCTGACTATAATCCCTCAGGGAAGCCATACAACAGGCTAGTGATTAATAGAGCTAACTAACGTCTTCCAGTCCTCTGAAAGCAGGGCTATCATTCAACCCTACTTTCTCCAGAGCCGGGTACCAAGCCTCAGATGAGAATCATGGGATGGGCTGAGGCAAGGCTTATGGTGCATGCAGCCTAGAATCAGCCTTATACGCCAGAATTGCTTAACCAAAGGTATGTCTAAACCATTTAGTCCCCCCATAGAATGTTATAGCAAGATTATGAGTTATAACAGTACACAAGACTTCGTCTAGCCTCGTTCACATACCAGACCCAGCTGTTGAGGTTTCAATAAATGATTCCCTGGGATTCTTGCAAGTACTCTTGTCTAAGGGGTCTTCTTGTAGCAGCTGGCAGATTGGGCTCAAGCGCCTATAAATGTAATTCTGTACCATTCTCCCAGGTCGGTTTTGCTTCTCTAGAAGCCAGTCTTGATAGTATGACCTTGTTCTATTCTAAGTCTTGGGGCAGCTCATTGACACAAAGCATGGTGTAACATATGATTGTATTAGTACCTCATGGTAGGGAGTAAATTAGCTGCTGAGACCGACGAGAAAGCGAGTGGTCCTCAAACAAGGGCGAGGGCAAGAGCTAAAGCATCGAAGCATCCAGCCCATTGCCGATTACCCGTAGTGCTCGACCTTATTCAACGGCTGAAGACGATATCCTCCAAATTTTGGTGGCTAGAGGGCTCGCCTGGGAGGAAATTGAGGATGAGATCAGTCTGCACTTCGCCAAGAGGACTATGAGATGTGCGTTGGTTGAGAAAGCTGAAGCTTACAGCTCTGTCTACCAGATGCTCAAAGCGCAAAAGGTCCTCTCGGTAGTTAAAAGACACATGTTGAATTTTCTGGCGCAGAAGCACCATTGCACAAGCCGAGTTATAGGCACTGGATGATTCTGGGTTGCCTGCGCGGGCAACCTCCGGCCTCCGCCAACAGGTCTGCGCCAGGTTGTGAGACGCCATCTGATCCGCATTGTCTGGCCGAGCTGAATCAGGTTCCGCGTCGAAAGCAGTTGTGGCAAGGCCCAAGAGGATCATGGTCTATGGTAGACAGAGGGAAGGCATCTGGGATCAACCTATAGTGTCCTTATGCGTAACGGGGCGCGATATATGTAGGATACAAGACCCACGATAGTTTAATGCAGCTTGTAATCGAGACATGTTGGATCATCTGGAATGCCGTCAGTCATTGAATGGCCATGATTCTTCCCACGCAACTGTTTCTGTTTCAGAATGGGCCAGCCGATCAATCAGCTCCGCCTTCGCTTGCTTCAAACGCCTTTTCACTTCATTATATTGCTCTGGCCGTACAACCCCTTTGTCGGCCCACAGCTGGCCTAGCGATCGCCTCAGATTTTGTATTAACTCCATACCTCTGATTGCGCCAGAAACATCTCAAAGCTGGTAGTCTGCCGAAATTCCATTTGCTTTGAATAATGTTTCGTTATTGTTGTAGGTGAACCTTCGATACAATGCTGCGAGTGACATTTGTAAATATAAGTCCTGGGCTTCAGCGCTCGCGGCAGGATCGAGTTTGTCGAAATTCTCTGGAAATGCCGGTGGCTCGAGATCTGTCGATGGAGGACCATCGTAATCAAGGAAATATGGCTGGCGAGCATGATCAAAAAGTGGTAGGATTTCACTTGACAGCCAATCTATGATACCTAGTACCTCCGCTGGCCTTTCAGGGTGAACGAAGATATTCTCAGCATGAAGGTCAGGGTGCCATAGAAAAGCAGACGTGATGGATTTATCTGTCGGAAGAAGGTATTTCACAAGACGAAGGTAGTTTTGAAGAGCTGCTACCTTTTTAGAACGAGAGCGACGGTACGTGCCGGGGCCATATAGCGACAAGAAAGATGGAGGTAATGTGGCCATATTCTGCACACAAACAATCTCCTGAAGACCGACTGCCGACTTGTATTGCTCTGCACTACCCCCTAAATAATCATGTAAGCAGATATCCTAAAAAAATGGCGGAATATGAAGTCATACAAGGGCCCCTATCAGAGTCCATCTCCATTCTACCATCGTCCAGAAATTCTCAGCCTGTAGACGGGCCGACAGCAAACCGTTGGCTCTTTGTTACAGATCCATCCCCCTTCGCAAGGTCACATCCGTCCGAATCAGTCTCAGACGAGTAGTATAGACTGCCGTATTGAGTGAAAGACATCGACATCCAGGCCTTTTGATATCCTGAAATTGTCTTCACAAGTTCAAATCTTTCCTTGATACCCATCTTTGACCAGACTTTACTGAGTTGGACGCCGGCAACCTTTTCCATTATAATATACTCTGCGCCAACAAAGTTGTCTGCTGGTTTCGAACTCCAAGCTAACACTTTTGGTACCGGGGTGCGTAGCTCATTTCTAACCTAGTTACACGTGGAGCATCAGAATAAAGCAGAGTAGTCAGTGGCAGCCAAGTATGGTTTCGTACTTACAAAATCCATTGTTGCCACGTCGCTGGCGGTCGTGTAATGGGCCCTCCCCGCGTTTGGGTTTGGCACTTTACCTACAACTTGAGTTCCGTCTTGCATTGTGAAGAGGAAGGTTTTGTTGAACATCCCATCCGGAAATTTCTCAACCCGCACGCATTGCGCAGAAGAAAGGCCGACAGATTCAGCAGCATGCTTTACCAATTCGTCCATATTGAATTTGACATAACGGATCGCCATCTCGTGAGTTTCGTTGGATAGAAACCGGCCTCTTGTATAGCGAAACCACTCTTCGTTTGCATTGAGAGCCATCTGAAATGTCCAGTTGGGCTCGACTGCTGGTTTACCAGAAGTATAAGACGGCATCCGTCTTTGCTTCTTAAACAGAGAAAATGTTCTGCGCATGGTAATAACTAGTGCCAAGTAGATAAGGAGTGAAGTGCAAATTTACGAAGTCCATGTCCCTTCTAAAGAAAGCTGCGAGATAAACAGCCATGTGGGTTAGAGACTATTAACCTATAACCATGCAGGTTGGTTCGGGGTCAATCCTAACAAACCCGGATTGTGGGTTGGATATGGGTTTGCGGGTTGGGTCAGCCAGTATAGGGGTACTAGGTTCAGGGTAGGCATGGCGTATTAATTGTTTACCTGGCTCACTAAAGATAGGTCTTATTAGCTTCACATGATATCCATTAGGAAGGCGGTAATGGATTAAGTCCCTGCAAGGCCAAGTGTAAAGTTCACCAGGGTCAACCACAGACGACTAATACAGCCTCTATAAACCATCCTCCCAAATTGCAAACATTGTATCAGTATATGCCTTGCTTCTTGAAATCCTCAAAACATCTATTTATCTTGGTTATGATTTCCCAATCTACAACAAACACCATGGCGTCTGCTGATCATGAAAGGCCTGCTCAAGGACGCAAACAGCGCACAATCACTATAGTATGCATTATCCGGAAGATGTACCTGCCTTCCAGTTGCTTGGAATTCTTCTAGACTGAATTTCCCATATTTCTAGAAAAAAAACTAACAACCTTCCTCCACACTACCCTGACTACCAATACCATCATAGCCTCTGGCCAGCAACAGCCTACTGAGAACTGCACAATACGCCACTGGGACCATCTGTCCCAGCTCGGAGCCGGTCTGTAATGAATCAATGATCCAACTGGATTATCCGTAAATAGTTTTGAATACATTGAAGAGTTCTGTGAGCTAAGCTGTCTTAAACTACCTCAGTCTTAGTCCTCCCCGCAGGAGATATAAAACCATCTATCTTTGTTAACCTGAGAAACATATGATGCACTTTGCCATAGGTGACAATGCTGAGAGCCACCAGGCATTAATTCTAACTAGGGAGAAAGCTAGAGGCTGGGGAAAAGGGGTGGGCAGGCAGTATTGATGCGGCTGTAGATGTAGCAGTTTAGGCAGCAGGGCAGAACACCTCACTTCAAAGTAAAGGCCTAAATGGTAATAGAAGACAGAAGGATTTCATGTTCCATAGAGAAGGGTGTACAAAGTATCTCGTTGGTTATTCCAAAGTCCTTCAGGGAATGAGTAGGAATGCTGTGTGCCTGTGATTCTACTGGTTCTTGTACTTATAATTCGCACACATAGGCTGTAGACATGGTAATTTCCTTATAAGCAAAAGCAGCAGTTCTTTCCTATACATGTCATGACTAAAGTTCATTTCGAGATGATTGCAAGAGGGAGAATGATAGAAGATACGCAATGCTCCGGTGGATCCTTCTCGGGCCTGGATCGCTCACTTAGCCTATTCGTGGCTTCCGCCTCACCCACACCTCCTTGTCAGCAGCTTCACAAGCCCTATCAGTTGATGCGGGAGGGTCACGCAGCTGAACCTCCCAAACCTTGAGCTTGTAGTTGCCACGATCTGACTGCCCGGAAAAGAGGTCAAAGGACCAGCCGTGCTTGGGACATGTGATACCGGCGCTGAGCACAACGCCAAAGTCTTCAATATCGAAGAGACTCCCCTGTGACAGCGGGAATGATGAGTGTGGGCATTGCTGCAAGGGTCAGCTTGATTCTGCATATCCATCTCCGTCTCACTCACGTGATCAATGGCGTGAAACTTTCCCTTATATTTGAACACAAGGACCTGATCCTTCAAGTCACCTGGTAGATCAATGTCCGCTTCGACTGGACATCCTGCTTCTTGAGAGCCGTTTGGATTGGAGTTCGGGATCCGGAAAGCTTTGCACTTCGCTGTGATCCGACGGCCATCATAGTCGATGTCAAGGTCCGGAAACGCCGATGCGAGGCCGACCTTGTGCCAAGCTCCATCCACTCGAGATGGAGCTCTAAAGGGGTTCATTGCTATCCAAGCAACGTGGCGGATTTTCTCTCAAATTTGGCGAATTCGGTATCGCGAGATGAGACGGCTGTATCACGTGATCGTCCACACAACCCAACGAATGATTTATAATATCACATGATTTTTGAATATCTGGGATGAGCAAAGTAAACACTAAACCCACCTGAGTTATGTAGAGGCATATAAAGACAGTTGAAAGTAGTAGCTCAGACATATTTTCCAGCCTCAGTATATTGGTATTCTATTTGATAATCCTTCGTATTGATATAATATAAGAGCTTCTTCGATTTTATAAAGACATTTCATGGATACAGACGCATGTTCCAGACAAAGAAGTGTCCCGGTTGCTGTTTGTGGTATCTCTCATAGCAACGCATTGTCTCATCCAGCGGGGAAGCGCAACCAAAAGGACTTGTCCGTTTATGCAGAACATAGCTGGTATGAGCCTCCATCTAGCTTTAGGGATTCTCAGTTCTGATCAATAGTCTCTAAACAGAAGGACAGAGTCCTGGAGTAGCAGAGTCAATATTGCATGGGAATTCGAAGACTGCAAACCATGGCTGGGAAAACAATATTCAATTCTTCTTGCACCTCGAACACATGGTGAGCGAGCATGCTTCACTCCAAAAGGGATGACATCAAAACTGGATGCCACGTAGCCATCCACATGATCCAAAGTAGACTGCCAGGAGACCGCACCTTTATGGCGGTTGATATCATAATTCTGACTACGACTTCAACACAGCACATGTAGACAGAACTGTTCTGCCTGTCGATGTTGTTTGGCAGCATGGTTTGTTGTACGATGGCCTCAGGAAGACGAGCCTCTTGCTACAAAAATAGCTGAGCTTCATAACCTCAATGGTTTTACGGCCACAACCCCTTTCCTTGCGAATTTCAACCAGCGTGTGGTATATGAGAGGCCCCGTGGTCTCTTTCCCTCGGCAACATCAACCGATTCCATCTCCGCTTGATGAAAGTGCTTAATCGGCCTTGGATGGTGGTCAGGCTTTTCAGTTAGTATTAGAGATATTGAAACCAACAACAGAGTGAATGAAAAGATATAGACGAGCGCATGCGTGCTGAATGGGGGAAGTAGACTGACTCTGGATAAAAAGGTGATATAACCATGGTATACTGTACTGTTTTGCCAATAATGGCCATGAATAATAGGGTAAGTTCAATAACTAGTTTTGTACATAACTGTTCACAGTTCATTGTTGACATAACACAGTGCACTAGTCCATATCTGGCTCATCCTTGTTTTAGGATTTTCTTCTGTGCTTGCCTTGGAATATGCTTCCGGACAAGGTGTGAGAAGTTATCCGTAGACTCATATCCGATGATCGGGAATAGTGTCGCATGGAGTCGGATGTAGCGGCTTTCAGGAGCCACAGCTTCATATTCTCGATGAATTTTGTATACATGTCCTTTGGTATGTCTTTCAGGACAAATTTACCACCCCCAGATCTAGGGAAGGAGTAGACCAGATTAGTCCAGTTGGCTTGACATATATTCTACATATTTTACATATATTCTACGCCGTCTGGTTTTGCGGCAAACATTGAAAATGTTTCATACCTAATACCGGCCATATGAGAAGCAAGTCGAAGGAGTTAGGAAGGTCAAGGGCGCATCGAAAGGAATGACTTGACGTACCTTGGCAAGAGTCATAATGAGCCGTCAAAGGGCACATTCACAATGATGTAGGTGGCTTGCGTTCGCCAATTCAGCTGTACAAAGAATACCCTGGTTCCTCAGCTATGATCACGTCTCGATAAGTGGATCTGTGTTCAATAGACATGATAGTGCGAGAGAAGATAGTCTATTCTTTGCAACCAAGCTGATGGTCCGAGGTGCATGCATACCTTTGGACTCCGAAGTTGGAGCCTCGACTAATATAACGTCAATCGGAGATTTACTTGATTTGTTCCTTGGAATCTGCGGTAGAGCTTATCCACAACCAAGGTAAATAGGGATCGCGAAGCCTGGGCCACAATCTCCTGACAATCAGTAAGGGTGGAGTGATGTACGCAGCAGTAGTCGCGGGATTATCTGCATCAGTCGGCTCGACCGTGTCTATATAAAGAATCTATGGGTTACAGGATCCCCCTTGATAGCTTCTGCGCGCATAATCCAGTTACAGCATGGCTCGTTGAAGGATCGGCTGATATCATTCTCTCACGCCGAGATCTATTTCCCTTCCTCGATAGCTGGTCCAAAGTCATCATTGATGGACCACGGAGGACTTCGAAAGCAGCATAACGAGGCTTATTCATCAAGATCGAGATTGTCACGGCATTCCAGATTCCATAGGCACGGTAAGAGGTGTATACGTTTGCCAACCCGTCAGTCAGAGTTAGCGAAACGATTCATTGCGCTTGAGGATCTCATGCAACCACGTGGCGTGCAGCGGCGCCAAGGACTATCGTTTCGTGGAAAGTGGAAAGATGCTTACCGGATGATCCTTTTGCGAAGATGTCTGCAGAGAATTGAGAATCTTCAATGCCAGGCCCAATCGAAAAGTAACCAACTTGCGGAACTAAAAGAGCGCTTGGTGGATAGGAGTTCCATTACTCCCACCTGATTTCGAGAAGCCAGGTATATGTAGGTACCCAACTATCTTTGCAGGGCTGGTAGGACTTTTTGAGATTTACGGGAGTTTTCCTTATTTTAAAGATCCAAGGTCCCGATCAGCAGATCTATTGATCCAGCCGGACATATGCTAATCGAGCGTTTTGATTGCCTGTTGGTTTGGCTTGTGTGACGTATGCTCAGCGCTTACAATTTGCTTCACCTTACAACGGATTCAGTGCAGTCAGTCCATTTCCGAAGTCTGCAAGTTCAGCTATTCGGAGTCGGACATCTATGTGATTTCTCAATGGCCATGTGACATACAGTCAGGACGTTTATCTGGGATATCGGCCAATCTAGACGGTCGAGTTCACTCTGAACCAGCGCATCTAGACAGTAGGTGACCTGGAACAGCAAATTCAATTAAACTAGCTCATATCTTGACGCAATATAGTACGACTTTGGAGGTCAGCAACATGTAGCCCGTGTCTGATGGGTATTGACGTTTTCGAGCCTCCATTGTATAAAAGCTTCATATGTAAATATGTAAGTTCATATGTTGGAAAAGAGGTCATCCAAAGACAAAGCATCCGGCTCCATCCTCCAGACACCCTACTCATCGCTGATGGTAACTGGAACCTTGCCCAGGATCCCGGATTCATTCCACTGTCCGATATCGATGTGGTATCGGGGGTCCTGATCACGCAGCATGAACGTGTTCCTCTTTCCAGGCTCCATGGGAGCATTCCATTCTAGGGTGCAGATCTTGGCATCCTTTACATCGTCGATGAGGTCAATTGTGCCTTGCAGCCCTTTGAAGCCTTTTTCCTCGCCACAGGAACAGACATGCCGCAGACCCCCGTTATGGCGAATGATCATGTCTTCGATGTCGTCGGTGGTTAGAGTGTCGTTTTGATCACCCTCCCTGTAGAACTCGCCGCTACGCGATGTCAGACCACACTGCAGGTCACTGATGATGCAGGCAGACTGAGAAGGAGATACCTTTCTATATGAGCATTTTCGATTCGGATGTCATACTTCATGTCATCTTTGATTTCGATGTCGAGGAATTGCTGTCCTGTTGTAGATGCCATATCGGTTGGACAGGTAGATGGGGTTTGACACTGTGTTTCAGAGAGTCAAGCTACAATGCAGTCGAGATTTCTTACACGCTCGGAAGAGAACTGGCTCTGCTCAGGAGGGAGCGAGCGCTATATACGGATTGGATGGAATGCGGAATCGATGACGAAAGATCCTCGTCTGTTTTTATGGTACAGTGCGGGGTCCGCATCAGCCAATCTATGTCCCTTGTCATCTCTTTTACGAACAGAACTCACGGGATTGCTGGCGACGATACAGTATTGACGGTCAGATGGCGGCTACATTAATCCCGTGCATGGGGTTGACACTGGCGCTGAAACATCGAGTAGCACTGGCGGTGCGTCATTGTTACGCTGATATGGCACCGCGGGGCACCACCAATACCCAGATTGCGGCCTCGTCCGAACAGTATGGAATGTGACCGGAGATCTGTGATGAGTAAGACTTTGTTGGGATCTGCAAAAGGACGGCACTAAGACAGAGATTCGCTCCTTCTCGCTGAATTGTCATTAATCTCTTTACGGACTTCGATGACGAGGTGTAGAGAACGGGATGTGGCAGAGATGGGTGTCATCGTCAGCATGGGCTTTCCAGTCACTGCTTGCACAGCCTACAACGATCTGTGGGGACAGATAGTTGACGGTGGAATGTCGACTGTTCTACACCCATATTTGCTGTCTTATTTTGAAACGAAAAGAGACCGTTGGACACCAATAATGTGCAGAGAGAAGCATCAAGGATAAATGCAGGTACCGATGTAAAGAGGACAATCTTCGCTAAAAGTTCCGGAGGTCTTTTCCATAGTGTGAAGCAGATACAGGGGTACCGCCCAACTTTGCAGAACCATGCTGGTGAGCGCGAGGCTTCGCGTATACCGTCTTGTATGGACCAGTTGCCGTTATCCTCGCGCTGATCAGATCATCTGAGTTTAGACTTGGGCCTTCACACAGAACAGTCAGCTTATTTCTCCAGATCCTACCAGGCATATCATTGGCAAGCAGTTACTCCCACTCCTTCTCCACTCTCTGTCTTCCGCATCGGTCATGAATCATGATGCACTCATCCTCCGGTTATTCCTCGATTCTGATATGGAGATACCCCATGGAAGAAAGGAAGAGGACAGCTGGTCCCATTCCGTTTCCATCTGAAGCTGCAGACTTGGTCAAGCTGTATAGCCTCAGGCAATATTGACCCGCAGGTCGGAAATAGACTCATAGAGCCATGGTTTATAGCCTTTAATGGCTACTGCCTGGTGGACGCGATGCGTCTTGTGACCAGGGTAGAACGGCCCGATCAACAATGCCAATGCATGGCTGTGTTCCATCATATTCGGTTTTCTGACGTTCTGGTCTTGGATCACACGGAGCTCAGAAAAGCTTCCTGGTCTAGGACATTCCGGGAGCCAATTTGTCTTCGAGCAACCTTGGTAGAGCGATTTACTCTTCTCATTCGACATCAATCTCGCCTCTGGGTCAGGCCACATCTTCAACAGTATATAGTGCCTCTCCTGAGCAGTCTGCGTTTGACTTTCCATAGCTCGGCAATTTTTTCTGTATTTGTCTGACAGCTTGAATACGCATAATTATGTCTGCGACCAGAACATCCAGTACCTTTAGCAGAGGTACCTGTTTCTTGGCTGACGTGACACGATAATAAGCCCAAGTGCGTATGCACTTAAAGCCATCATCCGCAGTACATCTGCATATCGATTCACTATGGCGAAATATAGGGTGCCGCAGAGTATCAATCGCATTGGGGGTATCTACCACTGTTCGTAAAAGGTTGAACATGAGTCAGTGGTTACCAGCGACTGCTACTGCTTACAGGGCACGTTGCAAATTTTTAGAGACAAAGTAAGAAATCTGAACAGAATGGCAGGTAACTTCGATGGTGCGTGTAGCCTTCTGTGCGACATTTGACTGTAAAGATCTAGCTGGCAACTGGACATCCTTTTACCTGGACACCTCTTTATGAGTCTATGACTCTTGTACCACAGTAGGAGCAAATAGCTGATTCAATTTTGTTCACAATCAGTACAGATGTGTCTATCTGATTTGCTGCACAACGCAATGTGATACATGGGAAGAAAGAGTAGGAGTACATCCACATCGAGCATTTGACCATCTGACCATCAATCCCTCTTATGCCTATCGTCCACATCCCGATTGTGAGTCTGTACATCTTCCGAATCATAGTCCTTACCCAGCTCGCCGCTCTCCGGGTTCGGCCCCTCCCTGTAGTCTTTGAGGCTGTAATACTTTTTACCATTCGCGTCCACAACTACTGGCCGAGTCGACTGGGTCTCTTTCTCTGGTGGCGGTTGCGGGACTTTCCCGTCATCCTCGGTGGTCTCTTGCTCTGGTATATTTCGCCTTTGGCCAGTCCGGAACCCTCTCGGCCACTGCACGCTGATTCTGTGGCAATTCCGAGGACGAGCCAGTATAGCGTTGGGACGGGGGCAGGTTCGCAAGGAGACGAACCGCACCCGACCTTTGGGAGATATTGCATGAGACAGACTGATTTTCAGCATCATGACAGCTGCCGGTTGAGACGGGCAGGGTAAACCGTTAAATTCCATAGTCGAAGCCGGCATATCGCCAGGGCATAAGGATATGATATATGTATATGTGGGCCCATTGTTTGGCCGGGGGTGGCAATTTCCGGGGGTTCGCGTGGCGGAAGTTCCGTCACGATTGACGCTCGACCAGGGCACCGAGCTCTATGCGTCCTTTGAATCTTGGTCAGGATGCGGAAGTCGGAAGTTTGGACTTTGGAAAGCCAGCCAGTCTGTGGATCCGGAGAATAGATACCAGAGAATGCTAAAAGGCGACGAGAAGGGCTGGACCGGCGCCATGCATCCATCTTTTGACAGTGATCAATTCCAACGCAGTGTTCGGCCTCAGTTACGGAGGTAATTCCAACATCAACCTGTGCTCCCAGCAGACCTTTGACGATTTTAATAGCCATTTCTGGCAGCTAACGAGTGGTGTCTGGCTTGCATATCTGCCTGCCTTCTTCCCCCTCACAAATCGCTGAAAAAGGCGATCATGATCGTCCTTTGGGGTGAAAGTTATGGTGGGAACCTCTACTTCTTGAGATAAAAGTCTATCGCTTGGTATACACACCAGTGCTCACAGCATGGTATCCCTTCCTGCCGACCTTCGCCGTCAAGTCACTCCTCCACTCTTTGCCCATCGCCAACCTCTCCACCGTCTTTGCAAATGTATACTGTGGCTCCCACCCCAGCTCCCTCATCGCCTTGCTCGAATCGTACACCCGATCGATCCTCGAAAGATGCTTCCACCCTTTCTTCTCAAACACGGCCCCTAGTTCGGGACACAGCTCATTAAACACCTCGGCCGGGTTACGGTCCAGCTGGTCGAGCGTACGCGCATCATTCTTGAAGAGCGGCGGCGCGCTGATAATGTACTTTCCCCAGCGAATATCCCTCGCTTTCGCCATCGCGCAGACCGCCGCCCGCACAATATCCTCAATATCGCATCTGCGATACGCCAACTCCAACACCTTCAGGTTCTCGTCGGACATGGCCGCGCGGCGTCCCTCGTCGTCGTCCTCTTCGGGGAAAAAGCGACTCGTCCGCAGAACCAGTACCGGCATGCCACTCTGCTTGTGGATCAGCGCACAGAGATCCTCCGCTGCGACCTTGGTCACGCCGTATATGTTCTTGGGTTCCGGGACAACGGTTTCGTCGATCCATGCGGCAGGGGATCCCGGCTTGGGACTGAGTGCCATGCCGAAGGTGCTGGTCGTGCTGAAGAAGATGAAGCTCTCGATCTGGCGGGGAGATTTGGCCGATTCTTCGAGGAGCACTAGCGTTCCAAGAATATTGGTTGCGACAAAGTCTTCGTTTTGATGGCTGCAGATGTGCGGCTTGTGCAATGTTGCAGCGTGCAGGATGTGCTTGATGGGGTGGGACATCAAGACGGAGCTGATGAAAGCCCGATTCGTAATGGATCCTACCCTGGTGGTGGTGGAGGAGGGCAGGATATCGATGCCAAAAGGTGTGAAGCCAAGCTCAGGAAGGGACAGCATGAGCGCAGTGCCCAGGTGGCCTGCCGACCCGGTGACAAGCACATCATATGAAGACATTGATCTCGTAATGTGTCACAGTGTCGGCTGGAGTATGTATAGAGTCTCTACTTCCACAGACTCGGCAGAGTCAGTAAGTGCAGGAAGAAACCGACTGAATTTTCGTCCCGAGCGTTGTATTTAATGATCATGTGATTGAGTCTATACAAGACCGAGTTTACCTACCGGTCCATATTAACTAGTTATTTAGTTAGTTCGTGATTGAATATCTGTGACTCATACTGCCGTCGCTTCCGCCGAATAGTCAACTAATAACTCACTTGTTAGTTCACCAGTTATCGAATCGCTTATTAATCACCCATAGTTAGTTAACTAGTTAGCGATCCTGAGACGGACGCCATATCGTGGGAAAATCCAGCACTTCCTTGTAGGTGAATCCGTATGATTCTGTATGACTTGGTTGGAACTATCCAGGGCTTGTCACTCAACGTCTGGCAGCTTTGGCGTTATTTCAGATGGATATCACACTGTATGTAATTGTCGGAACCACACCATCACTGACAATAGTAGAGTTGGTATGTCGATTGTGCACGAGGGAAGCTGGTTATTATAGGAGCCGAATCACTGCAATTTGCATCAGAGATTCATGAATCGCGCAAAGAGAGGGCTTCTACAAGGATATCTTGAGTTAGACAGGTGACTCTTCGATCTTAACTGAGAGTTATGTATTCGAGCTCTGGTGGAGAAAGTGGGAGTGAGTCTGACGCTGGATACCTGAGATAGGTGACTTTGGAGGAGTTATTCCCTAGTAATGGCAGTATGATGTAGAATTTGTGTGCTATACAGAAGACTTGGTGAGAAAGATAAAACAACAAACGCACATTCCCTTCACCATAACATACTCACCATAGGATTAAATTCCTGCAATCTGCTACTTTTAAGATCATTGCTTAAGTGGGACGACCTCGGGTGATTCTCCGCGAGACTTGAGCATCATCGCAGAGAATGAGATCGACTTCTTGATGGAGGACATCGAGATATACTCTGGAGGAACACCGGTATCTTCAACTCCCCTCCTGGGCTCCTTTCTCCCCAGTTTGCGTCTTGCTACACTCGCTAATTCTAGCGTCAAACTCCCCGGCCTCGCCCAACCCAACCTGGTCGAAGAAATCCTTGATCGTGTGCCCCTCGCACGCTTCAAGGTCTGTTCCGTGGCTTTTAGAGCACCATACGACCGTTGCATAGCTAGCATCGCCGGAATGGATCCGGTACACGGGTAGATTGCCGTGCGAAAGCCCAGCCGATTCAGTCTGATATCTTGAAGTTGGGAGTGAGACCATAATAACCGTTCTGTCAGCATACCGCGATGTATCCTCAAATCCGGACTTGCTTACATTGGGAAGGACATTGATCGGAACGGGCACATCTCCCATCTCCTTGACCAGAGTCCGACACTCGTCCTCGGTGCGCGGGCATTCCATGAAGACCATATCGGCCCCCGCGGCTACAGCAGCCTTGAGCCGCTTGATCCCTTCATGGAAGGCCTCCGATCCGGCGTGTGGCCCGCCAAACCTCTTGGCTTGCCGCGCATCCGTTCGCGCAATGATGACAAAGTCCGGATCCTGGCGTGCCTCGACGGCGCTGCGGACGCCCTCAATGAAGACTTCCAGGGCCACGACATCTTTCCCTTGGAGCTGGCCACACCGCTTGGGGAAGACCTGATGGGATTGCGC
This sequence comes from Aspergillus fumigatus Af293, assembly GCF_000002655.1. Taxonomy (NCBI): domain Eukaryota; kingdom Fungi; phylum Ascomycota; class Eurotiomycetes; order Eurotiales; family Aspergillaceae; genus Aspergillus; species Aspergillus fumigatus. The sequence goes on from NC_007197.1 coordinate 788,975, forward strand.
GTCAATACAGATCAAGGCACATCTGGATCGCGAGCCTGCCATTACCTGGTCTTCGATGTGCAGTCCCGCGATTCCCGCGTGTTCATACAGTCGCACAGTGCGAGAAATGTCGAGCGGTCCGCCGAAACCGGTATCCGCATCGGCAATGATCGGTAGCTCTGTGTGCAGCGCGACCATGCGCCCCAATTAGAAGAACTCGGTCTGGGTCATGACAGAGAGGTCGGGTTCGCCGCAGTACGAGCCTGTGGCTCCGCTGCCGGCCAGGTACAGAAAGTCAAACCCGACCTGGCTCGCAACGCGGGTTGAGATCCCATCGAAGACCCCGGGTCCGATGAGGCATCTGCCTGGTATACATGTCAGGCATGCCACCATGGACGGCGTGAACGTACCTTGCTTCAAAGCTTCTCGAAAACGTGTTGTTGGAGTGTTATTTTGTATGCTACTCATTTTGCCGAGTTTATGAAGACATACAATGGCATGAACGAGATCGATCAATGGTACAGAGGCATTCTGCCCGCTCGCAAATGGGAGCAGATGAGGGATGAAGTCATCGTGACAGTGAGAGACACGTCAGTATGCCTCGATTGTTTTAGTGGGAGACGAGGATTGTCTCTTCTTGGTTGTTTCGAAATACTTAAATCTAGATTGCTGGTCGATTAAATGATCAATTCCTCTTTCGACCCGAATTCGTAGTTACAATAGCTGCAGCGCACGGCCATTGCTGCAGCATACTAAGACGGCGAAATACCGGAGAACACGCCATACGTAGGACGCATACCCTCAGAGGCCATTGTACACTAGTTATTGAATCCAAACGTCGTTCCCACGGCTGATATCTTCAAGGAACAAATCCTGCAGTGCCCGTCTGCAGGTCCCCAGGGGTCATTCCCTCTGTCAAGAATTGGAAGAACAAGCGCAGTAAGAGGAGGGAAGCAAAGGCGTTTCAAGGTTATACGCCGACCTTTGAGCAGCGTTAGTCTGTGCAGACAAGAGTGAGATTGAAATACCTGCACTCCCACGCATTGATCACGTCTAGACATAACGGCACCGCTGCATGATCAGGAGGTCCGCCACGGACTGGATCCTGACGCATGCCTCCGACGAGCATCGCTGGAGACGTCAGTTGGCTCTGTTCTGTGGCGGACAATACCCATCCGATACCTCAAGAGCGTAGGACGATAGGGTGCAGAGCACGTTTTCGACTGGAACCCAGAGGTCTGTATACTGTCTCTTCAACGTCATTCGTGATGTAGAGGAAAGACCAAACCTACCATGGTATGGACCCTGAGGTGGCATTGTGTCCCGCCGTCTCGACATGCTTGAGGATCTGGGAGCAGTCCGGTCCGCTCCTCTGGACATCTTCCCGAGTTCCCAGCAAAATTATGATGAGGTCCTGAGGACAGGTAGCCTTTGCAACGACGTCGTAATCGACGCATCGACACACCACGCAGCTCAGATCGGCGCCTCAAAGTCCCAGCCTGCGGTATATCTTTTAGAACCCACTCGTCTCCCTCCCCACACGCTGTTGTTTGCAATCCAGGCGCTCCAAGTTCCAGCCCATTTGCCAAAGCCGTGATCAGCATAGTCATACAAGAACCTGATAGCACGACGGGAAAGCATACCATGCTGGCAGGCTCCGAAAACACCAACGAAGCAAGCGGCGCCTCCTCGCTCATAAGAAAGGAATCGAGGAATTTCTGAATTGAAGGCCGATAAGCCAGCACGACAGGAGCCAAGCCCAGCCTGGTTCCGAAAATGGTCAATGAAGCGGATGCCTCGACGGCGTAAAACTCCTCTACTTAGGATCGCAAGCCTCGACCAAATTAGTACTGCTGCCCCCGATCTGGGCCGGCCCCTGAGCCTTGATGTGATCGTCTTTTGTTCGCAAAAACGAAAGCTCATGCCAGTATCAATGCTTACTATGCTGTATGGGACTGCCATCCCCGCCAGCGCTGTCTGATATTATCAGCCATAAAACCACTAAGCTAAAAGGCGTCTAGACCTCCGTTTCTAGTATAGTAGAAATGATAAGGCATCTTCTGGTTGACAGATATCTACCCCTCTTGTACTACCAGGCGGCATGCAGCATTTTTCAAGATCACGTCAGGGTTTAGCTCGTAGTTTAACTGCATAAACATAAGCACTCATTCAAGAGTGTGATAAAAGGGAACTCGTCCAAGAGTTGACTGAGGACCCCTTACGACTGTCAATCTCATCAGACTCAAGAGGACGTCGAATGTTGCTGTCTGGCATGTATAAATCGGACAAGATCGTATGATGGATTCATGGCGTCCCTGTTGAAGAATGTAGTCAAGAACCCACCCTATGCTCTATTCGCCATTCCCGGACTGCCTGATATTCCCATGTGGTGGTGCAACTCGTGTACTGCATATTTGCGCAAGGAATCAACTCCCGTCATCAACATCCGTAGCGGTTGGAGTGCCGGCCTCAACACCGATTGGACTGCCCCGCACAGCATCACAGATACTATCGCAGACGATCAGTCTTGGTATCACGGTGGCTGACTGGAAATAGCACTAAAGGAGGAGTACAATGCCGAATACTAACCAGACCAGGAAGAGTCGTTGCTTGATCGACGCTGGGCTAAACACGGGCTGATTGCTGGATGAGGGGACCGACCTGCCTGAGCCCCGTACTTAAGGCTCATCTTCTTCCTGCAGTGATTCGGTGAATCGTTATTATTCCCTGAGTCCTCAGTTTCAGTCAGTCTACTACTCCACCAACGTGTCAATTCATCATCATGTCTTTGGACATTACGGTAATTATGCCTTCCCCTCGGTCGCCGTCTACTAACCAGTCCAGACTTTCCACAATGTGATCAACAATGAGTTGACCACGACCTCGCAAACCCGTCACGGCATCAATCCTGCGAACAGGCAGCCCAACCCCGAGGTTCCCGTTTCGACTCAAGAGGACCTCGATCGAGCCGTTGAATCCGCTCGCCAAGCGTTCCGCAAATGGTCCAAGACCTCGTTCGCCGAGCGTCGCACCGCTCTCAACCACTTCGCCGACAAGATCGAAGCAAACAAGGAGGCACTGGCCCGGCTCATGACGCAGGAACAAGGCAAGCCGCTCAGCCAGTCCACCGTCGAGGTCGGAATGGCCGTGCAGTGGGCTCGAACCATCCCCACAATCGAGATCCCCGAAACGGTCATCGAAGACACGGACGAACACCAGATCATCCAGCGGTACACCCCGCTCGGCGTCTGCGGGGCCATCGTGCCGTGGAACTTTCCCGTCCTGCTGGCCGTCGGCAAGATCGTCCCCGCCGTGTACACGGGGAACACCGTGATCGTCAAGCCCTCCCCGTTTACGCCGTATTGCGGCCTGAAGCTCGCCGAGCTGGCGGCGCAGTGCTTCCCGCCCGGGGTGGTCCAGGCGCTGAGCGGAGGCGATGACCTCGGCCCGATGATCACGGAGCACCCGGGCATCGACAAGATCAGTTTCACCGGCTCGATTCTCACGGGCAAGCGCGTCATGGCGAGTTGTGCGAAGACCCTGAAGCGGGTGACGCTGGAGCTGGGGGGGAACGACCCGGCGATCGTCTGCGACGATGTCAACATCGATGCGGTCATTCCAAAGGTAATGTACCTCGTTTGTTAGCTGATGCGCATTCGACTGACGTTCGCAAAGATTGGGATCCTCTCCTTCCTCTGCTCGAGCCAAATCTGCATGATGGTCAAACGGCTGTACGTGCACGAGAAGATCTACGACGAGTTCCGGGAGAAGCTCGTGGCGTTTGTGGGATCCCTCAAGGTCGGCGAGGGCACCGACCCCGACGTCTTCTTTGGCCCCGTGCAGAACAGCATGCAGTACGACAAAGCCAAGGATCTTTGGCAGAGCCTGTCCGCAGAAGGCCTGACGACTGCCCTCGGCGGAACCATCCAGGACTCGGGGGGCTACTTCGTCCCCCCGACCATCGTCGATAACCCTCCCGAGTCGGCCCGGGTCGTGCAAGAAGAGCCGTTTGCGCCGATCCTGCCGATGCTCAAGTGGTCGGACGAGGCCGATGTCATTGCGCGGGCGAATGGCACCGACACGGGGCTGGGGGCATCCGTATGGAGCAAGGATATGACGCGAGCGCGTCGCATCGCCGATCAGCTCGAGGCGGGGAGCGTCTGGATCAACTCGCACTTTGACGTCTCGCCCAAGGCGCCGTTTGGAGGACACAAGACCAGCGGGATTGGCACGGAATGGGGGCTGAACGGGTTGATCGGGTATTGTAACTCCCAGACCCTGTGGGTGAAGCCAAGTCTGTAGCCTATGCAGTCATATCATTGGTAATACAACATAGTCGATTTTCGTCCATCTTCCATATAAAGGAAACTAAGCTACTCCTCCGGCCGGTGAGCCTTCACACGCACCTTCAAGGCAGCTCAAGCTGCCACCTGCCAACTTCATAACTGACCTCGTCCATGGTCAACAGCTCCCTGTTCCGAACCAATGCCACGACATCGAAGGGCCGACGGTGATGATGGTTGCGTGGGTGTACAGCAAGTCAGTCACTGAGCTTGAGAATGACTGGACAGCATATTGATGTATCTCTTCATTCCTTTACCCCTCTAAGTCACAGCGGAAGACGCGCGAGGTCAGTTCAGCTGACCAATTCTGTACAACGCTAATTACTTATTGACATAATTCTGATGCCATGTATAGTCCCGATTCTCCAGCAAAAACCCCCGAATCGCCTCCCGCGGCGTGGTGGGCTCCCGCCCCAGCACCTCCTTCATCAACGGATGGGTATGGCTGATTTCCCCCTGCGCAACACTGTCGTACCAGCTCACCAGCGCCTGGAAGAACTCGGCGGGCTTGCCTCCCTGGTCGTTTGCTGCGCTCAAGCGGACATACTCCTCCGGCGAGACAATCTGGAATCGGACGTTCCGCCCCGTCGTCTCGTTAATGACATCCACCGTCTCGGCGAAACTGATGGTCTCCCCTGCGGTCAGGAGGACGATCTCGTTCTCGTGGCCACCCTGGAGCATCAATCGGGCGTTGGCCTCGCCGAGTTCCTTTCGCAGGGTGAAAGCGCAGCGTCCGTCGGCGGGGAGGGACACGGTGGTGGTGTCAGGATACCAGTTGATAAACAGCGGGAATGCATCGGCGTAGACTCCTTCGCGAATCGAGGTGAATGTGAGTCCCGACCTGGAATGGTTAGTGAACTGTACATCTGAACATCATGGTCGGCATCTTACTCTCTGAGGAGATCTTCCGTCTGGAGATGGGCCTGCTGAATCGCCGCTTTGGAATCGGATTTCAACCCCCCGAATGCGAGCGACGTATACCACACCTGTCCAGTCAGCCCTTGTAGATGAAAACTAAAAAGATCGGGCGGGGATGTACGTGTTTAACCCCCGCTCTCTTGGCAGCCTCCACGAAATTCCGATGCTGCTTGATGCGCTTCTCATTGTCAAAGACATTAGTGCTGACAAAGAAGAGGTTCTCGACGCCCGGAAACGCGGCATCGAGCGTGCGCGGGTCATCATAGTCTACATGGCGAAAGGCAATTCCTCGTTCTTCGAATTGTTTCCGATTCGACTCCCTCGAGGAAGCGGCCGCATATTCTGAGGAGGGACGGTTGGCTTCGAAGTAGGCGAGGACTTCTTTGCCAAGACCGCCTGTAGCTCCGGTAATGAGATATTTGAGGGTCATGGTGTTTTTATCCGGTTGATTGGCATAGATCAGAGTTGACTCGTGTCTGATGTGTTGGATAGATTTATAGTTGGTCGTTAAGAGCTAAGTCGTAAGACTTAAGAGAGATGATTTATAATCAACTTGGGGGTGAACGAGTTAAGGTGACGACGTGGTGATTCGTAAGCAGCAGGTGTTTTAGATATTGAAGCCAATGGCGATGCACGATGGGCCAACTACCACCATAGAATCAGGTCGAATGACACAACTGAGAAGGATTGTCAGTATACGTAAATAATCGATGGCTGTATGATAGTATTTTCTTGTTGACACCGAAGAATCGAACCAAACATGTGATGATGTGGACCCCAGCATCCCAGGTCCACGAAAGCCACAGGACAACAAAACATCGTCCAACTGTCGTTTCAAATCAAATCTCCTCGTCAGCGATGAGCTCCATCCCCCGAACTTCTCGAGTGGTATTCGTCAACCGAAATACATGCTTATTCAACTACCGGATCGCCATCAATAACTCGCTCCTCTCATGTCCTGACGATCCAGATCCAGGATTTTCCCTGGTAGGTGCGTTCTCTTCATTCTTGCGCTCGTATGCCTCCAGAGCAATCTTAATCCCAGTGCATGCTCTCCGTCGCGCACGACCCGGGAGTTTCTGCGCCGCGGAGAGCGGACCGTAAAAGTGATTCGGAAGTCCACTGCATTCCACGCCGGCTTGGCTGCAGGAACGACACTTCCCGAGCGCAGCGTCGCGGTGGCAGACGGTCGAGCCATCATCGGTCCATTTCTTGACGCACGGAAGGCAGGGCGAATCGGTTGCGATCACGGACCTAGTGGAGAGTGGGGGAACAGTAGGAGCGGCTCGGCGGAGAGCTGGGCCTGGGGCGGGGGCTGGGACCGGCCCGGGAGCGGCGGAACGGGTGGATCGTGGCAGCGCTGGAGGTGGAGGGTGACTGGGAATCTGGCTGAGCTGTTGTCATGTCAGTATGTTTCGGGAGACCCTGCTTGTAGATGTCCTTACCACAATGGGCTCATCCGAGTCGCTGGTTTCGGGCTTTGTGCGCCGAGTTCTCTTCCTGTCTGACCCTGCGGGACGACTAACCACTGCGCATCTCTTCTTGGACTGATCCGTCATGTTGGTTCAAATCTCGTATAACAACTCCTAGAGAGAGAGCAGGCGAGTGACAATATGTGACAAGTCGAAGTCTGGAACGAGGAATTTTCACTATTTATAATGCTGTTGCAACGACTGTCACTTCTATTCACAATGGAGGCCACTATTGTTGAATCCTTAGATCAAACACCATTTGCTCGTCGATTGGATGTCATGATTTTTTCCCTATTGAGCCCAATTCAACAATAGGATCCGCATATCGACAACCTTGGCAGCATCAATGAGACAAAGAAAACCACAGCATAAGTGTACAAAGACTCGTTGACACCAGGCGAACTCTGATATCTTTGCCATCCCTTAGAATCTGATCCTAAGTGAGATTCCTTGACACATTGCTAAACTCTTGTAACTTGATAATACTGTTTCGATTCACCGACGACTAGCAATTTACTATGGCAAACAGAAATCAATGAAGGTTCCTTATTAGAGCTCTCATTCGCTCGCCTCATGGCTGCGTCGATCGCGCTCTTCACCCGCGGACTCCGTTTGATCTTCTCGAATCGTTCCATTACGGCTGGATCCGGCTTCCATCCCTTCAGCCTGATCGATTCGATGGCATACGGACATTTATCAAAGAGATGTCGTCTCCGCATGGGCAATCATCTCGCTTAGGTCGTTTGATGCCGCGATTCTGATTGTTCTGATTGGTCGAATCGGAATTCAATTGATCAGAGGACTGTCCTTTGAGCGTGGCGAACATATCCTTCTGTTCCCCACTGGTGAGTATTTCCCAATATCTTCGATATGCCCTGATCTCATCGAACACGTTCAGCTTGTTGGCCTGGGCCATCCAAATCAATCGAATGCGTGCGTATTCCGAATCGATCTTCTTCAACGCCATAAGGAACCCCCTCGTTCCCATATAAAGAATGGCGGTCCAACGATAGATCATATTGCTCCCGAATCGGGCAAGCGTCCTATAATTCAATAACTCTCAGCGGAAAGCCCAGGCAGGTGGTTGCTCCTCAGTGTGGATGACCGACAATACAACGTTCAGCGGTAGGATTGGCTAGCCTAGACGCGTATAAGTTTCTATCAAGGAAGAAATTCGAAATGATTCTATGGCCCTTGTTCCTTTGTCTGACGGCGCGAGTTTCCCATCAAGGATTCCTGCAACCGCCGTAGTGATCAGGAAGAAGCTTGGGCGTAGTGATGGTCCAAGTCTGGTGCATTTCTGGCCGGTAAAGAAACCTTGCTCGGATTTGTCCTATGTCTGGACTCTTTGCTAGTTGTCGTAGTGGTGTCCGTGCAGCTTGTTTAACCAGGCTCATTCCAGGTCGCGGGTCAATTTCCCGTAGGTTCTTCAACCTTGGGACCTTCGGATCTGTGGTACTGCAACCTGATTGAGCTTGTTGCTTTGATTTGTAGCCGGTTGTTTTTGATAAGCTCGTAGCTGAGTACGGACGTGTCATTTGATGCTAGGTCGGTGGTTGTCGAGAGAACCCAATCCGAAGTGTATAGCGGAGATTCGAGCATGCCATAAGTCTAAGACAGTTAGAAAGTTGTCCCAAGGGGCACCATCGTAGAGTACATACCATGCTATGCATATAGCAACAACGTAGAGCAGCTTGTTGATCTTCTCGGGTCAAAGATGTCAATTGGAAGTGCAGCAGCATCACGTGTTCTATGGGTGCTGGTACAGGCTCCGACACAATAAGCAGAATTATCCCGACACCCTTTGCTCGCTGAATCAGTTTACAAGGTCTCGGTCTTATAGTTATCTTCGAGGTTAGCTGGACTGTTCTGGGTTTCCATACGTGCCATTTCATCGATCGTGAAGCTATCCAGAATCCTTTCCGCCCCGCCCGCCGATCCCAGTGTCCTCATCTGAGCTCACCTTTACTGGACATGCCAATCACTTTTTGGGCAGTGACTGTATAAAACTGTGGATTTTCCATTGAATTTGGTGTCTATTATCCACCTGCGGAGAGCTGATACCGACAATGCCCGTACGATGCTCATCATAGACGAGGAACTGCAAGTCGGGAAAGTCTCTACATAACACAGTGAAGATTCTCGAGATGCTTGCTCTTTCATCAAGTCATGCAAGACTGACACATGGATTTCTCGCAGAAAACTATGTACAAAGTCAACTCCGGCCAACCAATCTATCAATGCAGCTCTTCGAAAGATAATAAAAGAACTGAACCTATAAACATGTCCGCAGATACTCTCCCAACGCCATGATCGCCATGGCTTGTCCGTATGGCATCGCCGTCAGTGGAATGTCCTTGTAGAACTGCAAGCAATCACCCATTCCTGTGCCGAAGCTGGTATTCTGAAGCTCGCCGTGCTCGTCCACGGCGCTCATCACGGCCGCGATCGCTTTCTCCGCGACGGGCCGATACTGCGCGCCAATGTACCGCTTGCGGACGGCTTTCAAGATGCCATACGCAAACCCCGCGGTTGCGGACGATTCGACATACGAGTCCGGATGGTCCAGGAGGGTGTGCCAGAAACCCGTCTCGCTCTCCTGCAGCCGCTGCAGGGCCTCACACTGGGCCTCGAGCGTGTCGATGAGGTGGATGCGGATCGGATCTGTCGGCTCAAGGTCGAGCAGCTCGATAATCTCAGGAATGACGATGGTGACCCAGCTGTTACCGCGGGCCCAGCGCGCTCGTGCAAAGTTGTGCCCTCCCTCCTCGAAGGTCCAGCCGTGGAACCAAAGCCCTGTCTGGGTGTCAAAGAGGTACTTGATGTGAACGAGAAACTGCCTCTTGGCCTCGGCAATGTACTCGGGACGGTTCAGGAGCTTGCCGATCTTCGCCAGCGGCAGAACGGTCATCATTAGCGTGTCGTCCCACAGCTGCTGGTAGTTCTCGGTCAGGTAGGTCGCGTGCTGCATGCCACCGTATCGCGTGCGAGGCAGCTCGTACATGGCCCATTCGGCCCAAGCATCCAGCCAGGGCAGGTAGGTCACATTGCCCGTCTTCTCATAGACGTAGGCCAGCGTCAGGAAGACAGCCATGGTGTTGATATTCTTGGTGGTGCCGCCCTCGGCGAACCGCGCAGCAAACCAATCTTCAATAATGCGCAGGAGGGACTCGTCGCCGGTCATCTCATAGTACTTCCAGATCCCGTACAGGCCGATACCATGCGTCCACTCCCACCCGTGCCAGGACTTGGTGTCAATAACGCGGCCATCTTGTAACCGCAGCAGGAACTTGCCTGTGGCGTCTCTGATGTTGACCAGGTTATTGATGAGCTGTTTGACGGTCTGATGGACCTCGGTCTGTGAGGGTCTCTGGGAAGCCATTCTCGTTTATTTGTTTGCGCAGCGATGGTCACTCGGCACGCATGCAATTCTTCTTTCTTTTTTTAATTGCTTTCTCCAGGATGATAAAGGTTGACTCGCTGCATCTAGCTATAAATCCTGCCACTGGTGATACGCGGAAGAAATGGGGGGAAATTCTCCGCGTGGGACGAAGCAGCCTTCGGGCCATCAACACACCGAAACCCAACGCCAAGCAGGAGCCAATTCGAATCCAGAAGCGACGGTATTGGCCGTGTCCAAAGCCGTTGCGGATAGGAATCGTTGAGTGGCTGTGATCATGCCAGTGTTCTCGGGCCATTCCACCCCGCTTGCCTCCCAGATCCAGTTATCTCCAGTCACTTGTCCCATGGGGAGGCGTTGCCAAGAAAGCCGGGGAAAAGAGTCAAGCCAGCAGGAAACCATCCGCACCGCCGATTTGTGTTGCGACCGGGGTAATGATCTCTCGAATTGGCTGTTTGTCTGAGACTCGACTGGCCTGGGCTGCTTTCTCTTGATAAAAAGGCCAGAGCTCCCCCCTTGTCTTCCTTCTCGGTCGGACCTCTCCCCCCTGTGCTGCTGTATCTGTTCGCACTGCTCTCAATCAAGCTTTGGTTCTTTGATCTCATTCATATTCCACAAGCTCTCTTTCTACCGTCATGGCAGAAAAAACACTTGCCTCAAACCCGGTGACCTCCAGCTCACCAGAAGCTGGAGATGACCAGAAGCAGCCCAAGGACATCAACCATGTCGAACGGGTGTTGTCTGATGGGCTCAAAAAAGATGAGGCCGACTACTCTCGGATGGACAAGGATCTCCAGGAATATGTGGCTCGCGGACAGGTCGATGTCGATGAAGCTACGAGCAAGCGTTTGAAGCGCATGATCGATCGCCGCGTGCTGATCATCATGATCTTAACGTATTTCCTCCAGGCTCTGGATAAGGGTACCTTGTCTTTTGCCTCGATCATGGGCATCCGCACCGATCTGCATTTACAGAACGGCCAGAAGGTAACTCTTGTCTTCCCTTTTTCACTGGGATATCTTCTCTGAGCGGCGGATGCTAATGGTCATCGCTCCTAGTACTCCTGGCTCACCACCTGTATCTACATCGCTGTCTTGATCGTCGAATACCCGACCAACTGGATTATCCAACGTGTTCCTATTGCCAAGTACCTGGGCATCAACATTTGTCTCTGGGGTTCTGTGCTGGCTCTGCATGCGGCTAGCAAGAATTTCACGCACATGGTCGTGCTGCGGACCCTGCTGGGTATCTTTGAGGCCTGCTGCCAGCCAACCTTCGTCTTGCTGTCCAGTATGTGGTACAAGAGAGAGGAGCAGGCGGCGACCGTAACCTACTGGTATGTCGATCACACAACGTTAACATGAATGCTCCTGACAATCCATCAGGTACATGATGAACGGTGGTCAGCAGATCGTCGGCGGTCTACTCGCGTACTGCTTCAGTCTGATCGGCAAGGACAAGGCCATCCACTCGTGGCAGGCTCTTTTCATCACCTACGGCGTTATCTCCGTGCTGTGGGGTCTCTTCGTTATCTTCTGGATGCCCGACTCGCCTATGCGCGCCAAGTGTTTCAGCGAGGAGGACAAGCACCTGATGGTTGAACGAGTCCGTGCCAACCAGACTGGTATGCAGAACAAGAAGTTCCGCGCCTACCAAATGTGGGAGGCCTTCCGCGATCCCCAGATGTACTGCTACTGCGCCATTCAGATCTTCACCACCCTGCCAACCAGCGGTCTGGGTGCGTTCGCCAACATCATCATCAGCGGCTTCAATTTCACCGTGCTGCAGACGCAGCTTCTCGCCATGGTCCTGGGTTTCTATATCATTATCGTCCTCCTGGGCTCCGCCTGGCTGGTCAAGAAGACCGGACAGAACCTGTTCGTCATGCTGGGTTTTGTCATCCCGTGAGTTTTCTTGTTTGCCCCCTTCTCTACTACTAGCGCCCCATCCACTGACATCCATGACCCCAGATCCTACATCGGAACCATCGTCCTCATGACCGTCGAGAACAAGAACTTGGGCACCAAGGTCGGCCTGTTAATCAGCTACTACATCACCCTCTCCTTCTGGTCCGCCCAGACCCTGTGTCTCTCCATGGTCTCCCGCAACATCGCGGGCGCCACCAAGAAATCCACCGTCGTCGCAGCCACCTTCGTCTCCTGGGCCGTCGGCAACTCCATCGGTAGTCCTCCTTCATTCCTCCCCCCCCCCCCCCCACAAAAAAGCAGACATCAAACTAACACGAATCTCATCCAGGCCCTCAAGTCTTCCTCGACAGAGACGCCCCCCGCTATTTCATCGCTTTCGGCGTCCACCTGGGCTGCTACGTCTGCCTGACCCTCGCCATCATCTTCCTGCGCTTCTGGCTCGCCCTCCAGAACAAGAAAAAGGCCCGTGTGCTGGAAGAGAATGGCCTGTCCGCGGCGGATAACAACCTCACCCATGCCTTTGAGGACCGCACGGACCAGGAGAATTTGCATTTCCGGTATATCTACTAAATGTCTGCACATGTGTTACGGTTCTCTGAGGGGTTTATTGATGTACATGTTGAATGTGATCGATTGGTAATAGCACAGCCTTTAATGTTTCCGTATGAGTCTTCTGTCGCGTAATCTTATTCATCTGTACCCGCTCAACTGTACTCTTTGTATATTCAACAGGGTGTTTTAGTTTTTCTGACGACCTCGGTCTGGTCAGTGTTGTAGAGTATTTATAAACTCTTGCAAGCACCCAAGGCAGTCTACGCTCCGAGCTACTCTCCGGCATAGTGCAGAAGACTAGAGTTCTGTGGATTTCTCCAAGACAACGCCAAGGCACTAATTACTATTCGGTTCGTCGTGTGATATAGTATTTAGTTTCGATAGTATACAGCCGCGGCTTGAAATTACCGCTTCGGTTCAGATCATATTCCACGAACACCTCGGTGCAAGTCATAACGATCATATACGCGGGAACTTGCAAGAGGGTGCTCAGGAGAACTGGCACAACGCTCATGTCCACCACACGCAGATTCTCGAGGCCGAGCACGCGGAATCGGCTGTCCACGGCCGCGTCCGCGTCACCGGGCTGCCCATCTTGTGCCAGACCGAACTAACTCCTGATTCGAGAGCGCTTGAGTAGGTCGTGGAAGCGCCTGGATTCTGCCGACGCAAGGGGATTGTCTGATTTGAAGAAGCCAGCCTCAACCTGACACGAGTAGCGTGACCATGGCCCAGTCCCGTCCTTCATCCACTGCGCCATGGCTCGGTCCATGGCAGCAAAGCTCGACCAATCCCTTGCCGTTAATATTGGGCAAACCACCAAACAGGTAGATACCATAGCTCTATAAAGCGAGAGGGTGGAATTATTCTGTCTTCAGAGTGTTGTAGCTCTCTAGGCGAGCTTGACGACACTGCGGTCGGGATATGGACAACAGAAGAAAGGATCGCTAGGGTCTTTGATAGCTGAAAGGGACAGAGGCAATTAGCAATGCCCTACTCCTATGTGTTCTTGGATCAAGTGCGATCGAATAAACCACTCATTGTATTGTCTCCTTCATGCCCCTCCATTGCGTCGTGGACTTCTCCGCCGTCAGGAAATATATTCCACAACCCATGGTGAGACTATCCGCGACCGGTAAGACATCCTCGACGGCAGCGATGATCCACCAGCCTGACAGGAATTTGAGCGCAACCTGCACAGGGAGCTCTAATAATCGGCATGAGACTCTTTCCGCCAGAGGCAGAGGTATGTAAAAAGCTCATCTTCAAGCATAGCTTATGCGGCCACGCCGGCAATCGAGGGCAGACTTTGCGACCCGGGTAGCCGTAGATGCATGGTGCTTCTGGTCTGAATTAAGTACCATAATTATCTCACCAGCAATAATCAAAACCGAACATAATATGAGATACATCGCTCATCAACTGCCATGTCGTTTAGTATCAACATTTAGTATGCACAGGAGCCGAGGACAGTTGGTCGGGGTCACCATCACCGAAGTAGGTAAAGAACCCGAGAAAAGTGGACACTTTTCCAGGTGGGGTCCTCTCGAATTTCGAGGCTTGCAATTGAAATTGAAGCAGCAGAGATCCAAACTTGTCCTCGCAGAGTCAAGGCGGCATTAGACGACCACTTGCCCAAACCAGTCACCAACGAAGAGACTCGTCATCGTATTGCCTCGGGGTCACCTGACTCGAGCCTCTCCCTGGGAGTCCGCATTAATGGTAACAGTCATATCTCTCGACATCTCGGGACGAATGGGAAATTTCTAATAATTCTCGGTTTCTGGTTCTCAACGTGGGTCAAAAATTTGCCCACTGCTTTTTCAAATCATCAACAAGCGTGTTTCTACCGCAAAATGAGTTTTGACTCGGCCGGCTCGAAGGGAACCGTGAACTGCTCAAAGGCCACAATATGTGGACCTCAACACTGGGCATCTGCCACCACGGAACCAACCTGACAACCAGAGTAAGACCATACCGTTGGAGGCAAATCAGCGAGCAGCACAATAATGACGGATGGAGAAATTTGAATCGCGTCTTCCAGTCGGCTGGCCCATAGCCATTTGAGCTTCACGACCACGATTCACGGACCCTTTTGTGGGCTTTCTGCCTCAGGCGACATGAAGGCATTCATATACCGTATCAGGTTTAGTGCAAGCCCCGTCTCTAATTCTTCCCCATAATTTTTCTGGGTCGATGGGAAATGATCGAATCGCCTCAAGGGCGAGAAAGCAGGGAATAAAAAAAAATGGCTCTCGAACCCCAGACTCCACAAGGCCCATGCGTTCGTTCCTTTTAACTTCCTTCACTTTCTCGTCTCCTGAACTTCTCCATTCATTCCCTTGTGCTTATTTATTTCGTTTCCCTTACCAGCCATTGTGTTTGTTGTTTGACACCGGCTTCTGATCGGTCTCTTCGGAGGAGAGGATCCCGCCGCCACCGCACCTTGACCCCATTATTCGGCAATTCAGAAAGCCACCACCATAGCCAGGAAATCTATGCTGCAGCATTGATCCCTGGTGGTTTGGTTGGTTGGTCAATCGATGTCCCTTCGACTTGCAATCTACTCCAGCATCGGTCACCATAGGAGATGCAACTGCGAGTAGTGACGGTCGAAACAAGGGCATTAGCGACTTGGTTATGACGAACGGGAGATTTGCGAAGTTGACCTGAAGAGGGTGGTTCTGAAAATGCTATGGCGCTCTACCTGACAATCGCAGACCAACTTGTGATATTCGAATTTCTGGCAAACAAACTTCTCTCGATATCCTTGCCTCATTTGCCGTGACTTTCTCAGCGGGGTCGTTTCTCTCGTCGCTCCTTCTCAGCAAGCTTCCTTAGCAACGCTCTTTACGTACACGACACTTCGTTTCATCATGTTGAACTCCATCACTGAGCTTCCTGAGGGTGTGGCAAAAAACTCTGAAATCCACAGCCTGGCAATACGGATCTTGGTGGTGGTGTTTAACTCGATCGCTCTTTACAATGCCGTTGAGCTCGTGATTCTCATTTTCCTTACGTTCAATCGCTACAGTGGCCTCTACTTTTGGAGTCTTCTATTGTCGGGTGTACTTGGGGTTATTCCCCACGCTGTTGGTCACCTGCTGCAGTTCTTCCGTATTGGGCCCATTGGTCTCGCCATCTCCATTGCCACTATTGGGTTTTACTTCATGGTGCCCGGCCAGTCGTTTGTGTTGTACTCGCGACTTCATTTGGTGGTGCAGAATCAGAAACTTCTTCGGCGCGTACTGTACATTATCATCATTGACTCCATCGTCCTGCTGATTCCAACGACTGTTCTCAACTATCTGACCGTCTACGTCGGCACCCAGCCCGTTATCAAAGGATACAATTTTGTGGAGCGAATGCAGATTTCCTGGTTCACCGCCCAGGAAATGTTCATTTCTGGAATCTATATTGTGGAGACCATCAAGTTGCTTCGGTTGCGGCCGGACAAGGCATCGAGCCGAAACAAAATCATGTATGAGTTGATTGCTATCAACCTTGTAATGGTACTCTTGGACGTGGCTCTTCTGGTCTTGGAGTATCTCGGTCTCTACACACTCCAGGTCACACTCAAGGCGGCGGTCTACAGTGTCAAGCTCAAGCTCGAGTTTGGCGTACTGAGGAAGCTGGTCTCTCTCATCCATGCTCCTCAAGTCTCGAGTACCACCGACGTCGATGAGTATCCCACCTTTGTCGACCCATCTCGAATCACTGGCGATGTTACACACGCGGCGCCGGTCAATCAACGCACCTCCTCACGCCGATGGGATGCAATCTCACTCGACAGCCTTGTTCGATCCGAACGGAACAGTCGACACTTTGAACATACCGAACCTCCATGACACTGCACATGACATCATCAACCTTTTGAAAATACGCACGAAATGTGCCTCAACCTTCAAAACAGGGCAGGACGGGTCCTCTTCCAGTGCATCAGAGTCTGGAATATTGGTATCGACCGCAGCCTGCAAGCACTTTTTGTCTCAGCCAGACTGAGATTCCGAGCAGCCGTCTGCACTGGGCTGACACCATTATCGGTATGAACATGACCTTGGCTCTCGAGCTTGGCATCATGTACGATTTCGGTCAGGACACACCTGTACACCTTCAGCCGTGATTCGGCATCTATCGAATGTGCCGTGCACTGTCCTGTCTGTGAAAACTCTCTCGACACGATTTGGAAAGCATGCCCTTGGCACCTCATGTACATCGGACATGTATCTTCATCCTATATATATCATGACACCACCTTTTGTAGATACGAGTCAAATATGAGTATATGAGTCCTAAAATGTGTAATCCATGAAGTTGTCATGTTGTTTCTTGCAGTTACCTACAGTAGAGCGGCGAGTCGTCTGTGAACGCCACACCGGTGGCACTCATAGCCACCACATCTACACCACCTCTGCCCGTAACCAGACAAAACCTACGACATGACCGACATCAACCATGCAGCAAGTCTACACCCACGAAGGACCCTACGAGTCAATCCCCTCGACCGCATCGCCAGGCCTCCAGTTCCTCAGACACTTCCTCCCAGCCCTGGACTCCCTCGATCCAACTACAAATCCCATCTCCCGCTTCATCCATCCCGACGCCCGTGTCGTCGTGGGCAGCGGACCCCCCAACAGAGGCACAGACGTGATCGGTCTCCTAAACGTCCGCCAGCGACATATCCAGCGCTTTCAACACGAGATCCACAAGGCGTGGGATATTGCACGGCCGGATACAGGGAACGGAAACGGCGGACCCCGGACGGTGATGTTCGAGGCGACGAGCGGCACCGTCTTCCGTAATGACCCCGATGAGTTCGAGGTGCAGGTGAGGGAGTTTAACATCCTCGAGCTACAGAGGGCAGGCTCTCAGTCTAATGGCGACGGCGAGGGTAAGGGTGGGTTTGTCGCAGTCGAGATGCGGACGTTCATGGATGCTCGACCGGTGCAGGACCAGGCGGCGCGGTTGCAGCGCGAGTCGGCGTATGGGGAGGCAAAGTCGACGGGGTGATTTGGCGTTCAGTATTCCATAGCCGTTAGTACGTCGGAACAGCGCTGTTGGGATACATGATGTCATCAGGAGCAAAGTTGCCGCACTGGCGAATCCATCATGATCTGTATGGAGTATGTACTGCTACGCCCCTAGTGGCTCAGAGGGTGCCTAAGGCGCTAGTTGGACCCTTTTTCTTGGCCTCAAATCTGTGGATTATAGACACCTCAGGCACAGATGTAGGCCACCAAAGGCGGTATTCATGGCTGCAGAACGGATAATGTGATTGGCGGGGCCAGGTCCAGGCAGAAGTGGCGCCTCAGGCACTCATCACAGGACGGCAGGCTGTAGAACGATCATTGGATAGCCAGGCTCAGCTGGTCGGGAATTTGCGATGAGATGGGGCTGCTAAAGCTGGGATCACTCCACTCTGAACTGCCGCACGTCCTTACAATGGGTCCAACCAGGTTGGCAACATCGAATTGAGCTCTGTGAAGTCCAGTCCCTGACCTTGATTTCACAACTGGGGTTTCTCAGTGGTCCCGCTGTCGCGGCAAACGTGTACTGACTAAGACACTCCCGTCAGCTTGGTTCGATGCAGGGACACTGGGGCAATTGCCCGCAATTTGTAATGCATTGAAGCCCTCCTTGGAAGTTTTTCGGTAGTGGCGTACAACATATGTTTCTATTCTGTTCTTGTTCGTCTCGGTACGGCTATCTCACCCATCTACTTCGTTAAACCGTCGCTAACTGTTTTCTGTCATGTTCAGAGCTCCTTCCACCTGCCCCGCATTCAGCTGGGATCTGCGACGACGGTTTTTCTTACCTTTTCCACAGTGATTCGCACCCGGGTTCCTCTCCAGCGGCGCTTTCTGGCTGCCTTTCGAGCCAGCTACGGTGACGAGATACAGGAACCGACCTGGGATCTACGGAGCGGACTTGAACCCGAATTCGACGTGATTGGGGTCGTGCCAACCACACAACCCATTGGCCAAATGATGGTATAGCCACGTCGGTCGCCGCTTTTGTTTTACAAGCTGTCATCCAGCATGGCGTCAAGAGCCAATGCCTCCTCTCCAACGAGGCAGAAAAATGACGAGGACCTCTCCGAAACGACGTCAGGTGCTGTAGGAGAGGAAGGCGCCGTGACTCGCGCACCGAAGTCAGGAATGGAGAGTTCCACTGGCTTCGAGAGTGAAGACCGAGTGTATCCAATCCGGTCGGTCATCTCCGTTGATCCCTCAACGGTCTCTCAGTCGCAACAGCAGGCGGAGAGTAATCTGAGCTCACCCGCCACCGGAGCGCGAGAATGGTCTATTATCAATGCCGAGACCTGGGATAAGATGCGAGCGCAGACAAAAACAAGCGCAGGTAATTTTTCCGCTACTGAGCCACCTCCACCAGCGCCGGATACTGCAGGTTCATCGTCTGAGCCGCCCGACCAAGGCCGTTCTCACAGCGCCAGTCCCACCCCGACTCCGGATTCCGCTCTGACCAAGACTCAGGATCCAGAGGTCGATTCCGAGCATGGTCTTGTTACTGCCCGATTTCGTCATGTAGTGACCGATGGTGGCCATATGGTCATCACTGGAAGAGCCAATGATTCTTATCAAGCATGCGAAGACGAACCGATCCACATCCCTGGTGCGGTGCAGAGTTTCGGATGTTTGCTTGTGCTGCGGGAGGAAATTGAAGGGAAGTTGGTGGTCCGTGTAGCCAGCGAGAATTCTGAGGTTATCCTTGGACACTCACCCAAGTGTCTCTTTGCATTACCAAACTTCTGTGACATTTTGGATGAAGAGCAGAAAGATAATCTATTGGATCATCTTGATCTCATCCGCGACGATGGATTTGACCCTTCCGTCGATGGCCCCGAGGTTTTCCTTTTGTCTGTGAAGCTCCCTTCTGGTAAACCCCGGCGATTCTGGTGCGCCACCCATCTCAGCCCAGCCGACTCAAATTCGATTATCTGCGAGTTTGAATTGGAGGACGATCGAATCAATCCCTTGAGTGTTTCCGGACTAACTACCCCGGTGACGCCGACCGATACTCTTGGAGTCGAACCGACGCCGGAGCAACTCGAACACAGCACAGTCAATATCAGTCAACCCCTGCGATTGCTACGAAATGCGCGTCGGAGACGAGGCGAGGCCGCTGCAATGGAGGTGTTTAGCATCTTGTCTCAGATCCAAGATCAATTGGGTCGTACCAAGTCGCTGGATTCTTTGTTAAACACGACCACTGGTTTGGTAAAAGAATTGACTGGTTTTCATCGTGTTCTGATCTATCAGTTCGACACCGAATGGAACGGAACTGTTGTTGCTGAACTGGTTGATCCCAAAGCGAGCGTCGACTTGTACAAAGGACTCTGCTTTCCGGCCTCGGATATTCCGAAGCAAGCGCGTGACTTGTATCGGATCAACAAAGTTCGCTTGCTGTATGATCGCGATCAGGTCACATCGCGATTGGTCTGTCGGACGCTGGAGGACTTGCAAACGCCTGTAGACATGACACATTCCTACTTGCGTGCAATGTCGCCCATCCACCTCAAATATCTGGCAAATATGGGCGTACGTGCTTCCATGTCGATCAGTATCAGTGGCTTCAACGAGCTGTGGGGTCTCATCTCATGTCACACCTACGGGACTCACGGCATGAGAGTCTCATTTCCGGTTCGAAAAATCTGCCGGTTGATTGGCGACACTGTGTCGCGGAATATCGAACGTCTATCTTACGCATCACGGCTCCAAGCCCGCAAACTGATCAATACCGTACCAACCGACCAAAACCCCTCGGGATACATCATCGCCACTTCGGATGACCTGCTCAAACTCTTTGACGCCGACTATGGTGCTCTCTCAATTCGTAATGAGACGAAGCTTCTAGGAAAGATGACGCACTCACAGGAAATCTTGGCTTTACTGGAATACCTCAGGATGCAACGGATGAATTCTGTGGTTGCTTCACATCACATCACTAAAGACTTTCCCGACCTCTTTTATGCTCCTGGGTTTAAGCACATCTCCGGCATGCTCTATGTGCCTTTGTCGGCCGGTGGCACTGATTTCATGGTCTTCTTCCGTCGGGGACATCTTACAGAGATCAAATGGGCCGGAAACCCGTATGACAAGAAACCTCAAAACGGCCATCTGGAACCGCGGAAAAGTTTTCAGACCTGGCGAGAAACAGTCCTAGACCAGTCTCGAGAATGGACCGAGTCCGATGTGGAGACGGCAGCTGTGTTGTGTCTCGTTTATGGCAAGTTCATTAAAGTGTGGCGACAAAAGGAAGCCGCAATGGAGAACTCGCAATTGACACGGCTCCTCCTCGCAAACTCGGCCCATGAATTTCGCACGCCGCTGAACGCTGTCATCAACTATCTGGAGATCGCTTTGGAAGGCTCCTTGGACCCTGAAACCCGCGACAACCTTACAAAATCCTACTCTGCATCTAAATCTCTGATCTATGTCATCAACGACCTTCTGGATCTGACCAACGCTGAAAAGGGCCAGAAACTCATCAAGGATGAAATATTTGACCTTCCAGCCACTTTCCGAGAAGCCACTGATATGTTTGAGGGAGAGGCCAAGCGTAAGAGCATTCATTACAAAGTAGTAGCGCACCCTGGACTTCCCCCAGCGGTTATTGGCGACCAGCGTCGGGTTCGCCAGGTGTTCACCAATCTCATTTCCAATGCTGTTCGGCATACAACAGCAGGCAGCGTGACCACGGAGATTTGGCGCTCTCTCGAGCAGGCGCAGCCAGGATGTGTGGTGGTCCAAATGACCGTTTTGGACACGGGATCAGGAATGTCTCAGAGCACCCTTGAGGCTTTGTTCCAAGAACTTGAGCAGGTCTCGACGGATGATGACAATTATTGGTTTGATCCGGAAGACCAGACGCACCCTCTCGACTCATGCAGTCAGGATAAACGTGTACTCGGCTTGGGTCTGGCGTTGGTTGCTCGAATTGTTCGCAACATGCACGGCCAGTTGAGTGTTCGATCGGAGAAGGGCAAGGGTAGCTATTTCGAAATCTCACTTAACTTCCCAGTTCCGGACGACGTGGCGTCTGGGGAATCAGAAGAGCCATCTGTGCCGGATATCGTGGAACCAGCTGTTCCGATTCAGCAGGAAGTGGAGTTCATGCTCGTCGACAGCAAGTCCACCCGAGGCGGCGAGCAGCGGCGTCGCAGTACCGGCAGCGATCACAGCAAGGGCAGTTACAATAGCTCTCGCAGCGGCAGAAGCAACAGGAGTGAAGCCGATCGATTGATTAGTGCCATGCAGGATTCCCCTCTGCTACAACGAACAACCAGCGAAGGATCTGAGGAAAGAGACCCCAGACCAGTGGAACGCACTCAGGGCAGCGCGCACAACAGACATGCAATGTCTACCCAATCTCTTCCAAACTTAAAGGACGAATCGATTCCGGAACAATGGCCAGTGACACAAGCTCCCGCCTTTCCGAGCACGTCACGCACAATGATGCCTCCGGTCTCCCCACCTTTACCTGGCCACGAACCCGTTACCGACTCGGGAGTCCCAATGACAGCGATCCGAATTCCCCTTGAGGATGTGGAGCGGCCACCTTCACCCCCGGCCAAAGCTTTTCTGAGCCAACCTGGAACCTCGGCAGAGCTGCCAAGCGCGGCTGAACCATCCTCAGCACCTGCCCCCAACGCTGAACCGACTACTCTGCGCGTTCTCGTTGCTGAGGACGACCCTGTTAACAGCAAGATCGTGGAGAAACGACTCAGTAAATTGGGGCACGCTGTCATCCTCACAGGAAATGGCGAAGAATGTGCAGCTGCGTTTCGCCGTGATTCTACGAAGGTCGACGTTGTTCTGATGGATATTCAGGTGATTAACTTCATTTCCTCCGTGATGTATTCCAGGCCATGCTAACCCGGGTCAGATGCCGATTGTCGACGGTACCGAGTCTACCAGGATGATCCGCCAGTTCGAGCAAGAATTTCAACCCCCGCTGTCTGAAAAAGCGAGCAGGAATGGCCACGTACCTGTCTTCGCGGTTTCAGCATCACTCCTCGAAAAAGACGCACAACTGTACATTGAAGCCGGTTTTGACGGGTGGATTATGAAACCTATCAACTTCAACCGGTTGGGTGTTCTCTTGGACAGTCTTGAGAACCACGACATTCGCAATGCCACCATTTACCGACCTGGCTACTGGGAGTTGGGAGGCTGGTTCAAACACCATGGGGAGCTCTGACCTCCTACAGCTTTTTCTCTGCTCCTATTATCATCTCATCGCATCACCATCGACACCTCACCTCGGCAACTCGTTCCGACGGGTCGCATTTGTGGAAATGCCAGTTGTTGTTATCAATTATGAGCAGGGATTTTTCTTTCTTTTTCCCCTCTGACAGAAAGTTCTCCGCCATTATCCGTTTCGTCATTTTGATTGCACTTGCCTCACATATAAGCAAGTGAGGAATAGGTCCGTATGATGTGTCACTGATTGATGAATGTCATGTCTTGTCATGCTGTCAGGCAATGATAGCTCTGCATGCATTGGATGATTTTCTTCTATTGTGAATTGTTTGTGGTGTTGATTGATTAGCTCCCTCTTCTCTTTATTTGGTAATGTTGAGGCGGGAGAGCACGAAATATCCCTACTACAAGACGTTGTTTCCCTAGTCACCACTTGACATTCCACCTCTAGATTAATCCCTCTTCTTCTTGTAACTACCTACCATATTCGAATCATCAAGATACCATCAATATTCTTCAATCAATTGACAGATCGTAGTATCACACTCGGCTCAGACAGTTGGGAGGAATGAACCGAACGAAGATCGAGGGGGTGGTCCGTGCTGAAGCTGCTGATCAACTTCCTGATTATCGTCATTGCAGCCTGTCATGCCTCCGCTCTAAAACACCTCCAGACCTTCTTGCTCACATCTTCCAACCCTCCATCTTGCCATTCGAGGTTTACTCCCTTTATTCTACCGCAGAATGACTTTGCGGTAGTTGTTCTGCGATTTCTATTGATACTGCTCCTTCCTTTCGATTCAGGAACCACGAGTCATGGTGTCTCTGTGGCCGTGGAAGGTAAGCTACCCATGTCTCCTCCTCCTCCTTGAATGCGCGTGACAGAGTCCTGAGGTCTATTGCACGATTGCAGGGCGAAGACAATTCTCCAGCGTTCTTTGAAAAGGCCCTCTCAGCCCTCTCCACAAAGATAACACAGACAACGAGCCAACTGGACCTTCACCGCCAGCATGCCCGTCGATTCAAGGCTCTCTGGACTCTTTACACCACTTTCGCATACCTCCTCTACTCGATTATCCTAGCTCTCGTTCTCGGCTGGCAGAATTGGGGCATGACGGAATACGCTGCCATCATTGGGGGCCCAGTCCTGTACGAAAATGTCCCAAGATCACCTCGAGTCCTTGTATCACGTCTGACTGGAACAGGATCTACGTTGTCCGAGCCGTAGCTAGCAAGTTCTTCGACTACCGTATCAACAAGACCCAGCGACACCTCGAAGATCTACAGAAACAGCGGGACGAGACCATCGAGAAGCTCAAGGTCGCAACAAAATATAACTCGACTCAACAGCTGCTGGAAAAGTATGGCGCGGAGTCACCCAAGCCCTCGCGTCCCAAGGGTGGTGACGAGAAACGCAAGACGGACGCCAAACGCAAGCAGCCTTCTACCCCGCAACAACCCGTCATGAGAACCGGGCTTCCTCCCCCACCGACCGCCAACATCCGACGACCAACTCCGGCTCAATCGCCAGTGTCTTCGCCCGGCCAGCCTCAGTCTCCGCCATCATACCTCATCCAAGAACAGCCACAACTGCAGAACTCACACCCACCAGTCCCTCCTGCACTTGACGAGCCCGGATTTGCACCCAACGCGTTTCCAAGCGCCCCGCAGTATGTCGAGCACTCTCACTGGTACGACCGTTTGCTAGACATCCTACTCGGCGAGGACGAGACACAACCAAAGAACCGGATGGCGTTGATATGCGCCACCTGCCGACTCGTCAACGGGCAAGCCCCGCCGGGCGTCAAGACTCTGGAAGAGCTGGGCCGCTGGCGGTGTGGCAGCTGCGGGGCATGGAATGGGGAAGAGAGCGAGGCGAAGAAGATGCTCGCAGGGATGCGAGATCAGGCTCGTTCAGCCGACGGAGCGTGGGAATCGGTCGCGAAGCCGGACTCGGATTCGCACTCGGCAGGTGACGCAACGGACGAGGCGGTTATGGTCGCAACGAGCGAGGATGAGCAGGTTGAAGCACGGAGTTCAGGGGAGGAGTCTCAGAATGAAGCTGATCAGCAGCCGCAGGAGCAGGAGACTCCGGAGGCCAGTGGTAACAGCAAATCAGGTCGCGGACGGCGGAAGGGGACCAGGAAAGGATGAGCGGGTCATTTGTATTTTCCAGCTATATTTATATCTACGGTCATTATAGCATAGGGTATCCTTTGGGCGTCACCGTCGTCAAATGGCATTCATTCATATGGCGTTTTCATGTCAGAATCTCCGCGAAATCTCGGAAGTACTGGGACTTTCAGCTCTTGTTCAATGGTGTAGACCCCTCATCCCGTGTCAGGAATTTAATCGCCTCAACGGCAGCGGTCACCTCCGCCTCTTCAGCTGTCAAGCACCCCGTCACTACAAACAGCTCCGCCTGCTCCATCTGAACTGAGCACTGATAGCTCGCGCCTCCCTCCTCGGTCGGAACCCGCTGCAACACAAACTGGATATTTGTCTTAGCCAACTGCTGCACCACGCTCCTCGGATGCCTAACGTCAATCCCATGGTCCAGTATTCGACGCAGGTAGGCCATCAGCCCGATCTGCTCGACGAAGACCTCGCACGGCGCAAGGTTACCCCCTGAGTCGACGAAGATGGCGCCGAGGACGCTCTCGATGATATCCGAGAAGAACTTGTCCGCGTTGAGCCGGGAGAGGGCGTGCCAGGGGTAATGCGGGGCCTGCAGCAGGGACGACGCGATTTCGTCTCGCAGGGCGCGGTGGCGGGCGAGCGAGGCGTCGCGGGCGGCTTTGAGACCCTGACCGCGGTAGCGCATGAAGCGCCAGAGCTCGACGGATTCCTGGGAGGAAGTCACGGCGAAGGAGTCCTTGGATGTCTGTGCGACGTCAAGTTTCTCCTCGGAGATGGCGAATTCCATGCAGAGGAAGGCGAGGAGATTCGCGTTTACAACGGCATGCTTGATCTTGGTCATGTCACCTTGCGGGCGCTGGATGCGGTGGTTGAAGATCGCGGAGACGATGACCATGTCGAGGACTGCGTCGCCGAGGTATTCGAGACGCTGGTAGGACTGGGTTGTCGAATCGTAGTCGCAGGAGGGGTGGGTGAGGGCCTCGACGAGGAGGGACTCATCCTCGAATGTGTAGCCGATGTGGTCTTTCAGTCGATCGTTCATCATATGCCGGGCGCTCTCGGGAGCCACACTCCGGGCTGCGGTTCGAGTGTCCACCGCGTGGAGGTTAATCTCGGGCAAAAATCGGCGGATGCATGCCTGTGCGGTTGAGTGGCCGCCGTCCACGTATGCGGCTCCGATCAGCGCCTCTACCACGTCTGCCAGCACTTTCGTCGACATTTGACGCTTGGCCGGCACCCGCCCTAGCTTTTCCGAGATCAACGGGGCAGACCATTTCCGCGACGCAAGCCTCTTGGTGACGATGTAGGCGTCCAGGCCGGTGTCCAGCGCGGCTTTGGCAAGGCGAGGATTCTGCACGATCATGTCCCGCCCCTCAGATAGATAACCTTCGTGCCAGTTCGGGTGCTGAAAGAACAACTGGCAGGAAACAGAGAATTTGAGGATCGAGTCGCCTAGGAACTCGTACCGCTGGTAATTGGTCAGTCTGTGAGCCAAAGGGGTACTGATTGCGGTAATGATGTGATCAGTGCTCTTGAAGCTGACATCTCTGAGGATCGTGTCTCTGAGTCGGGTTGCGATCAATTCAATCTCCAATTGCTCGACAATGGCGGAGATGAACAGGCCGAATATAGCCATTGTGAATGGAAGCCTATCGATGGTGCACGCCTCTGCAGCGACAATGGGGTTCTTGGCTGCAGAGTCGGGGATTGCTTCATCGACATCCACCTGGCTATTAGCCAGCGTCTGACGACGCAGGAAATTGCGTCTATGCGGAAAGGGAGCACATTCCAACTCCACAATCGAACATGACGGGTTCTGGTGAGAGACAAGCCATTTCCGGAACAAAAATGGTTCTCCGTAACGCGAATGATCTCGAACCACGCCCATGAGCAGTGGGTTGTGGCCACGCGAGTAGACTTCCATGGCCGGGTCGCTTCCCTCGTATGTATCCAGCCACCCCTTCAGCTCTGTGTGATGCAGATCAGGTGCGAACAGTGCCATGAAATCTCTCTCAGCGCTGCAGACACGAGAGCTGGTCGCCTTGAGATAGAGTGCTGTGATCGCCCTCATGTCTTCGACACTGCTCAAGGGCACGAGTGGTACCCGCTCTGCTGCTTTAAAGGTCACAGTAAATGTGGTCGAACTGTTCCAAAACAGAGTCATCGGCGAGAGGGGTGGCAAGTACTCAGGTCCTATCAACCGCATACACAGCTCATCGCCTCGCCCTTCGTTCATTTTCACCACGATCCGACTTTGATGGATATCAGGCGACGACCATGAGTAGGCCCATTCAATCCACGGATCATATTGTTCTGAAGTCTCCAATATCGAGGGCATAGATCCCAAGTCATGCGTCTTGAGTTCTGGCTTTTTCGTCAACGGCAGGAGGTGATCGTTGACGAGGCCAAACTCGTACAGACTTTTATAAGCCTGGAAGGCAGTCTCTTTCATCGCTGCTCTCTCTGTGCGCCACCATCGTCTACCCTCAGTGCGCCGAACCTTCGGGTGCACGCAACTGGGCAGGATGACTGTCCCCTTTAGAAGCCCGTCCTCGTTCGTCTCGAACGAGAACACGGGCCGCATGTCCACGTAAGGTTGAGGCGGCAATACGGCGCAGAAGTGGTGCAGGTGTGCCATGGCCATGTCAGCTGTGAGGACGGCGCTGATGATACAGGCCGTTACTAGGGAGATCCAAGAAACTTGGGAAAGTGAAAGGAATCGTACCTCGTAGAATCCCCTGTAAGTCGCTCCATAACTTCCTCATCCAGACTCTCCAATGCAGAAACACTTTGCAGCTGTCGTTCGTCATCCTGATAGGCCTCTATCATGGCCTGTTCGAGATCTTGCCACCTGGAAACATCAGCAGAAGTGTCGTCTGTTGGGAACATGATTGCGAAGGTCGACTGCTTCCGCCTTGCCCGCCCCCGGCGCTGGATGAAGGACTTGAGGTTGGGTGGTTTGTCATAGCACACGACGACGCTACAGGCACTAAGATCAATACCTTCTTCGAGGACGTCTGTGGCTATGATAAGGTTCTTGCGACCGCTGCGGAAATCGTCCAGTGTATCGCGCTGTAACTGCATGTTCAAAAGATCACCAAGGATGTCCTTGCTGGCGCTGCTGTTGGACCAGCCAACGTAGGCAGCACATCTGAACCGTTCGCGCGTGTAAGGATGCACGGAAAGAAGGCTAGTCATTGCGCTGACTGTTACCCTCTGTTTGACAAAGATCAGCCCCGAGAACTCCCGCTGATCCGATGAGTCCAGGAAGTTGAGGAGAGATTCAAACTTCGGGGAGATGCGAAAACCATCCGGATCGTTCAACGCAAAATGAATATCTGAAGTCGGTATTTTGGAGAGAAAGTCTACTAGGTACGCTTTCTCGGCTTCGTCCCAGTCACCGCTCATATACGAGTCGCGGACGCGATCCCTGAGCTGCTTGATGGACGCGTAGATGTAGTACTCGGCAGCCCATTCTCCGAGCTCTTCGAAGATATGGCGACTTCGATCGACGAATCTTCTCAACTGCTCCCGACAATACGTTTTGCCCGTTAAAAGGGCTTTTTTCAGAGCTCTGTCGTCAAGGGGACTTTTTCTGAGCCGCTGTATATAAGGGTCATCCCCGATATCCAAGTTTTCCCAGGCGTGGTAAAGTGCCCCCAAAGTCAGACTTGCGCTCCTGAACCCCGCAGGATCAGTCGGTGTGTACCAAATCTGCTGCAAGTGCGGTCTATGGGTGAATTTCAGGAGTTCTTGTCGGTGCAAGCGCGGTGTTCTGCATACCGCATCAAGGTTGGATTCGACCATCCTGGATGGCGAGTCAGCAAGTTCAAGCAGGGAGATCGTAAAAAACTTAGAGTACTGACAAGAGCTCCTGGTGATTCGATCTGACCACCGGACTGGCTGTTAGCCCCATAATACGAGGGACAGCAGCGGGGCCAGATTTCGTTAAAGTCGGATGATAAAAGTCCTGCATGATCTTGTTTGCGGCATGCCGTCGCGTGCAGTGGTGCGCTACAGTTCTTCTCTATCAACAAAATTCTTTCCATAAGTCGAGGGCAGGATGTAGACTTACCTTCATCAAAGATGAGCAGCGCCAACTGAGACATTTTCACGAAGCCATGGCTAAGGGCATCCGCAAGGACCGCGTGCGTCGATACAATGACTCGGTAGCCATTCAGAACAGCGTCCCAGATGGATTGATCGGTCCATAACTCAACTTTGTCGAGCCCAGTGAGTGTCCGCGTTCTCACTGCTGGCAAATTGGACGCGATAACTTCATGCTGTTGTATACACAAGGCGACTGTCGGGGCCAAGAACCAGACGACCTTGGGAGGGAATGATTAGCACAATTTGAAGTGGAAAATGCCCCAGTGCTCAGAATCACTGAGGATATACCTTGTCCGGAGAGCAAATGTCCAGCTCTGCTTTGATTCGTAGTACTGCTCTACAGCTGTCTGTCAAAATAAGGGCCGGTACTGCACTAAGGGCAAGAAGCAATGACAGTCTGGCAAAGGACCACGCAGACAGACATACATATGCGTTTTGCCGCTCCCTGTATCCATCTAAAGGGTCGTTATCATTGCCATTCTGAAGCTTAACGTAGGAATTGAGGGAACATACTGCCACAATAATATTCTCTTTCATGCTAGCCTCCAGCATCTCAAGCTGATAGTTCCGTGGCTGGTATGGAGAGGCATCTTGGCATGTAGAAACAGTGGAGGCCATTGTGAAGAAAATGTGACAACCCGAGTAAGGCAGACCAGCAGAGGAAAGTCCTCATTCTCCCGCCAATTTGCAAAGGAAATCATAAATGAATCCGAGATGCTCCTGAAGGCATGGCGGCTCCATGAAGGTAATGCTGCTTGATCTAAACGCCGAGTTGCGGGGGAGGGACAGGGGGTGTGGTGGGGTTGATGAGCGGACACCAGATTAAGGCAGCTCTGCAGCCTTGTTGATAATGTTAGCACAGTATTACGATATCATCGACGAAGCGCGTGAAGAGTATGTTCACTACGTTATGGGACCACAGCAAGGTCTCAATGACCAAGTCCAGCGGAGCCAGTGAAAGGCATTTCTGTCATAGTCACAATCAATTAAACGGGACAGACATGTATGTATACACTCTGTATCTCGGGTGGATCTCGGGAGCATCCGCAGTCCCAAGACAATAACCCGACATGATGGATGTACCACCACACGAAGCTTCCGGGCCGTCTCCAGAAGAACTGGACGAGAGATGAGACCAATTACATCAAATCGCCGTACTTCCTTGCGCAGGATCCGCCTCTTGACTTCTGGATTGTGTACCTTGCCGCCGATGTCGGCAAAGGAGAGGTGGCATCCAGTGATAGGAAAAGGAGCAGCGAGCATACAAAAGCACTGAAAACACATGCATTATAGAATCAGATTGAAACACAAAACCATACAGACAATATCGACCCTCCCAACCCCTCCGGTTCCAGTCTAAAGCAAGAATACAGAACTCCGCCGCAAAAAAAAGGGGCCAGAAATACTATAGATCCACTAGAATCGCGCCATACACCGGAGACAAGCAAGGCAAAATATCGCAGAACTGGCTTTCAGGCAGACAAAAGCGGAGGCCTTTGGCCAGTAATAGAAGAGATCACTAATATTGCAGCAGAACAAGAATGATGTTAACAAGAGGAGATTGAGAAAGACCTATGATATGAGTGGGAGGCCATGCGTTTGTTCCTGCTTGGGCAGTTCCGAAGCTTCGGGTTGTCCTTCGTCAGGACGGACGCGCCTTGCCTGTGCCTGAAAATTGTTGCCGAGATAATTTGCCTCTTCGGTAGGAGGTTTGCGCATTCCAAGCCCGGCAACAGCTATGCGGTTCAGGGAGTTCATATCGTCATTCGATGTGGGGGCTTGAGCGTGAGAAGGTTGGGGTTGCTGGGGTGCAGTTGGAGGAGGGGCAGTAGTAGTGGCCGTCCCCGAGTTTGGAATAGGAGGCACAGGAATTTCGCTCCGCGGTTGACTCAGGTCGATGTTGCCAGGTAGCTCCGGAACCTCGCCTTGAGAATCCAACAAGCGAGACTGCAGGTTGATGATGTACTCCCGGAGCTGGTAGTTTTCCGCCTGCAGAGCTTTGATCGCTTCGCCCATGCTCTCGTATGCCTTCACCTTGCCTTCCAACTCCCGGATATGCGCTTCCTTCCGCTGACGGAACGCCCGCTACACGCAAGTTAGTCACAAATCTTGTAAACAGTTTTCCGGAGCGCACGTACCTGCGCGGCACGGTTCTGTGCGGCGCGTTTCGAGGTGGATAACGGCCGTTTGCCGTAGGTTTTCGGGGTCTCCTGGCCAGTTACATCAGGCTGGGTGGGAGTTTGCGGTGGGCCGGTTAGCATGGTAGCGCCTGAAATGGCAGGATCGATGTTATTCTGATCGCGAGCCGGCGTGTTGGGCTGCATGTGCGGAGGCTGCGGTGCAGGAGGTTGGGGTCGAGCTTGCTGAGGATGCGTCAGATGCTGATGTTGAGCAGCTAGAAGCTGATCATGGAGCACTAGAGACTTGATGTTAGCAGACGCAAGGCGACGATTGTGAAAGGTGTTTGGCGGGTGTAATGCACAGCATGCGCAGGAACGCGTGCGTTGTGCTGTATTTTCAACTGGTACAACATGAAGAGTCACTTACCCTGATCGGCATGGTCCTACAACGTCAGCAGCATTAGCATCAAGTTTTCAGCGAATGCACAGAAGAAGTGGTTGAAAGCGAGCTGTTGAGGCGACCGGCAGAAGACTCGAAAATCCATAGAGGAAGCAGGGAGCCCGATCGCCATCGCGTCATCGAGACCGGCGACCGTGGAAATCACGGCGACGACGATGAAGGAAGGATATCAAGTCCCACTGGATGACACAGCAGCCGAGGGGATTTGGGATCTGGGGAAATTGGGGAAGACGATCTGATGACAAACCGCGACAAGAAGCTGCTTACCTGAGCAGAAGGATGAGGTGCTAATGCGGGTTGCATTATGAAAGACAACAAAGACGCGCCCCACGAAACACACAGGTCGCAATCAATTCGAGCTACTTCAAGAGAAGGGCAAAAGAAGTAGATCTGCCTCTACGGCACAGTCCCTCCTCACGCAAGATGGGAGTTGGATGATGAGGAAGAATGGGCAAGAGAAGCTGCTGAGGTAAGCAGATGTCTTTGCTGTGGGAGCAAGCAGATAAATCAGCCTGATTGGTGAATTTCGATGACTCTGCAACTTCGCAGAAAGATGATCTCGTAAGCACGAAAGGAGGGAAGGAAAGAGATTACTTAAAGCAAAAAAAATGACGTTGGGAGAGGGTTGACAGGCCTTTCGGGACTGCCGGCGATCAAACGCGTATTACTAAGCTATGCTTCTGTGTGAGTAATGCTGTTACATTTGCACTGTTAGATCGAGGCAGACAGCCGAGTCTTTCGAAATCTCTTGACAAAGGTGTTTTGTATCTGTTGATTGTACAGAGCCACTATGTATACACTATTTCCTGCAATCTCTTTTCTTAACACGTTGGCTCATTGTGCTGGCCTTGACCCAACCTGTAAGGGTACGGAGTAGGTTCGGTAGGTAGGTAGAATTGGGAATCGTGGCAAGATTACAGTAAAAATACGGTAAGGCAACAACTTCCACGGATCCGCTGACTCATGACACAATGCCGCGGCCACACCATCGTCACCAATCGACTGCGGCCCCAGTTCTTGCGAAGCG
Source organism: Aspergillus fumigatus Af293 (assembly GCF_000002655.1). Classification (NCBI taxonomy): domain Eukaryota; kingdom Fungi; phylum Ascomycota; class Eurotiomycetes; order Eurotiales; family Aspergillaceae; genus Aspergillus; species Aspergillus fumigatus. The sequence goes on from NC_007197.1 coordinate 821,646, forward strand.
GTCGCCAGCAGGCTCGCGTAAGAAGGAGGCCCTCAGCAGCGGAATCCTGCAGTAGTGGCGAAACTGATATTGTATGTCCGCTTTTTATTCGCAGAATAATGGAGTCTCCGAAAGCCTGAGGGGAGATTTTTAGCCTTTCATACTTTTGTATCTTGCGCCATTTCTCCTAGAGCACGGGGCTCGGAGTTAACTGTAGGAGTTGCATATCAAACTCGTTTTGTAATAAGATCTCGCAGCCTCTGCAAGAGCTGGTATGAGTCCATGATGATAGTAGGGCTGATTGACCGGTCCAGCCCACAGCTGGGTGAGTATTGGAGACACTTTGGTTAATCGTGGACATGCCCTCCGCAGGAGGTCAATAAACTCATCTTGGCCATTAACATCAATCTGGTTGCTTTTTGGTGCGTCCGAAGCACTTGTATGTCCAGCCCATTTGCCAGTAAGTTCCGCAGCACCTGCAACCTTTGAAATGTATCCGCAACCACAGCAGGGCTGGCAACTGATCCTTTTCAGCACGTTGATGGACTCGGTTTGGGGGTTTGGATTGACGAGCTCGGTCCGGGGAGTGCTGGCCATAGGACTTGGTGGACGGATCGGCAATGGCATAGCTGGGCCAGATTCAGTCATAAAGAGACAAGTTTTGGGTTCGTAGTGGTGACTGCAGATTCCTGTATATCACGAAGTAGTGTATAATCTTTTTGTTACATCACCAGCTGCAATGATAGCCTCCCTCTCCGGCCTAGCGATGTAGTCGAGTGATGGATGGTCTTTCCCGTCCGCATCGTGATTTGGAATTCGTGCAATTCTTGCATCTTCTTTTCCGGGATCCCCATCCATAGGATGTCCGCTTATGGTTCTGGAGATTCCGCAGTTGAGTAAACGTTTTTGAGGATTAACCGGCATTTGAATGCCCGGTAAGCGCGGATGCAACTCCTATGCAATTTGACAGCACCTTATATAGTCTCAGGCTGCCATGTTTGAGGGCCATCCGTGAATTGACACTTTGCGCAAGTCTTTAATGCAGCCGATTAGATGCTTTGGTGGAGCGGGATTGTCTGGTTAGGCCCTTTGACGTGTTGACAGCTGGGAAGATTGGATTCTGTTGAAATAATTAGAGACCGTAGACTGATAGGAATCGCCCGGACACCCTTTTAGTTAATGGTAGTATTCTATCTCATTAGAAGGACTCAACCAAAACCAAACCAAAACCCCATGCAGGCAACCGAAACGGAAATATTTTAGGGGCGTAAAAGGACGCTCCTCTGAAACAACCACCAGCCACACGATCATTTCCAACCCATGCAAAGTTGTGGACGAGCACGAACAGCAGGGCTCAGCCTTCTGCGGATTAGAATGGCTGTAAATCAGACTGCAATCGAATTCTTGAGCGGTGCAATGCACACAGGACAGACACACAAGCAGTAGTAACGGTGGGCCCTGTCGTAAGCCGGAGAGAATCAGTGGGAGCCGTCCTTCCTCAACACTCTCCCTAACGGATAGACACAAGAACAATGCTTAGCTTGCAGGCTAATACTGGTGTTGATTGTTATGAGAGTGCATCGAAGCCTCGCCAGGGTTGGCATTCATGGCATTCATGGCATGCATGGACATGATGGATTTTGTATCTCTCATCTTGCATCAGGAGAAAGTTCCGGCTCGTCATGTTTATCCAAAGTCACGCCGGTGGTATATATTGATCACTTTTCCGGCCTTCGATGATGAAGACAGCTCTCCTCTGTGCCCTTGCGCAGTTAAGCAATCATGAGAACCCAACAGACTCAGACACATCAAAAAGGACCCATCGTCTTCCACAAAATCACGGAGCTGATTGGTCGTTTGTTGTTTCCAGCATCGGCGTCCGAAATAAGTCTAGTGTTGGCATACAGACTGACTCTTATAGTCTTGTTGCACTTGTCCTCTCTGGTACATTCTTATGATCGTGTCTGTCCTTGGGCTCAAGGGACTGGAATTGCAGCATGGAAACTGAGATATGCATCCTGCATTTCAACGATGTCGTACGTCCGCATACAGTCTCCATTTATAGAATCTTGCTAAAGTAGTAGTACCATGTCCACAATGTCGAGCTCATATCCCGTTTCGCCGGCTTGGTCAAGTCGTTTGAGCCCAAGCCACTAGTAGTCTTCAGCGGCGATAGCTTCTCGCCTTCCTTGGAGGCGTCCCTCCTAAAAGGAGAGCACATGGTTCCGTTCTTGAACCACCTCAACGTCGATGTAGCCTGTTACGGGAACCATGGTCTGGGATGTTCATGACGTGATTGTTCGCAAGCAGACTGACATGTTCAGACTTCGATTTCGGGGAAACCAGACTCGTGGAACTGTCACGCAAAGTGCACTTCCCCTGGGTTTTATCCAACGTAACTAGAGTGACTGAGAATGGCGATATCTCGAGGGAGCCTCTTGCCTGTGGTGGGCGGTATATCACCAGGACAGTACAGGGGTACAAGGTCGGATTTATTGGCTTGGCCGGGACGTAAGCAAGGAGCTCTGCACAGTGTTTCTCTGCTTGGATCACTGATTAAGATGCCTGCTTAGAGATTGGCCGTCAAATTGTCAAAACTTACCCCCGTTGTACATCAAGGATCCCGCCATGGTCGCTCAGGAGCTTGCGAGACACCTGCGTCTTAATGAAGGTTGTGACTTTGTGATCGCGATCTCTCACTCGCGGCTTGCGGAGGATATCAGAATAGCAAATAATGCCGCACACGGGATTGCCAAAGTCGATCTGATTCTCGGGGGTCACGATCACGAGGTCCTGCATCGCTTCCACGGGGACACCGAAGAGGACTCTGAGATAATCCAACAGGGTACGAGGAACGAGGACATTGTGTCCAATGGCGTAGTCGACCAAGTGGCCGGAGACATTCGCATCGTCAAAAGCGGGACAAACTGGCGAGGCTTATCCATTCTCCGCTTAATGGCAAGGAGACTTCCAGACGGAAGAGCCACAATAGAGACCGTCAAACGTAAGTACCACAGCCGACAAGCCTGCCAATCTAACAAGCTCCAGTCAAGCAATACGTCGACATCGCACAGAGCTCAGAATGCAGCTCACTCTCAGTCTGCCCCCGTATTCGCAAAATGGCAGCTGAGATCCAGCAGCGCGTCGGCAGTGTGGTGCAGGAGCCACTCGTTCACACGACGACACCGCTCGACGGCCGCTGCAGTGTGATTCGCAGCTCAGAGACGAATCTAGGCAACATGCTTGCAGACGCCTATCGTGCCTACTACGGCGCTGATATTGCACTCGTCAATAGCGGCTCAATCAGATGTGATCGGATCATCGACCCATCGTCATCACCGCTCCATGTCAAGGACATCATCGGTTAGTCCCGACCCTGTCGTCAACCGCTAACTCTGTCATGAAGTAAAATCTAACCTTCTAGAAATCTGCCCCTTCGAGAACCCGGTGGTTGTCAAACGAGTCAGCGGACGCGCCCTCCACGAGGCCCTCGAAAACTCCGTCTCGGACCTCCATGTTGACGGACGATTCATGCAATGCTCTGGGCTACACGTCGTCGCGGACTGGCAGCAACAAGAGGGCCACAGGATCCTACAGCTGTCTCTCGTGCAATCATCGTTCGCGCCACCGAAGCGCATCATCCCGTCGCAGTTATACAGCGTTGTCATGTCGTCCTTTATCGCGGCGGGTTTTGACGGATATACCTGCTTCCAGAGCCTAGAGACACTTGTCGACAAGGAGACGGCTGTGACGGATACTGGACTACTCCTGCGGATCTTTGGGTATGATAAGGAAGGCTTGAATGATGGCAATACCACTGGCATAGATAGAGCTCGGAGGGCTATCATTTGTGGGAGACATGGGCTGGACAGTCTGCCCATTGTGAGCCCAACAGTTGAGGCGAAGATTCAGTTCGTGACTTAGCTCAGATAGCATTCGCCTTTAGTTTATCATTCATCTATAGAAACAGAAAACAGTAAGGTAGTCTCGAGACGGACATTTATTGTTGTTTCGGTGTTGATCAGACTTTCAATCTCTTTTGATGACTCACTACCATCAACTTAGTTATTTTCTTTCCGTCTAGGCACACAGGCTCAGGGTAGGCTTACAGAGCTATAAAATCCAACAATACCTGCCGCTACTTCTGTTTCATTATCTAAGACGTTCTCTATGACTCTGCAAAAGCCCCCACTTAGAAAAAGACTGAATAGGAAACGAATGAAAATATGTGCCATAACCATTTGATGTTTTATCTACATTGCTGTTTGTCCTGCTTCGGTTATTTTTCACATATATTTGACCGTTTCTGGCCTTAGCTCCAGCAGCTGAAGGATAACAGCAATCTTTATGATACATGAACAGACGTCTGGAGTAAGAAATTGGGGTAAAGCATGCTTATCGGCACTGAACCAGCCGCTCTGAGGAAGCTGCTGAGCTGCAATAAATTGCCAGAGTACTCCTGCATGGGGTATAATCAATTGGAGAAAACTAGATTTGCAAGCCCAATCTACTGCTGCTTCTTGGTTTCGTCGCCCTTGGCCTTTGTGATGAGGCTCAAACCAACCTCGGCAGACTCCTTCCAGCCTCTCTGTCTCATCCAGAAGCGCTCGGTTGGATCAGTCCCCTGCTTGGACCAGTCTCTAGCGTCCTGTTCCAAGGACTCGCGAGTGATCTCGGAAGGTGGGATGGAAGATACGACACCCTTGACCTCATCGGCATCGTCGTCGCTCTCTGCACTGAGCACAGTGTCGAGGTATCTCTTCCGCATCATGAAGCGCTCTATCCGTTCGCGACGTGTGTTCGGAGGCTCCAGCTTAGCCAGGGCACTTCGTACGGCGTAGCGCACGATCAGGTAGAGATGCTCGGAGAAGAAAATTGTCAGTAACAACGCCCAGCACCGGATTGTTGTTGGCTCGCCATTAGGGCCCTCATGCCCGTTACTGAACATATAGACAAGGGCTGAGCTGGTGATACTTCCCACCCAGGACAAGAATCCGAGGCTGTCCAGCCATGGTCCAATGGTATCCGCACGCTGAGGCCAGGGTCTCTTGCACTCGACGCAGATCTTGAAGAAATCAGACCGCAGCTCGACCCAGTTGTTGATCAAGAAGGAGACGGGAACAAGTGGCCACACGGGTGAGAACAGAGCCAGATATCCAAACTGGATACACATTTCCCGCAGATCATCGGTGACATCATAGTCCTCCAACTCAGCTTCATTACGAACACGAGTGAGGAATCTGGCCTCATCTTCGTCGTCGCCGAGGGAGACGGTCTTCTTCTCTCCCGCACCGTTTCCTGGCTCTGCTTTTGCATGTTGTTTCTTGGTGTATTCCTTATATTCGCGGAATACCCGTTGCTTGACAAACGGAACGATGGTTTCAAGCGCAAAACCGACAATCTGGGCAGTAACGGTAAAGTAGATGACCTGCTTTCGTAGCCGATCCGGATTAATGCTGAATTCGGTTCGTGCCTTGATTGCATGCTCTTTGGACACGAACGGCCGAACAGTAAGGTGGAATACATCGAGATAAGGCACGATACGACTGGCGAATGGTACATAGACGAAAGCTGTCAAGATGATAGGGAGGTATGAGGTGATAAAGTTGACCACAAAGATTTTTTGTGTCAATGCCACCTTGTAGGCATCCTGAGTCTCGTAGTTCTCGTAGTCATTCAATTTGGTCGCAACAGTCAGCAATACCGCACTCATTGTCGGTATAAGCGCCGATACCAAGATGGTAGGGATAAACACCTGGATCATTAACTATGAATTTTGCAAAATGCTTGGAGCGACACTTACCAGATACCCCTTGAGCGGACCGTTGTAGACCTCGGAAATAAAAATCTCAATCGCAAAGCAGGTGGCAATGATGGCACCTAGGGCGACGGCTGCAAGCAATGCGAATGGGACTTGGAGGAGCTGTCGATACATCCGCTTTGTAGCGGGGAAGACTCCTCGAACCTCGCCGGTACTTTCATCACGAATTTCCTTCTCGGGTTTGAACTCTGCTCTCTTTTCGTGAACCGCAGACACGCCCTTGGTCTGCCACCGACAGCTGAGGTCCTCCTCCTGACGCTTCCAATATTCAATAAAGACGATGCACCAGAGACAATTGACCACGGTGTAGATGATGGAGAATGAGCCCAATAGCAGCCAACACGAAAACCCGAATGCCGCAGGGAACATCAAGAACCGAAAATACGACTGCAAGAAGGCAAAGTAAAAGCCAACCTGTAGCCCCTGTTAGTTTATGGTATCCTATAAATCAGCACCAAGCTCACATGTTCTCCAAAGGTATTGCGAATCCGATCCAAATCCTCCGTTGACAGGAATGTCTTTTTGCTCCACTCCCTCATGCACTGCCTGTTGGTCTCCTCGTCGTGCAGCGGAAAGATCGCATCGACATTCTTCCACTCTCCATGCCGCGGGGTGATGCCCGCACCGCCCTCTGCCTTTGGGACCGTAATCAAATGGTAGATAACAAGGAGCCGCTCGGCTTCTGACTGCGGCTTCGCAGAGCTCGCCGGCTCAGGTTCGGTATTCCGGACGCCGTACAGCCAGTCTCGAACGCTTGAAACCACAAACAGTTAGCATACGACATCTGTGACTCTCGAAAGCATAATGCTACGTACCGAGACTGGTAAACCGCTCGTTTCAGCTTCTTTTTGCTAGCGGCCCGCACGAAAACAAACAGGGAGTTCTCGTCCCCCTGTCGGACTTCCGTCTGTAATCCTACCTCGGAGAGCTCAAGAAGAAGAACCTCGAATTTCTTTATTGCTTCAGGCGTATCTAGAAACAATCAGATCGCGGCCCAGTTGCTACCTCGGGGCGACCTACCAATATCCCCATAATTGAAGCGGATGACATAGTCGACATGATGGTTCTCCTGAACGGCCTTGGGAGCCGGATTGAAAGCCATAGTATAGTACCTTCAACAATGTTAGGGTAGCATGAGGGATGGTGGGGTAAGGCTATTTTGGCTTGACGCTTGACGCGAAAGGGGAGCGAGCCGGAGTTGTCGTCACCACATAAATGCGCTCTGACCAGGTCGACTGGCGATGACGACATCCCCGAGCTTGCTAGCCTAGGGTTAGCCCTAAGTGACTGAAAGGGACATAGCGTCAACAAGTATTCAAATATCGATATCAGAACAGGGGAGAGATGGGAATACTACGGGGCAGATACCTTCACAGATTTTATTGACTTTTTCTATCCAAGCTAACCGGTGAGGGAAGCGGAAGAGGGAACATACAAGTTGTCGAATGAACACCACTGGCTTAAACACAAGGATCCAAGGGTATCACACTCAACTATCGAAGTACAATCTACCTTTTTACGACACACACCAAGCTTCGACAAGCCAACATCTGCTATCAGAGCTCCGCAAGTCGAATGAAAAACATACCACGAGCTCATTTCACCCCTACAGTCCCTCCGCCAACTTATTCAGGGCCGGCCCCTCAACCATCATTTTCATCCACTCCTCCATAGCCTGGGCCCCTACCTGCTTGTAAAACTTGATGCTGGGCTCATTCCACTTGAGGACACTCCACTCTAGACGGCGGCCCTTCACCTCCAACACCTTTGCAGCCAAGTACTTCAAAAGCTTGAACCCATATCCCTTGCCTCGGGCGCTGGGCTGCACGTAAAGGTCCTCAAGGTAGATTCCCGGAGCCGATCGCCATGTCGAGTAGTTGTAGAAGAACAGGGCCATACCAACAGGTACGGGGGATGGGTTTTCTGCTGTGGCGGGGGGGATAACGAGGGCTGTGTAGACGGAGCCTCGCTTGGGGGTGTCATTGGGGAAGGAGAGTGTGGCCAGGAGGGATTCTTCGGTGGCTTCGACCTCATGGAGAGCCTTTTCGTAGTCGGCTAGCTCTCGGATGAATTGGAGGATGTAAGGGACATCTGCAATTTCGCATGGAGTCAGTAAGGGCCGTGAGACCTTCTCGCAGCGATGGCCGACTCGTGCGGAGAAGCATTGAAGGGAATGCGGGGTGAACTTGCCCTCGGGAGTTGCCAGTCTGATGGTAGCTTCCCCGGACATTGTGAGATCAAGAGTCCTTCAATGAAGGTATCGCGTATGGTCAATTAACTGTGCAAAGCTTTGCAATTGAGGCAGAGTCAGCAATGAAGAGGTTAGGAAAATTCTCCAATTTGTGACCGAAGAATAAAAATCTCGGACCCTGAACCCCACCTTCGGTTCTACACGGCACGCCCTGCCAATGACATCTATGGACTTTACAAATCTGGAATAAGGAAGACAAGACTATGTACTCTATGAATGTCAAATAATAAACGCGCTCAAAAGAATTAGAGATAGCAGACTCGGGCTCATGCTAATCATCGCGATGTAATGGCAGCCATCCACTTTTGCTCGTCCGTTCTGTTCGTGGATGTCAGCATCAATTCGGGTAGTTAAAGAAATAGGTTACTGACCGATCGAAATGAAGCAGCATACCCAAGACTGGGATCAGCTGCTTCTGGTAGTTCTTATCCTTTTGTTCCAAGAACTGGAGGAGCACGTTCTTCAAGTAGATGTAGTCAATCGGTGCTCCCGTCGGCGTTTCGCTTCTCCGTGTCGATGGGCTACGGTCCTTCGACACGGGAGATGCAACTGCCTTTCTCGCTCCTGAGTCAATCGATGAACGCGAAGACTGAGGATTCTGGACTGCACGAGTTTCGTCCGACAAGATCCGGTAGGATCTGCGAAGCTTCTCCAGTCGGCTGTTCGTTTCTTCCACTGAACGACGCAGCTCGGCCTTTTCTTTCTCCAGATCACGGACTTGCTTCTCGCTTTCATCTAAAGCATCACGTAACCGTGCCATGGCCTGGCGGATGTCGTTTAGCTCCTGCGCCGAGCGCTCCGACTGTTCCTCGAGTTGATCCCGTCTGCGCTTCCAGTCCTTTTGGGATCGCTCGAGCTCTTCCTTGTCCTCCTCCGCCGTTCTCAGTGCTTTCTCGGCTTCCCGAACCTTGGTTTTGAGCTCCTCTAGCTCTCGGGCCCGGCGCCGACCCTGAGCGCTGGCCTCGTCTTCTGCCCGATCGCGCTCTTCAATGGCGGCCTCCATCCGCTCCTTGAAATCGCGCACCTTGGCCTCGGCACGGCCCTCGATATCGCTGAGCAAGCGTCGCATGGTTTCACCCTCGCGCGTCCGCTCGCTGAGCAAGCGATGAGCATCAGCCAATTCTTCTTCCAAGCTCTCACAACGTTCCCGGGCCTCCTTCATTTGCAACGCTAGCTCGGCACTCTGGTCGCGCATACTGTTCATCAGACTTTGCGCGCTGGCGTGCTGTGCGGTCTTCAGCTGGATTTCCTCCCTCAGACCATCAAGCTCCTTGTTCAATTGAGTGACCTTGTTTTCAACCTCCCGCAGTTGGGACCGAGCGGTCTTAAGCTCATCTTGCGCTCGGGATAAGTCTGCTGCAATCTTCTCCTTTGTCTCAACGGCTTCCTGCTTTTTGCTTTCTGAGTATCGCAAGTCAGATTGAGCAACGGTCAGATTCTCCTCAGCCTTGAGACGGCTGTCTGTCTCCTGTCTGATCTTTTGGTTGAGGGTCTTCACCTCGGCGTCGCGCTCGGAAATTGTGGACTTGAGAGTCTTCACTTCGGCACGTAACTCCTCATGTTTACCTTCCAGTGTCCTCAATTCAGACTCCTTGCTCGCCAGGGCCTCCTTCGTCGACTTCAGTTCTGAAGATTCTACCCGCAGGCTCTTCAATTCTGGTTGTAATTTCTGCAAAGTCTCCCGCAATTCCGTCAGATCCTTGAACCTGGTAGCGGCCAGTTGCTGAGCGGCAGAGAGCTCCGTCTCAAGGTTGGTGAGTTTGACTTTGAGGTTCTCGTAGTCCTCCTTCAGATCGCTGTGCATCTTCTCTGAGTCTGCGCTCTTGGAGGCATGGCTCGTCCGTATATCGGCTAATTCCTTTTCCAACTTGGAGACCGTCTCCTCTAGCGCCTTCTTTTCTACATTCAGTTCCTTGATCTTGTCCTTTGCTTCAACATGATCTTGACCAAGGTGAAGTAAATCGTCGCGTAAGGATTCGATTTCCTCTTTGAGGCCCTCCTCTCCTTTAAGCTTGGAGCTCAGACGGTCGATTGCTGCCTCCTTGTCTCCCAGCTGCTTTGTCAGCGTCTGAATCTTTTGCTCGAGGTCGGCCAGGTCCGAAGCTGCTTGGTCGGACTCTGCTGCGTGCGATTCCTTGTCCTGGACCACAGCAGCACCGGTAGCCTTAGCCGTATCTTCTCCGCCTTTTCCGCCCTTCTTCTTCTTGTTCTTCTTCTTTTTACTCGCGCCCGCGCCACCGGTCGCGCCATTTGCTGGAGGCTCTGGCTCTGTAGCCAGGTTGCCACCCCCCGGTTCTTGTTGTAACGGTGCCAGGCTCTTTCGAAGGGAGTCAAAGTCGGGTGACTGTCCACTCGCCGCTTGATCTCTCGTTTGCTGCCACTCGGCGTTGTCTTTCAGGTTGTTGTTTAGATAATCAACCACGTTCTGCAGCTTACCAAGCTCTTCGACTTTACCTTTCATGTCAGCCTTAAGATCCGACACCACCACTTCCGTGTCTTTCAGCTGAGACCGCAGGTTGTCCACGAGGCCTTGGAGGACACCCAACTTTTTCTCACTAGCATCTTTCTCCTTGGCGACCTCTTCCAACTTTTCCTGCAACTCTTTTTGCTGGTCATTGTCCTTCTGTTGCGTGACTTGGTCCTGAAGCTTCTCAATTTCTTCGGTCTTCTGCTTCAACTCAGCCTTTAGTTTCTCCGCCTCCTCGCCTGCCTTGGCAATGGTATTCTCGGATTCCGCGAGCTTGGCTTTTACGTCGTCAACCTCAGCCTGCCTGGTATCCTTCAGCTTCTTGATTTCCGAATCCTGTTTGTCTCTAATATCTCTCAACTCCACGAGCTCGCGAGTTGCGGATTCGAGATTCTGCACCATGCCCTCCGTTGACTCACGAGCAACGGCAAGATCACGCTTGAGCGACTCGACCTGCGACTTGAGAGTTTCAACCTCTTCTTGTTTCTCCTTCAGCTCAGACTCCAATCGGGGCAGTTCATTATCGAACGAAAAGAATTCCTCGCTTTCTTCTTTTGCTGGTAATTCCTTCTTTGAGGCGGTATCCTCAGTACTGGCGGTTTTCTCCTCCTTGGCGCCTTGCGTCTTGTCCTTCTTGAGATCGGCGACCGCATCACAAGCCTCTTTTGTCGACTTCTGCGCTTCCTCCAGCTTCTTCTTGTAGTCGTCCCTTTCCGTAGTGACTCGTTTGAGCTCCTCAATCACCATGTCCCCTTTCAATGTAATCTGATTCAAATACTCGGTGAGAGCTTTCGGATCGGCAATCGACGTCAGAGGAGTGTTTTCACGTAGCGCGGCTTCAAACGGTTCGATCGACAGGACACGTGCATGGGCCATACGATACGCTTTGAGGAGTTCTGTGTGCAAAACAAAGTCAGCAGCCACACCACAGCCATATTCGCGGGCTGTATGTCGAACCTTGATACCGGGATTCCAACTTGGTCAGCCTGCGTAACTTGACCCTGATCTCCGGAGGCAGCTCCGACGACAGCTGGTTTCCCTCTGTCGTAGGCACCTCTTTCCCAGCCGACGGCTCATCTGTAGATGGTTTGTCCTCCGCAGCGTCCTTCCCCAACGGCCGCTCGGATCCACCTGCAGACTCTAACTTGGGAGTAACAGATCGGCTAGACCCATAATCATCTCCGATAGCAAACTCCGGCTCAAACTCGTTTGGATCAGGAGTGCGGACGGGAGTGCCTGTGTTGCGTCGGGGGCGGGTAGGTCGTCGACTCGGGGACAGATTGCGGGCAGGGCGACGAGCGGAGTTGGACCGGGAGATTACATCTTGAGAGGTTCTCTGGCGGGCCTGTTCCTCTGCGATTCGCGAATCGATCGCCTCACGTATGCGCTGTAGATTGAATGGGATTGCAACGTTAGTTCAGGAATACTTCCGCGATAATCGATCAAAACACACTGATAGACGGGAGACAATGTACCTGAAACATGACCGTGGAAGGCCCGCGAGCCAGGGCCACGACAAGATTGATGAACGAGATACAGAAATCAAGAAGATCAGAAAAGGAGACTAGAAGATGAAGCAGAAGATTTAGAGGAACAATGAGAGGGACCATGAAGGGACACCTGAGACGCCTCCAGCGAATGAGTAACGGGCGGCCAGATCTCCGGAGTGAGCCAAGAAGGGCAGAAAAAGGAGCAGCGAACTTCCATACAACTACAGCAACGAGTTCACGCAAGAGTTTAGGGGCTATGCTTACAGAATAGGAATTTTAAGAAAACTTTTACAGTAGTAGATCAGATATATGGGATTCAAATGATAGTGAAGCGGATGTCATGATGTTTAGAATGCTCTTTATCCTCTAACTGTCCCTTCATGGAGGACCCAGGCACCTTACCACAGTGCAGTGTTCAAAAAGTGTCTAGTCAAGCCGATAAGCATATTCCACTTCAATTTCCTACTTCAAATTTCTGTCTATGTAGGATCAAAGATTCTTTGTTCTTATCCGATTGCTGCCAACTCGTTGGTGCTGGAGTGTCGGCAAGGAGCGGTCAAATATATCAAACTCTGTAGAAACTCACCGAAACAGTCAAAACACCAAAGGTCATAAACAACCCCATCTCTAGAGCTGACAGTAAGGATCAAATAATAAAGAACAAAGTAGTCTATAACTATTTTCTGCAGAACCGACAATCTCCTCTCTCAATCGTTGTAGGATTATTAGTGGATGAGCTTAATGTCCATGGCGATCACGAGCGCAATGGGTGTGTGCTCTTGGTTGGTTTGATCCCTGCAACCGTGACTCGTGCCTCTTTTAACTCTACTTTTTCACCTCTCAGGTCTCCTCACACATAAGCCAGCCAAAAGAAAGTCTTCTTGCACGTTTCAACATGCTTAGTTGAGGATGGGTTGCTTGACTTTTCCCTTGATACAGCATTTTGTTCTCCAGTGTCGTGAGTCTTTTTCGCATGTGTGAATGACGTCGTGCTTGATTGCTGGCCTCGGCATCTTGGCTAGGCGTTACTAGTGGATTCTCTCCAACTCTGGGCCCAGAAGAAAAAAAAAGGGCAGGTGAACCAGACAGAAAGAAAGAGACAGGACGAAATCAGCTATGGCCGACGGAGTGACACAGGTCGACTCTACTGGCCTGCATTCATTTTCTCCTTCCCCTTCTCTGTCTTCCTCCTCCTCCTTACCTGCCGTTGCACTGTCTCTCGCAGTGTCTGCTTCCGCCGTAACCGCCAGCTATAGCATCTCCCATCTTCCTCCCCCGCCTTTACCCCCAGTGCCTACAACTATGGCGGGGTGGATCGGATGGGTTTTTTCCTTCTTTTTCCAGGTCATTCCAAGCGTTCTATACTGGATCATCACTTTTTCTACCATCACGTTGCCCACATGGCTGTTCACACTCTTTTCCATGAGCCTGACGTTCACAATGAACTTCACGACGCTGTAAGATTTACCCCAAAGCTGCCGTCCTCGTTCGTGAGGGGTATATGCTGACCACTGCCTCAATTGGACCAACAGTTTGTTAATCGTTCTGGCGGTGGTTTCGACCATCAGCTGGTTTATTCGGTATCGCTTTCTGAACATGTACAGTCGATTACCTCCCGAGCCCCAACGGAAGGAACCGCAGGTTGATCTCTTCCCCGATGTACAAGAAGGAGATTCGAAGCCAGGGCTGGCCAATTACCTGGACGAATTCCTCAGCGCTATCAAAGTTTTTGGGTACTTGGAACGGCCCGTCTTCCACGAATTGACCCGGACAATGCAAACCAGGAAGCTGATCGCAGGCGAAACGCTTATGTTGGAGGAAGAAAAGGGATTCTGTCTAGTAGTCGACGGGTTGGTCCAGATCTTTGTCAAGTCCATGCGAGACGGAAAGTCGGACACAGATGAGGAGCTGCACCATCTCGGAGCCGAATCCTCGGACGAGGAACACCATATCGACGGCAAGCAGGGATACCAATTGCTGACCGAGGTCAAGAACGGCGCGTCGATGTCGTCCTTATTCTCAATTCTCTCGCTGTTCACAGAGGACATTCAATTACGAGAGAACGAGAGCTCAGGCTCCAGTTCCTCCAGCATCGCCCTTCGCGCTGCTCGCGTACCCAACTCAATCCCAACGAGCCCTCGGGGAGTGATGGATAGCCCTTCCTTGGGCTTTCAAGACCACAGCGACGATACCTCTAATATGATCACCAACGGAGAGCTGCCATCCGTGCCCCCGCTGCATCTGGGAGAGAGCCGCACTCCTCCTTCTGGTGACCAGCACCATCAGCAGCACCATGAAAGTCGGAAGCACTCTAGCAGAAAACGCCGGAAGTCGGTCCACCCTGACATTGTTGCCCGTGCTATGGTGGATACCACAATCGCAATCATCCCAGCCAGCGCTTTCCGGCGACTGACCAGGGTCTACCCAAGGGCAACCGCCCACATCGTCCAGGTCATCCTCACCCGCCTTCAGAGAGTTACGTTTGCAACGGCACATTCCTATCTTGGTCTCAGCAACGAGGTGCTTGGAATTGAAAAGCAAATGACCAAGTTTACCACGTATGATCTGCCAAATAACATGCGCGGCGCAGCTCTGGATCGCCTCAAAGACAAGTTCATCAAGGAGCGGGATCGCCTAGGCTCTGAGGAAGTCACGAAGGGAATTGCCCTGCACAATCCATCTGCGGGTAGACGACGCCGGTCGAGCAGCTTCCTGAGAAAGGATGCTGCGCTGCAAGCCAAGCTGATGACACCCAGACGTGCGGCCACCGTGGTTACCCCGGAGAGTGCACCCGCTGAGCACGACACATATGGAGTTAGTCCAGGCGACCTATTATCGACCATTCAATCCTCCAGATTCGGCCCCAGGTATGAGCAGCCTCCTGCAAAACTACAGACTCCTTTGGCTGAAAAGGAGAACACCCATTTCCGACTTCCTGCCATGCAAGCGCGTCATACTTTCCGCCGACAAGACACCATGGACGAGGACGGACTGTTCCGCGAGTGCATCTTGGACTGCATCATGAAGGGAATCGGCCTCACGAGTAGTACTCGTGACGCTTTGCGCAAAAGCAACCATTCTGGCGAGGCTTCTCCGAAGCTCCTTTCCTATGATTCTCGACGTCAGAAGGCGATCTTCACCAACAACGCCTTTGGCTTTATTGACCCATACGAAGGCTCTGGGGACGGGGAGACGGAGTCGCTGATGTCCATGTCTGTAACGAGTGCAGGAGGCACATCGCCAGTGATCAACTTGCGGGAAGAGCTCCGTAACGACATCGAGATCGTCTATTTCCCCAAGGGTTCGGTTTTGGTCGAGCAGGGAGAGCGCCACCCAGGGTTGTACTACGTGATTGATGGATTCTTGGACGTCGGCGTGCCGATTGTCGACAAAGGGGAGGACCTCGTGGGTGTCTCCAAGCCAGCAGCTTCGAAGGGGTCGTTCCCGACCCTTAAGCGGACGACAACCGCCAACTCGGTTGGAGCGGGCGGCACAGCTGCCAACGATTCTCGCCGAAGAAAGCAATCTCGGAAGTCCCTGTATCTGATCAAACCCGGCGGTATTCAAGGCTACGTCGGAGCAGTAGCGTCCTATAGATCTTACACCGACGTCGTTGCTAAGACGGACGTCTATGTTGGCTTTCTCCCACGGGCGTCCTTGGAGCGCATCGCGGAGCGGTATCCGATCGCTCTGCTGACGCTTGCGAAGAGGCTGACAAGTATCCTTCCACGCCTGCTCCTCCACATAGATTTTGCTCTCGAATGGGTACAGGTGAATGCCGGCCAAGTTATCTACCGCCAAGGCGACGAGAGCGACGCAATTTATCTTGTTTTGAATGGACGATTACGGTCAGTCCTTGAAAGTCCAGGCAACAAATTAGCCGTCGTTGGCGAATACGGCCAAGGAGAAAGCGTGGGTGAGCTCGAAGTGATGACCGAGTCCACTCGGCCGGCTACTCTTCATGCGATCCGTGATACCGAGTTGGCCAAGTTCCCACGATCGCTCTTCAACAGCCTTGCCCAGGAACACCCAGGAATTACCATTCAGGTCTCTAAACTGATTGCGCAACGGATGCGGGATCTAGTCGAACGCCCGGTGACTGAGAAAGGCGTCGAACGAAGCAACGCTGGCAGTGTGCAAACCGCAACCTCGACCGTCAATCTCCGGACCGTGGGCATTCTGCCTGTGACAGCTGGCGTTCCAGTGGTCGAATTCGGTAATCGACTATTGCACGCTCTTCATCAAGTTGGAGTGACGAATGGGGTTACATCTCTCAACCAGGCAGCCATTTTGAATCACCTAGGGCGCCATGCCTTCAGCAAGATGGGCAAGCTCAAGTTGTCCCAATACCTTGCCGATCTAGAAGAGAAGTATGGCATGGTTCTTTACATCGCTGACACTAACGTGAGCTCTCCATGGACGCAAACATGCATCACGCAGGCCGATTGCATTCTTCTGGTCGGTCTGGCCGAATCATCCCCCAGTATTGGAGAGTACGAGAGGTTCCTGCTTGGCATGAAGACCACGGCTCGGAAAGAGCTCGTATTGTTGCATGCGGAGCGGTATTGTCCGCCTGGACTGACTCGACGTTGGTTGAAGAACCGAGTCTGGATCAATGGCGGCCACCATCACATTCAGATGGCCTTCCGACTGACGGCCGAGCCTACGCATCCGGAAACCAAGCGCTTCGGGACAGTCCTCAAACAACGGGTCCAGGTGTTGCAGGCTGAAATCCAAAAGTACACGTCGCGGAGGATTCGCCAGACACCTCTGTACTCTGCCCAATCCCCATTCAAAGGTGATTTCCATCGTCTTGCGCGTCGGCTGTGTGGTAGAGCTGTTGGTTTGGTGCTTGGTGGAGGAGGAGCAAGGGGTATTGCGCACGTTGGTGTGATCAAGGCGCTCGAAGAGGCCGGTATCCCCGTTGATATCATCGGCGGCACATCGATCGGTTCCTTTATCGGTGCATTGTATGCTCGCGATGCAGACGTGGTTCCCATGTATGGCCGTGCGAAGAAGTTTGCTGGTCGCATGGGAAGCATGTGGCGGTTCGCGCTGGATCTGACTTACCCGACGGTCTCGTACACGACCGGCCACGAGTTCAACCGTGGAATCTTCAAGACCTTTGGGGATAGCCAGATCGAGGACTTCTGGCTCGAGTTCTACTGCAACACTACCAACATCAGCAAATCGCGCCCCGAGTACCATTCGTCTGGATATGTCTGGCGTTATGTGCGTGCATCCATGTCGCTTGCGGGTCTGATTCCGCCGATTTGCGACGAGGGAAGCATGCTCCTCGACGGCGGCTACATTGACAATCTGACCGTCGACCACATGAAGGGTCTCGGTGCGGATGTGATCTTCGCCGTTGACGTCGGTTCTATTGACGACAACACACCTCAGGTCTACGGAGACTCCCTCTCCGGATTTTGGTCCGTCTTTAACCGCTGGAACCCGTTCTCCTCGTGCCCCAATCCACCCACGCTATCCGAAATCCAGGCACGCCTGGCCTACGTCTCGTCTATTGACAACCTGGAACGCGCCAAGAATATCCCGGGCTGTCTGTACATGCGTCCCCCTATAGATGGATACGGCACGCTGGAGTTTGGCAAGTTTGATGAGATCTACCAGGTCGGATATGCCTTTGGCAAGCAATTCCTGGAGAAGCTGAAGTCCGAAGGGTCCCTCCCCTTGCCAGAGGAGACCGAGGAGAAGAAGAAGCTGCAACGTACACTCGCTCCCCGCCGAGCCAGTATATGAGATGCTGTCGTTTGTTTTTGAGCGTTTATTTGTTGCATTATACCAGACACTGACCTTGCATGCATGGACGTGACCAGTTCCGGCTGTTCATGCGATATCTTGGTTGACTTTGATGTTCATAAATCCCCGGTGTGTACGATAGACTCGAAGTACAACGCATTGACCATTGCAATTAGGAGAATGCAAAGAAGTCCTTCGAACCATCCACTGTTGTCGGGCAAACGCAGACTACCTACTTACCTAGGGACCTCATGTAATCCACCACTGTCCTTGTTACGTTACTTCTTCGCCAAACTTCCATTCGACTTCTCTTAGCCTTGCCTTTATGTTAGCCTCATCTTCTTATGCCTCCAGGCATTTTATGCCCTGGTAGCTTCCTCCTCGTTGCTCTCGGATTCCTGATCGTTCCTTTCGCCTTCTTTCGCTTCTCAGTTTGTCCTTCAACGCGATCTATCCTGATCTATCCCCGCCTGCTCCATTTATTCGCCAGGCATTTCGTCCTCGCCTTGTTTCTGGTGTTCCTTTGCACTTTCATCCCGCAAATCCGCCCCTTCCTTAAGCAGATTGTCGGCACCCTGGGATTTCTAGATCAAGCTGGTGTGCACCGCATTCTGATTAATCTCGTCTTTTGAAGCGTCACATTTGAGACTTACCCTAGATTCACCATCAAAAGCAACCCTTTTCAATTACTGTCTGCTAGGTAATTATAAAGCGAGGACTTGTACACTGGCTCTAAGACGCAAGTCAACGAATAATTGCCTCATTCGAAAGGATAATTGATTATCAGAGACTCAGCAGGAACAAACGTGGGTATCTCCACAACATCACTCAACCAACGACTACATCACATCATTAGGGGCATGGTATGGGGTATGGGTATTAGTACTAAACATTGCGGTCATCAGAAAATCCACCCATCGCGTCTTCGAACTTGCCCGCCCATCGTTCACCTGAACTAGCATCACGAAAATCCCAGCTCGTGTGTCATCATCTCGTGGTCTCATCTTTCATTGCTAGGCGTCCCTGATCGATCATACTAGCCGCAGAAGGCAGTTAGCAATCAGAGGCCGGTACCTAGACCGCGGCGGCAGTGGCAGGCGCAGCGCCGTGGCCATTCTTCTCGCGGACGGGGGCATTCTCGCGGCGGTATGCCGCAAGGGACGCGATTTCGAGGAACATCCCGGCGAAGGTGAAGAAACTGTTGACAGCCATTAGCTACCACTGTGGTAAAATCCATGAGGCAACCAAGAGGCGAGGAACATACAAAGCCAAGAAGATGAATGCCTCATTAGCCTTTTTCTTGCTGCAGCCGACGAACGGGGGAGAGTTGAAGTAGCAGTTCTGCTCGTTGTAGTCTTGCGCGGCAAAGATGAAGGCCGTGAGCCAGCTTTGGTCCTGTTAGCTTGCATCGCTGTGAGAGAGAAGGAGAAAAGCATACAGGTATGAGAAGATGACGTCGATAGCGAGGACGAATTTGCTCAGGGCCGTGGGCATGAATGGGGAGATGAAGGCGGGTAGGAAGAAGGCGACCGACAGCGTGGACTATCTCGTCAGTATACACACTTTACGGTGTGCGACGTGGAGACATACGATGACTTCCTGGTAGATAAGATGCTGGCCGCGAGGACCAAGGTGGATGAAGTAGGAGGTGATGCCCATCACGATGACAGCGCTGGACCACTGTATCAAGCGAGTGATGAGCTGCAGCGGACGAGCAACGGAACTCGAGAACATGGCTACTATTATTGATTGTGGATGGAGATGATAAAGGCAGGGACGGGGATTTGTGCTGCAGCGAGATGTAGTCGTGTGCCGCAGAGCCAACCAGTGTGTCGATCGGATATACCAGTAGACAGCAAGTTAGGGACGGACTGGACGCAGACTTTATACATCAACGAGGGGTACCAGAGCGAGCCGAATCAACCGGAATCCAGGTTCGCTTCATGCGTCCTGCGTCACGGGCACTGCACTGCTGCCAAAGGGGCATAGTCCACGAAGCATACAGACATGCTTGCTATCCCCAGATGCGTCATAGGCTTTTTTTCTTCTTTCCGATGCAAGGAATCCAGAACTTGATTGCACATTTGGACCGTGCGTGAGCAACGGCGGTGATTGGCTCAAGAAGGGTGGTACAAACAACCGACCTCACCCAGTTCATATTGCATACCGTAAGGTGTACATGCTCAAAGAAGGCCCAATGGCAGTTCCAGTGGATTCTATCCCGTCAATGCGGTATGCAGCATAGTACTGTTGTCTCACAAGCGGGGGTGAAGCTAATCCTCAATCAAGGGGGTTCTCATCGGGCTGCAAATTGATCATCAGGAAACCCGTCTGATCTGCACGGGAAGGTGTAGGTATCCGGAAGGAGTCTGAGGACGTACACTAACAAGGACAGGATGGACTCACAGCAGCCAGCCTAGACTGTTGAGCTGGTGTTGCGTGAGTCATGAGGGAAGATGTCCAGTCGGCAACCCGCGGGATCGAGAAGAACGTCTGTAGTGTCGGCTTTTCGTGAAGACTTGGGAAAGCCGATCATTACCCCGCTAGTAATCACTACTTAGAAGTCAATTCAGAACCTTGTTGTCATCGTCAAGAATGGCTGGAATGTGGACGAAAGTATCAGGCGATTCGATCTGCTTGCATTGACCAAGAGGGGAACACACAGCTGTCAGTCACTTGCAGGAAGAGTACCTCTCAAACAAGTTATCATCATCGATACGACTGACTCAACAATGACGCTGAGCTCAGAACCCTCAGGGATAAGGGATCCGATAATACACATTGATATCAGGCCAGTTTCATTCCAACAGGTCTACAATGTTCTAAGCCGGGAGACACGGCTTGCAACGAACATCGCATTAATGGACCGACCGACAGGATAAACAGAAATCAGATGATCACAAGAAATGTTTGAGTCTATTTCCTTTCTCATTATTCAATAGACGTTGGGATTGGCTTTGGCTCCGGCAGTAGCGCCAACAGTGGGAAGGGTCAAAAGAAGTGGACATGATCGACAAGCACAACAAACCAGTAGATCACCCTACAGATAGCACCTGCAACCATCATGTGATTGAGCTTTCGTCGCCCATCCGACAATCTCCAGGCGAGCACAGGTTTCTTTGTCCTATTGCGGAACAGTCGGCAGTTGGCACCCGGGTAGAGGATTTGATTCATCAGCGTCACCACGGGAATGGGATTGACTTTCAGCCTTGTCAATAGAAGCAGTAGCTTTCAGTCTACAGGGCTGAGACCTGCAGTGAGAGAGCTATGACATCTCTAGTTCGCTGTGTTCGCTGCACTGACGATTGACCCAACAGCCGTGCGCGAGTGCAGACCGTCGTATGATTGAACCTTCTACTGTCTCCTCGTCGTTTGTATCCGAGAAAAGTCCGACCGCAAACTGGAGTCACCACTCACCAGCATGAGTCAAGTATTTGAACTCTCTTTGCTGTTTATCTTACCTACCCCAGAAGAGTGCCCATTCAATCCCTTGCCGACGGTCTGAAACTCCTGTACTCCTCAACCCCGTCCTTGGAGGGGTCGGTCTGCTTAGCTGCGCAGGCACTGGTACATCTGCAGTAGAATGTCTGCGCAGTGCAACGGCCATTTGATCCACCAGTTAGAGATCGGAAATCCGTCAAGCATGTCTATGCGATTGGTCATTTCCTACTATCCAAGTACCTTAACACTATTACATCACAAGCGATTCGTAGGATGACTTTTCAACCTGCATCGGACAAACCCTTCTACACAGATGTGATGCCCTTGTCCTGACGCCAGACTCCCCAAGCCCTGCCCTCACGCTATAAATACAAACATAGTAAGAGGTAGATCTTTTCGTTTACATCCTTGTTCTCGATAATGGGAGTTGAATCCTGGTGGAGTCAAGCCATATTACCACGAGGTGACATTCCCCAGGTCGTGCTCCTGTTGTATCGTTAGAATCATTTCACTCCACATGTCCCGGCAGATACATCACCTGACGTACCTTAATGTATTCGCTTCCTTTTTCCAGGTATTCCTCTCGTGACACAGAGTGATTCTTCAATCCCGATCCGGACGCCCATTGTGCTGCACCCTTCCATGCGTCCAGCACCGGGTCCGAAGCCCGGCGCACATTCAGTTGCGCATCTACAGGGAGGTAACTCCGAAGCTCGTTGCGAATTCGCTCATCGAAACCTTTGAAGAGAGTGTTGCCGCCGGTGAGGAACACGTCACGCAGCAGTTTGGCCTGGTCCTCCGGGTTGGAGAACCGCTGGTTGACAATACCGGCCGCAATCTCCAAGAGGCCAGCCTGGTCGATGCCGGCGATCGATGGCTTGAAAACGACCTCGGGTACTCGAATCCGCTCAACATTGAGATGGATTTGATGGGCCTCACGCTGACTTTCAGGGTCAAATGGCCAGGGTCCACGTAGGAAAACATGTACCAGACTCTTGGTCCAGTCAGACTGCGCAGCCAGAGTGTGGTTCTCTGTAAACTCGGGATCGTACTGAAGAAGCTCATTCTCAATGTTGGTGAGCATTTCGCCGAGGTCCTCTTCTTCCTCCTCGTCGCTCTGTTCTCCAGTTGCCACTGTGCGATACACACCCCAGTCCTCATCGTTGGCGCCGAAATCGTCGTCGTCACCGCCTCTCCTTCGCTTCTTCGGCCCATCCGCAGCGAGGTTTGCAAGGGTTTTCATACGCATCTGGCTGGCGAGCGACTTCCGATTACCCAGATCCGCCTTCATCCTATCGCGCTCCTTAATCCTTTGCAAAATATTCTACGAACAGTTAGTTATCTTGCCGAATTCAAGCAAGAATCAACACACCTGTCGAGCTGCTCTTCGTTCGGCAACCCAGTTCTCAAAGTCGTTCTCGCGCTTTTCCCGATCCAGTCGCTCCTCTTCCTCCTTCCGTGCTCTCTCGCGTTCCTTCTCGGCCTTGGCACGTTGGCGAGCCTCGATGTTTGATTTCATGAGTCGCTGGTGGCGCTTCTCCTTCAAGCCTGCCTCGTCCAGCTCTTCATCCGGAACATCAAGTAGCGGGAAAGACATATCTTCAGGAGGCTCTTCAGTCTCTTCAACTCCTAGGTCTCGGTTTCTAGAGCGTTTGATGGATCGCTCAAGGTCACGGATCAGCCGGTCCAGATGAGCCTCATCTTTCAAATCCTCAGAATCCAAGATACGTCTCGCTTCCTTCTTGGTTTCGGATGCAAGGCCGCGCTGTAGGTCCTTCCAGTACTCGAGTTCCTGCTCCTTCTTCATCAACTTCTCGAGTCGCATCTTTGCGGCCTGCTCCTGCAAGCGACGTCCACTCTCCTTCTTCCGCTCCGCAATCCGTGCCAGTTCCTCCTCGGTTTTCTCTGGAACCACATGCTCCGTAAAAGGGTATTGAATGATATGATCCCTGTCCTCAAGCCCTGTCCACTCGAGATAGCTGCTCAGTTCCCGGTCATAGTCCGTAGATACGTAGCAATGCTTGTGAACCAAATCTTCCATCTGGCTTTCGGTCATTCGAGCCGGGAAGGTAGGGTATTTTAGCTTCATAAGCTTGAGCATGTACTCCGAAGCGTGCATGCCACCCCAGTTCAACCGCGAACAATTCGAGAGCAAGGCTTTCGAGTTTAGGACAGGGATGACATGCGTCGATGTGTGGGATGAGGAGATAATCAGGCCATCGGTGCCTTTGTTGTATCGGTACGAAAATAGCGAATCGATTCCGTAAGCGACGGACGGCGCGGAATAGCACTCGAAGAGGATCTCGTTCATCACTACGGGCGTCAGAGCACACTCCTTCTGGAACAAGCATTTACTCACTTCGTCTAGGGTAGTTCAGATTCGCGATCGGCTCTGTCATTACGATAGGCCGATCAACGCCTCCGTTGGCGCCATCAACTCCCAGCTTGATGAACACGTAGTCCAGCAGTCCCTCCATCACATCCCAGTTTCCAACCACACTTGTACCGGGGTCAAAAGCATACCGCAACTGACCTCTAGTCGTAGCATCGACATAGGCGTCGTAGCCAATGAATTGACAACCTTTGTTGAGCTTTCGATCGCGGTACCGACTCATCACAGGGGGGAGGATGAAGCGTGGCGACACGTCAAAAGACCAGCCTGCCTTGAGAAGACTTGATCCTGTGGTAGCAAACTAGAGTCAGTATGCTATGACAGTCATCTGAAACAATCATGCGAAATGGGACCGACCATTATCAATCACAATAGCGCTTGTAGAGGGTTTCGACCTGCTCCGTTCATACCCATCAGGTTGCGGCGGTTGATACCCTTTGAAAGGATTATCCAGGACATTGTATATCTTTGGGGGAGGCTTCGCCGCGTTCTTCTCAGTGGAAGTGACCGCAAAGCGACTGGGCAAAATGGTCTGCACTGAGGTAATTGTCATGGTGACTAGTTGTTGAGAACAAATCGGAGCAGCAACTCGGTGTCTGTGGCCGATTTACCGCATCGTCAAATCAATTTTGAGAAGGACGTGACAGGGTAGAAGCGGTTTGACAATTCCAAACTGCGCACGACGCTGCTTCTCTGAATCCGTGGATGACGGAGTGAGTGTTGCATCTGGAGGGCGATCGGAAGGAGGAATCTGAGCTCCGGATCCCCTGCTTTGGTCGGCAAGCTCTGGCGGCGTTTGTATACTGCCAAGCCTGACTTACAGTTGATGAGATTGCTCCACTTACAGACAATCAACATCAGAATTGTCACTTTGGAGATGCATTGGCCATGGGCGGGATATTATACAAAGACTGCTTAGTCTTGCTCTCTTTTAATCGCTTGTATCTACATTCTTGCTAAGTCTCTACGCGAAAGTGGAAGAAGAATGACAAAGATCTGATATGAGGCCGTATCATTCATGACAAGCTAAATTCAGAGAAACAAGTGTGCAATCTCGTCGTCCCTTATTGTGGTTCCTTCAGATTATCCGTAGCTACATCAAATCAGCAAGGCTGTAGCCTTCTGAGAGGGAGGACAACTCTACCTTCCAAGTGGAAGAGAACGTTGGACTGGTAGTTCTTGAACATCTGAGCCACAAGCTCCACATTCATGTTCTGGATGTTGACCTCCTGATAGACCACAGTGAGCATCAGCCCATCAAAATGAGCAAAAGAAGCATACCTGGAGGCTTTTGTTCATGACCATGATTGATTCATTGAGCTTTTCCTGCTGGTAATCAGTCATGCCAGGATCCATAGCGATGGGTGACAGTAACATACAATATTAGTGATGATTCGAGAAAGCAATAGCGCCTGCTGGTGCTCGTGTGGACTCTCCTAAGATTATTCATCAGTTTAGATTTCGACAGGACAAATACAGAAAGACCTCCTTTTCAACCCACCATTTTCACTTTATCAAGATGGCCGCGATGTACTTAGTAGAGACAGTGTTTGTTTATTGTGAAACTGCTGGGTATCAGATGTGATAATCACGTGATACACACTTGTCTTTGTGTCCCTGCTGTCACTGCGCCCCATGCGCGACAGGAAGTATTCAGAATGTGATGTGAGAAATCCAAATTTCAGTGATCTGAACTCGGTTAACAGCTATACTCTTATCCCAATACTGTGCTAATTGACTCTTGAGAGTGTCCACCATTTGTCTTCCGGTTACCGTACCGGCGGATGACTATGTTCCAGAACCTTTGAGCTTCTAACCTCAACATCCAGGTTAAGTTTCTCTACACCGTCAAGATAGCGCATCACCCACTTCATCCGCATAGTCCTTTACATTGAAAAAATCATCAATCATGGGCGCCCCTCCTACTCCTGCTGAAAGTCAGGAACATCAGCAACTCCTCAATCGCCTGGACATCGCTCAGGTTCCACGCCCCTTCCGCAACCCGAACTGGAGGCCATCGCAGCGTCGCAACAAGAACGTCAAACAACTTATCTCCGAAAACTCCAGAAAAGAGGCATCTGTTATGGCGACACAGGCGAACTCTGGCGCATCGACTCCTTTTCAACCCAGCACCGACGGCAGCCAAACGCCCGTTGACAGCTCCGCTCGTACGAACATCGCCCAGGCGGCGCAGAACCTGTCGACGCTTGTCTTGGAGAAGAACGCAAGGGCCATGCTTCCATCGGGGCCAGCGGTGACATATACCAACATTGAATCGGCTCCGTCACTCCATCCGTCACAGCACACACGCTATTGCGATATCACGGGGCTTCCGGCACCATACACAGACCCCAAGACTCGGCTCAGATACCATGATAAAGAGGTGTTTGGAGTTATTCGGACATTAAGCCAAGGTGTTCCAGAGAGCTATCTCGAACTGAGAGGAGCCCATGTCGTGCTGAAATAGACGGTCATCCATCCGATGTGACGAAGGTTCTACATTCGCGCAGACCAGCAGCAGGTATGTTACATATACTCAGTGAAAACTCAAATTTCAGATATTAACTTGTTGCTCTATTCAAGAGTATCACTCGCAAGATATGAGTGCATGTACGACCAACACAGTCAAGCCCTTTCCACCCGCCGTGCCCCTCTCGAGACAGGTTCAAGAAAGCGCTCCGGCTTATTCGTGATCTTTAAGAGAATCAATCTTCGCCTCGTGCTGAAGCACTCGACTATTACCGACGCTCCACAGACGGAACGTCAGTTACAGCACCCCTGGGATGCTGTCGTCGCGGCGTATACTAGGGTTGTATATGGCAGAAGCCAGGAAACGACAGAAGGAAATTCATTAGCAAAGGGGTGTGAACCCCACAAAGTAATCATCTTATCAACTCTGGACGTCCCGATTCATCCTTTGATCTTTCTGAGTAGGATCATCATTTGGTCCTCTAATGGATTTTTTGTAGTGAATCCAACCAGTTCAATGTGACTATTTCCGCCTGACTAGGCGTTCAGCATCTTGAAACGTAGACAGCGAAAACAGGGCCATCAATATACCATTTTAATCTCGTTGCAAGTCAATTTAATGGAGAAGGCAAGAGGGCACGAAAGGAAAATACACAGTTGTGCGGGTTTTCGGTAGTACGTCCAAGCACAACAGACCGCCCACCGCGTTCAGCATAGACCATCCTCAGAGCCAAAAACGAACGTGGCAGAAAGGAAAATGTTGGGAGCATACGTTTATTTACTGAGTTCTAAGGAGATTTCTTGAATTTCTACTAGATTCGAGTACAACAACTCCAGATTTTTCTTTGACTAGAAAGTACTCGTCGTCGCGATACTCTGGTGATCTGGGTTCTCTATACGCGAGCAGCAGTTCCCCTCAATTTGTGTACAGTCTGCAATAATCTCCGCGGTTCTCCTAGCAAACCCTCAAGATGCCCACCATGTGGCTCTCAGACAACCAAAGTAAGACCACCGGAGCATCATCCGATTAGAAGCGCTTGCTAACATGTATAACAGAGATTGGCGTTATCTTTTGTTCTGCAGGTAGGCGAGACCGAATCCACCTCAGGGGACTCTCTCCCCTTTTCTTTGCTCCGCCGATATGCTCAGCCAGGGACTGACATGGTGTGGCTATAGGGGGTCTGTTCCTGTTCGGAGGCGTTCTGATGTTCTTTGATCGTTCGTTGTATGTATCATTCTGGTCTATACTTTGAGAGCCTTCAGGCTAACGTTCGGACCTAACACAGACTCGCGATGGGAAATGTGTGTACCCCATTCTCGCAAATCCTGTGTTGCTATTGAGCATGCAACAACCGCCGAAGGCCATAACTAACGTCGCGACAGATCCTTTTCCTCATCGGCTTGACGTTAATCATTGGAGTTCAACGGACACTCGCTTTCTTTTCGCGCCGCCAAAAACTTAAGGGCACTGCCGCTTTCGCGGCAGGCATCCTCCTCATCCTGTTTCGCTGGCCACTGACAGGTTTCCTGATCGAATTATACGGTCTCTTCATCCTCTTCGGCGATTTCCTCGTAACAATCGGTCAATTTGCAGGGAACATCCCGGTCGTCGGTCCTTATATCAAGACGGCATTAGAGACCTTGGCGGGTGGGAGACGGAACGCAGAGCTCCCGGTATAATATTCACAACGCACACCAAAGATCGTCTGTGCTTGGGCGCGAGTCTTCCCCCTCCGGACGGCAAGGAGTATCGACGATGTTACGTGTACGACTATACAGACATGAATGATTTCAGACGGCCATGATACCGCATAAAGATCACGTCCACTCTCGCGGCTTCGCTTCATGGGAGGTTGAGCGATGCCAGAAGGGCTGGTCTGTATGAGCTGATGTGATATAACTCTTATACTTTTGTAATTACTAATCCTTCGTGCGTCGGTAGCAGTTTCCTGCCTCCGACCCCTATCTTTCTTCGATGCGCTATATGTATCTAGAATAGAAATAGTCAAATTTCAACGCTTGTGTAGATTGTAGAACGTGAATAAGCGCTTGGGCATATTCATATGATTCAAACATTGCCATCTCTGGATTCGCGAGTGTACTAAAACCAGTACATATTCAAGATATCTACGTGCTATGGACAGTTAAGACAGGACGCTGAGAAGAAAGGTCACCAGCATAGTTTCACATCCGACTAAGGAAAAGGTGGTACACCGCTCTTCTGCCGTTTCGGAATAAAAAAGATACAGAAAACCGAACAATCAAGACAACTTCATTTTCCGCGCTCCTCTATCGTCTACCGGGGGTTGTTGATGTAGTCGACGAGGTTCTCGACAACGGTTGCAGCGTTGGTGGTCTGAACGGCCTCGCCATGATGGGCCACCATGACGCAAGAGACGGCCTTGACGACGACGATACCCTCTTTGCCCTATAGTGACCACTGTTAGCATTCGCTATTTTCCCAATCGTAACCTCGAAGATCGATAAATTGTATATGACGTTGTATTGGTTACCTTCTTGCCGTAGAGACTGCGATCATCAGCCTTGATGGCGACGAACTTGTCTCCTCCGACCACGAAACCGGTTTCGAAAGCACTGCCAGGCTTGTCGAAAGCAGCCTTCAGCCCGGCAATTTCCTCCTTCGAGATCTATAGAGAGGCGAGAAAGTTATTGATGTGCTCAGGATAGTGTTTGTTTCCGTGGACATTGCCAGGAATTGGGCCGCAGCTCCGCCAAATGGGATGTCTATGTCGGAACGTTCTTCATACCTGGAAAGTAGGGGACTGGGCCTCGACGTCGGAGAAGTCGTAGCTCAGAATGGCGGCCTTGTCAAACTGGCCGGAGCCCATCAAACTGGTAGATTTGGCTCTGGTCAGAAAAAAAGCGGACGAAAAAGATTGATGATACAGCGAAGGCGGGGTAGAGGTGGGATTGTACGATACCTGGAATCAACATATCCTGTTCGGTAGAATTCAGGCGTTAGCTTTGCTTTATCTTCTGCGATCGCCATAGACAATTGCAGATCCTGCTAAAGTTTATAACGACATGCCCAACCAAATAGCCGTACCTTGCCAAACTGCCGAGTGCTGACCCATGTTGGCGTTCGTGTAAACAAATTAACGGGATGGAGCGGATAAGGGGAAGCTATATTGCTCGAGTCGTTAGCTAAGACAAGCCAAGAGAGATGGACTAGCAGGGATTAGAGCTGACTGAAAGAAAAGGGAGAAATTGACAAGAAGTCAACAACAAAAAGTTGGAGATGATGATGGTGATTGTGGGTTGAGGAGGGGAAGAGAGTACAAGGTGATGATATTTAGAGTGGTGGGTGAGAGAGACAGCAACGACAAGCTAAGTAGGTAAAGTCAGGTAAAGGTGGGGTGGGCTATCCGTCTGGGAGGCAACGCCCCGCCATTTCTTCTTCGTGACGGTAATACTGAGAGTCAGCTCCCTAGTCACGCAGTGACAGCTGATTCCATTGCTCAGTATCGTAATATTATCCAAGGTCTCATTCTATAACCTGTCAATATATTAACCCTCCAAGTGTACACTGGTACTATCTGATGTCTTCATCCTGTCACTTTTAGCATATTGTATCACAACGGCTCTAGTTTGAAAGGCAGCCACCTTAGTTGGCGATAGTTGCTAGGCTATTCTGCTGCTTTGTCTAAGTATGTGCAAGTCTCCTTTCTAGAGTTCCACTTTGAACAGAAACCTAGCAACGCCCACCGATCAACGGAGTTTGTCTTTTGGTCTTCCCACTATTTCTGGCTGTCATCAACAGGGTATTCTTCACCGCCTGTTCTGGTGTGAACTGTTTTAGTCTCGTCGATGTATGCGCCCGACTCTCATCATATTGAAGCGTTGCTCGGCACCTGTCGGCCTAAGTACTCAATATCTTCGTCTCACGGGGTCATAGATCCGTAGGGAGCACGTGCCTGTCCTCTTCTGTACAACAGTCAGCCAGTCACGCGGCGATCATGTGTCTCTTTTTGCTTTGGGATGCTTACTCTGTACTCTTCAATAACCTACTTGGACTCATAGACTCCTTATAAGAATAGTTTGCCTGATCACCTTGAACTCTGCAATGGTCTCGAAGGCATCTTACCACGCCTCTATCGTGCAGATGACCCTACCATTCCCTATGTCGCTTCATGTAGAATGTTATTGATCGCTTCAATACGATGCAGGGCGCTTTTCATCAAGTGACACAACATTTGCAGTCGAAATAGCTACATGGGGTTGGTTGTGTTTCCATCGCAAAGTTCATGATTGCCTTGCCAGAGAAATAGCTACCTTTATTGCAATCTCATGTGAAGGGAGACATTTATGTTCTACATCATTCTCCGTTGCGAAAATCCTCCCTGAAGTTCCAGGCCTCAGCCGTATTGCAGGATGAAAGCGTGACAACTGACGAAAGGCCTGTGCTGTCCACGGCAGCCCCTGGCGCTTAGCACATATCATATCTACTTGTTGCTTATCACGCTTCTCCTATAATTCCTAATTTATTACGTGGATGGAGGACAGCCCGGGATTTTAGCCAGATGTGTGAGATTGAAACTACCTTAGTCTCTCGGGCGTTGAAAGGTCATTGGCTGATCCACCGTTGTTTCAGGAAGAATGAAACTTCGCACTTCAATATCTCGGGCATCCTTCATTTGATGTTGTTATTGGTACGCCGGCGAAATACCTGAGTTTTGCTGGTCCGTGGTTCGACCTTGGGCGATTTGACTCCAATTCTGTGACAGCTTCCGAGACTGCAATCAAATCAAGCATTCTCTGCGATAGGTACTTCATGGCATCCAGGGCTGATTGCGGTGTGCGCCGATGCACTGACATCGCTCAGCGCGTCCCTTCCCCCGACGAAGCTGGTCCGATGGACAGTATCCAGCTCGCGCTACATATATTACTCGGTTGATCGTCTCTTGTCCCGAGGCGGCGCTAGATGAAGTCTCCCTTGGATAAATATCTGATGGCGCCGTCAAATCTACAGTTAATCTATAGTCTGACACTAGCCAGCCCACAATCAACGATATCAACCAGAGGCAATCTGTGCCTGTTGCTCCACAATGGTTAATTATTAGACACTAGAGTGAACCGTGTCTCGCATCTCCCTTTATTATCAGACTTGAAGCCACTCGCGCTGTCGTTGCTGGCACTGCTTCTCACCCGCCGTTGCTCACGACCACTGTATAGGCCTTCTGGAAGGCTGTCCACTCGTTTAATTAATTATTAATTATATATTTTTTATTCTTTTTCAATTTCGAGACTGTGTCGTTCGTCCATTCTCTAGACTCACGTTCACTCTTTCCATTTATCCTTATACCCGCCCTATACTTCCTTCTTCTTGCAGCCGGCCAGCAAAATGGCTCGAGGCATCTTAGGGAGGTCGCGCGCACCAGAGGCGATAGAGATCATTTCGAACCCGGGTTTGAAGTATTCCGACGCAATACCACGGACAGATCTGAGAGATGTCAAGAGCGTGGCCAACAACAGCCGCCCTGTAAACCGCGCCGTTGCGCAATGGAACTTTCAGCGCCCTAGGACAGCAGATGGACGTCAGCCGATCAAGAAGGGGCAAGGTGTCAATCCCGGTTTCGACTTTCAGATCGCCATACCTCCTGCGGAAGCAGTGCCTTTACCCAAGAGCCCTGATGACGATATAAATGCGAACATGATTGGCATAGCCTTAGGTAGCCCTCGCATGGCAGAACCGCAGCGTATACTCCCGCAAATGCAAGAACAGCCGCCCGTTTCGACTTCGGCGAGCCCCGAACAAGTCTCTCCCCAAACGAAAACCCTCAAGCGCAAACCGAGCAAATGGAGGAAGATTGGTGGATTGTTCAAGGCCAAGAATGCATTTCCAGCTACGGCCAATCAGCCATTCTATCAGCTTCGCTGTGCCGAGGAGTGGCCTCTACAGGAATCCACCCATTCAGTTGACTACAAACACCAACAGGAGGCTGCAAAATCGGAACCTGAGAACGCTACGCCTCAAAATCTTCCAAATTTAGAGAAATGGCCGTGTCTTGAGGGAAAGGATGAATCCAAATCCTGCGTTCAAAGCAGCTCGGAGACGGTTCCTCAAGAGTCAGTCAAGAATATTGACCTTGCATCTGGTACAAAGCTTCGCACTGCAGGACCTTTTCTGCAAATCGACATTCCTGATGTCCAGCTAGAAAGGTATAGCGTCATGTTTGGTGGTGTTTTGAATCAAAACACGCCCTCGTTGTTGAAGAGGCGGAGTAAGACATTGGAGGATGTGAGGATCCCAAAGCCAGATGTATGTATTCTGATTTGCTGTGCAACCATGTTTCTTCGACTGAAGCCGTGATTAGGCATCCATACCACCACCGGACTTTCAGTCACCTCGACGACGGGCGACATCGCCGCAGCCACGACTTCCCAGCTTCAATCTGTTCCCCACTCAAGCGCCTGTCAGTAAGGCGTCGAGGGTTCTGGGCTCTCAGAATATTCCAAGAGGCCCCAGCCCTTTGCATCGAAGCCAAACATCGCTCTCTGGAATAGGCCGACAGACACCTACAAATGATCCAAATCACGACCTACTGGTGGTGCAGAGTCCATCCATCAAGTCCCCAATGTTGCATCAAACCAAGGACTCCGTATCATCGACAGTGTCAATGGATTCAACCGAGGAACAGCGCCTTCTGCAGAAACTCAAACAGACGAAAATCTACGTGGACAAAGAGCAGGAGCCTGAATGGGAAATTATCAACAAGAAGCCGACAAGCAAGGGCCTAAGTCCACGTCCTAGCCCTATCCAGAACCCAACTCCCAGCCCAAGGCAGAGAACACCACCCTTGGCCCTAAAGATCAACACCCAAGTCTTGCCATCCACGACGTCCAGCATAAGCTCCGCCCCATCCCCCCACCTCTCACCCATCAACTCCGCCGCGCGCGACAAGCCCGAGCGCAACAGATCTCCCGTGGAAACTCTGTCCGCAGTCTTCCCCTTCTCGGCCACACGCATGCCCCTCAGCGACGATACCGAGGACATCGAAGCGAAGGAGGCCATGGACCCCATCCCTAAGGTTGAAGTCTCCATCGCGAGATCCGTCTCCGTCTCGCGAGGAAAGAAGCAGGTCATCGTACCCATCAGGCCAAGGGCGGGGAGACTGAATCCTAACGAGAGGCTCGTTGTCCGACAGGCGAAGACCCCACAGGTACGGGACGCGCAGCACGGCCACCGGCATGGAATTTCACAGGACGTGCGCATCGAAACTATCTAGTCCCCTGCAGGAGAATTCCGTCATTCTATTCCTTTGCTCGTGTCTCGGCACAAGCAGCTCATGTCTTTTTCTTCTTTGTTCTTGGTAACGATTTATCGTTTATTTACGTCCATTCAGCTTCTGCATTGCAGAGAGGCTCGATCTCTCGGCTACAGCCATTGTTTGCGTCGGCGGTGTTACGGCGATCTTTTCTTGTGGGCATGTTACCTGCGGGCAGTACAGGTGATAGGAAGGAACGCGGGCGTGAAGTATCTTAGGTATACTCTTTAAAATTTCACATATTACGAGTCAACGTTTTCATTTTAGGTTTTTTTCTCGCATCTATCATCTCGTCTATAATCTAGCAAAACAGTGCTATATTACCTCCCTGGCTCGTCCCGATACCACCGTGAGTAGTTATGCCTTCTCAGGATAATTCGACGACTCAGGTACACTCTGCGTCTCAGGCTTCAACTCTACCTCCACGTTCGATACCACCCACTGCATCCCCGGGTAGGTATCGCTGATAACCTTGACATTCACGCCCTTCCCGGTGGCAGTGGTATACTGCGCCAGGAAATCCTGCGGGAACTTGACAAGCGACCGCACGGTGAGCGCGCCATTCCGATAATTACTCCTGCCGGAGGGATTCTGGCTGGAGCCAGAGCCGGAGCCGGAATTCGAACTCTGGTTCTTGTTATTCGCTGACCAGGACACGCGCTTCAGAGCAAGCAGCTCGCCGTCCTTGCCGTCTGCGGAGGCGCTGCAAACAATTAGGAAGTATCCCTCTGTTTGGGGCTTGGGGAAGCGAGGCGCGTAGACTCTGTGTTCGGCGTTTGTGGGCGGGTTGCGACGGCTCAGAGATACCGTAATACCGGTTGAGGAGACGTTCGCGACGGATACAGAGACTTGCGGTAGATACGAGGCGGCTTTGGTGAATTCTGCGGGAAGTTGGAGTTTGCGAGCAAGACCGGAGACGGAGGCTGTGGGAAGGGACGAGAGGGCAACGAGGGAGCCGGGGAGACCCTGCAGCTTGCTTGTGGGCTCGATGCCAGGAAGAATTGACAGCGCGTTGTCCTCGGGCCACCTTGCGGACTTGATGCTTTGGAGCAGGCTCACGAGCGTCTCGCAGGCGCGGACATACCCCAATTCAGCCATGATGTCGATAGAGGCTTGGATAATACGGATGCCTTGGTCCAGGACGGACGTCTGGTCACCGACGTAATCAGAAATGGGAAGATCGATTCGCGACATATACGCCTGCAGAAGTAGGAATGCCTTGACGTGTGGATCCCACAGTGGCAGGTCTCCCATGGACTCAACCGACAAGGGCAGATTGCGAGCTAACTCGGCGTTAATGAGATCTTCGTTGTGTCTGACAGGCAGCTCGTCGAATTCTGTGGCGGAACACAACCAGCTAAACACATCATGGAACGTGGGGTTAGGTTTCGCATGCGACATCAGATACCGGACAGTCTTGTGCGAGAGATAATAGTAACTCATGATCTTGCCAAACGGTGTTGAGTCGACCTCCCCAGTTGCCGAGTCAAACACAACACAAGATGACTCCGCCAGCTCGCCAAGGGACTTGTCGACTAAATCAATCATGAAGTCTTGAGCTATTGCCTGAGCAGCCATCGTATTATGTTCCTCCGCTGAAATCTCGAGCCCATAGTACGAAGGATTCTTGTGCAGTCTGCGAAAGAAAAATGTCCATGTCAAGTAGTCCAGAGCGTCTTGCTTTGTTGCGATTGTGCCGGCGGAAATTTCGGCGCCCAAATGATTGTCCAGAACCTTGTGCAGAGTAGACTCCACTGGAAAGCCAGTGTGCAGGAAATGCTTATAGAAAGCTTTCTTTGACTCTTGGGTAAAGATGCGTGCAATACCCGACGAATCGAACTGCGGACGTCCAGCACGGCCCAGCATTTGCAGAACGTCGGTCAAGTCCATGTCTTTGTAACCTTCAATTTTCGCGTCGAAGTACTGCGTGCCTTTGACCACCACAAGATGTGCCGGAAGGTTGACACCCCATGCGAGGGTACTTGTGGCCACGAGGATCTGAATTTTGTTGTTCGCGAAAAGTTCCTCCGCCAGTTGTCGGTCAGACTCCACTAAACCGGCATGGTGCAAGCCGATACCAAAGCTGAGTGCCTCGCGGAGCGCTTCGTCTTTGACTCTCGCGAGATTGAGTTGCAGATCCTCCTCCGACATACGCACAAAGCGACGCGGATTGTCTTCCATGCCGCAGTAGTTTATCAGGTCTTTCGCAGTCAGTCGAGTTTGTCTTCGCGATGCAACAAAGACGATCACAGGCTTCTCCGGAGAGTGGTTCTTGATTGCAAGGAACGTAGGACGATTCATAGACTGCATAAGCGGGCAGAAGCCACGCTGCTCAGGGAATCCATCAATGTAGATCTCCAAGGGTACTGGACGCACAGAGTGTCGAAAATTGAAGAGTCCCTCTTTGACGCCCAACCAGTTGGCCAGGTCAGTGGCGTTCGCGCAAGCCGTAGACATGCCCATCAGCCGAACAGAACCCTTGGATTGCGATGCAATATAGTTCATACGGGACACGATGATCTCAAGAATGGGGCCTCGATCACCGCCTAGCAGGTGAATTTCGTCGATGATGACCAAACTCACTTTCCGCACATAATCTCTGGTCTGCCAACTACGAGAAATACCGTCCCATTTCTCCGGAGTTGTGATGATGATATCCGCGTCCCGGATGGTTCTCGTATCAGGAGTGTTGTCACCTGTCAATTCCACCAACTTCAGACCCATCGGTGCGGCGAGGCGCTTGCCCCAATCCATGACTCGCTCGCGGACGAGAGCTTTCATCGGCGCAATATACACTACCTTTGAGCCTGGTTTCTCCCTGAAAGCCCACCACATTGCCAGCTCACAGGCCACCGTCTTTCCACTTCCAGTTGGGGAACCGAGGAGAACATTGGCTGAAGTGTGGTACAGCAGATGGAAAATCTGTGTCTGCATTGGGTTGAAGAACTGGAACCGTTGACCGTAAAGTTCTTCCAGTATGGGGTTGTTAAGGGCAGAGATAGGTAGGGGCTGCAAATTAAGGAGATCCGTATACACGCTTTCCGTGTCTGGACGGATCAGATGCTGGAATGAGACGGGTGTCACTGTCTCGGCACCCAACCATCGATCAGAAATTGCACGAACGTAGATCTGGCTCGGTAAAGGGTCTGAGAGCGGAATAGTGAAGTTGAGCTCATGTTCATCATGCAACTTTTTCCGACTGAGAATGAAGTATTCATGGTGATAGATTTCCGAAGTTTCCGAGTTCTCGACCCAAATCCAGTATGCTTCCGAGGCTCCATGATGCCTGTCGTTCCAAGAGAACTCGGGATACAGGCTGAGCCGAATTCGCAAGACGTCCCGATTTAGAGGAGCAATCTCAGCCTCCACGCTGAGAGTAGGGAAATTGTCCAGTAATTTGGACAGCGTCTTTCCCATGCGCTGGTTATGGACAAGCTGGCCGATTTCGGCAACGTCCATTTCCCTCATCGACTCCAGTGATGAAGTAGGCAACTTCTCATCTAGATTCTTGAGGATTGGTTGGGGGAGATCGAACTGATGGAATGGGTGATCGAAAGGCCAGATCTGCTTCTCAATAGACTTGCAGAGTGACAGAAGCACCTGGCATTGATAGCCCCACCGGCGGTTTAACGCAATCATAAAGAGAGCACGGCAGATACGAGCGGCATTCTGCGCTACGTAGCCCATATCGGAAACCAGTGCAAAGTCCTCGAGCTTTGCGCGGGAGATGTACGACTGCAGAAGAATATTAGTCTTCGCGTGAGGAGAATCGTTGCCACCTTCGACTTCGGTCTGTATAGCTTCGTCACGAAGCCGGTCTAGCTCTTTCGACTCGTTCTCCCGAGCTTGGATATTATCAAATTCGCCACTCATACTGATCATCCGCAGGACATCTGCCTCACCAGCCCGAGGGCGCATCATCTCGTTGAAGATCTCAATACTTGTTTGCAAAACGTAATACTGACTCGCAATGCGACCAACGTCCTTTGCCCGCAGTTCCTCAGTTTTCTCATTAAATATAATCATCTGACTCTTTTGCAAGACGCGCGCAGCCTGAATGATCAGTTGGCGCCGCCGCTGCACCAGCATGGGGTCATCGCGTATCTCAGCAAAATCGATGCCGTAATTGCGCGGCTCGCGCAGCATGCGGACAAAGAGATATGAGTAACCAAGCCATTGCACACCCTCGGAAACAGAGGTGACCGTTCCAAGAGAGATCTCGGCGTTCAGGTTGTCCACAAGTCGACTGGAGAACCGAGATTCAATCGGTTGCTGCGCGGTCACTGCAGACAGGTAGTGATGCAGTTTATCGTGTGTGGTACAGATGAAGCCGATACCCGTATCCTGGAATTGAGGACGTCCAGCACGTCCAAAGATCTGCAGGACGTCAAGGATACCCAAGTCAACGAATTTACCTTCCTGTGGATTATACAGCTGCGTGCCTTTGATAACGACTGCAGCGGCGGGAAGGTTAACACCCCAGGCAAGAGTCGCAGTACAGCAAAGCACCTTGATCAAGCCCTCGGAGAACATACGCTCCATCAGGTTGCGGTCACTTCGAGTCATTCCAGCATGGTGTGTACCAAATCCGCTCGCGAACAAGTCCCTCAGCTCACGCGCCCGCGCATGTTTCATATCTCTGAGGGCATTGGAGTAGTTCTCGTGTTCATGGCAGCTGAAAAGGTCTTCGCAGCCATTCTCGACAGCCATTTGCCGCAGCATTCGAGCGGTTAGAACAGTGTCTTTCCTTGAATGCACAAAGACCATGACTTGATGCCCTCGTTCGAGCATCTCACGCACTTTCTCAAATGCGACGATGTCCAGATTTTCGCGGGATTGTTTCGAGCCTGGCTTTCCTTTCACACCAATGAAATGCTGTTCGAGAGGAACAGGTCTAAATGACGCATCAAAAAAGAACAGTCCAGCCATCTTGTTCACTTTCAGGAACTCGGCTACGTCGACATAGTTCGGCAGAGTAGCGGAAAGGCCAACTATACGAATGAGCGACTGGGTACTTTCAACCTGTCGTTGCGTCCGCGCAACTAGAGATTCTATGACGGCACCACGTTCATCGTGAAGCATGTGGACTTCATCGATGATCAAGAGGCGCACTTTCTGCACCAGCTCCGTGTCTCCTGTGCTCTTCCGGGTGACGACATCCCACTTTTCGGGAGTCGTGACGATAATCTGCGTTTCAACAATCTCGCGCTTCGTAAGCTGCATATCCCCAGTCAATTCTCTGACCCGAATACCAAGCCATGCAAGTCGTTTCCCGAGTTTCTCTGTGACCTCCGCGGCCAAGGCCTTCATCGGCGCCACATAGACAATCTTGAAGTCGTCCACCTGTACCGCAAACTCTATAGCATCCGGCTGTTCAATAGGGTTCGGCACTGTATTCTTGCCAATCGTATTAAGGATCGTCAGCATGGCAGCGTCGGTTTTACCAGCACCAGTTGGTGCACAAATAAGCATGTTTTCACTGGTTTTGTAAGCCACATCATAGAGCAGACTCTGCATTCGATTCAGAGTCTTGTAGCCCTTGAAGGTCCCCCGACACAGACCATCCAGTGACTTAATCTCAACCAACTTCTGCGACGACGCCAGCGTGCCGACCCTCGATGCCGGGATCTCAAACTCGGTATACCGCTGCTCGTCAATCTGCCTGCTACCTACAGGGAGCCCGTATCTCTTCCCACCCAGCGCAAGCGTATTTCTGGAATCGTGAGTCTTGAAGACATGCGGGTACCTGGGTTCAGATCTCGCCTGCGCAGGTAACAACGGCGCATGCTTATGCTCAAAGTCCTGCTGCCGCAACGCCTGTTCCCGTTCGGCCCTCGTTTGTAACTTTCCCGTCATGAGACCGTCCGTCTGGGCTTCCGTCTTTGAGGTCGTAGACGCAAGGATCTCCGCTCGGTGTCCGATCAATTCAATAACGAAGTCCAGATCGTCGAACCCAACGATTTCGGCCAGCGACATCTGCAGCTCGTCATCTCCGCTGTCGGTGGCTAGCGAAGCAGTGATCTGCTGGGCTAGCTCTTGCGCACTCATTCCGGGTTTCTGGAGGGTGATGGCCTGGCATCTCTGCTCCAGCCATGCTTGGTCGTAGAGAGAGGTTGATGGCGCCGGAGGGAGAGGTACGCCGTTGATGTCGTCTAGGTCATCGTTGGTTTCGTCATCGGAGCTGATAATATCCCAGATATCGTCTACGGTCCCTGGTGAAGAGTATTCATCGTCAAGGTCCAAATCTAAATCGCTTCCGTAGCTGAGCTGTTCGGTGGCGGGGTCCTTTGGGAGCTTCAACGCTGCAATCGCCTCGCGCATTGCTGTGAGCTGGGAGAGCCACTGCTCTGTAGGTCCTGTTCCGTCCATTTTGACTGGAATGTGAGGTCTAAATCTTCTATAAAAATAAAGTATTATCAGAACGGAAGAGGGTATACTCTGTAAGTCAAAGCAGAAACCTCCGGTGCTGAGATTGAGAACTAGTGTCATAGCGCTGGCCTCAGATTAAGCCGCAAACCGCGATGGGCTTGGGTGTCGGCCTGGGGCATCCACAACCATCTGAGTGCGAAATTAGGAAAACATTGGTCACTGCATGAACATCCACAAAGAACCAGTCTACTAAATGAATCCGTCTACAGGCAGAATAGTAAAGCGTGCAAAGGGAGTTGATCTCTTCAATGAGTTCTATACAAAAGCCAGTCCAGACAGCTAGGTTTCACACGTTCTTTGCATTTGGGCCCCAGGAAAGTCGCATGGATCCAAACCATGCCTCCTGGGATAACCTCTAGTCATCCCTTGCCAATTGAATGGCAGAAGGCTTTTTGTACCTGGCTAGCGCCTCACATTCCAAGAAATATAATACTCCAACTTTGCTAGACACTGGCCACCCTCTTTAAGGTACAAACAGCCAAGGGAGTCCTCAACATGCTGGAATAATCCAGAGAGCTTTGAGCAGAACTTATCACAGGCAGGACAAATGTAATCGCCGGCTGTATCAATATACTTGCGACTCTGGTAGCACTGACGAGCCAGACGGTTAATATCATCAATGTCTGTTCCGGAGGGACAGCTGCCTGACTCGAGATGGATCAACATGCCAGAGAAAGTCTTGAAGGACTGGTGGCACCCGTAGCATTGCAAATTCCTAGCCTGGTGGCGCTGCTGATGCTGCAGGTCAAGAATAGTCAGCGACATCTGTAGATAACGTTATGGACGTCAACTTGCCATTCGCAGGTTGTTCTCGTTGTCAAAGTATTTGCCGCAAATGCCACACAGATTGTGATAGTCGATGCGATGAGCCTTTAGTTCCAAAGCGGTATCAAATCGAGGTCGAGAAGAGCATAGGGTACAGATGTGGCTGTGGACTGGGGAGTCAAACAGATGCTGATTCTTTGCAGTCGTAGAAACGAAAACCCTCCTGCACGTTTCGCACCATTCATGGCGACTGGTGTATCGACAATGATCATACAGTGCCTTTTCGGTTTCAAACCACCTATCGCAAAGGAGGCATTTATAGTCTTCGCCGTCGTAGTAGAGATGGGGTCCTAGCGACATTTTACTGTGCCAGAGACTGGGATTGAGTAAATTTCAGAAGATCAATGCTCTCTCTGAGCCGGGCTTAATTAGGTAGAACCTAGCGCGTTGTCAGTGGACTGTTCTAGTGAATGGATCGAGGGAACAGACATTTAACTACTCCTTGTTGAAGTTAGGCGCCAGCAAACAGAAGTACCAGTTGCCCTGCATTGCAAACGAAGGACAAAGGATCCTTCAATGTATCAGGTACATAAAGTCCATGACACCTTAGGATGAGGGGTTAGTATAAAGCAATTTATTACTGCTCACCCTCTGCTCCCATGACATTATATAGTCCACCTAACAAGCATTAGCCAAGATATACCGCAACCAAGCGGAAAGTCGACTGAGCGTTTGAGAGAGGCCAAGCACTTCAAATACTGGCGGAAGAATTTCACGAGCCTAGGCTCATAATTGTCTGTCTCATAATCACAAATTTGCATGGAGTAAGGCTCTAATGCTCATTCTATATTCTGCACATTTGACAAGTAGACATAGCAAGCTAAGACATACTACAGGGTGGGAGAATGGGGAGGAAGAAAGAGTGTCGCGCGAGTCCATTCTCAGGCCAACTCGCCCTATCTTCAATATATACATGTAGAGGCACGATAAATGGCGATATGTACCCATACTCAAATATGATCCATACATCATGAAGGAAATGTCGAAACTCCTGGAAGGTATATTTGACGAACAGCTTTTGATATCCAGTTTGCAAACCATATACAAACACAGTCTCTGAGTCACAACGAAGGGACCGAAAACATATTGCGTACAATCATAGTCAAGTAAATGAACGGACAACGAAATGGGGTATATGCGTGAGAGAATCTACCAGGAATATGGATTCCCATAAACATTCTGGTAGCACTGGTAAATATCTGGACAGAACACTGGATCCTTTCCAAATATGATGTGCCAGGAATATTCCATGATCCAGGCAGTGAGCTCGTCCGGCAAGTTGTTCGTGAGAACCCAATTGTAGTACCGTTGATAATCACTGAGAGGGCGCTTCAAGACTTGCGCTTTGGACACAGCGAATTGCGAGCAGCACGGTGCGCCAACAACTTCGGGTATGTTGGTGTTGTTGTGCAACTCCTCCCACGCCCGGGCATAGACTCTACTGTTCTCCTTTCCTGGCCGAGGCGGATCGTCTAACGGACGGATTTCGTCGGGACAGCCGGGATTTCCCTGACAGCGAAGGTTGACGAAGCCGCTCTTCTGGACATATTCGGTCTGGAGTGTTCGAACCGATTCCACATTGCTATAATCCAGCGTATCCGTGTGCCAACCCGCCTCCCAGCCGTCTTTGTGGCTGTGGAGGAAGACCATTGTGGACGGAAGATCATGGTAATGATCGACAATGTATTGAAGGTAGGCAAGACTCTCGCGGCCTTTGTTCTTCGGGGTGTGTCGAGCCGCGTTCACGTCATCAACGGTGTAGATGAAATTGCGCCATCTGGATTGAGTCAGCCTGAGCTCACCGCGCAAGGCCTTGCCCATAAACAACTCACTCATTCAAATCAGTGCTCACCCATGACGTATCCTCCCGGCTCAATCTGGCCATCACGATCACACGGTCATTGGGAACGATAATAGGAGTGATCTCGTAGGTTTGTTTGATTGGAAGAGATTGCTCTACTGCCGGGGCCGGTGTCTGAGGTTTTTCTTTTTCAGGTTTGCTGGCGGGAGTAGCGACAGGCTCCGCAGCGCCGCCCCATACCACGTTGCTGAACTGCCAGGAGGACGGTACGTGCGAACCATCCTGAAGGGAATCTAGATGGCGCTTGATCAGGACGAAGGCGAGGATTAGGAGGGCGGCTAACCCGACACGGTAGGAAAGTCTCATCGCATAATATCTGTCGTAATTGCGCTCTGGAACTATAATGCAGGAGAAAGATCAAGGTAGTGGATGCGGTATCGGGAGCAAAGAACTTCGCGTAGGAAGGCAGAAAGGGATGGAGGGATGAATAAGACGCCCTAAGCTCCCAGGGCAGCTCAACAATGGGCAAATCGAAAACTAAAAAAAAAAAACTAAACTAGAAGTAGCAAGACAATGAAGGCATAAGAATAAACGAACTTGTCAGTCCTCACAGGAATGGCGAGACGCCGAAATTTAGTTGACACCGGTGTACCGGCTAGATAGACCCAGACTATAACTATTATAAGCACCTTTGTTGATCCCATCGGATTGGTGGGTTTCGGCGGTGAATTGGCGGCGATCTACAGGGGCCGAGAAGATACGATGACACGGCCCAATCTGTAACAACTTCGCACGGTGGCTTTTTCATTAATTAATCTCAATCTCTCTTGAAACCTTAAGCCGACAGGGGCGGCAAGAATTCATCATCAGCATGCAGAGCCTGAGGCAGGCATCAATAAGATGCTTATTATTGCTGTTTCTTCGGGGACTGTTTCTCACGTTGTGGAAGATGCTTCCGACTCGTCTACACAAATGTTGTTTGTGATGAAGGTGCTGAAACGATTCCGATTATGTAATTTCCTTACTGTACCTAATCTCGGGGGTAAATGCCGATCCTTCAACAGACTTGGTATGGTCTAATTCGTTCCACTTCTCGCTATCGCCTGGGTCCAACCTTGATGGTCACCGCGTCCGCCAGCATCCGGCCCTCCGCCAGGGCCTTCGGGTCCACGATCCAGGGTCCAGGGTGCAGGTTCGTTGCTCTGATTCTCGGAGACATTGGACTGAACATTGACATTTTGACATTGCTGATGTCACCCGTCAAGGAGCATAGACCAAGAGAGGATAATGCCATGTCACACTGTCTGGCCTTGAAGAAACCACCCCCCCCCGGTCTCTGATAAGTTAGCCACATCCGATGAGGTTGTGTCTCGACATTATTGGGGTACCATAACCAGGTTTGCCTGTTGCAGTGTCTCACAGGCTGAAATGGTGGTTGCCTCTCTGTAAATTCTCAAAGGGTAGACTCCTCCAGGGAACGTCAAGGCACGGTGTGGAGGTGTTTTTAGTGATTTAGTCACCATGAGTTGAGGTTTATCTCAATTTCGACACTTTTCTTACCCCACAGGTATAAGAATGACAGTCCGTATGGCGCATTCCAAGAGCAACTGGGGAGCGGAGCATCGATCTTGCAATGACAACGTTTGCTATGACTGGCATAGTGCCGGCCGGGCAACTTGTAGTACTCTTTAAAGAGTGTACTGTACTACGTACAAAGGGAACATGTGCTCCTGAATGAATCAGCCGGCTAGTCTGTCACAGGTGCTCTACGGGATGTCTCCTGTTCTAGCCATATGAGCTTTCTCCTGTGGATCCCGTACATACGGAACTGCATACTAAGTTTAGGTTGAACTGATATTGATCCTATCAGAATAGCTATTCCA
This sequence comes from Aspergillus fumigatus Af293, assembly GCF_000002655.1. Classification (NCBI taxonomy): domain Eukaryota; kingdom Fungi; phylum Ascomycota; class Eurotiomycetes; order Eurotiales; family Aspergillaceae; genus Aspergillus; species Aspergillus fumigatus. The sequence goes on from NC_007197.1 coordinate 865,940, forward strand.
CAAGCACTTATAATACTGAGCACAATGTTTTTAGGAGGTGATTGAACAAGTGAGTAGCATTTCGCAGGGCATGATACATTCGATTCGTCTAAGGTATCTTAAATAATCATCAAAGGTCAAAATCGTCATGGGCACATCATATCCGATCAACGTCATCCTGCGCAGCGAAATTGTTCCAACAGACCTCCCACCAGAAATAAAGGACGCATCTATCAAGTATCGTCAAGCTAAAACCGACCGCCCACTGAGTAAAATATCAACGGAACCTAAGAAACCCAAAGAAAACATCAGGACAACGCCATGCCAAAACACAAATGCACAAAGACGCTATGGCAAATGCATGAACAACCAGGAAAGATGAACAGCGACGAAGTCATCGACAAAGCATCAGCAGCACCTCCCCCCCTTCTTCTTCGTGATCTCCATCAACTCGTCAGCCTCGTCACCAGTACTGCTCGGCGGAAACCCAAGCCAACTCCTGCGCTTATCACCATGACCCAATCGGAAACTGCCGTTCCCATCGATATTCCCCAGAGACGAAACAACCCCGTCAATGCCGGGCGTCGTTCCCTGTGACAAGCTATTCGCCGCTTCCCGCTTATTCCGCTGCTCGACTAGCTTCCGGGTGATCACACGAAACACCTCCTCGATGCCCTCCCCATCCTTGGCACTAATCTCATGGCAGCAGTCCCAGCCGATATCCTGTCCCCAGAACCCGCTACTGCGCTTGCTATCGGGGCTCTGTAGTGCAGTAGACGACGGACCGAGCCCCAAGCCCATCCCCGCCGTCGGCGGCGGCGTCGACGCCCGCGATGGGTACAGCTGCTCAGCGACATATGCAATCGTCCGCTCAAACGGCACCCTGCGGCGGGACGGATCAAGCGTAACGATATCCGACTTGGTCCCGACAACATGGATCACGATCGGGTCATCGTCCGCTAGATGCTTCTTCAGCTCCAGCAACCACCCGGTCATCTCCTCGAAACTCTGCTCGTCTGTGATATCATAGCAAAGCAGACACGCGTTCGCGCCGCGGTAGTACAGCCGCGAGATACTCCGAAACCGCTCCTGGCCGGCCGTGTCCCAGATCTGGAGTCGGACGATGGTATCGGAGGTGGTGTCGAGGACGCGCTTGGTGATGAATGAGGCGCCAACGGTGGACGTGATGGTCGCGGGGTTGAAGGCGTTCTTCACATAGCGCTGGACGAGAGAGGTTTTGCCGACTCCTGGGTGGCAGGTAGACAACAGTTAGCGACATGGCACTAGTTAGACCTCAACAAAGAAGGCCCCTCACCCTGGGAGCCCAGCACAACTATCTTAGCCTCGAGGGAGGAGCTCATGGCGGGGTAGACGCGATAGCGGGGCGGACGGAGAGCGTCTTTTGCATGATCCGGCCCAGAAGATCCTCGAAGGGGGGAAATTGTCCGCGATGGCACGGACTGAAACTAGAGCTGTAAAGATGGTTCTAGACCCGGGTGTAATGAGATAAGGGTCTAGCAGACGGATATAATCTGCACGAAAAGATTCTGGACTCTTACCCGGTCGGACGGGGATTCGGAGAGGGGGGAGGATGATGAAAAGGGGGAAAGAAAATAAGGAGTGGGACGAAAAGGATGAAAACAAGGCTATTCATAAATACATTCAAGATATTCTAGTCAGAGGCTGAGCCAAGACACATACTGAAAAATTGAAGCAGCTGATCACTTTCATTGAATGTTTATCCCATTTAATGCCCTTAATAGACATGTCCTTTCACCAAAGTTGAGAATCATTTCTTTGTTTTGTTTCAGATCAATGAATCGACCTTGGATGAAGAGAGGATTAACAGGTCAACTCATTCAACTCCTTACATTCTCGATCGGGCTCTGAAACTTGGTTCAGATTCCTAAAGCAACTCAAAGGAAAATAATATAATAACAATAGAATGAAATTTTGATCTATCAGAAGGCAACACTCCCTCCTCTATGACTCGTAGCGGGAATGACTTCCGGGGCTGAGCATCTGACTGAAGAATGTGACTCAACAGGGCTGCCTACTTCCCCTAAGTAGGAATTGTTCGTATATGGTTATTGCCTCGTTATCCCTGATCATTTCATACTATCAGACCATTATTAGATGCTATCCAGCACAGCGGCCTAGGCTACAGAATGAAGTAACCATGGTTAAAGCAAAGATGTCTATCATGACTCTATTGGTATCAAATCCCAGCCAAACCATCTATACAAAGAAAAGAATGCCTCAATAGGTCATAACCTCTAAAACAAATGTCTCTTGCATGAGACTGCAAAGGGGTAGTCGCGCAATCAGGAAAAAATCAACTTAGATCAAGCGGCCAACAACCAGGCCGGACAGCACCATATCCCCAGCGGCTTTCAAACTCGTCCAACTTCAGTCAACGAGGCCAGAGCTCCAGCTCGGCCCATAGAAACGAAAAAAAAATTGGAAAAAGAGACAGGAGACGGCATGTTTCATCAGAGGGTATCCATAAACATTTGTCTTCATTTATAATCTCAGGAGTATGACGAGGCTGGCTCTCACTGGGTCGTCTCCAATCGCTGGGCAGCATTATGCTCAGCGTGAGCCTTCTCGATCTCGTCAAGAGAGTCACCGGAGGCGAAAGCATACTCTGCCGCCTTGGCCTCAATTTCATCGTCGATAAGCTTGGGAAGCTCTCTCGCAGCCTTCACATAGCTAATGTTCTCCACGTAGCCCTTGGTGAAGATCAAATCTATCTCCTCCAGACTGCGATTGGCGGTCTCTGGGTAGAAGAGCCAGATGACGGGAATGAACGAGGCGTTCAGCGCAGCAAATAACAGGTAGGTACCCCAGCCAATGTGCGCAACCATGACAGGAGTGATCATGACAACAGTAAAGTTAAAGAGCCAGTTGCTGCAAGTAGAGACAGCGTTGGCTTTGGCTCTGGTCTTGATGGGAGACAATTCGGCGGGATACAGCCAGGGCAGAGGCAGCCACGCAGCACCGAAGGCGGCCATGTACAGGAAAAGACCGAAAACAGCACCCTTGGAAGTCTGTTCATCGCCAGGAATCAAGCAAGCAAATGTGATAACCATCGAGATAGTCTGAAGGAATGAGCCTCCAAGGAAAAGCTTGCGACGACCAATCTTCTCGATGAAGAACCATGAGAAGGTGGCGAAGAGGGAGTACACAATCATGTTAATGCCTCCGATCAGCAAGGCCATGTCGTTGCTCTGGTGCAGAGACTCCTTCAACAAGACAGGAAGATAGTAAATCACAGCGTTGCAACCGCCGAGCTGCTGGAAGATCTGGGAAGAGGAGCCGATGAGCATACGGCGGAAATGTTGGGTGCGGCCGCCAGTGATAAGATCTCTGAATCTTGTCTTCTGAGCGGAACCAGAACTGTAGCGGTATCAGATGAATTGTCATACAACACAAGAACCGCAGATGCTATAGAAGGGAACACTCACGCTCTGATGGACTCAATGACCGATTGTTTCTGAATCTGGGTTTCATGATCGTGGACCTCGCGGCCTGCCAGCGCAGCAAGGACGTACTCTCCCTCTTGGATGCGATCCTTGGAGATAAGGTAGCGAGGGGAGTCGGGCAGGAAGAACATTCCGATGATAATAATTAGACCAAAGAAGATCTGGAACGCAATGGGGAAACGCCAGACAAGGTCATCGGGGCCATAGTGAGCGCCGAAATCAATCCAGTATGCAATGGCGGTACCAATGGCGATCACACCACCCTCGATACAGATCAAGAGACCACGGTTACTTGTCTTGGAGCACTCGGCTTGGTATGTAGGAATGGTAGAAGTGTTCATTCCGTTTCCGATACCGGTGATGACACGGCCAATAAAGAACTGCAGAAGGGGGATGTGTCCAACAAATGAAGTAACCTGGATGATGACACCGACAATCATAACGATAGCGCCTGAGAAGATCATCCAGCGACGGCCAGTGCGATCACCGAAAAAAAGGGCGAAAATAGCACCCACCAAGCAACCTGCAAATAATAACGTTAGGAGAACTTGCAAACAAGAGCGCGGGAATCAAGATCACTAACCAAGTTCGTATACAGCGGTCACAAGAGCTTGCATAGTAGCATCATCTTTGGTAGCTGTAAAGACCTTGGCAAAAGCATTGTCACTGATGATACCAGACATGACACCCTCTGTCGTCTGTATTAGTGCGGTTCATCTCACAACAATACATCAATAGAGCAAAGGACTTACGGTCATATCCAAAGAGTAGGAAACCCATCGTGGCAATAGTCGATACAGTCAGCGACAGTGGCCTGCCTGACATGCCGGCATATGAGGGCGCCATGATGAGAGGACAGAACGTTCGACAAACGGGTCAGGAACAGGTATGTACAAAGGTACGGGGAACTCCAAAGCGAACAGACAACAAGATTCTAGGAGCTTGTTTGTAGAAAAGAACGAAACAAAAGAAAGAAAGAAAGAAAGAGAGGTTCAAAAACAATGAAAGAGCAACTAACAGGACGCGGAGAAACCGGGGGAAGGGGATATTTGTACTTCTCCAGGAGTCAATAGACAGACAGCTGTGTGCCACCAGGTACACAGCCTGACACTCTCTCACTCTCCCCGAATCAGTACACGCTCCACAACCTACCTACCAACACTCATAGTCGGCGATACCATTGTTCTATGGAGCAAGGGGTACTGAACGCATCAATAATCGCAGGATAAGCATTTTCTTGGGTGCAGCCCACGACCCACTGTGGATTCAGGATGGGCGCCAAGATGACATCACAGGCTCCATCAGAAAAAGGTACCTGCAGAAGAATGGACAAGAGCGACAACAAAACAGATTGGAGCGTCGGACAAGAAAAGAGGGTCTGTCTGAAGCGTTGGCATCTTCATTTGGCACCGCACCCTCGGCACTTGTTATCAGTGACCAGATCACCACACTCTCTTCCTCTTCGCAAGCAAATCTCTGCTGAGAGACGTCCTCCACCAGGGGGGTCCTCCTTCGCTCACACCCTACTCCTGTTAGCTCCTCCCAATTATCGTTCTGTAGAAGAAAATAGGTACGTCCACTGATGGAGTTCCAGTCAAAATTGGGATTAACACGTCAGACATGGGGCGAAAATAAGTAGACTTACCATTTCGTTATTCGGTACTCACCCAGAAAACCAACTCCCATGGGGGTTTTCATGTGCCTGATGAAGTAACTCGTATGAACAACAATCGAACCAACCACAGAAAGAGTCAACGTGGTTGATATAGTTGGGCAACTCATAGATAAATGATAGGTGTCCTTCATTGCTAGGTGTCTTTCATATGCGCATAGTACCGGAGGAGTTCTTTTTCCCCGTACTATCGTCAAGCTGATGGATCATTGTACGCCATCCCGTCATCCCGCGCTCGGCAACCAATGTCGGCCCATATGAAGTGACCGTCTTCCGACCACTTAGTGCCGTGCGAAACCTGCAAGGCAGACGCATACTCTACCGAACAGAACGAATTCGGGGCCAACGACGACCCTCCTAATTATTTTGTCCAATGGTCGCGGTGGGTGAAGTCCGATTGTGATTCGACACCGAAATCTCTGAAAGCAGGGGAACGCATGCAGCCATAAGAACGTCTCTCCACATTGCTCAGTCCTCCTCAGCAGTCTGAATAATCGCGTCTTAAGAACAACCAAACCATTATATGAGCTTGTATGGCTCATTTAATTCCTCCCCTCAATATTCTGCTCTCGCCTGAGGCCACCGCAATATTCGACTCCATATCGATGCCATGTCATCGTTTGCTTGATCCAATCGTAGCGTTTTTCGGCCTCTATCAGACCCATACCCGGTGCATGAGGTTAGAGTGGTTGTGTAGTGCAGACTTCAGATGCAACAGTCCCGTTACTCTCTGAATCACGACGGATGCAAGTTTCTGCTCCTTCGAGGCAGCCTCCTATGTCAACTCCCGTGCGCCATTTTCTCCGCGCTGAAGCCTGAGGGCAATCCTCGAGCGCATGGGATATTACCATCATACGTACGTCAACATGGGAGCTTGAGAAAACTCTTCATAAATGCCAAGCGCCAAGCGCGACAAGAAACAATAAAGAAATATGAAGCTCAGAAGTCGTGTAGCTTGGCCAAACCATGAGTCGGACAAAGGCACTCGGCGCACAGTACTAATTCATGCAATGACAGTTTGCGCCAAGAGGGGCCATGTGGAGGCGATTGAAAATTTGGAACTAATACAGAAATCAGGAGTGGGTGCTGGGCGCCTGAAGAATAGGCCACCAACCAGAAAGTGTCATCTTAAAGATCCTCATCACATTTTACGGCTCTGCCTGATTTTTCATCTAAAGTACGATGGTCAATGAATTATTGTTCCTGCTCGGGCAGTCCTTCTGTTGGCGTCATACCATGTGCAAGGTAGTAGAAAGGTCAGAACCGCTGATTTGGCATGGTGTGTAAAGTGACTACTGTCTACGTAGGTGGCACAATCTTGATTTGTGCTACTATAGGGATAGCGAATAATAAGTACACCAGGAGTGATTTGCGTTAAGATAAGTAAGGCAGGTCCCAGGTACAGGTCTAGTATCCCCAGTAGGGAGGGGGGAAGCCCACCAGCCTTGTTAGACAAACCTCGCTTATTGTCCGTGTCGGTAGACATCTCAGTTTTAGACCTTAGGGTATTCTTACAATGGAATGTAGTGAGATGACAGTGATATCAAGAATAATACCGGGATTACCCTATAGCTTCGGCCAAAAGAATATGGGAAACTCTCTAGCATAGGTAGCTGCCTGTTCACTCTGTATATTCGTATATATCGAAAACAAATGCGCTGGCACAAACTAGTATAAAAACGTCGATGAATGCAGTTTTCTTTGGGAGAATTCCGGGTCTGTAGAAAACATCAACCCGAGCTAGGAAGGTATCAGCAGAAGATCTTTGTCAAGCTCACAACGGACGGCCCGATTGTTAGCCATTGATCCGACTTGCTCACTAGGGGCCGAGCGTTTACAGTCGGCTTTGGCTCCCAAGACTCGGGAATGTTATCACGGAAAGAATGCGAGAATTCAAAGCTTGGAGAAGGCCTCTTAGAGATGGGACAATTATCCAGTAACAACGGTTATCGTGTCATTGTTCACTGCTCACCGACAATACCTTGATCGGAAAAAGGAACCGACTGAAAATCGTACGAGATTGAGACATGTGACAGTAAACGAGACGAGTAGCTGAGTTGTGCTTGTGGGTACGGAGTCCGGGCCGGGCACGACGGGAAATGGGGTGTTGTTATGCCCATGAAAAGTTTACTAAATTTTTATACATCGGCTATTCTTGAGGGAGTCGAAACATCAAGGGACACAAGCAGCAAAAGCTGATGGTAAAGTTCTTGAATCTATATTGCTTGACAGCATCAGGTATTCCACTGATCGCCGGGGCTAGCGGCGTGAGTGAGGCTATAATCATGCATTCCTGTATGGATAAGACTCCTCACCCTCACCGAAAAGGGATGGCCATCACTTCGGCATAGTCGGCTCCGAAACCACCAACCGTAGGCTTGCCGGTGTCTTGTCAATTTACCCGAGCGGACAACTGGGGAAGTAGATAAATTATTGCGAAGCACGACTTTGGATGAGATCCGAGAGCTAACATGAGCATCACTATCTGTACGGGATATTTTGTTTTGTCTCCTCTGCAAATAGTACCATGCTATAGGGGTGCATTTTCCGACGTGCCAGTTCCCTACTCATATTGTTTGCGTTCAGGTGGGGTTCCAACTTGACGGGCGGTCGAACTTCTCAATAGTGGCTGGCTTTCTAGCATGCTCAACTCTGCGAAAGAAAGCGATAAGCTTTACCTTGCCATAGCTCATTGAGGCAAAAGAACCTCCTTATTGTTCCCTCGTCGGTCTGGTTTGTCAAATCACTCAAGACAAACAACTTCAGTCCTGTATATCACGTGACCCTTACGTCGATGCCAAGTTAACCAGGAGCGACGACCAGAATGTTAGGACTTGTGAAGTGATTCAATCCTATACTCCGTATATTATTGCGTAACCTTTTAAGGGGAAACTTTGGATCTTTGCTCTGAATCGTCCCAAACCCCAGACTCTTCTCGGGCGAATCGCTTCCATTACATGCTGTTATCCGACCCAGTCTCATGTAGATAAGAGTCGGCCGAGAAAAGCAACATCGCCCGAATGTCTCTCCCCGCAATTGCAAACCGCAGCTGGGCTTCCCCAGGGCCAAAAATCAGCTGTCCCACCACCATTCATCGGCCAACGAGTGACCTCGGATTTTTGCTGAATCTGTCCTAATTCGCTGTCGATTATACCGAGGCGCTCTAGTCTTCACAGACGTAATTTTCTTTACTCGTAGCGTCTGCTATTTTGGACCTCACATCTTGACCACAGTCACCACATAGGCTTTAAATGTGGGACTTGTTCGGATTTCAAAGCGATCATCCATAGTTGCTTTCAATCCACATAAAAACCGGTCTATCGTCCCTGGATCTTTTTCTCGATTATTTTCTTTCGTCCCTGATTCCTTCCCATTCAATCGTCAGAAAATAGTCGTCACGATGAAACAAGGGAAGCTCACTGGCGCCGAGGTCGCCAAGCACAGTTCCAAGGATTCCTGCTGGGTTATCGTGCATGGGAAGGCATACGACGTTACAGAATTTCTGCCAGGTACTGTTTCTGTATAGCTTAGTTTTTACGATATCACACTCACGATGACCAGAACACCCAGGTGGCCAGAAAATCATCCTCAAATATGCTGGAAAAGATGCGACTGAAGAGTTCGACCCAATCCACCCCCGCGACACATTGGACAAATACCTTGACCGATCGAAACATCTCGGCGAAGTGGATATGGCAACCGTTGAGCAAGAAGAGAAGGCTCATGACCCCGACGAAACCGAACGCCAGGAGCGGATCAAGCAGATGCCTCCACTGCAGGCTTGTTATAACTTGATGGATTTTGAGACCGTTGCTCGCAGTGTAATGAAGAAGACTGCGTGGGCTTACTACTCGAGTGGTGCGGATGATGAGATTGTACGTGGACTGACGTGCTGGAAACCAGACAAGAGTGTCTCGCTAACTTCATCTAGACTATGCGCGAGAACCACAATGCCTTCCACAAGATTTGGTTCCGTCCACGAGTACTAGTCAACGTAGAGAACGTTGACTTCAGCACAACGATGCTGGGTACCAAGGTCTCTGTGCCCTTTTATGTAACAGCGACTGCACTTGGAAAACTGGGCAACCCGGAGGGAGAGGTTGTCTTAACTCGTGCAGCTTACAAGCACAATGTTATCCAAATGATCCCCACCCTCGCCTCTTGTTCCTTTGACGAGATTGTGGATGCGAAGCAAGGAGACCAGGTACAATGGCTGCAACTCTACGTGAATAAGGACCGCAACATCACCAAACGTATTGTTCAGCACGCCGAGGCACGTGGCTGCAAGGGTCTTTTCATCACGGTCGATGCGCCGCAGCTCGGCCGTCGTGAGAAGGACATGCGGTCAAAGTTCTCTGATGTTGGTGCCAGTGTCCAAGCCAGTGGCGGGGACGAAGTGGACCGCTCTCAGGGAGCCGCTCGAGCTATCTCATCGTTCATCGATCCTTCTCTTTCCTGGAAGGATATCCCATGGTTCCAGTCCATTACCAAGATGCCCATCATCCTCAAGGGAGTACAATGCGTGGAGGATGTCCTGCGTGCCGTGGAGATGGGCGTGGATGGTGTCGTCCTCTCCAACCACGGTGGTCGCCAGCTCGAGTTCGCCCGCTCTGCCATCGAAGTCCTGGCCGAGGTTATGCCTGCGCTCCGCGAGCGCGGCTGGGAGAACAAGATTGAGGTCTACATCGACGGTGGTGTCCGTCGCGCCACCGATATCCTCAAAGCTCTGTGCCTCGGTGCCAAGGGTGTCGGTATCGGACGGCCCTTCCTCTTTGCCATGTCCGCGTATGGCCAGCCCGGCGTGGAACGCGCCATGCAGCTCCTCAAGGATGAAATGGAGATGAATATGCGCTTGATTGGTGTCAGCAAGATCGAGGAGTTGAACCCTAGCCTGATTGACGTCCGCGGTCTTACCGGCGGCCACCATGCTCCGGTGCCGTCCGACACATTGACTCTTGGTGCATACGATCCGCTGCAGGCTCCGCGGTTCAGCGAGAAATCCAAGCTGTAGTTACGAGATCCTATCTCGCATCCTTATACCCAATTTCTTTATGACTCGATTGGTCATGTCTCATGTCCGCCTAGAGTGAGTGTACATTTAGCAAAGTGGATGTATATATTGTCTGGTCGTCAAATAGACCGATATCAGTGAACGCACAGCTTCTATATTCATTTCGGCCCCTTCTGTACAGCTAAGTTATACTTCGGTACAACAGAATCTTTAAACGGATATATACAATTAGATGACAATATGCAGAAAATATCCAGTCATTAGAGAACCAACCAACCTATTTACAGACCCCATCCAAGACCACTAACCTAAACGTTACAACACCACGACCTGCGGTTTATTCCCCAGCCGTCCCGTATTCCTATACATACAAGCGGCATTCACCATCCACCCACAGCCCCGATTCTCACCACCCCAGACCTTGGCCCAAACAACCCCTAGCACGCCGTACGTGACGACCCGCATCGCATCCAGCCAGCCATGAACATCAAACAGGTCCCGCAGGAGCCCGAAGACGGACATCAGACGACCGTACCGGGCACGCGGCCGCCTCGACGCACACAGCCGCTCCCACGCCCTCTGCGCCTCATCCCAATAGACCGGCTCGCAGCCGTATGCTTCATGAACGTGGCCGAAGACGTGCAGTGCGGGCCGGACGCGCCACGTCTCGGCGAGCAGGAACGGGCAGCCTGTGGAGTAGACAGGGGATAAGTCCAGGTGGGCCTGTGGCGGGGTGTGCGTGATCAGGATGTCAGTGTCCGGGGGGATGGTGCCGGACCAGGCATCGTGTTGTGGGTGGTATGTGAAGGCGTGCTCGGAGGTGAAGGGGACGATGGCGGGGACTTGGGGGGCGCCGTAGATGGTTAGGGAGCGCGGGCGGGCTGCGGCGTGGGCTGGGGACGGCGGGGGGAAGGAGAGAGTGATGGAGGAGTGTTGGAGGTAGTGGATGTCGCCCCAGTTGATGCGGTTGAGGCCGTCTGGGTCGTCATCGAGGGAGCGGATGGAGGCGGTCGAGGAGGATATTGCCGCGAAGGATGAGGAGGAAGCGTCGCGGTCTTCGTCTCGTCTGGAGCGTATGTCGAAGTAGCTGTCGTGGTTGCCGCAGATAACTACTTTGTGAGGGTGAGGTAGCCTCTGGAGCCAGTCGACTGCGGCTTGGATTTCACGGATGCTTCCGTCATTACAGAGGTCGCCTGCGTGGATAAGCAGATCGCCGTCCGGGACATCGTCCCATTCTAGTGTGTGAGTGTCGGAGATGCAGACAACACGGATGGGGTGAGTATCGGGCGAGGGTAGACGTGGAGGGCCGCGCAGTCGGAGGAGGATATAATGGAGGGGATAGAGAAGGGCAGTTAAAGGTGAGGAGAGCAAATAGTCCGGTAACGGTCGGCGATCAAATGGAGAAGACATGCTTGTGAAGCCCTTGAAGACCTCAGGCGGTGCTGTGGATGCTATCTACAGGATGAATGGGGCGACGACTTTATCCCCAGCCAAGGTACTACCGTAGATGTCGGTGTGGAGAAGGTGACATTGCCTGTTAGCCAGAGTCGAGAAACTCTAGTCGAATGTTAAAAGTTTGACAACAAATTTCATCGAGGATATCCGTTCATCCAGCTTTCTCATCCTTGAATTAGAAATAACAGCCTGTTGCTACCTATGTTCTATGTATTCTTCTCACAGACTTGGCGTTTCAGCTGTTCCCGCTTGATGTCTTTCAATACGGGTGCCTGAGGCCTTCGATGGAACTGGGTGGTTTGATGTATTTACGTCAACACAACTGCACATCCACCGCTGCAAAAACACAATCTATGCAGGGCTATTGAACCATTTGTACAGGGAATCGAGCAAATGGGCAACTGGAAGCGCATGAATGCCAAACCATCCTATCAGTGGGAATCCACTTGCGAAGGGAACTATGTGCATGTTCATGCCCTGCATATGTACACTCAGGTACCAAGTCCTCGATCAAAATAAGCATTGAAGGACTAGATATCGTCTCTTTACATCATGTTCTGCCTTCAGCTGAATGGGTGCGCTTCATGCTGACGACCGGTGTGATCAGATATGGCAGGATAGTATTCATCACTTGGCGCGTTACGAAGCACATTGAGCCATATGTTGAGGAAGTCCAGGCCTGTTAGTCGAAGCTACATAGCCTGTATGGAATTTTCCTAGAGGACCACATTCCTTTCACTGTTGAAGAATTGAAGAAGAATCAATTGGTCAACGAATCAGAATGACATTGTCGAACCCAGTTGTATAAGCGCGCTATCGGGTACACTTTAGGCACTTGAAGGGAACGAACGACCATGATGGATCCGGGGAAACACCGTGCATACTCCAGTGGATATCCATCATCAAATAGTCAGTAATGGGCCAGTCAGCTTCTGCCCCGAGGGCCATCGACACAGAAGTGATCAAGGGGAAGGATGAATCTGGTCTATCGTCATCATTGAGATGGTCCCCTCATCCGCCATGTTCCTGTTCCTTAAATCCTCTTCGTCTCCCAGGTACCTTGTAAAGCCTGAAGGCCTAAATCATTAATACACGACTTGAGTTTTTATCTTCCAAGCGATGATTGCTCCCACGCTGGTCAGGCCTGATCTTTAAAGGATAAGAAACTAGCATCTTTCAAGCCCCAGTCACGATTCGCCACATCCGTTAAGTCGATTGTTGTTGCTGGCCTGTCAACAACGCTTGGAGACAAACCGGCTGCTGCTTGCGGACATTCCAGTCATCTGCATTTCTATTTACCACATCACAAGGTTGTTGCAATTCTGCTTCCTGCTGTTTAATTCGTTCCAACTCGTTGAATATTTCAATCTACAACGCTAGGAGTCGATCGGATCTGAGATCGTCACAAAGTTACTATTACCATTATTGCCCCGAGTCCCCTCTATAATTGTGTTCGGCCTTATCGTTTGCGTCATATACGTACATCCTTCTACCTTGAATATTCCGTTTATTTTCGAATATTTCGTCCGATTTACAATCTACTCTACTCTCCTCCTTCTCCCCTTCTCTAAGCATCTATATTTCCCCAAAACTACTGCCTCAGCCCACTGATCTCCTCCGCTATATTGGGTTGCGGTCGCGGGCGCTGAGCCAACCCCTCAGAGAATCGCACAATCCCACCCCTCCGCCGCCAGACACAACGACCTTGGCTGGACTCAGCTTCGCCTTCTCCGTCCCAACACCTTGTGCCCCTCCTACTCCAGATCCTCTCGATTCCAACCTTCTTCAACACGCACGCATCGATCCTCCGATATCCAAACGATGGACGGTGTAGATATAACCAAGGCCGTCATCAACAAGGGAAAACAAATGGCAAGCGTCGCTGCGAATGCTGCGAATGGCAATGGCGGTAGGAAGAAAAGAAAAGGAACCGATCTGAAGCCGATCGTTACCAACGACGCCGCCTCACCTGCAATCGATCCATCTGCCACAACCACTGAGGGGTATGCTTCGCTCTTGCTTTTCTTCAGCATTGTTTTCGCTCCGGTGTTCTTTTATACGACAGAAATTTCTTATTTCTTTGCCCTTTTTTTTTTCTACGCTCTTATACCCGTTCGTCCGTTATCCTAGCGCTATTTGATTCTTTCTTTAACCGTCATGAGTGGCAGTGTCCCCGTCAAGTCCGCATATGATATGCCGCCGTCGCGGTCGGCCTCTTCATCGTCCGTAGAAGAAATCGAAACCACCGCTGAAGAGGAAGACTCGGAGGACTACTGCAAGGGTGGTTATCACCCAGTTACCGTGGGCGAAACATACAACAATGGACGGTACGTCGTCGTGCGCAAATTGGGTTGGGGTCATTTTTCGACCGTCTGGCTGTCCCGCGATACCACCACCGGAAAACACGTTGCGCTCAAAGTTGTTCGCTCCGCCGCGCATTACACCGAAACCGCTATCGATGAGATCAAGTTGTTGAATAAGATCGTCCAAGCGAAACCTTCCCATCCCGGCCGGAAACATGTTGTCAGTCTGCTCGATTCCTTTGAACACAAGGGTCCGAATGGGGTCCATGTATGCATGGTGTTTGAGGTGCTGGGGGAAAATTTGCTTGGCTTGATCAAGCGTTGGAACCATCGGGGTATTCCCATGCCGCTCGTGAAGCAAATTACGAAACAGGTGTTGCTGGGTCTAGATTACCTGCATCGGGAATGCGGCATCATCCACACGGACTTGAAGCCGGAGAACGTTCTGATCGAGATTGGCGACGTGGAACAAATTGTGCAGACATATGTCAAGGAGGAAGCGAAGAAGGAGAATAAAGACGATAGCCGCAGCGGCCGGCGACGGAGGCGAACTCTCATCACCGGGAGTCAGCCATTGCCCAGTCCACTCAACACGAGTTTCAGTCATCATGACTTCAAGCACAGCTCTTCCAACTCACACAGCGGTCTCAGCCAGGTTATTGAATCCTCCAGTACGTCTTAAAGAAACTTGCCCCCCGTGGCATCACAAGCTTCGCCCGCTGACAATCTGCAGACACATCTACGCAGGAAGGCGCATCGATGAAGGAGCTGTTAGGTATAAAGGCAGACGAAAAGCAGAAAGAGCGGGAAAAGACTACGTATGTTGGAAACTGATTCTAGCCCATATCTGGAAGGTTTGATGCACTGACACGGGCTTAGTGACCTGCTGGAGAGAGAGGTTTCGGGAATCTCGCTTGACAAACAGTCCTCTCAAGAAGAAAGCGAGGATCCTCTGTGTGACATTATCTCCGTGAAGATCGCCGACCTGGGGAACGCATGCTGGGTTGGTCACCACTTCACCAATGATATTCAAACACGACAGTACCGTTCGCCAGAGGTCATCTTGGGGTCGAAGTGGGGTGCGAGCACAGATATTTGGAGTATGGCTTGCATGGTGAGTTTGGAAATTACAGACTTCTTTTGTCCTAGCCAACAGTGATCAACTGACAGTTCCGATAGGTATTCGAGCTTATTACAGGCGACTACCTTTTTGACCCCCAGTCGGGAACCAAGTATGGCAAAGACGACGATCACATTGCACAAATCATTGAGCTACTCGGTCCTTTCCCCAAATCACTGTGTCTCTCTGGAAAGTGGTCGCAAGAGATTTTCAACCGCAAAGGAGAACTTCGGAATATCCACCGGTTACGCCACTGGGCTTTGCCTGACGTCCTACGAGAGAAGTATCATTTCTCGGTTGAAGAGAGTATGCGCATCAGCGAATTCCTGCTACCGATGCTGGAATTGCCCCCGGAGAAACGAGCCAATGCCGGTGGTATGGCTGCTCACGAATGGCTGAGCGACACTCCCGGGATGAAGGGTGTTGACCTAGGTATACCGCCCGGTAGTAGAGGTGAAGGGATCGATGGATGGGCCTCGGAAGTCAAGAAGCGATGAGTCAAGCCAAGCGAAAACAGCATATCAGACATGAGTCAGTGACGATCTCTTACCTATTTATTCCTTTTCCTCTTCTGTGTGGATCCTCGTCGATCACCATTTTGTTCTGTTTTGGCAATGGGCAGGTGTGTTATGATCTATTTCCTTGTTGCATGATGCTCACACGCCTCCCTCAATATGTGTGGGGCTCGTTCACCCTTATTGCCCATTCTCTTCAATCATAGAGCCTGATCGCCTCTGTTATGTTACACTTCCAACCCAGCTCGGAGTTGGTCTCGCGCGGCCACTTCCAGGTCGTATTCTTCATTAGATCCGATGCCCGAAAGGCTTACGGCTCTCGCGTTCTTCGGCTCGGTAGCTTCCGGCCAATTCTTTGACACACGTCTGTTAGGGATATATGAAGTTTGTGTTCGTTGAAGCCAGCTACAGAGTACGACTGTGGTGCGGAGGTACAAGTTTCCGGTTGATACTGAGCAGGCTTCTTGCGAAGGATCTGTGGATACATGAATGATATGAGATACACGCCTAGATCTCTAGACCAACCAAGTGAAACCTAGAGAGTTAAACTGTAGAACGATCACTTTCTAACCCTTATTGAGCATCGCCTTCATCTTCACTATCCTCGGATTCCTCCCCAGGCAAACGTTCCGGGAACCAGCCATACCGTGCAAAATCCACGTAGAAGTCGCCCATGCTATCCACATCGACCTGGACACCTTCCTGGCGCAGCGCCTCGGCCTGGCGCTCAGCACTCCCGGGTCCCCTGCAGAAATCAGCATCATGGAATTTGGAAAGCATCTCATCAACATACCGATGAGATATCATCCCTTTGGAATTAATCACCCGCTGCCAGGGCACATTGCCTGAGTGGAAGTGCTGCGAGGTATCTGAGGGGAGATGTTTGAGACAGATTCCAACCTGACGGGGTCGTTTAGCTATTACATCGATTAGCATTCAACCCTACAGTACGGCAGATACAAAAAGGTGAAATGAGATGGTGAAGGGGTCTACAAACGTTCGCCAAGTAGAAGGGCGATATGCCCATAGGAGGTCACCTTGCCGTAGGGAATGGATTGAACGGCTTCGTAGACGGCGTTGAACCACCAGTCTGCCTCGTCGGAGCGGGGCATCTTAACTATTTCTCTCTTCAAATCTGAGAGATGATTCTAGTTCATTATCTACTTCATCATCACAATCATCATTTTTGATTAATACTGAATTGTATGACGCGGGGAAAGATAGTTACTCCATACAGATACGGATACGAGCACCGGCAAAACTAAAAATCCGGCTATCAGGGCGATAGCAAGATCGCGGCACCAAAAGCCCAAGCTCAAGCTCAATTCAAACCTCCCTTTCCCCCCAATTTTAAACCCTCAGATTCAACACCATGCCCCCCTCGTCACTAGCAGAATACCTCGCCAAAAAGTACCTAACAGCCGATCCGGCCACCGATCGCCCAAAAAAGAAACGCAAGAAGACCAAGACCGTCGACACCGCGGGCGACGGCCTCATTATTGCCGACGACGATCCGCCCGATCTACGGACGTCAGCGACTAATTTCGACAACGAGGACGACGAGGGCCCGAGTTTAGTTACCTCCGTTCGGAGCGCGGAGTTCCGCCGCGCGAAGAAATCGAATTGGAGGACGGTGGGTGGTCCCGCGACGGGCAGCTCGAATGCGAATGACGAACGGGACGCCGCAGACGCGATCCTAGCGTCCGCTGCGGCGGAGAGCGCCGCTCGCCGTGGGGAAGGAGAGGGAGGCGACGACGAGGCGCCTGCTGTTGTGGACGAGGCGGACGCGGACGACGGGGGAGAGCTGCGGATGGAGTCCGGTGCTCGGGCGGGACTGCAGACGGCGGAACAGACGGCGGCGATGGTGGCTGCGCAGGAACGACGGAAGAAGGCCGAGGCGGCGCGGCATCGAGAGCGGCCGGCGGAGGCACAGGAGACGATCTACCGAGATGCGTCTGGGCGGATCATCAACGTTGCCCTGAAGCGGGCGGAGGCGCGGCGAGCGGAGCAGGAGAAGCGGGAGAAAGAAGAGGCGGCGAAGGAGGCGCTGATGGGCGATGTGCAGCGGGCGGAGCGGGAGGCACGCAGACAGCAGATACAGGAGGCTCGCGCGATGCCACTTGCGCGGACGATCGAGGACGATGCCCTGAATGAGGAACTGAAGGCGCAGCAGCGGTGGAATGATCCTGCGGCAGGGTTTTTGACCAAGACAAAGGGGCCGGGCGTGAGTGTGACGGGGAAGCCGCTGTATAAGGGGGCTTTTCAACCAAACCGATATGGGATCCGTCCGGGACATCGGTGGGATGGGGTGGATCGGGGCAATGGGTTCGAGAAGGAATGGTTTGCAGCGAGAAACAAGAAAGGGAGACTGGAAGCGTTGGATTACCAGTGGCAGATGGATGAGTAAATTGCATTGGAGGGAGTGGTATCTGTACTGATTCGGCATGAATATGGTGCTGGACACCTTGATGATATTACGGTTGTTCTCATACCAAATAATACATGCAACTTCATCGAAGGGTGACACCTGGAGTATAACTCGCAAACTTGATGCCTTCATACTATCTCAAATAACTGTTTACATGCGTCCAGAAGCCCATGTCTGCGTGTGGCAGTGGTCCATTTCCCATAAAGGCGCCGCGACCAAGTAGCCAGACTTCGATTCTAGCATTTTGTATACAGCCATAGACACTCAATTCTCTCGCTTTCTGGTCAGTTCAGGTCGAGCGTCCATCGAAATAACGCATCACCATGTGGTTAAGCTATTCCCTCTGTTGCCCTATTGAGCTAACTCCGCCTCGCAAAGTGAGATTTCACTCTACGTTTCAAACATCAGATATATATGCGCGAAACAAGCGAAACAACCGATTACTGAACTTAACTGGCTGGAGACGGCAAGTTATGTATATCTCATCCATTACAGACCAGCAGACTGCAATCGAAACAAGATCAGGTAGGACATACCAGCCACAACAAACTACTTGGTCTACACAGCCACGCAACTCAGATCACATGCCCTTGTGAGCTCAAAGTGACGAGAAACCAACCAGAACTTTCCACAAGGTATCCATAACCAACCAGAATCAATCACATCACATCGCATTCCATGGCCCATGATGACAGGCGAACAGCTGACCAGAACCAAACCCAGACGCAAGTCATTCAGAGGAGGCAGCAGTTATGCAGAGTATGTTGCGTGGGGTATCCATGCGCAAGGCAGCTGATAAGCTCTAGCTAACCCCGGATACTCCCTATCAGCGGCGTCATCGCTTGCACATGAGATGACTCAGGGTGAGGAGTGGTTGAACTTCGCCTTGCATGGTTACTGTTTTCTGCTTATTTACTCGACACTCCAACAGTAGTAGGTCCGAGTAAGATCGATCGTGATGTAGTACTGGGGTCTTTAATCAGTCCAAAGCGCGTAATGCTACGTCAGGTCGCCTTTGAGTCATCTGTACAAACGGGTGCCTGAGGCTGTAAGGGATCGACAGCAACAACGACGACATACATCCATCAGTGGCTCTACTTTGAGTGATCGGAGCAACCTAAGCCTCGGGGACCAAATATGGTAATGGATAATAATTATGATGATGATGATGATGCGTGGTCAAGAAGAACCGTGGTTATTCTGTGGCGTTCGGAGGATCACTGAATTCTATCGAAGTCTTAGGTACCTCGGGAGATCCCCGTTTTGCGATAAGGATCAGGGGAGATGCGGAGAGAGCAATCTTAAGGAGTAGTAAGTGGGAAACGAGGGGTGATCGCTCATTGCGGATAAGGATAAGTCTAGAGGTCTGTTCTGTACAGTGGTAGACTAGTGATATAGTCTAGATGAGGAGATCACTGCCGAGATGGTAATGATCAATCCATGAATCACCAGAAACAGGCATGGCGCAATCAGCAGCGCCTTATCTAGTCCTCGTGCTGGCTGCGGCGCATGCGGATGGTTGATAAAGATAGAGAGACAATGAGCACCCCTCTCCCTCCGGTCTGAGGACCCTGGCGTCATTTGGCTGGGTGCTGTTGTCTTGTCCTGTATTTCTGGTCAAGTATTCTTGTCTCTTTCAAGATTTATTGTCTAATCCCACCCATGTTTCAGCCATGGTTTCCGTGGATGCTGAGCAGATTGTTCCAACTGCGGTTGCTACTTATTGATCGATGACTGGACGCCAACCCTGGTGACTCAGACAAAGACAGCCCTATCACCAAAGCATTTACTTTCGGATCGCGCCTTGGTCCCATTCTTATTCACCCGCCTTCCTTCTCTTTCTCGTCTCATCGCGTCTGTCTTATAAACTTTCCCAGTCATCCTTCCCCTAGTCAACGACAGGCACTATCCGGCCTTCTTTTCCCCAATAGCCGCTTCACCTAAGCCGCTTACCTATCCTCATCCTTGGTTCTGCCCTCAACCATGGTCGACATGGCATCCGAGACTGTCGTCAACAGTGATCTGCGACGGGCAGGTACCGAAGCAAAGAGACAGCACGATCGCAAGGCTAAATGGGCTTACGGTGGCCGATGTGCGCTTCCTCGGCAGAACCTGGTGGCCCCTTTTCTGCCAATAACGCGTCCTGCGAAACCGCTGCACCGTCATCTTCCGTAAGTTGTCTTTACATGGAAGAATACATAGGCTCAACCATCGGCTGACCTTGACTCCAGCGCCATCAAGCGTTCGAACCAACACAGCCTCAACCAGCTCGCGCGTTATTCCAGGGTTTCCCTGCATCATGATATCCAAGAGATGCTCGACACAGGCACCTCTGATTCCTCTAGTGGTGAGGAAGTCGAGGAGTCAGTCGCGGTCGAAAAGGACCCCGAAGTCATGATCGTTGACCAAGACGAAACCGTCCATCCATATGAGGTGGCAGGTCAGACGATCTTGTCTGACGCAGTGAACAAGGCCGTAGAGAAGTACGAGACAAAGGAGACCGAGAAGCTGGTCAAGGAATATGAGATCGTTTCACATGAGAGTGAGATGGGAACTGGCTATCTGGCTGACGATGATTTCGAGCTGGTAGACCATGTTCAGCTGTGACGAGTCCTCTCGTTCATTTCCTCAACTTGTTTCTCTACTTTGGCGTTTGACCGCGCTGGTTGACATGGTTCTGGGATCGGAGTTGGTTTAGAGCGTCTTTATTTCTCACGAATTGGTGGTTTTGGATTCAGGATGGTATGCTTCGAGCATGTTTGTGTTTGTCTCTCTACCTTTCGTAGGTGGAATCAGTCGATTCTACCGCGGGACTGTCCTTCCTTCCGTCGTTGTTCTTCAGTTGGTCCTGCGTGATCACGATTCTTATCATCAGACAGAATGATTTATACCCCAATAGTATCATATGAAACTAGTAATTGATCACACAGATTCATATGCGATGGATGCAATATATTAAGTTGTCTTTAAATGATCAGTGTAGACCGACGAGGATGTTGCGAGGCAGGTTGGGCACCAATGAGTCGCGACCACTGAGATCCTTTTGTTCATCTGCGGGGCTTCTGTAGCTCATTAAAAAGGTCCAGCCCAAAGGAGAATTTACTGTTACTATTCGCTGAACATTTAGTCTATGGAAATAGCAAGGAAAGTGCATTGCATTGAATCTCTGCATTGTCTCTGGATCAAACATATCATACATTGAGACAACTGTTTAATGTGGAGTACATTTTATATGATGGAGCAGCTCCTCGCTGCTATACTGCAGCATAATGCAGCCACAGTCCACATCCGTCACTAACATCTGAATATCAAGACCAGAACTTCATCATCTTGTACTTTGTATGTGATGCTTTTCAAAAATCAAGCCAAAGAACGTTGTTTTATGGAAATCAAAACTACAATGACTGACTCTGGAGCGCGATCCTATAAGCGGTAAGACTAACCTGTTATGGCAATACTCCACAGCCCCAAACAAAGAATGACAAAAGTCGTCGTCTGAGCGACAGGCCAGGCCAAACCATCAGCATAATTTCTACGGAGTAGAATTCATGTCTTCAACCGAGAGTCCCTGATCTTCAGACCTGCAACTTCTCCTATATGCAGTAACACTCAAGATGGAGAAACGGTCAGCTGAGAGTCCGATGGACTTTGAGTGGCAGACCAGAGCACCCGGGGACGTCACATCACCCTTCTACCAGCTTAGCATGCAACATGACAATCAGAAAAAGCGTGCGTCCTCCGCCATTATCCTGGCTTACAGAAGCTTTCAGTATCTGACCTGAAGATAGGCCCTCACGGGATCTTCGACTCGCCTCAAAAGAAAGAAATCCCGGCTCTGCGAGCGCCAAATTCGCAACCTTTCCTCTTCTCCCAGAACCCGTCTCTCTCATCTGCAAAGGACCCCAAGTCCCTTTTCGGACAAACAGCATTCACGACACCGCGCAAATTGGACTTGGACTTTTCGTCCGGAGCCGAGAACATGTCGTCTCCCGAGAACGCTGACAACGAGGATACACCCGAGCAGCCCGCAAGAGCAGGACATCGAAACTCCCTTTTTGGCATGTACGGCAAGTTTGCGCCTAGTCCTGGACGCGGCGAGATTCCTAGATTGAACCATTATTCCAACGCGCTGGCGAGACGGGTACAGAAGCGACGTCGACGGGACAAGGTGCTTGGTTTACAACTACGAAGGGGCGACAGTGATGATGACAGCGATCGGCCGAGCAGCAGTGAAGGGAAAGTGGCTGGCAAGGAGAACTCGAAACAAAAAACGGGACAGGATGGAAAGTCGACATCACGGTTATCATCGTTTTCGGAATTTTTTGCCTTGCTTGAAGCTCATCCCAACGTCCCCAGCATTCTGTCATGGTGGGCTCAGTTGGTGGTGAACTTATCGTTGTTCTCGCTGGCGGTTTACGTGGTGTTCGGGTTTGTGTCGGCCATCCGTGCTGAATTTGAGCAGGCTGCGGAGGAAGTGTCTGATACAATCCTGGCTGAGATGGCTGTTTGCGCAAAGAGCTACGTGGACAACAAGTGCGCTGGTGGAGAGCGATTACCGGCCTTGGAGACGATATGCGAAAACTGGGAACGCTGCATGAACCGAGACCCGGCTAAGGTTGGACGGGCTAAGGTGTCTGCTCATACGATGGCTATCATTATCAACAGCTTTATTGATCCCATCAGCTGGAAGGCAATTGTATGCGGTCACTCACTCTGTTCTATTGCCGATAATTAGCTAACGCTTATGCAGATGTTCTTCCTCGCTACTATTTCGACGGTCACCGTTGTCAGCAACTGGTCGTTTCGCTCCTTCAGAAACCGCTTCAACCAGCATGAGTATGCACCTCCGCCTCCGACTTTCTCTCGACAGCCGTCCGGCCAACACCACCCGCCAATGCCGTCGTCGCAGTATTCTTTCCAACCTGTTCCAGGTCTTGCGTACGGTGACCGCGGTCAGGAACATATTCCAAACCTTGACAACAAGTCAGAGGTGCCCTTGATGCTTGAGCATCCACAGATGGATTTCGTGACAGAACGGACCCGTGATCGCGAGAAGCACATGCGCACCCCAAGTCCTGTCAAACGGAGTCGACATTTTTCATGAGACATCATCTTCCTTCTCTTGTTTTCCCTTCGGGTAATTATTTGTTTAACTAAACGACTCTTTTTGGATACAGAATTGCATTAGCCGGTGGATCCCGTAGCATCGATGATTATATTCGACTCTTCCGATGTATTCTCTTTCCTTTTAATTTTCTTTGTGCTTGGGGAATACTTGAGTTTGGCGGCGTCCACTGTGAGGAAGGCGAGATATTGCATAGTGTCAGGCCTAGGAGTTAAATAGGTGCATCATGTCCAAGTGAAAGAACTTTCCACCATGTCATATTGTAAAACCCTCCGATTCATCCAGACCTAGTCTGCAGAGTAGCAATTGACCAGTCGTGATTTTGGAGGATCAAGATCTACCTGTTCATCTAATTGCCCTAAGGTTATCCTAATATGACGCCGAACTCTTACTGCGTGTAGATGACCAACCTGACTACATGAGATGGTTCCTTTGGCCTTCAAGGGTAGTCATTCTCTCCCAACTAGTACTCTCGACGGTCATGAGGCTCATGTACCATCGAACCAGGGAGCTACAACCCTGTAGCTGCTCGTTCGTCCGGAGCCCTTCTCCCCTAGGTGCGGAATTGCGTTCCGAATACCCATAAATTTATAAGGTAGACAGTACCCACAGGACCTGAAATGCGGCCGAATGGCTGCACAGTCGCCTCCATTCCTGTAAGATGTTTTTCATGCTGACGTATCGCGATCTATGTGTAATAACTGTTCAAACGTACTCTCATTAGTCTCGCTTGGTTGCATTGTTTTTAAGCAGTAGACATACCTGATCATCGCTGATTCTTGACAATATAACGAGTTCTATAAAGAAGTAAAAGAATTGATCTGCATCAAAAATGGCGCCCGACAGTTCGCAAGTGAAGCGCAACCTCATTATTGTTTCGAATCGCCTTCCTGTCTCGGTCAAACGGACCGATGGCTCATATAAGTCTAGTCTGTCTAGCGGTGGTCTGGTCACATCGCTATCTGGGTTGACAAAATCCACTGAATTCCGCTGGTTCGGTTGGCCTGGTCTAGATGTCACTGAGAAGAAGGACAGAGAGTTAGTAGCCCAGAGTCTCGATGAGCATAACGCAGTCGCAGTCTTCCTGGATGCGAATCTTGCGAATGAACACTATAACAAGTTCTCAAGTACGTGAGCAGGTCTTTGCTTAATAGCCTGTCGTTCCTTCCTAACTTACTTGATTCCCCTCGCAGACTCAATCCTCTGGCCTATCCTCCACTACCAGTCTGGGGTTGTCTACGACGATGGTCCATGGCAGGCCTATCGGCGTGTCAATGAGCTGTTTGCAGATGCTGTAGCTGAGGCAGCTACAAGGGGGAGCTTGATTTGGGTTCATGACTATCATCTCATGCTCCTCCCGAAGCTTCTGCGTCAGCGACTCAACAAAGAAAAACCATGCGCTATTGGGTTCTCCTTACATACGCCATTTCCAGCGGGAGATTTCTGGAGAGCGCTACCTGTTCGAAATGATCTGCTCGAGGGAATGTTGGCCAGTGACCTGATTGGATTCCACACGGACGAGTACAAGTCGAACTTTATCCAGACTTGTGCTCAGGTTTTGTAAGTGGTCTAAAGGCTGAATCATGGGTTCACTTTCTGATAAATGGACAGAGGCGCTCGAACAGAGATACCCGGTCGAATCCAGTACAAGGATCGATTAGTCGAGACAGATAAGTTCATTGTCGGAATCGATCCGCAAAAGTTCAAGGATACGTTGCAGAAGCAAGAGGTGCAGGATCGGATCAAGCAGCTGGAGGAGAAATACAAGGGGATTACGGTCATCATTGGGGTAGACCGACTGGACTACATCAAGGGCCTTACGCAGAAGCTGAAGGGATACGACCACTTCCTGGATCGTCACCCAGAGTTGAGGAACAAAGTTATCTTGATACAGGTTGCTGTCCCAAGTCGCGAGGATGTCAAGGAATACCAGGAGTTGGAGACAGAGTTAAGTACAATTGCAGGGAAGATTAATGGAAAACATTGTATGTGCATGTCCTATTCTATTTGCGGGCGAGTTATTACACAGATACTGAACTATGAGCTCCTGACAGCCACTCCTGACGGAGTTCCGCTCCTCTACATGCATCGCTCTGTTCCCTTCACCGAGCTAACGGCGTTATACTCGATTGCTGATGCTTGCCTTCTTACATCTACTCGCGATGGGATGAACCTCGTGTCGTTTGAATACATTGCCTGTCAGGAACAACGGCATGGCGTCCTGGTGCTCTCTGAATTTGCGGGAGCAGCTTCCTTCATGAAAGAGGGAAGTATCAGTTTCCACCCCGCAAACACAACGGAACTGGCAGATGCTGTCTATAAAGCTGTGATGATGGGCGAGGACGAGAAGAAGAAGAAATACGAGTACCTGCGGAACTTCATCGAGACTAATACAAGGTGAGGCCGTCCCTATCTGATAACGTTCGCTATTTACTGAACAAACTTCAGTGCTCGATGGGGGGAGACTTTCATTGACAGGCTGTCCAAACACATCTAAAAGTGATGATTGTAGAGTTGACGTAGTATGATTCGGCTGCAAACCAGACAATAACTGTAAAGTACTGTTTTCCTCCACTTTTCAATCAGAATGCACAATTTCTGGGAGAATGTACGATGCACTTTAAAGTTGAATTCAAGCATCAGGAGAGAAATACTTGGATCCATGGAACTACTCTTTGGCCCCGTACTTTTCCGCGCGTATAGTCCTGTACACAGTTTTCCAAACAGAGAAAGACTGGTTTCATTAGGTTATAGAGTAGCATCTACAGACTGTGGCGCAGACAGCTCCCAAAACTCAAGATAATCCTATGAGAAATTGAGCTTGATAAATGCAATAGCTAGGTCTAAGATAGAGAAAGCTTGAGAGGTACTGCTTCATTGGCTACAGGTCGTTTCAACGAACATTCTCTCTCCTAAGAGAGGTAAAGTTCAGTATTCTCAATCTTGACACTTCTCTCTGCTTCAGTATCTTACGGTGGGCAGTTTTGCCTAACTTGAACCATGAATCCAATGCTGGAGAAGTCAAATGCTTGGGGGAATTTGACATTGATACAGTGGGTACTCCCCAGCTTTCTCTTGCCTCCCCTGTAGCCGGCAGCCGGTTCCGCTCTTCGCTGAAGTGGTTGAGTGAATAACTCGAAGCCCATAGCAGGTCCACCACTAAAATTCGGGTAGTTCCTGGCAAGTTCCACGTTCTAACGGCTAGATAGTGGATACTTCTCCGGAAGTGCTTGATTTTTGATGGGGTGACTGGGGAAGTGGCAGGTTTTGTCGGGGAGCAGTGAATAACTTCAGCTCGACGGGCTTCGACCACGGTCAACCACCATGATTCCCTGCCTGCCACCACAACTTCAGTCACCACACATCATTCAATCCTGCTTCCAGATCAGTCTGCAAGCGACGACAGTGAATATCTCTCGCTTAGCTAGGCGAGAGTTAGTGTGATTCTGGCTGCGTCCCCCAGGTATAAATACCCCCTTCTTCCCTCTCCAACTTCTTCTCTTCTTCCTCTCTCTCCTTCTCCTCTACAACTATCTTCTTCTCTCTCAGCAATCTCTGCTGTCTTTTTCATCTTCTTCTCTTTTATCTTTCTTCTTCGTGCAACCCTTCGATCGAAGATATGTGTCTGCTTGTCTGTGTTGAAGAACACATGGCTCTCTTGAGAATGATAGAAGCTAGGTCCCCCATCTCAAACGCTCTCTCTTGTTTTGCCCTTTGTCATCTTTTCTCCCTTTTCCCTCTGCCTGAGCATGTGGACATCCTGCTGGCTCCTCGCTTCCCTGTGGAAGTGTGCACTGGTTTGTTGTGGACGAGAGTTGGAGTTCACTTAAGGGAGTTGCCGAAGCGATATAGTACGCTCTCCTAGGCCTCAGGGCAACCTGAGTCACCTTGTGCTCCGTACAGCTCAATACGACTCTGCTTCCGATCATTGCATGCTTTCGTTGGTTGAGTACGCCCTACACCAAAAGAGTGCTGTTGACCATGCCCGGGATACAACGTTTCGGCGCCGGCCATCTGTATCACAGTCTCTGGGGAGAGATTTCAGCTGGCCCCTTGGAAGAAGAGAGCTCAGTCAAGTACTTGTTGGAGTTTTTACCCTCTTTCACTTTCCATGTATCAAGGACAGTTGCTTGCTCGTGGCTCCCCCATCTTCTGCCCTACCTATGCACCTCCCCTGTCATCATTCCCCTTCGCCCCCCTAGCAGTCGGTTCAACCGGCTGATAGTTTTATAAACCTTCTAGGAGCGCCCGACGAACCGACCCTCGACGAACCGAACTCAACAAAAGGAACTTGCGGGAGGAGTGAGGAATGAAGGGAGTGAGAGGGGCGGTTGATCTTGTCTTTTCTTTTGTATCCTCTCTGTGTTCTCATGTATATCTCAATGTATCTCGAATAAACTCATCCAACTGTTCCAAATTACACTACTCAGATGTGCAATGTAAACACATTCTTCTTTTGCTTCTATATGTTCTAATTGGTAAGAATCTTTCTGTAACTTGAGGTACATATGGAGTTGCTTCTGCTGTAGTTGATTCGTGCATGTGATGTTTTGTAACTATTTACTTCTCCCAGTTGAACCTGCTTTTCTTCACGTGTTCTACAATACTACAAGGAGATTCAGGGCCTACTTACCTATATGGCTCTCTTATTGTGATGCTCTTCGCTTCGAACGTCAACCTGACGCCTTTCAGGTCGAGTAATGCTTCCTTACCTGTGGAAGGCAATTGCCACCCAGCATGTCTCCTTCATAGTGCAGACAACGTAGGCTCAGCGAGAGTATTCTGTTTCCTCTTGATTATGGATCTCTGCTAACATCTCATGGCCACTCTTAGATTATGTTTAGCCCCCGCCAGTGATACGACACAATACGAATCGACAACGTTATCTGCCGTGAGCTATAGGCTTCTCTTGATGCGACTATCTCCTATGGGATCCTCTGCTGAAAACAAACAGACAACACACAACCTTTGCTCTACCCAGCAAGAGCCCAAATCATATTCTTTTTGCGTACTGCAGACAGAGAGACGCACTCGACTTTCCTACGGTTGAGTGAGCGGAATTCTATGCTCGGGAGATATGAATTTCCGAGGTGAGCTGGCTCGGGTAAGTCCTGGAAACGATGCTGATAGATGATGTCGCAGGACTGGCTGCAATTTGTTTCTAGGTTCGAGGCCTAAGCTGTTGCATATTACTTTCCTCTTGTTTGCGTTAGCCAAAGGTCCCGCTGATAGAAAATATGCTGTGATATCCAGCCTTGGGTCTTATTGAAATATGCCACAAAGCACCGAGATCAAGGATCTAGTTAATTGGATAAGTTCCTGATGGCTTTGGCACCAGCAAGATCCAAGGACAACGGAAAATAATGGTCAGCGTGCCTTTCCTTAAAGCAATATTTGGGCAGGATGAGCAATTTGTCTGGTTCGACACAAGTTTTGTCTCTTCTATTCACGAAAACTGCATTTCGCTCATTGAAAGCTCAGCTGCGTCAAGCCTCTGGAATTCTGTTCGCTGGGCTATGGTTTGGGCTCTCTTCATCCAAGACACTCCCAACAACGAAACTCCGCATGTGACTCGAAAGGTATTAAGAAAGGGTACAATAGCTGACGATACTGGGCAGGTACATCCGCTGCATTGCGTTTAGCTACCTATGAGACTGTCCAGCAGGGTACACAGGAATTTCCGCTTGGAAAGCTACGAGGACAGTGGGTTGCATACAGAATGCTTCATTTCAGTTCCCGTCACGGCTTTTTTGGTCATGCTAACAAGTCTTGAAGAGAGTCACCAGGCCCGGAGCATGACCTTGATGAAATTCCCGTGCAGATGATACAGAACTACCCTTCCTATAACGTAACAACGTGAGCGGTCTAATCATATCTCGTCACTATGCACAGCCCTCTGTCGCGCATGATCTTGATAAGAGTTGGACAGGCACTCAAGCTTGCCTCTTGGCTTGTCTCAGTCCTAGACAAGGCGGCATTCCCTATCATTTCCCTAGTTCTTGGCCCACGCCCGGCGATTCGACATCGTGAATAGGATAGGTCGGCATCTGGTTGAAATTATGATATTCTAGGATTGTATGTCTTGATTTTTAGTACGACTTCGTCATTGACCTTCTATTATAATCGTCACACAATGGGATATGCAGTCTCCCAGGGTACCGGGCCCTATCCGGCGACCGTCGGGGCACCCTGTTTAAGGGCCTGCTCGCCAAGGATTACATACTTAGATTGTACCTGTAGCAGATATTGTGAGCCTCGCGTTACCGTCTGTGACTCGCTGCGGCCGTCTCTGCCAAGGCAAGGTGTGAAGGGTTCTCGTGATTGAGTGAGGAAGGAAAACTGATATTGAGGAAGACCTTCAACGGGCATCTTGCCCATCAAAGAAAAGATCTTCATATTGTCCAGAATAACAGTATCCTGGATTTGTCTTGTCTACACAATAAGTTAATTCTGCAGAGCGTTGATTGGGTAACGATTAGGAAAGCCAAGCTTGCCGAGCCTGACCGTCATATTGCTAAAAGACTAGCGGTCCAACTAGAAGGATTCTAAAGTAAGAAGTCGCATTATCATTGCAACCCAAGACTCTCCGCATCCTTGTATTGGCATAGGGAAGACATTCCGCTAATCATCCACGCTTCATTCTGTTTGCGAGGACCTTATCTACTGAATGTGGGGTTACCGGGATCAACACGGAGTACCACCGTCTATGTCCGTCGGGCCAAAGCTCAATATAGTGTTTGTGCATAATACCCCTCTTAGGGACCCTCTAAAACTGCAATGTGCGAATACTTGGCGAAGAAGAGGCGAGGGAGGCATATTCACAATTGGCTTGGCAAAGGGGACATGAAGACTCACAAGATGCCTTGGGTTGTTTGGCAGGCGAGAGAGCGAACTATAAAAGCCGGGTAGATCGCAGGATCTGCTTCTGAGCCTTCTCATTCTCAGAGCGTCACTACTAATACGCGGAGAGAAAAAGATATCTAGACAACATGAAGTTCACAGCCTTCTCACTGTTGTCCCTGGCATGTGCTGCTGTGGCCTCCCGAGAAGGGGAAGCGGCCATGGACCGCCTCATGTCTGTCAAGGTCGAGGAGAGAGAGAGATTCAGGGCTGAAGGTCTTTTCGATGCCAACCAGTATCCTGATTTGGGAAGTCAGAAGTGCGTCAATGGGAAAGCAGGAGAGTATTCGTGTGAGAATGTCGACCTTCTTGGCTTCCTCAGTCATCAGGCTATGGGCAGCAAGACCCGTGAGGGCAATGACATCTGGGGTATGCTTTTGACTGAGAATATCTCTAACAAGGCTCACTAAAAACCTATAGGATGGACTTCGCCTGATGGTCGTGAATTTGGCATCATTGGTCAAACCGATGGCACGGCTTTCGTTGAAGTGCATGCGGATGGAAGCCTCGATTACGTCGGACGGCTACCAACTCAGACACAGTCTAGCGTGTGGAGAGACATGAAGGTTATTGGCGACCATGTCTACATTGGATCGGAGGCTCCTGGTCACGGGCTCCAGGTGTTTGATCTGAAAAAGGTGTGTCGATGGACATTTACCCCAATCATTTTGTGTCGAGTATGGGTAGCTGACCTTGTATGCGGCATTGCTAGCTCCTGCGCACGGATCCTAGTAAGCCTACCACATTCTCGATTTCTCGCGATCTCACGGCCTGGTACAACGCTTTCGGGAGCTCTCACAATATCGTCGCCCACGAGGAGACGAACATGATCTACGCAGTTGGAACGACTAGGTCTCATAGCTGCGCTGGAGGCCTGTGGATGGTGGATGTTTCCAATCCCGCGAAACCAATATCACCCGGCTGTGTGAACCAGGACGGCTATGTGCATGACGGTAAGCCGTTGCCTGCTCTGATCGTTCCGTGCCATACTAACAGCCACAGCACAATGTGTAATCTACAAGGGGCCCGACAAGAAGTATAACGGACGCGAGATCTGCTTCAACTACAACGAGGATTCGCTGACCATCGTCGATGTCTCCAACAAGAAATCCCCGGTGCAAATCTCCAAGACTCCCTACGCTGGCTCTAGCTACACTCATCAGGGCTGGGTTACTGACATGGAGGACATGTCGTATCTGCTGCTTGATGACGAGCTCGACGAGAAGGACGGCACTGGAGTGGCCGCCAACGGGCATACTACAACCTATGTCTTTGACATCCGCAATCTTGCCAAACCCAAGCATACTGGAACCTACCAGTCCCCCGTCAAATCGATCGACCACAACCAATACGTGCTCAACGGCCTCTCTTACATGTCCAACTACAGCAGTGGCCTGCGCATCGTGGATGTCAGATCTGTCACTCAGGATCCCACTGGTGCCAAGTTCAAGCAGGTTGGCTTTTTTGACTGCCACCCTGATGATGACGCCGAAGGTGGCAAGGTTCAGTTTGTTGGAAGCTGGAGCGTTTATCCTTACTTCAAGAGCGGCAACATTCTCCTGAACAGCATTGAACGGGGTGTTTTCTCTTTGAAGTACACTGGGCCTAAGTGATGACCTGTTTATTGCCTTAATGATTTGCACATTTCTCGACTGGAAAGTGTCATTAATGAGCTGAATATAATGAATTCAAAATTCCCACTATCCACAACTAGACGTTAGTTAGATTCAGTCTTACCCAGGGTAGGATAAGCCTATGAAGAACATGTACAAGGACGAGATAGGCACCACTCGCATCACAAAACTAGGCGATTGGCTTGAAATTTGCGGCTTCAATATAGTTAGAGCAATGAGAAAGCGGCTTACAATCAACACACGCTCATACAATGCTGTATTTGAAGCAGTGCTCACAAGTCGAGAGTTACTTAGAACGCAAGTAACTGCGTGGAAGGGGTGCCCAACCTTGAGCCCGAAGCAAACAACGAGTTAACCGGTCATCCGATAACAATATGACATTGAAAATCCTTCAGGGCAAATAGAAACCAGAGATGATACAAGCCCCCTCATACGGTCAGAACCGAAGTCCACATACAAAAGAAGAAGGCTCTGCACTTTCTATCCATATGTCTTAGCATCTATGAGACATTCGCTCCAACGGATGGCCACTGTCAATGGGATTTTAGCCCTCTCTGCCGTTTCTGTTACCGATGATCGAACAAGGCTTCTTCGGTTGAAGAAAACAGCCACATATATCAAGAGCCTTGGCATGGAGGGAGCCGGAACTAGGTCTAGGTTTTATTGCAGGCCTGCCGCTTATGTGAAGGGCTGGCGGCATGTTGCTAAGGGTCTGGCAGAGATGAGACGCTTGGAGAAGGCTACGACTAATCTTAAGCGTGGATTGAGTCTTGAGAGGAAGACTGCCGAGTGTGGGAAGGGACTGAGGGTGTCATTATTATATGGAAGTTAGCACAGCTTGCAAAAGCCCGAGTAGTGTGATGCTTAGCTCACAATGAGCACTGGATGATTGAAGTGCAGTATGCGTCTTTCTGATTGTCAGCAACAGTATATGTAGCTTGAGGTTTGATCTAGGTTTATTTCTTAGCTTTTTAGTTTATAGATGATTTCTGAAGTGCGATACATGGTCTCTCCTGGCTTGATAGGATGATGTGTGTATTTTCTTGACTGATTCTCAAAATAGAATATCGTATCATGCATGAAATTGAAGCTCGTGCGATACACTATAAATCAGCACTTACATCTCTGGTTCGTACTACTGATGAGTATTTAAAAAGTCGGGCGCCCGTGACTCGCCCATCTAAGAGTCTCTCTTTTGCAAAGCGCGAATACACTCAACTAGAACTGGTCAAGGGGAGATAGTTTTACCGTGAATAAAGAGCACCAAAACATGTCAGACTATATATGACTCTACCGCACCGTCTTCTTCGGAAATGACCAGTTTTGATATGCCAGTATCAAATACATGTAAAGGAGATGAAAGACGGGACTGTCTCGCAACAGCCAGAAGTGGGCCGCAATTATACCATAGCGGGATGTTTCTGGGATGAAGAGAGAGTCAGAAGCTTCACCGATCACTCCTCACACTTGTGACTAACGATGGCTAAGTCGACTACAGTATGTAGGCTCTGCTCTCTGTTGCTGGCTGTCGATGGAACTTCCTAGGTTGCCTAGACTGAGCTAGTAGCAAGACAATGTACATGTCAACTCCGATGCTTGCTTTTGCACATAAAGCCCATCTTCCTTAATCAGTCACGTAAGACTTTGAGTCGTAGTGAATCCGACGGAGCTCGGTAGGAAATGGGTATCTCTCATACTGCCCCTCTACAATCAATGAATAGAAGTGGAGGAGTCGCTCTAACATTCCATTGCCACCCCAATGGAAAACATCTCCGACATCCACTTTAGGGAAGAACCGTTCTGCGAAAACAGAAATAGACGGTGATCTCATACTCGAGTCGAGGTACATTATTGAGTTGGGTCGCTTTGAGACCCGCGCGGAACCCTGGAGGAATGACATGAAATTAGGTGATCTTACAACTCATGCTCAACACCTTGGTTCCGTAAGAGTCCTCGTTCCGCGACTGTCTCACCACTGCGAGTCATGAAACTACTACTTCGATTCGGCATTGTACGTAACTTGACTCCGAGGTTGTAATGCATTTCGTTACCCCAGACACGAAAATGAGTAGAAGAATTCGGCACTTCAGGCGATAGAGTTCAGCCACAGTATGGGGTAACAAGGTACCCGGTCCAATCAGGGTTGCTGTAAGACTTGCCGATGTGTAGGAATTGTTTGAGAGTTGAGACATGAATGTCTCATGATTTCCCGCGCTCTGCAGTAGAGGATTTAGGCCCAATCATCTGCAATAGTTCCGCAGATTGTTGCGAAGTTTTGCCGAAACACTGCAATCTTGAGACATGCCGACAAGCTCAGCTGAAGCCTTAGCCATGAGACTCTTGTAGATCCACGGCTCTTCCCTTGACTATCTGAGATGCCTCGGATCGGTAGTTGATGAAGATGAGGCCCTGCAAGGCTTCCGAATATGCATACTTCGGAGATGTATCCAAGTTACGGACATTCTGAAGGGATATAAAGCGCGTGCTGCGCATGATGTTGAATGCAGTACCAACAGCATCTTCTTCTTCCAGGTCGTCAAGACTGCTTCCATTCATTCTGGCATTCCAGATCAAACCCTAGCCTGACTTCCTCACCGGCATGTCTCTGCGCTCTCTCTTCGTAGCTGGCTTGGCCACCCTGGCATTGGCGGTGCCTGCCCCCCAGATTCAGGCCCGCCAAGGCATGAGCTCTAACGAGCTCGAGAGCGGGCCTTGTCGTGATGTGACTTTTATCTTTGCTCGAGGATCGACCGAGCAGGGCAACATGGTATGTTTCTCGACCAGGAGTTCACTGAGTACGTGACAGACTTGACGATCATAGGGGTTGATCGTGGGACCTGGAGTCTGCAGCTCGCTGAAAAAAGATCTCGGCTCCGACAAGGTCGCCTGTCAGGGCGTAGGGGGCGCATATACCGCTCAATTGGCCCCGAACTTCCTTTCTCAAAACACCAATCAGGCATCCATCAATGCGGCCACGGATATGTTCGATCTGGCTAACACCAAGTGTCCGAATACGAAGATCGTGGCCGGTGGATACAGGTATATTATCTGCATCTGAAACGGTGAAGACCGCAGCTAACCTGAAATAACAGCCAAGGTTCTGCTGTCATCGATAACACAATTCAGGCGCTTGGCAGTGATCTGAAAGCTAAGGTCAAGGGAGTGGTTCTTTTTGGATTCACCCGGAACGTGGCTGACAAGGGTCAAATTCCGGGTTACCCCAAGGACCAGACCAAGATTTATTGCGCTGTCGGTGATATGGTTTGTGTTAATACACTGATCATTACCCCTGCCCACTTGACCTATGGGGCCGACGCAGGTGATGCTGCTAAATTTCTTGCTTCGAAGGTCCAGGAATAATCGTGGATCATGATGACAATGTCGACTGACTAGAGGAAATGATTGGAAAGGCTGGTCTGTCCATAGTCATATATGTCGACATACCTATGAAAACAAGTTCAGGAACTTGTTGTTCGATTCAGAAATGATGCAGCTGTTTGAGAGTCTATTATTTTTAGGTCATGCAATTGTTTATATTCCTAGCAAGAGTTACATTATAGAGACATGTGACAGAGGGCCATCTCGGGTATCAACATGGATTCTGACTAGACTCTCTCTGCACACATCTCTGCTAAGCTTGAAACAGAACTCACTCATACGCTTGCGTTCTTTGAGAATTCTCGTATCAAACAACTGACAGTCTTAAAAACAAGAAGTCCTTGATCTTTTTACGCGATGCTTTTGACTCTGTGACTCTCTCTAGCTTTGATCAACAACCCCGAAGTGAAGGTGATCTCAACTAACCCCTGGCTCGTCTCACAATGCCACAACCCATGCAGACAAGACCCGATTCGGCATAAGGCGAAATAAGCCCAACAATGTACCTTGACCCTAGAACCCTTACACTTACGTTCAATCAATCTTGAGGAAGTTGACGTGGCTGACTTAGAAGGTAGGAACGGGAACTTTAAGCTACGAAGGCAAGCAGAATAAGTCCCAACGTATGACATACGACGAACCGCGAGATACGCTTCCAGCAAGATACTGCAGTTTAGCCGACAGCACACATATCCTGCGATTTCAAATTGTCTGGGCATTTGTTCCCTCATGATGCAGCACCTACGATGTTTGCGCTACGTATATGCGAGATTGTGAAGGAGCTCGAATCAAGTCAACTATATCGTGCTTCACCACAAGAAGCAGAAGCTATGGCGCAATACATCATAATAATGGCGATCTGGGAAGGTTCTTGGACAGTCCGTATAAGGGCCGAGACTGCTCTTAGGGCGGCACCGTTATTGGTTCCGCTTCTTGGCTTTCCCGGAAGCTGACTGGGCAAGACTTTATGAAGCGTGTAATATTGGTACGAGTATTCAGTCAGGCTCATATTCAGCGGCACCAATGACGCTCCATGCAGAAAACGAATTTGTGGCATTTCGGGCAATTACCATGTACAGGGTTGTATTCCTTCACTGGCTCTCAGGGCTCCCAACTTCTATCAGAGTTATGCCACCGAATGATGGCGGGTGTGAATATGTCGATAACGTGGTGGGGGGACGATCTGGGTGATAACGCTCCGCTACTGGAATATCACGACATCACCGACAAATGAGCGTGGGTTATGCCTGCCAATAAGGAGGGATATAACCCACGTGCTTCTTGACCGAATCTGAGATTTCAGCTTAATAGGTGCAACAAGGCAGTCAAATCTCGTTTACAAAGTCTCGCTCTCCTTGTTTCGTCGCTCTGTCCGCGTGCCAATTCTTTCAGCAAAACCAGGTAGCCTGAGAGGTTGCATGCGGCGGCCAATGGCGGCAAAATCAAACAAGGATGGAGTCCCTTTTCAGGCGGAAAGTCAGGTTTGGGACGAGGAGGGCTGTCGATCTCGATTCCCAGCGACTGATGTGGGAGAAGGGCGGAACGATGTGTTTACAGCGCCGTTGAAACGACACCTGCGGTCGAGACATTTACATATGATCGCAATTGGAGGTATGTCTCGCTTTGGCAACCAAGCGAATGCACGCTAACGTCTGGCCAGGAATTATTGGACCCGGCTTGCTGGTAGGTTCGGGCAATGCCCTCAGCAAGGGCGGTCCAGCGGGCGTGTTGATCAGCTTTTCTTTGGTTGGTATCATAGTTTTCTTCGTCATGTAAGTCCTAGCCGAGTCGCTAAAAAAACCATAGCTGATGAACAAGGCAATCGTTGGGCGAAATGGCTACCCTCATTCCGGTTACTGGCTCCTTTACCGAATATGCGCAGCGTTTCATCGATGACTCTCTTGCTTTCGGGTTAGGATGGGCTTACTGGTATCTATGGGTAACGGTAAGCCGAAACTTGCTCTTCTACTGTGACTGTTAGTCCTGACTACTCTAGGTTCTTGCCAATGAATATAATGCCATCTCGCTTGTTATAGGATACTGGACGGATGCTGTACCTCAGTGGGGTTGGATACTCATATTCTGGTTCCTATTTCTGGGTCTGTCAAATCTAGGCGTTTTGGCATATGGCGAGATGGAATTTTGGCTATCATTGTATGTGCCCTGTGGATCTCCCTACGTGCATATGATTGACTATTGCTAGAATCAAGATATTGGCCCTCATTGCGTTCTTTATTCTGGCGGTTTGCATCAGTACAGGGGGGATAGGCCCTCAGCCAATTGGATTCAAGTACTGGCATGATCCAGGGCCTTTTGCGGACTCTATCAATGGAGTTGCTCGAACCTTTGTCGTTGCTGGAACGTTATATGCGGGAACAGAAATGTAAGTCAGAAGGTTGTAATACAGAAGCGCGGAACTCGTGTTGATTGCTTAGGGTTGGCATTACTGCAGGGGAATCGGCAAATCCACGCAAAGCTGTCCCGACAGCCATTCGCCAGGTGTTCTGGCGGATTCTGATATTCTATATTGGTGAGAAAAAGTCATCAGCTATCTTAAAATCTATCTAATAACAGGAATAGGAACGATGTTCTTTATCGGAATACTCCTCCCGTACAATGACAAGCGACTACTGGGCTCCAGTTCCAATGCAGCAAGCTCGCCCTTGACAATCGCATTGACGGATGCTGGGATTTTGCCTGCAGCTCATCTGATCAACGCGCTCATTGTGATCAGCGTCATATCTGCAGGAAATGGTTCCCTCTACGTAGCATCTCGCACTTTGCTCTTCATGGCTCGTAATGGCAAAGCACCTCGATTCATCGGACGCACCAATGGAGCGGGGGTACCCTGGGTTGCTTTGATATTCTCCAATCTTTTCACCTGTATTGTGTTCCTGACTCAGTCCTCGGGGGCCGGAAAGATCTATTCGGCCTTGATCACTTTGTCTGGTGGTGAGTTGGCTTCTCGTCCTCCGATTCTTGTCTGTTAACGAGTGACAGTGGCGACATTCATCGTCTGGGCCGTAATCGGAATCTGCCATATTCGCTTCCGTCGAGCCTTGGTCGTGCAGGGAGAGGATCCTGCAAAACTGCCTTTCAAGGCGTGGCTGTATCCGTGGGGCACATACTTCTCTGTCGCACTGAACATCTTCCTGGTATTCTTCCAAGGTTACACGGCTTTCTTAAATCCCTTCAGCGCGGACGATTTTGTGATCAACTACATACTGCTTCCTGTGTTTGCCCTGTTTGTTTTGGGTTATAAGTTTTGGCACAAGACCAGGTGGGTGAAGCTAGAAGAGATGGATATCTGGACAGGTAGAAGGGAGTCACCAGACGTAGACGTGACGGACGAACCGCCAGTCAAGAAACAAAAATCATGGTGGGCTCGGGTATTGGCCGTTGTCATTGGTTGAGGATTTTATATAGAGTAGAATGAATCGATGAATTTTGGACGAATCCAAACATGTAGAGATAGCTCAAGTTTATTCAGTTGCGGCTTGACACTTCAGACCTCGGCTCCTGCTGTCGTACGCGTCAGCTATCGGCCTGTAAACCTGGATCAACATGATGAAGTTATTCCACCAACAATCGACCGTATACAAAGAGAAGCTGCAGATATATGTGCATAATCTAGGTAGACAGCTCGGTTCTGAAGAGGGTTGCAAACAAGGTCCCTGATAAAGGTGAGTGGTTCCATGTTAGGATGCGGGCCGTGATTGCGGATTCCGTCGGAGATCCAGTGGACGAGCCTTCTCATATTTGATAAGCTCGATTTCCAGTCGATGATGTTCGTCGTGGGAAAGTGGGTGGGTGAGAATGATTCTCTGGAGATATTAATGACTCCATCGGACCGGCATGTACGAACAGATGAAATTTGCTTCGACATGGAACCATTCTGGTATACTCTGTTTGAGGACCTGAATTCACGGATGAAGCATCCCCACAAAGAGCACTCCAAACCATCAGATCAACACCGTGATGTCCAGAATGCCAGGTGATTGGACAATTCTTGTCAAGTTATTCTGCAGACCATCGACTAGCGTCTCGGATAAGCACCAACTGATAACCTCCTCACATCGAATCAGGCCGCGCTCTTCGCCAACGGGATCACAGCGACGGGGGTCTCCATTCTATCCCCCGATACTTTGGCCGCCATTCACTGCATCACGGGATATGGACCATCCAACCACAGACACTGAGCAAGCTACGATCCTCTTTGACGGGGAGACTGGACTGTTTCGAATTGCCGCCAAGGGGCCGTCGTCATGCAGAATTCCAGATCTGATCGGCATTCTGGCGGGATCGGCATCACTTCTACCGCATCGGTTATACAGTGTTGTTGCGGAGAGCACCGAAATGTAACCCCGTATTGACTATCCTATCGCGATACGCGGCTGGCATGATGCTGCACAATCTACAACGTCGGAGAATCCGAGCGACCAGCGATGTCTAGGTGACTAGTAAACGATAATATTTAAGCCTGGCATTCCGCACTGGATCTCAGAGCTTCGTACCAAGGAACACAGCTCAGATCAGAGACACTCCAATATTCTCCACTTCTCCGCCGATCAAGATGTTGTACAAGAAGGTACGTCGATACGCCTTTATACCACGGCCACGATAAGCGTTTCACCGTCCTAACAAACCCAATCAGATCATCGCCGTCGCAGCCCTGCTGGTCGCCCCTGTCCTTGCCGCCCCTACTGAATTCGACACCCGCGCCTGCGACTACACCTGCGGCAGCAACTGCTACAGCGCGAGCGCCGTGAGAGCCGCCCAGGAAGCCGGTTATGAGCTCTACTCCTCCGACGAGACCGTGGGCAGCAACAACTACCCCCACAAGTACAACAACTACGAGGGCTTCGACTTCCCTGTCTCGAGTCCCTACTATGAGTGGCCTATCCTGAGCTCCGGAAAGATCTACAGCGGTGGTTCCCCTGGTGCGGACCGTGTCGTCTTCAATAGCAAGGATGAGCTGGCTGGTCTTATTACACATACCGGGGCCAGTGGAAACAACTTTGTCGCTTGCACTTAGGCTGAGATTTGGACGGCTGCTGGCGGCAGACGACTGTTGTTAATATCCTTGTTCTAAGTTCGGTTCAGCGAGGACCCTTAGACCCTTAAAATCGATCTAACAATGATTCATACCCGTGATTCATTTCATGCCCTTCAATAGGGGTAGTTTTCATACTTGGACAAGTCTTCTGAGAAGGTCATATATGATAGATTTGAGTCCTTTCAAGCATATATTCTCCCAGCCGTTATAGCTAAGCAAATCCAGGATAATCTGCAAAATATATGTCTTTTGGCTTGAGGCTGCAAAAATAGCTTTAACAAGGAGATGACTCCATTGTCTCCCAGCTAGGTATATACTCTTATGGACGCTTCTTCGAATCTCGCTTTTCCAATTTGCTATAGTTGTCTACTTGATATATGTATAAAGTGACGCCTCATACGGAATCGTGAAGACATATATTAATCCTTGGTGCATCGGTGCAACACTGCAAACAGCATAGTAAGAGTGTCTGTCTTATCTGCGACGGAGCTGAGCGATATCTCCCAGTCTACCAATCATGGACCAAACAGCCATCTTGCTCGAGTGGGAACTACTATCAAGCGACTCCTTGCCTATCAAGTGCTTGATTGCTTATCTATGTGTTGACACCCCACCCCACATCACATGGGCTCTATAACATCTCTTTCACGCTCACGAATATGAGCCGTAGCATTCCATCAAGTCACTATGCCTGTCCATCTTGCCAAAGGCGCAACACGGTATTCTACCCTAGATAAAGAGCTTACTAGGTGTGTAGGATGTCAGGTCCGTGATACCACAGCAAAGAAGCACAGTCGACTCCAAGGGCAAAGAAGGTATGACAAGGGAAGGTTGTTACGGAGTTCCACAAAGAGATACAGGCAATATTTCAGTAAGGTGATATCGCTACAGGATGGATGGCTAACGAACACTGTGGTCGACAGGTCTCCCCTTTCCTCCTCTGCCTTGAAGCGCAATATCTGCCAACGAATGTCTATTTGATTATCATCGCTTGCTTGAGTGACTATCAGCGGGTGACAGCTTCTACCTGGACCAAAGAATCTAATACGTGGTGGATATCATCCGTTCATTGGTTTCTAACGCTGGAATGGTACGATGACCTGCATGCTCCAACCCCGAAGCCAGTGATGAAGTGCAGCAAGCTATGGCATGAGTGACTGGATCAGACACTGGAACGACCCGCACGGCAGAGCAGAGTATATGCTAGAAGGATCCTTGACTTCCGTTGACACCTGACGATAGACAGGCATGTGCCAAGGGCCACATGAACGATAACGGGAAGGCGTCACTGCTGTATGGGTCGATTGGTTTACATGGTCTCCCTTACCAATGTTTGTGGAGTGTCTCCGTTGTGGAACCTACGGTCAGAGAGGTTATCCAATCATTTGCATGATTCGGTGAGAGTACTGAATCAGTGCAAAGCGCAGCAACTGATTCAGTGCAGCCGACGGTCTAGTACAACCTTCGAGGAGAACAGGACCGCCAGGAAAGGATGAGAGCGTATCGTGCCCGGAACCTGGAGTCTTGATCCAAGCCAACAACCTATTGATAGGAGCAAGCGGCACCCAGCCTAAATAAACACAACGAATCGAACAGAACGGATGGGCTCGGAAGTGCAAGGCATGATTGGACGCTCGAGTCTATCATCATCGAAGGAACTCGTGGACTCCTTCAAGGAGCAACGTGGTGTCCAAACTGAGAGATCCATCGCTGGATTAGTGGCCACCAAAACGGTCCATCAAGATCGAAAACAGCAGAGTGCAGGATACAAGGGAGATCTTTGAATCGCCAAACGCCATTGACAAGCACACCAACACAGTATGATATTTCGCATCGCATCCGCCCATGTGCAATGGAGCCATTGAGTTGCGCGGACATCGTGGTGCTGCTCCGCCTGAAATCAACCACGTGCTCATGCTGTATTTGAGTCGCCGGTTCCGGAGCTGTCTACCTGATGGCGCGTCTTGTTCCGAGATGCAGAGAATTCCTCGCAGAAAGGGACGTTGAAGCCGTGCTCTCGATGGCTAGTGTCCATTGACTGCTTTAAGAGTTGTCCTGTTTGCTCCTTTAAGTAAAGGAACTTGTTTATCGACTATTGTCCCGCGAAGTACAGGCATACACCTGCGAGACGCCTGGATCACGAGGGAGTCCATGCAACAACGATCCTAAGCCGATGCAGACCATTACCGAATCAGTGGCATATGCCTCTGCGACACAAGGAAACCATCGCGATATGGGGTCAATTCACATCGAGGGAGTTGCCATTGGGCCAATTAGATTTTAGGCTATTGAGAATTTGTGAAGGTTTCCGCTTGGCGTTTCAGGGCTCGGACAGGATTCCTCCACAGTCGAACACATCTTCTTGCGCAATCACAACGTGGAAGGTAGACGTTCCTGTGTGGGAGGAGACGATGGTGGAGGGAAGTGTCGTAAGTCAATTCTAACCATCATTGGGGAACTCTTGTGGTGTCTTGACGCTCAAAGATGACCAAACTCCTGTCTTCCTGCTCTAATTTTGCAAATAGAGCGGGAGGCCACAATCAGTGCTTGTATGATCGACAAAATTCTGTTTCGTGTGACGTACCAGGTAAGGTCATGTCATTCATGAGCCCACAAGGCAGAATATGAGACATTGCCTGAATTTGAGCATCTCGCAAGGTTGCAACAACATAACGCTTTCTGAGATCTGGCATGTCTCCAACTGTGGTAAGGGATGTTCAGGCCTCCCGTTGCCACTACATTAAGGCTCATCCATAAGGCGAGACGATCACATGCCCTCTGTATCCAGACATGATGCCATTTGACGACAGCTTTTAGTTTCTTTCTGCCATCACCCCTCTTCAACAAATTATATTAAGGGGCGACCAATGACGATCTTTGGTACGAGAAAGGCCGAACAGGCCAACAGGACAGCTAAGCATTCAACTCTGTGAACGCCGCAAAGTAACCATTTTCGTCCCTTGGTCGAGTCGCGGAAACGAAGGAGGCTGGTCTAGCGGATGTTGGCGCTGACTGATGCAGAATTAAGAAACCCTTATGTGAAAACTTGGAATTACAAAGTGTATTATCGCCACCAACCGGCTTCTGTTCTATGTTCTGACTCGTCCTTGCATCAGTTGCCCTGGATAAGAGTCGGCCCTAACGGCCGCCATCCTGCTCCTGGCGAGGTCTTGCAGCCCAATCAACAATTGTGCAATTTCAGGCCAGGACAGACCATGTCCCATTGGGAAAGCTGTGCGAACGTCCCGTGACCGAACCGACAATAATGGCGACAGTCGTATGGCGAATTTACAGAGTGTCCAGATTCCGGACTTCAGAACGCCATGCATGGTATCGAGGGGTTTAGAAGACATAGGTCGAAGTTTCGAGAATGGGCATCAATCTTCAAGAAAGAAACCGACTTTTCAAGGCCAGTCCTTCGTGCCGCCAGAACCTGAATTACTGCAAGTCAGCCGAACTATTGAACCATGACAGACAGCTTGGTATTTTGGACTAAGCTCAGTGAAGGCTGAGACTGTGCACGGCTCCTGCAGCTTGAAGTCTGATCCTGAACCCACTCTACTATAGTCTGTAATCCTAGTTGCTGCTAGTGCGGAGTTGATGCCGATGTTGGTCAGGTCTTACTATTGACACTCATTTACTACCATGTCCCTGTGCGAATGCATCACACCAATCATGATTGTGGAATGATAGCTGTCTGCCAGGTACGTCTCGAAAGCAGTACTCTCCGTCCATACTTAATAGTCAACCACAGCGCTCGTAATTCGCGGCGCTCAAAAGTGCGCACAGAAATTTTTTTCTTTCCAGGGACCCCCGGCTGGCCATTGGGCGGATCCAAATTTCCGCCACATTCGCAAGCTTACCATCACAGAGGGTCCAAAACTCCACGGCCAGGCACGAGGAACCGAGGTGGATAATGGATTTCCGAGGGGAAATACGGGGTAATACGATAATCTCACTTGAGAGCGTGGAACTCGATCGCGTTTTAGGTAGTATCGAAATCGGAGATCAAACACGCATTGATAAAGAATGAGACAGACCAGGTGCAGATCCCCAAGTGAAGCATTTGTTGTCACAGCAGAGGAAGGCGGGGGAAGCCACTTGCATTATTACTAGGCAATCCGCACCCAACATCATACCACCTTGTAAGGCATCTTTAGACATAGAAAAATTGAGCAAGTAATTTCCGGATCCTTGACTCTGGGCTCAATAGTGTGCATCAAGTGACTGAAAAGTTGGACTTTGCCACAGAAACTGCGAGGAAGATCAACCAACAGAATCATGGAAAGAGCCAGTGAGAGTGGGCTGCGGGGTAACATTCTCCAGTGTCTCACTCTTCTTGTTGTGTCATCCAGTCATTCCGCACCTGCACTACTCCGTAAACAACATCGCTTAGGACGAACCCGAGTTCCGATAGAGGAGCAAATGAGGATCTGGGGGCGGACCTGGGGTTATGAGTTATGAGGTGCTAGCCAGTCCTTACTGTTTATCCATTAGTGCATATTGACTAGGCCGTTTAGTGCAGGGACTCTACCCAATCTCGAACGCGAAAAAGATCAATGTTGCAGCGCTAACATGGTAGCGACGGAGGACTGTCCTGTTCGGGTATGACTGCGTGGTTGTTCCTTGGGTATCCATGGATAATGACCAGAGAAACAGTCTGCTTTTCCAGTCCTCTCTCGCCAGCGAGCAGCAACCTAGGCAGAGGATCAACAGACCATTGTCATACTGTCGCCTCGAATCAAACAGAGTCCAGACCGACGATCTTGCCCCATTTATCCAAACAATGATTAATCCCTCGTTGCGCTTCCCCGGATCCCCGTCACTCATCCGTGATTGGCGACAAGAGATCCGAAAGT
This sequence comes from Aspergillus fumigatus Af293, assembly GCF_000002655.1. NCBI lineage: Eukaryota > Fungi > Ascomycota > Eurotiomycetes > Eurotiales > Aspergillaceae > Aspergillus > Aspergillus fumigatus. Next base: position 910,860 of record NC_007197.1, read on the forward strand.
ACCTCTTTGTAGCATCAGAGTCCGGTGCAGTACGTACACAGGACGTACTTGGAGGAAGTGGCCATGATCTAAGAATAGTCATACATGGCTAGACTCTGGGAAGCTGCCCCTGATCGCGACTTTCCTCGGTCCCGAGTCCAAGTCCGTAGATTGCTTCCCCTCGTGCATGTGAGGTATAATCTTAAATCCCTGTACTGGGACCTATATATACAACCTCCCAGGTTCACTGCTCCATCCCTTCTCCCTCTTTGTCTCTCAGATCCCAGAGAAAGAACACTCAGACCCAGTCTTTCGCTTGCTCGATCGATCCCATTCGTTTGGCTCACTCGAATCTGTCCATCTATACAGCCACAGTTTTAGATACAACTAATCTCTAATACTACCCTTCGTTGGTCAAAATGCGTTTCTCTGCCCTCCTCGTCACTCTCGGCCTCACCGGTGCCCTGGCCACGCCCACCCTGGTCTCTCGTGAGGCCCCTGCCGTCGGTGTCATCTCCGACATCTCGGCCCAGACCTCTGCTCTGGCCTCCGCCGTCTCCTCCTACAACGGTGGTGACCCCTCCGCCGTCAAGTCCGCCTCTGAGAAGCTTGTCAGCACCATCAACTCCGGTGTCGACACCGTCAAGAGCGGCCCTGCCCTCAGCACCGCTGATGCTCTGGCTCTGACCTCTCCCGTCCAGGACCTGACCAAGCAGGTCGAGGGCGTCATCGACGACCTCATCTCCAAGAAGGACAAGTTCGTCGCCGCCAACGCCGGTGGCACTGTCTACGAGGACCTCAAGGCCCAGTACACCGCCGCCGACAGCCTGGCCAAGGCCATCTCCGCCAAGGTCCCTGAGTCCCTCTCCGACATCGCCGCTCAGCTGTCCGCTGGCATTACCGCCGCCATTCAGAAGGGTATCGACGCCTACAAGGACGCCGCCAGCTCTACCGGCACTGCTTCCTCTTCTGCCCCTGCCACTGAGACCGCGACCGCCACCGAGACCTCCACTGCCACTGGCACCGTCACCGAGACGGCCACTTCCACCCCTGTCATCCCCACCGGTACCGCGTCTGGCAGCGCCTCCGCTACCCCCTCCACCACCGCTACCCCCACCACGGGCGGCTCCGGCTCCGGCTCCGGCTCCAGCACTGGTACTGCCACTGCCTCCACCAGCACCAACCTCCTCTCCACTGGCGCCGCCAGCAAGGAGCACTTCAGCTACTCCCTCGGCGGTGCCGTCGTCGCGGCCGCCATCGCCGTCGCTCTCTAAGCGCCCTCTTTCTGACTTTGCCTATTGGCTCTCTGAGTCAAACACAAGTCGGACGGCGGACGGCGGAGAGCAACGCAATGATGCGATGGGAACGTTGATGACGATCATTCATGAGGCAAGACCAGGGTTCCAACGATCGGTTCATGAAAGCGTTATGCGAGAACAATGGCAATGACACCATAGGGCTTATCGGCTTTCCATCCGATCTTTGTACTTGTTAGTCCACCGTCGGGTCCGGGTCGCCGGCTTGGATCCGTCTGTACACATATATAGTTTTAATAATTGATATCTCTGTATACTCGTCAGTGCATTTCTTCCTTCCACATGGCTTAGTAGAGTACATGCTCGATCATGGTAGTCTTCATTTGGGTCTGCATAAGGTTTCGAGTCATCATGGCCTTTGGGTCATGAATCGCACAATGTAGTGAACTTGACAGTGAGAAACGAAATATCACGTCGATAGGCGTAATCCTCATCTCAGGATCGAGACTTCCTGGAGTCTCGTATACTCATCAAAGGTTGCTTTCTGTCAAAGTGCACCGTAAAGCTGTATTGGTACTGCTACTCGGCATGCTTCACTCAATCTGAGCAAGTCGGAGAATGTGCGAAGTGCAGAGAACTGCATCAATGCTCGGACAAAGGTGTAACCCGATTTACAAAAGCGCAGCCATAGACCAGAAGTATCATACGAAAGAATATCATAATTTGCCATGAAAAATGAAAGCGATAAACATGAGCAAATAATGCCGGTAAGAAAACGCTACTGTCCACGCCAGCAGCGGGGTGGGCAAAATAACCCCAAAAAAACGTGGACACGGGGAGAGTCGAACTCCCGACCTACGAGGATCACAAACGACCTCATAAGCTCGTCGCTCTAACCAACTGAGCTACGCGTCCGTAGTTGGTGATGTTAGTCTGGATTTATAATTCATATCGTCATCTACTTTAGCAGACAACTATTCTGGCTGACAGAATTTTACCTACCAGTGAGCGAAAATTTGTTCATTGCGATCAAATTTCTCTTCTCGCTCCTGGTCGAGAATGAGCATGGGACGACCTGTGGGAGCCTGGTGTAGATGTGCCGAATCGGGTGTCCTCGTTGGCGACCAGACCCCATCCTTGTCAACAAAATGTTACTTCGTTCGGCAAAGGCATAGCATGAAGTATGAAGGACTTTGACAAAGTTTCTTCAGGAGACTAAGATGGCAGATGGACAAAGACGCTAGAGCTAGGACTTTAAAGTCTAATTTGCAGAGATTTTTGGTGGTCCCAGTTCGCGCCACCTGCGGGTCCATTAATGCCTTTAAAGTTTGGTTGTAGATGGATTTTGTATCCTGATATCAACTCTATTCGTTGCGCTGGGGAGTGTCGTCTGGATACGGCTCTGGTTGTAGAGAATTATACGTCTTTTGAAGGATATAGGCTTAACTGGATCTATGTGTTGATGATTATGTGCAGCGATATATATTCACGATGTGTTCTTGCGCCTGCGCTGGAATCAAGCCTCGGTTTCGGTCTGTCGATTAATTAGTTGCAACTGATGCTATTTAAGGTTGGAAGTGGAACCCGGCCAGAGTACACTGATGTAGAAAGCACTTATACACAGCCTGCGAGAGATACTTGGTGAGACACCGTCACAGCAATGATCTGTCTAATCCCATGTGCTACGTCGACAGATCCATCAGTGGGCATTGAGAAAGGCCATTGGCATATGCCTCGAACATGAAGGGAATGGATACTCTGACAAGAATTCGTACTTGGGACATCCGGCGCTTGCTGCTAGAGCCGCGAGCATAAAAAGCCCATGAAAGCGACTTAAGGACAGAGCCTTGCTGTGATGTATTCAAGAAGCGACAACCCAATTCTGGATATAGATCCAGAGAGGAGCCAAAACCCACCAGGCACAGTACGGACTCCTTTTTCCTTTGTTATGTCAACCACCAACAACGAGAACGCACCCACTAGTATCCCCGTCCATCGCCAAACCAAACTGTACCTGTTGTTCTGTGATTGATTCAGAGGGTGAGACTATGTCCAGGGACGGTTGCAGCGCGCCTTCGAACGAAGAGGCGGACGGTCGGGATGGAAGTCGATCTTTGAACAATAAGGATGCTTCAACGACTAAAAACAAGTATTGTTAGCATCCTAAACGGAGCACGAAATCGTAATAGCAGTGATATTGTTTTTGTTTTTGCCGGCCCTGAGACCGACGGGAAGGAGGTGCTTTGCCCCCAGCCGGGCACTGCTAACAAGGAGTCGAACCCTGCTCGCCACTCCTACCCAAGCCCCCCAGGACCCTCAGAACCGACAATCCACAAGCGAAACCCTCATGGCCCGCATATTCGGAAAGATCCGAATGATTCAAAACGAAAAATTCTTGAACTCGGGAATTCCGACCTTCGAAAGGTAAAAAGAACTGCTAAGACGCCAGTCGAGAACAGCGAGCCATGGCGAGAAACCAACCGAAGGCAAGGTCCAGGAACAGTAGACAGGCAGTTCGTGTCGAGAGCGAAGTAGGCAATGTTTGCAACGCCGACGGTAGACACCAGTATATCCCAAGTTCCGTGCAGCCTCGGAGAGACCAAAGAGGAAGAGGAATCCGTAGTGTATCATGCCTTGGCGACGAAACGAAAACGCTGCCAGTATTGTGCATGAGACTGAACGATGCAATCCACTGAAATGATAGCAGGTCGTGGGTGCCAATCTCGTCGGCATCGCGTCGTCAGTACATGAGACCTTTAGACGTGCATACAAGCGCCTGAATGTCAGGCATCAACACGACTGGCGGCCCGTATGTATAACGTCCGTTATCCAACAACCTCGCATACAAGCGCCTGAACATCAGGCATCAGCAAGATTGAATCAGAGATTTGTCAGAGCCACATATATAGAGTACTAGTCGGTCGAGCCATGTTGACATACAACGAGAACGCACGCTCGCTGTAACATGGTGACACGATTTTCTAACCCCTATTGCCTTTGCTTTCGATGCCGTCGTTTCTGCAATGGGGGTGCTACCCCGATGCGACAATGGCAAGAAATGCATCTGTGTACACTTGATTGCAAGAATGGCGCCCGGGTCTTATATACTTGTAAAGGCAAATAAAACTAGGCTGCATTAGGTAAGGTCCAGGAATAACAGTATCAAGATGTGAATAAGTCCGTACATGGTGTATCAAGCTTTTGTTTAACATTCAATATGAACAATTGCAGGTGGGTGGGTGCAGCAAGCCATTGGGACAAAACTGAAATAATGTAACTACTTGGGTCATGGGGATAGACAAGACTTTCATAGTTTTCTGCCAGCAATAAGCACCAAAGTGTTTTTAGATTTCGGATTCCCTTGCCTTACATGTATTGAATGATTTCAATGTTTTCTAGTAGGAATTTAAATCATCATTAGTAGGATCTATTTTGTGGAGTAGGGATTTAAATTACTATATAGTAGGGATACTAAATTAGTTGTAATTACTATATACCAAGGATATTGAATGATTGGAATCACCACATATGAAGGATATTGAATGATTCAAATCGCCATATACAAAGGATGCTGAATGATAATAGCATTCACAGGAGGAGTAGATTTGGCAAAGATAGATAAACATATTATCGCAGAGACAAGTCCTAGACAGAAATTATCTGGTCTTCTTGTCAAGAAAGCGATTTTATTGGTCTGCAATCGCCTGTAGGTCTTTGCCTAGCCCTCATGCATCTCATTCTCGATCGCCGTCATTGTCACTGATTCCCAGTCTCCCCATTCCATTCATTCCTGTTTAGATACACAAACATTATTCAAGACCAGGATGACGCCAGGGAGCGTGACCTGGTTTCAATGATTTGTCGCGAGCCTTGTCAGGCCATGTGATCATTTATGAAATCAATGATTCCTTAATCCAAGGGCTTTGCTGGATCATGTAATAGATGACATTGCTAAAAGCATATAGAATTTGCGGATAAATGCACACAGCACTAGCCAGCCAGTGCTTCTCTTATGAGTATTGTTGGACAAGTCAACGTCAGAGTGATGAGTACAGATGAATGTGCTGACCACTTTACCAGGCTGCTGTGAGCATTGCATACTCCAGGGGGTATAGGTATATATGTTTGCTGACGGAATATCTGATTTATTGACAACAGAACCATATACATCGGCCAGGTCAGACACCCTTGACTTTGGTTCTGTTATCTACCTCTTTACCGCCAGCGAAGAAGAAGAAGCACCCCATCAACTACATACCCTGGCACATGTCGAGATGCGGAGTGAACAGACCATTTTAAGCCTCAGTCTTTAGCTGTGAGAGATCTTGACGAGTAACAAACCCATGAGAAAAGGTGGCGAGCCAATCGAGCCACCAAAGGATTGCCGGATCGCGAGCCAGGTTACAAGTCAATATCTAATAAGGTCGAAACTTCTCTGTCCATTGGCCAATGGTGCTCTCTCGATCGCGACCCTCCTCACCCTAACGACTCGGTACGATCAGGTACATTTCATGCACACTGCCCTCCTCATCTTGCCATACGGCGTTGCGTATCTCAACTGGGATTCCCTTTCATACATTGGCAGAGCCCATTTCCGTTGGAATCTTCCGTTGGCTCACATACCATGAAGGCCCCAGGTCCACAATCATAAGCCTCCAAGCGCATCGGGACGTTATCGCACATCGCCCCATAAGGTGGGGTGGTTTTGGCAGGGGGGCCAGCAAGTGCATGCTCCGGATTGGCAGTGAACGGCCCTAGGCTTGGGGCAGTTCATTTTCTTTTCTTTTCATTTTTTCTTTTCTTTTCATTTTTTTTTTTTTTTTCTTTTTTTTTTTTTTTTTCTTTTTTTTTTTTTTTTTTTTTTTTGATTCGTGGGGTTTAGCGCCCTCGCCACTTTCTCTTGACCCTCTTCAAGTCTTGTTCACCTGAAGCTCAGCCAAAACACCTAAACCTTAATACTACACACCCAGTAAACCCACTCACCCCCTGTCCTGCTAACATGTCCTCTTTCATACCACTATACTAGTGTAATATGCATGTAGCTTAGCAGTGTGGTCCCATTAGGCATTGTTACCGATCGTCAAGGCTCCCAATGGAGCTACGATTATTGTAAATATGGCTAAACACACCTGATCATCGGCCTACTGTACATCGTAGACCAGACTATCAGTTATCAGGACACAACTTTGAACGAAGGTGGAGATGCGGGCCGAAGCACCCGCGGCTTTTGATGTTGTGCATCTCAGTTTCTGGCGTGAAGACGCGGCAGCATTTCATTGAGATGCAGAAACAGACAACTGACGAGGCTTGTGACATATTTGATGAGTTGTTCGTTGAGGGCCAAACGTATCAGCTGAGCCAGACAGACAAATTCAGTTCTTTCAATCACGCACACTAGCTGAAAGCGCCGAGTAGCGAAGCAAGGAAAAGGCCAAGCAGAGGGGCACGAAGCCAGTCAATCCGCAAAAACCACGCACTCTAGTGAAAATCAGGCTAGCAGTGAGAGGAGGAGAAAACAAAACGGAGTAGCTTCAAGTTTGTCAATCCTCATGGATGGCCGTTAACGACAGAGACAACTACCCATGGTGGGAATCGAACCCACTGCGCAAGACGGGGCAACGGTCTTGGCCATCCAGCACGCTCTGTCAACGCACCACCCGGGTTTGTTTTGAGAATGTAGGATACTGACTTTCATGCTGACACACGACATGATTCAGATTGCGCCAACATGCTTATTAGTATCCCGTCGGTTTGGGTATTTAGAGGCATACAGCAACCGACACCCGCTCATGAGTCCATGAGGGAACTTGTCGTCGCCGGGGTGTAATACCCTGGAATCAAGAGAAAGGAATAAGGAAGGGAAAGAAGAGAGAACACATTGACGAAGAAGAGGTCGATTAAAAACACGAAGAGCTAGCTCGAAACGCGTCAACACAGGGACGCGACTACGATAGAGATACAGAAAAAGGAGTGTTGTCAGATATTAACGAGACAATAGACAGTAAAAATAAAGAAACGATCTGTAAATGAGATTCAAGCAACCGCTATACATTCCACAGAGGCTTGATTTCGTAATTCTTGCTCAGGAGATATGGCAGATTGAGGGGAGTACGGAGTAGGATAGAGTGCAAGAGTAAAAGGGTCAGTGGGGAGAGGCGAGAAATTTAAAGTGGCCGGGCCGCAATTGTGGGACTAGCCGTTTTCGCCTAGCGCGAATTAAGCGAGGCCATGAAGTGAATACCAAGGTATGAAATACATGCTTCGTTGTACTATGAGGTGTCCTGACTGATTGTGACAACATAATGCGTAATTCAGTTGAGCTTTACTAGTCCTTACTACAGAAAGATTATGATAAACTCAGTCGCAGATTGCGGTTCCCATAGAGATGAAGCTATGGTTGAACGAAGTGAAGAATATGTGAATTGCATTGGCATGCACAGCATCTTAATATTGCCTATTTACACTAGCCTGGATCCGTCGACAGCTTTAGCATAACGATAACTCGTAGCCGAGAAGAACATGTTCCCTGCTACGGCGATGATCAACCCTCGGGCGTAGACCAGCTGTGATAATGTTGTACTCTTCGCGTTGACAAGAGACTCGTATTCCTCGCCTATCTGCCGCTCGGTATCCAATATAATACCACGAAGAATCGACTTGGCCGATGAAGAGGATACATTCATCAATTCCTGGACGACCTTGACGGCGTTGACAAGAGGTTCTCCGTTCTCCTTTTCGGCGATGACTTCCTTAGGATACGAGTATAGATCGTTGGACAATGCAAAATGTTTCGCGCAGGCGGAACTCAGGCGTGCAAGCGCTTGTACGTCGTGCTCTGTAACAGAGATATCCGATGCAAATTCCACGCTACGAAAGATGGGGCTGGGACCGTTAGTGCTGCAGCGTAGCGAGGGATCAGAGTAGCTTACTCAGCTCCCACATCTTCTATCCGGTACTTCACGTAACTCATGAGTGTCGGGAAGGCTTTGCTGGGTTGTATCGTCTGTGACAGGGATCCTCACGACATCATACCGTCCAGAAATCTCCTGCCCTGCGCAGTGTCCTCAGACATGACTTCCTGGGCTACCATGTCAAATGCAGTGTGAGAATGTCGCTCATTATTGTTACACATATTCGGAATGGTTGCATCGAACTGTTATTGATAAGCACTCAGGCATCTAGATGGGAATGGAGCCGGGTCATACATTTCCCGACTCAACAGCATCTGCATTATAAACAGTGGTCAGATTCGCCACAGTACACTGGCGGCTTTACTTACCATCATGTATGAAGATAAGCGTATAAGCCCTTGCCAGAGCTCTCGTTCTCGATAAACTTCCTGTTGGGACAACATTCACAGTGAACGAGACAGCGGCATCAATCACAGCTTCGATGTACTTCTCAGAGACTTTCTGTGACGGGGTGACAAAGATCGCCCGTAGCAAATCTCTCGCAGCCTCTTCCGCTTCCATCCAATATTTGGACTGCAGCGAGGCAGGGAATGATGTAACCCATGGTATTTTCAGACTAGGCGGAACAATGCAATTTGCATGTCGCAGTTCGGGAGAGTCCGCGACCGCTTGAGGGTTGAGAAACGAGAAATATGATCGTGCTGAAGCTGCGGATTGGTTTTCAACGGGGTCGAACGCGTATAATATCTTTCTGATGCAATTCCTATAGTCCAGGTCCGAAAAGTAGCGAAAGCTTTGCGACGTGCGCAAGGAGGATATGTATTGATTTCTCGGCCATATCGATTTGCTTGTCGCTTTCAAAGGCGATATATAGGCACTCAAAGACGAGTACATGTTGCCATGAGCTCGGAGGCCTGAGATGAACGCGTCAGCGCGGATGCGCTATTGATTGTCCTGCTCAGGTATACTCTAACAAATCCAAGGTATTCAACTACAAGAAGATGGAGTCAGATTATAAGCACGGAGTGTCTTGCCAAGAAATTACTACCGGAGCACATCGTTCCCCTTCTGTGTTGGATTCAGAGTGCCATGATATAGTGATACGCCACGTGATGATAACAAAGCTGAGCATATCTTATGCACTGCTCAATGTGATGGATCAGATCAACGTGAAAGATTTACACATCCTAGTGCTAGGGGTGTTAGTATTATCCATATATCCTAATTGAATACCAAAATGGTAAAATAGCTTGAATCTACATATGTCCTTGATTTTTTAAGGCAGTCGATGGCCTACTCTTTCCATTCTAGTGCTCACCTTCGCCGCTCTTTCCTGGCGACAGACCACACAGAGCCCAGAAGTTCATGCGAGGAACTCCAGTAATCTCAAGAGTCAAGGAAACCTCGGCCTGACGAACTGCGCTAGCCAATCAAGACATCTCTGGCTTTTAATTGTGAATAACTACTGGGTAGGAGGGCATGGCCAATATGTCTATCAAAACACGTAGTACTGAAGATCAATGCATATTGCCAAGTAAAAGGATTAAATTCGAAAATTAGGACGCGGCGTTGATCAGCTGTGGCAAACCTAGCCTGGATGGTTTGATCTATATAGTACAGAGGGATGTCAGATTAATCCTGATATGCGAAAATACCACAAGAGGCATCATTCTCTGCTGTCCGAAGCCTTGGCTCAAGCACAGGACAATGCCAGAGCAACATGTAGGCATAGCTGGTGTGATGGTCGACACGCAGTACATCCAAGTAGATGTAAACCCACACGAAAGTTGCTGGTGTAATATCATAGTTAACCCATGGTAGTAGAGAAGAGTCGTAGATCTTAGGAAGCCCATACTGGTTCTGAGGATCCTTGCGGATCCCTGGAGAAATGCTCTTAAAGACATACCGGCTGCATTCGTTGACCAACAATATGAAATAAAGAGATAATACAGTATTCTGAGACTATATAGATTCACAAAAGCTCCCCTTTTTCTGATAATCTCGGCCTGCCACTCCCAAGTGAAGAGAACTCGATTACTTCCAGCTGCCTCATCAGTCGAACTGTCGAAGGAGCAGAGAGAACTCTTGTGGAATACTTTGGAAAATGACTTGGGGTTTAATGTATACAGTGCCTTTGAAATATGAACTGGACAGACACAGTCGTGATATAGGGAGGATGCAGATTCCACTCGCGTATCTGTCTCAGTTCAATATAAGCTGCTCGATTGAATATTTCTGGGAAGACGCGCTAGCTATCAAAAGTACGATCTTGCCGGAAGATTATGCATCAAAACAGGGGCTATGGACAAACAACAAGTTCAGAGGAGAATACCTTGTATAAGATAAGTAGGGGCAGTTTACCTCGGGGGCATGAAGACCCATATATCACAGAATCGCTAAGTCTATGATGATGTCACCAATCTGACACCATCTTGTTTCGTATCCCCAGACCTCATCTTTGTCGTAAGCGTACTAAGCATTTCTCAGAGTCGGGTAGTCCGGGCACAATGCGGTCGTACTTGCTATTTAGGAGCAAAAAGAGAGCCTGAGGCACAGATTGTTCGCCAGGGCTCAGGCTTGCTTAGTGCTGGGGGAGATTTGTCAGCCTGGGACCGACTCCATCCACATTCGCTTATGATAGCGGCATTGTGGCTGATTCCAGTTCTAGTTCAGGGATGCTGGGACCTGGAACTTCTTTCCTACAATCCAAAATGCTCAATTCTTATTCAACGGGAGATCAGATTGGGAACAGCTCGCCATTTCATCGACGACATACATGAACGGGACATGAAGCCACATCATGCACGCCGTCAGATGGAACGGTTGATTAGACCATCGGTTTGTTGGGATGGTCTGTAGCTAGATATTTTATTTGTGGCTACTTCGGGGTCTTTGAATTGTCATGGGCTGAGATAGTGAAATCTTAACACAGACAATAGTGCAGGTACTAGTGCAGGTACTCATGCTGGCCGCATTTAAAGCACGCGCGTTTGACCGTCACCGTTGGATCGAAAAATTGAATCCTGTAGTAAGTGTGCTTTGTCGCCAATCATCTTGCCGCTCTCTCTGCGTATTAGGCCCTTTTAGTAATTAGACTGTGGTGGGTGTAGGCCAAATTACCGACTTCGAGCTTGTTCAAGCCTGTCCTCTCCTTAAATCTTCTGCAGCTGACACTGAACGCGTAGCAGGCTTACCTACATTCGAAAACGCAGCAATGACTACGGCCCTGAGAGCCTGTGCGTCACTGTCCGCACCATCAGACGTCTCCTGCACCTCTGGCACTGTGGCGTTTGCTTCTCGCACCGCCGCTTTGCCGATGCGCAGGCGTCGCAGGTTTTAGTCCCTGAGATCATTGCCATGATTCAGAGAAGAGATTGGTTCCAACAGGGGAAGGAATTACACAGGAACAGTATTTCACTGTTGTGGGGTGAGCCAGGCACGGGATGACCGGATCCCAGTCCTTAAACATTGTTGCCTCTGCCTCTTCTAAGATAAATAGTAGGATTATTGGTCTATTAGCTACTACTATAGGTACTATACATGCATATAAGCAGAGGATAATCATACATATTAATGTAATATGGGTAGAGTGGCTACCCATAACCTAACCCGGGTTTTAATGTTACGGGTTGACCCAAACCCAATCCACGACCGGTCTAATAATGTCGGCTTTTAGCAAGCTCCCCTCTGGGGCATCCATCGCTCTCAAGCCTTTTCGGGTCTCCATCCCGGAAGAGGAGCTGGATGAGTTCCAGGCCCTGTTGAAGCTCTCCAAGATTGCCCCACCAACATTTGAAAACTCTCGGCCAAGCGGCCAATATGGCATTACCTCGGACTGGCTGACCACTCTTCGGAAACAGTGGCAGAAGGATTTCGACTGGTATACTATCTTAGTCCTGTGCGAGAGGCTATAGCTAATGCTCGTAGGAGAGCCTGCGAAGCAAAAGCGAATCTCTTTCCGCAGTTCACCGTAGATATCGAAGATATCAAACTCAAATTTGCGGCGCTATACTCTAAGAAGCCGGATGCCGTGCCCATTACTCTCATTCATGGATGGCCTGGCAGCTACACGGAGTTCCTGCCGATGCTCCAGCTATTCAGTGAGGAATTTACCCCTATCACTCTGCCATACCACCTCATCGTTCCTTCTCTACCCGGCTGTGCCTTCTCCTGGGGCCCGCCTTTAGACCGGGACTTCACCAGCGAGGACTCCGCCCGTATTCTGGATAAGTTAATGCAGGCCTTGGGTTTGGTGGGGGCTATATTGCACAGGGTGGCGATATTGGTGCCAGGGTGTCTCGGCAGTTGGTCGTTGACTATGCTAGTTGCAAAGGTACGTCCTGACAGTGCATTAATGTGTCTAGTCACTGACCATGTTTAGCTGCCCATTATAAGTTGTTCTACATCGATCTCAACTCCCCTAGAAATACCAACAGCAGTAAACTTTTGCCCATCAATGGAACCCCCGGAAGGAGCGGCAGATACAACGCTTACAGATCAGGAAAAAAGGGGGCGTAGAGCGGATGAACGACTTCCTCACTTTCGGCAGAACCTATGCATACGAGCACGCAACCAGACCCAGCACCATTGGGCACGTTCTGTCCAGCAGCCCAATTGCCTTGCTTGCCTGGTACCAACCCTGACGTACTACAAAGATCATACAATGTCTCACAACGACCACAGGTGTGGGAAAAATTTTCTAGATTGGGTCAATGATTCCCTTCCATTGGATACGATCCTCGAGTTTGTCTCTCTGTACTGGTTTACCAAATCGTTTCCTCGGGCCATTTATCCCTACCGCGAGGTAGGACCGCTACTAGACCGGCTTGCAAAGATACTGATACTGATGATATTGTAGATGTTAAAGGCTCCACATGATGCAGATGCAATGCATGATAGGTTGTATATTCAGAAGCCCCTCGGGTTCTCATATTTCCCAAACGAGATCATTCCGGCTCCCAAGGCCTGGGTGAGCACTACGGGGAACCTAGTCTTCTGGAGGCAACATGACAAGGTACGTCTTAATATCAAGGGCCTTCTAGTCATATGTTATAGGGTGGGCATTTCGCCGCACTTGAAAGACCCCACGACCTGAAAGCAGCCCTTTCTGCCTTTGTTGAGCAGGTCTGGCCGGAAGTTGCATCCAAGTAGGCCATTGGCGAGAACATGGCACAAGGAGTGAGATATAGTGTCAATAGCCTCCAAATGGACAGTCTGGAGAGTGAATTATCCACAAAGATGTCTAGATGTCTTCAAGCGCGTCAGTTGCATGCATATCTACACGCCGATGAAAATGGTGGATGATCTTTAGTAGAGAGGTAACCCACTAGGCGCTAGCTAGCATGAGTTGAACCGTATTATTTGGAACAACTTGACCAGTATGATCATAACTTGGATACTTGTGATAAGGCTCAAAGCCCCTGGCTAGCCTGGCGCAGTTTTGGCTTTTGACAAGTTTCCTAAACCGGAGGCCTTAATTGTCGGGCTGAGAGGTGGTATTTTGCCTCTAAGAACTGATTTGTTCAGCGACTACCCACCCTCTCTATATATTTTGCGTGGTAAAACGGGTCAATCTGGAATACTCGCGGTGCAACGCACAGGCAATGCTAGCCTCCCAGGCTATGAGACGCTCTCAGCAGAGATCTCCAGGCTAGTTGGTTCCCTCGGTGCTAGCAGGTTAGACCAAACAAGGGCACGCACAAATAGCACGGTCAGCAGAAAGAGAGTTACTCCCAGTTGAAACGAAGGATAAACTAAGCAACGGAAACATTGGTAATAGCATCTTTGAAGTCCTCCAAAAATCTCCAACGGCCAGTGTCCTTCCAACCCTTCGTTTTCCACTCATTCGCTTTATTCGGGAAAAAGTCTATAACTTCCAACAGACTTTTGTCATGCGCCAAAATTATAAATATGTCATCACTTGCGTCAAACGAGATCATTTTGCTGATAGTCGCCTCCGCTAAAGGAACATCCCGGGTGTGAGCAGGAGCTAATCGGTTATAGTAAGGCTCTGTGGGACGATGTCCTGGGCGAATCGTCTGGAGCACAGCGCCGGGGCAGACCGTGCCTTGCAGATGAGGCGGATCTGAGAACGATGATGGTGAGAGTTCACTTGGACGCGGGAGATAATTGTTGGGTCTTAAAGAGCCGCAATGATGACACCCATCGGCTCCCATGAAAATGAACGTCGAAGGGGTCGTACGCGCTAAGCCACACATATGCCCAATTGCGTGCTCAAAAGTAAGTCAGTACTTTGAGCCGGATTGTACTAGGAATGAAATAATACTGACACCGGGGGCATCCAACAAGTAGAAGCTGCCATCTCCAAAGAAATCCATAGCAGGGAAGCCGCCGATATATAGCCCGGTATTGAAATTTATTTCTCGCAATTCCCGCCCACTATAAATTGTTGAATCAGCCCTAGTTTTGAGTATAGAATGCAACTCTTTCATAGAGTGATAACAGATGAGTTGACCTACGCGTAATCGGCTTCAAGTATCACCCCATCTGGATCAGCGGGATAACCCGGAAGGAAAGCATTACTGAATCCTGGGCCGACGACAAGGCTCACATTGAGCGGAAAGATAGCGGGATTGCCAACATGATCGACATGCCAATGGCTATATAATTTACCAGTCAGTTAGGCAATGCAAAAGGCATGTTGGGAAAGCTCTGACCTCCATATGATAGAATCAATCTCAGCTGGCGAGATTCCGTGTGCCTGGAGAATTTTAGCTACATCTTTCTCTGTGTCCATTTGTAGTCCTGCTAAACCACTGCGAATGACAGGAGGCAGAGACTCCTTGTCTGTGCGAACACCCAGGTCAAAGAGAACCTTCTTTCCCTGAGGGCCTTCAATAAGAAACACAAATGCAGGGCAATTCAAAGTCTCATGACCTGGTAATGGGTCTTGAACGAAGAACCCTAATGGGCAGCGAATGCGAGCGGTGCTGTTGATAACGCTTACATTCACAACCCTTTCTGAAGATGGGAACTCAAGGTTTGGGGTAAGAACAGGTTTCTGCGCCATGTTCCTTGAGAAAAAAAATCTTGTAGGAAGTGCGGCGGTTGTTTGCATAACAATGCCGTGAAGTGCTTGGGGTTATAGATATGGATTATCTGACAAGGGGGGAAAGGGACTATATCTTGGTACAAAGGACGAGGGAAATCAGCTACAATGTTCAGCAGGCTAGCACAATGCATGTGCATCCCTGATTTCCCGTAACAAAGTTCACGCCTCAAAATTCTCTGGTACGGAATCTTCTCAGGCCGATGAGTAGTATTCGCATATTCAAGGTCCCGGTAATGACGAACCGGAAGCTTCTCTTTCCGACCCCCAGATACCCATACGGCAAATGCGCTGACACTAATAGAACAGCATCACATTTGCTGCCGAGAGTTCCGTTGGTGGTGATAGTGTAAGGGTTAACTAGACTGCGGCATGTCCTGGACATTGGGTCGTATACCATAATCGCAAATTGAGGATAATGGATGTTACTTTCATACCACATCCTTGTTGAGGGTATCCCTGGATATCCTTGGGGATTTGCAGACATCCGTCACGTCCTCAAAATATCCGCACTAGTATAACTCTTGTTTCAGTATCTACTTTTGGTCCTTTGGACAATCATGTGATAATTATGCAGATTCATACATTTTAATACCTTTTGACACTGAATTTCAAAGAATAAACTGTCTAAATAGGGAAGTACCTTGGCATATTCTGCCCGTTGAATATCCAGTGGATATTAGGGTCAATACTTTATCCACAAAGTTGAGGATTGCGAATATCTGAAGTCATACCATATCTGCAATGTGTGGAGAGGATATGTGGATGTCCATGGATATTGATGCCACCACACTCTAGGGTCAACTAAGGAACCAATCGGGTCATGGTAGAATCTTAGCATCCGTTTTTTGGATGATGGTAATCTGGCATAGTCTGCAGAAACGGTTTAGACTCGAGGCTTATCCGACTAAACTAGCGTCAATTGAACAGCCAATAGGAGACCGCATTCCTAATCAAGTTAGCCCACCATAGAAATGCAGCCGGGCTACGGAGTATATGTATATGATAACAGAAGAATGTGCCTTGCCATGAATAGCAGTGCTATGATTAGATATGGATCACACGCCTCTAAAATGATCCGCGCTTTGAAAAGGCTTTGAGACAATGACAGACTCCTCGGCCAATGTGAGAGCGACATCCAAATCCGGTTCCTGGTTGTCCTAAGGCTTGGTCGTCCCTTGCATACGACTATTTGCTCTTCACACAACTATGGCTCTGAGAGATGCTGTGATCAGGTGCATACACTCTTGTAAAGTTTGAAACGCTAATCTTTCTTTACAGTAAGATAGTGTATAGGGCGTATGACCATTAAGCTGTCACCTCAGTTCTACCTGTTATAGTTTATAAAATTGTTATAGTTTATAATTTCTATTTGCCATATAGCAGAATCTCCGAAAAAAGATAGCGCAACGTAGATTGCAAGTTCGCTGGAACCTCTATGTGACTGAACTTTATCTTTTCTTCAGACAGCACTCACTCAAAGTATTTAAAGTCCTGAGTGCCCCTCACCTTCAACCAAAATCAGCAGTCGCGCCTTGCGTCCTCTTTTGCTCGTTTTTCGGTTACGCTACGACGGTGAACTTCCCACAGCCCAAAGTTACTCCACTGCCTCCGGGTATCGATCTTCGTGGCAAAACAGCTTTGGTTACTGGAGCCAGTGCAGGCAGGTATTGGGTTGAAAACAGCCCGACAACTCCTTAAACTCCATCTTTCTCATCTTATTCTCACCGTGAGAAATGTATCGAAAGGAGAAGCTTGCAAGCAGGAGATCCAGCAACTTAACCGCCAAGCACAAATCACAGTGCTTGAGCTCGATATGAACAATTACAATAGCGTTCTGAGCTTTGCGAAAACTCTGGAGGAAGAGGTCCCTACAGTCAACATTCTGCTACTCAACGCGGGAATCGGACTTCTGAAGCTGGAGCGGAGCCCCAGTGGACATGATTGTGTCACCCAAGTGAACTACCTGTCCAACGCCCTTTTGATTGCTGCACTGTTGCCGTACCTCAAGGCATCCTCAGAAACCTCTGGCGTTCCTTCTCGTATTACTTGGGTAGGGAGTCGAATGTACTTTACCACGAGTCTGGAGGAGAAAGCGCCTATAAAAACTGGTGAATCGGTGCTTGAGCACATGGATTCAAAGGAATTTTTTTTTCCTAAAGAGAGATACAACGATACCAAGCTTCTGTGCGCCATGTTCATGTACAGTCTCGCTCAGCGTCTCGACAAATCCAAGGTTATCCTGAACATGGTCTGTCCAGGTCTGATCAACACCAATATGACCAATGTGTTACCCTTCCATATGCGCATGGTCATGGGTGTCATGAAGTTTTTTCCTAGCGCGCCCGGTTGAGGTCGGTGCGTGGATCCTCATCAACGGGGCAGTCGTTGCAGGACAAGAAACACATGGAAAATTTCTCGGAGATAAGGAAATCATTGGGTATGGCGTAACGGTTCCCCTTGCCTACTCACACAGAAGCAACAGCCAAGGGAAGATGCAGTAACTAACCAATCTTTCGCGCAGACCGTCCCCGTATATTTGCTCTCCTGCAGGAAAAGCTACTCAAGAACAGCTATGGGCTGAGACTGTTGAAGAAATGAGAAAACTGACCAGCCTACCGGCTGAGTTTAGTTTGTAAGTGTGGAGTTAGTGTAAGAAGTCAATTTTGCTCTATTTCTGGGCAACTATCAGATTGATTCTTCGGATCTATATTGTTTTATTTCCCCGCATTCCATTGATTTTGTAGTTTTGATTATTGATTATCTGATTCTGGAAGACTCTAGCCATGAAACTGAAAGCATAAATATAACCTATTCGTCCTCTACGAGTTGATCAGAGTTGACCAGAGTCCTGAAGCTTCCTAGTTCAATAACCAAGCTTTTCACCTCTCACACTCCTTTTACTTTTCGGGTTTCTGGTGAAGTTCCTTAGTAACCTGGACCCCAATCAGGCTCGAATACGGAGTAGATAGGGCTTCTTCACTAAGGGGAGCCTCCCACAGGTCCATAATTTCATTTCTCCCGTCAGAGCGTCCACAGACTTGGATGGCCCCCATTGTCTTGGCTCGGGCCAACAAGCTACGATATTTCGAGGGGAGCCTGTGACCGAAGATTGCAGACTGGTCTTCCACTGCCAAGGTTGTCATGTGTGACAGTATGTACATTGAAGTATCAATTTAGACCACTGAGCTACCTTCAACCCAGACCAACTCAGCTGATTCTCTCTCAAAGCATCGTCTTCCCAGACGTGAGTAAAAGGGGTACAGCACTGTTAGATAATCCAAACCTACCCAGGATATTAATAATCAGTCATGCAAGCATAGATAGTTCACTAGTTCCAGGCTTTCGCGGACTTATGAAGAATTCACATGCTATTCCAATTCCTATCTGCACACGAAGAAGCTCCTCGAGACTAACGCCATCGCTGTGTTAGCATCCTGAGCTACATTGGCTGTTCACAAAGAGAAAAAGGACTGAAAGAATGAAGCAAGAAAACTTTGACCTAAGATGCATGAGTAGATAAAGCTAGCAAAGTGACCATTAGGAAGGTATGCGAAAGATCATAGAAGTATGGGTATTAGTCACAATTAAATGAGCCACCCTCCAAACTAGGAGGCCACAAGCCCGAATTTGCACGACCGCCCTTAGAGCGATTCCAAACAGCGATACCAGAGCGTCTGTCCTGGCGGGTCATGGATCGCGTTGACCCACGGATATTTGCCCAGAATGTCTCTGATGTCACCCCAGCTATCAATCCCTAGAGCTTTCAAGGTCACCCTTGTTTTTAAGACCCACGTGGAGTCGTTCCAGGAGGACGGCAAGACCGCCCCTATAAACAGCGCCCAAAGGGAAAGTTCCTGGTCATTTTGCTCAGCACTTAGATGTTGATGCACCGAGGCAAGAAGAGAGCGCGACAGAAGATGATTCGGGGAAATTTGGCCATCCCATCCTTGTAAAAATGACGCCAAAAATGCTGCCAACCCTAAATGCACTCTGTTCTCAAGCGATGAAGATCGGAGCGGCAAACCTAAGGGCTTTAGCTTGACAAGACGATATCCAAGTAATATGATATTTTGGTGAAGTTGAAAAACGCCCAGTTTCGGCGAATCACCCGTCATCGCGTTATTGAGACTCGAAGCGAGGAAAAGCACATCCAGAAAGAGATCTCTGAGATTAATTGGCAAAGACCCGAGGATATGCTGTTGGGACCTGGGAAAATAATCTTTGCCATTAGGCTGTGCGTGCACATCCGAGAACTGTCTCATCCCCATAAATGCCCATTCGGCCTCCTCAAGCCGAAACAAAGTTGGCGTGCCCAATTGCAGTGCATACTCAAGGTCAACTCTGGAAACATGAATATAAGTACAGAAAACATATCTTCTGATCGTTCCTGATCGGACATACCGCAGAATTTTCTCACCCAACCCAGATTGGCCTTCCATTAATTTCAATATTCCGCCTCTTAATTGGGCCATCCGCCACAGTCCATGCACGTGGACAGAGCCTTGTTGAAATTGATGCAACTGATGCTCATATTGAGCCATACCGATTACAGCCGCGATGGTAAGATCGGTGATTACACTCTGGAGACTGATCTTTTGTTGTAACAGACAAAAGGTGTTCGAGGCGTGACGCATGGCTTGTAACTTGCCGTCAGGCTTGCTTACCAAGTTGTCGAGGCAGAGGAGAGCCGTAGCCATCGTGCTGTGGAAACCTAAGATGAGATAAATGAGGCAATTTGCTTGTCTAAGCAGGAATATTTCTTACAAGCTTCGTCGACGAACATGTTCTGGACGCATACCGGGGCACTAAGTTCTCCATAGTCAAGTCCGTTGCTTAGTTCGGGCGAGAATCCCATAGAGCTTAAGAACGAGATGACTGCTATCTTTCATCAGCGCTACAATAAACTTCCCTCGCCCATTTCCATCCAAGCTAGATCTTGTAGGGGTCGAAGAGTTACCTTCCTTGACAATCCCTTTGGATTCACCGGGTAGAAGGCCAGGGAATATCAGCCCGTCGTCAATCGGCCGTTCGATTGTCGGATCTTGTCTTTTTGCTTTGGAATCACCCCTCATGATGAACGGGATACGAAATGAGGTAATGGTCGTCGTCGAAACGCCTTTCGTCGATGGGCGCATGATTTTTTTGCCCCTATTCTTACCAAGGGCGGCATGGCTGCGGATCCGTTTTCTCGCCGCATCATTGTGACTGAGATCGTTGTGATTATCAATGAACTCGAATGGCATTTCGAAACGTTGCGGATCACCAGCAATGACAGTGTGATGCCTAAGTAGTGTTTAGGTCTTCTAGTTGAGACGAAATCCGCTTGGCAGGCCGTCATCCGCTTTCAAGGTGGGTTAGGTGTGTGCTTGAGTGATGTAACCCTCAATGAGCTATCTTTGCCTAAACTTAGCGATTTCGACGAATCTAATTTGACCGACGCTTACAACGCAGCTCTGACCCAGAAGAAGTCTAAATATTGCTGAATTGTGTGTGAACACAACATATCTCACATATACCCCTTTCCCGTCGCGTCAAAATCGCGAGATCGCCTATTTCACCTACTCAATCACAGAAAACTGCCTCTGAGCCATAGGAGGAGATGGGTTTGACTAGTTGGATGGGTCTTTCCTAATATTTGAACTCCTGACCGACAAGCTTCTCGCTCATTCTCCATAGCCTCTCTGCATCGACCTTGCTTGTTGCCCACGAATGCACTTCTTCCATATCAGGATCTGCGGCATGGCAATCGCTTAGGAAGGCCCCATTCTGGTTCGCAATACTGGTGTCAAACGCAGCAAAAACATGTGTGGCAGCTCCCTGATCCAAGTCTTTGATCTTCATCTCGGCCATGCCCCACAACCACTTGTTGCCATAGATATTATCCATATCAGTGAGGTCCGCGGAGAACGCGGCCAAATCTTCCCTCCCATGTGCTGCCAGGTTCGTGAGACTGACCCCTGGACATATCGGAAAGGCGAGAAGGCCGCGGTGGCCGAGCTTCTCGGCCAGCGAGACACCCATCAAAGCATTGGCCGTCTTTGACTGGCTATATCCTAGCCACCGCTGGTAGTGTTTGCCCCCGTTGAAGTTCGGATCGGACCAGTGGATGTGGCCAATACGGTGCACGTTGCTAGAGACAACCACAATGCGCGGGGTCTTCGAGGCCAGGATCTTTCCCATGAGGAGATTGGTCAAAAGGAAGTGGCTGAGGTGGTTTGTTTGGAATTGGCTTTCGTAACCGTCCTCGGTCAGCTTGTATGGCACCGCCATAATGCCAGCGTTATTGACCAGAATGTCGATGTGAGGCACGTCAGTCCAGGAATTGACTGTCTCAGCCGCTTCCCGGACGTCGTCAAACGAGAGGAGATTGAGGTAGAGTGGCTTGACCTTGACGCTTGGGTATGCTGTGGCTAGCTCGTCGATGAGGTTTTGCACCTTGGAGATCGAGCGGCTAGCGAGGATGAACATAGCAGGCTGTGCCACGGCGACTTGCTTTACAAAGCTTTCGCCCAGGCTTCCGGGAGAGACACCCGTAATGAGAATAATCTTTCCAGCGATTTGGGGGGCGTACTGGCGCACAAGCTCACTGGCTCGGGTCCCTTGGTTGTAGGTGGCCACCATGGCTGGCAAATGTGTAAGCGCAAGACGATTTCCGAAAGCTCTCATACAAAGGGTGATAAAGTTGAGGATGCTACGACTGATCCCGGTGGCAGGTCATAGCCCTTTTATAGTTACTATCTCATATGGGGTTGTACCTATTCCATCGGCTGGACCGGAGAGAGGGGCGATAGAAGAAAAGCTGCTAAACCATTTCAGGTGCATGGTGCGAACGAATAGAACGATATAATGGCGATACGATTTGGCTGTCATTGAGGTAGCTGTTCCTGCCAAGGTGTGCTAAGTAGGTAGAATTTGCCATATTGGACGCGTGGGCCCAGACGGAGTAAGACATGAAGGGCCAACTGTGGCTACTGAATCCACCCAGGCTGTTCCCGAGCGCGCTAAACCATTTCGGGTTCTTCGTGCGAGCGTTACCGGACTACATCAATGATGTCCTTCATGAAAGGTAAACGTATTGGTCCGGTCACTTGAAGTGTTTATTAATGCTAGCCTATAGGGAGGAGACATGAACAGCCTGTTCATGTCCAGCTTTTCCTATTGCAGGATGTGCAGACACGCTAAGATTCAACGTGTTTTAATGCTTGAACGAGGGCGGGAACTGCGCAACTGTTTTGATCAGTATTGTACAGACAACGACTACGCGAAATTCAAGATTAGCGACATTGAATGGTGGCAAATGGATTTCCTTCTCCAATTGACAAAGCCCTTATGAAAATAGAAGACGTGACTACCCATAGTGTTTTTCTGGTGCGTACAAAGCTTCTGGAACATATTGAAGAGTCCCACACGGAGTCTAAGCAGGAAGATAACTCCGTGGAAAAGGGCTATGCACGATGCCTTGCTCGCAGCTAAACAGAAATTAAGGGAATACTATGACAAGACTGACCGAGACCATGGGTTCTTATACGCTACGGGGACAATGCTCGCCCCGCAGTATAAGCTCTGGGCTTTTGGTGACACGGAGTGCTCTCAATGCCACAGTGAAACTTCGAGATCCTATCCAGGTCCCCTGAGGAGGGGCTTTCACCAATACCAAAAGCAGATCCCAGATTTATCCTTCTGTGCCACAAGACATCAGTCTCAGCAAGAGACATCAGAGTTAGACCAGCTGCTTGTGCCGCATACCTCTTTTTGCCTAGCAATAGGGTCCAACTGGACGAGGTTGATCGGTACCTCCAGGAAGGCGAGAACTTGATCCGTCTCTATGCTACTTTCGAGTTCGACTTTCAATGAGCCTGTCCAGGAGTTGTGTCTCTTCTGCCGAGGGCGCGTACTGGAAAGAACATGAGCGCGACTTTCCTGTACTCTCACGCCTGGCACGCGATCTTCTCGCCGTGCCAGCCACGGGCGCAGGTGTCGAACGCTTCTTCAACAGCACTAGAGACATTTGCCACTATCGCCGAGGGTCTCTTAACGAGGAGACCATCCAGGACCTGATGATGATGATGTACATGTGTGCCCAGAAGTTCACCCTGGACAGTCAGCAATACAGCCATCTCGGGAAAAAAGAAGATGCCCAAGGCAGATATTCAGGCAACGCACGAAGAAGAACTTACGCTTAAAGCAACTGAAGATGAGTTTGAGCTTATAAGTGACCGCGAAGAAGAGAAACTAGAAAGTATAGGAGCCAGGGACCAGGCTATGCAATTAGAGGAGTCAGACAGCGAGCTAGAAGTGTCAAGATTAAGGGATCTATCTAGGGATATCTCTGAGGAGCTAGATAGAGAAGATGAGGGAACATCGCTCCTACCACCCCTTGTCCAGTTTCGCGAGAGATCACAGAAGCAATCATTTGGAATGGTTACAGTGTCATCGAGCAGACTGCAACGGTATGAGCTGTATTAGGGCTAGAATAGAAACAGTAGCCATCTTATTATAGCGTGGTGTGTTCAAATATACTAGTTAGTTCCGGGGCCCTCAGTCGCCTTCTTACTCTAGCAAGGGACTAAACCAAGTGATACAGAACCTTTTTGAACATTACTGCACAACTGAATGCTTAGAGTCGCATGGTATTCATTTGCTTCTGCGGGTTACTTGGCAACCCATATGGGGGTTTCTGGGTTGGGTTATGAAAATCTAAACGCACCCATGGGTTTGCTAAGACCCTAACTCGCCCAGGGGCTGGGTTCTTGGCGGGTACCCATGGGCTTGGGCGGGCTTTGGCGAGGTCTACCTATCAATTAGATTACACTGTTGTGCTGCCCATGTTGCCAGGGCCAGTCCGGTCTTCTCGCCCATGCATCGTAGTTTCTCTTGGAACCACACTCGTTTTGCTTCCCCAGCTGACGAGGAGAACATCAGGACTGTCATGGGGAAGAACATTCCAAACACTCGATGAGCCATTCCCTGATTGTCGTCGCCAGTATGGTGTTCAGGATGGAGGCCAAGAACAGCGCAAATATCTTCATGGATCTGCTGAAGAATCATAGCGAGCTCTTCTGACGAGCAAACCTGACTGTCGAATTCGCAGCTAGCGCTGTAATCTTCTCCGTCCCCTATGCGAGCCACAAGGCCATGGACCAACTCGACCACACGGTATCTGACAGTCCGGTATAGGCTTCTCACTATCGCCTCCGTTGTTTTGGTAGATACTTCAAACATGTCATTGAATGCTATCGGTTGTTGGTATGAAGGCATATTTGGATCGGAAGAGCGTCTAATGCTGATGGCTGCCGCTTCAAGCTCCTCGCTGATGGTGAATCCATCCCTGATTAGCCGCCGTAGTACCTCCAATCTGGGTAGTTGGTCACCCGTTGCAGTGATTTGAAATTGAGCCCGCCTCTTGAAATGGACTGCCCGGCTAAGTACTGGCTCCAAAAGAGGGTCGCTCATCCACGGAGCCGTCAATTCCTCGAAGGAGAACCACTTCGTGTCGCTGAGCTCATAGTCGACAAACGTACTCATAAACTGAACCCCAATGTTAGTTTTACCTGGCGCCTCGAAGTGCCTTGAGATCGAGTCGACTCATACACAGATATGGGAGAAGAATGCAAGAATGCGCCTATCCAGTACAGAATGCCTTCCATTCTCGGAGCGCCATCGGAGCAGCATTATTGCCCCACGGAAGTGGATATGACAGCGAAAATCAGAATCCAATAGCATATTCTCCAAGCAATCTGGAACAATTGCCTGAAGAGTATTTTAATATCAGAATATCGGATTAATAAAGCCCACTCTAAATATTCTGATAGGACAAACTAGCCTGAGAGCGAAGCTCACCTCAAAGAGTGAAAACAACAGCAGGGTAACCAGAACAGAATCGTCCGCAGTCAATACCGGGTCGTTCAGAGCGCTATTCAGTGCCGAAATCGCTTTGCTGTAGTGGTGTCTCGCTCGAGCCATCAGTTCGGACTCACGCATTTTGCGGGCCAAGCTAGCTAGCGCGACAGCGTGCACCGCGTCCCGGCAACATGTCGGTGTGCTATCAGTATAATACCTGGGGAGTCTGTTGAAGAAAGTGATACCAGAGCCCATAGCGTAATCGCTGCAGAATTGGTTCCAGCTGAGAATCTCAACAGGGATGTGGACTCCTTGTGGAATGCTGGCTATGGGTGTTCTTGCTCCAAGTCGCTCTCTTCTAGTTTTGAGCACTTTCTCAACCCGCGCCTGCACTTTTTCTCAATATGATTGTTCTGCACACGAAGCATGAGGTTCCAGGCCTCGGGATAGCCAGGACATACGCGTCCGCTCTCCCCGCAACGTCGACAGCATGGCTTTTCCAAACCACACTGGATTAGAGAAAGAATCCACTGTCAGCAGCGAACACCTTGGGGCACCTTGGGACTGCACAGCCAAATGGCCAAAATACCTTAACTCGACGCCGACGGCACGTGAAACAACACCTTGAGCGCTTACCCGTGTTAACCATGGCTGAAGGAACTATTCACTCTGTAGATAGGACACTAGCCCAAAGCCCATTCACGCCGAGCTAATAGCTTGCTACGATTGTCCATAGCATCCCTACACGCACTTCTGATGTAATCATGGCTAGGCCTTCTAAGTAACCATTAGCTCATATCCTCTTCCCTACTTGGCCAACTGGAGGCAGATGGTCTAACAGACAATAGAGCAGCAAAAGTGGAAGCAACATACATACAGTGATAAGAGTTGATAAGATTTTGGACAATCAATTAGGGGACGTAGATTGGGACAGCAGGAGCCAAGTGCGCGTCTACTCTCTGACTCTAATATATAAGGCGGGCACATCTCACTACCCTAAAAAATAAAAGGGAAAGCATGCGGCGTAGGGTCAAGGGTAGACTGTGACTGGTAGAACAGCCGCAAGAATAACAGGCACGTAGTTGATGGTCAACCCTCTGCCGAATGACAAGAGCAATGCGCTAGCCACTGGTCCTGCAAACTGTACCAAAAAACCCAACTGGAGCGGCCCCAGAATTGTCAGCTTGACATGAAGCAAGATTATCAGTTGCAGTAATGATCTGCTCTCTTCGGCGTTTGATTCACGGAGCCATTACGCCTCCCGCGAACTCCACTTCACTTCACATCGGGACTTCGGATTTCCGGCCATCAACCCGACGGCTATCATCACCAACTAACAATGAGTCAAATGAGATCATCTCCATACAGCACACATGCGAACAAAGAAAAACAGAAGGCTCCTCTGCGGAAAAAGGCATGTCAGAATTGCACCAAATCCAAAGTACGATGTGGACTAGAAAAGCCTATCTGTTCGCGATGCAGGTCGAAAGGCCACAGCTGCCAATATCCCCCGGGGCGCGTCGCTGCACCTCAGATTGGGGTCACTGGTACCGCTAACGACATCGGAGAAGACTATACAGCGCTTCTTGGCATACAAGGATATGTAGACTCCGCCATAGTTCCGGCACCAGCGTCTTTGATACCGGAATCCGGCCGAGCTGCGGCTTCCAGGTCTCCTCGTCCTCGTGCTGTAACCAGCGGACAGACCAGACGCCTCGATCTCGATTTTACGGATATCGACTTGACACCCAGTCTAAATGCAGTAGATATTCGAGACCGATGGCTGAGACCGTATCTCCTCCCACCTCTAGGACGAGACGAGATTCTCAAGGCCTACCATCTATTTACGTTGCAATACATCTCCATTACGCTCAGGACATATCCACAGTATATGGTCAAGGATGGCGGTTTTCCGCCAATTATACACCATACACAAGTCAATACGAATCAGATGCCACAAGCTCTGGCCAACTGTTACAGCCTGGTCCGGATGTGGGTGCAAGCGGCTCCAGGAAGCGAGACGATGGTGATGAGCGCTGTCGAGGCGGAAATGGAAAGACTGGCAAGTGAGGTACGCTTTCTCAAGGGACCCTTTGGATTCTAAACTGATCGTACAGACAACGAGTCAACATGACTACGACCTCTTATGTTCCTTCCAAGCCTACCTTGTCTATACCATCTTGATGTACTTCAGCCCTCTCGGCAATGTATCTGCAGTAACCGATAAAATCATGATGACCTTAATGGAGCTTGCCTTCCGTACTGCTCAGAATGGCCTATTGTGTACGGCGGAGACCACTCATACGCGGCCAAATTGGGAATCTTGGATCGTGGTCTCGGCCAAACGTCGCGCCATTTACACCATGTACCTACTCACCAGTGTCTACAATTCGGATCGGGGTCTACCAAACTTTGTGGCCGACGAAATGAAGGGGGTCTATGTCCCCGAAAGCAAGGTACTATGGGAAGTCACAGACCGAGAAGTATGGGAAAAGGAGTATGACCGCCACCTCCTGGAATGGGAAGATGGAATGCTGGAAATATCGGAGTTATGGCGATCAACCGAGACTGGCTCGACTGAACGACGGGAAAGGATTGGAAGATGGGTTCGTGGGGTGGACGAGTTTGGTATGATGTTGTTCGCAGTTTGTGCACATATCCATGGCTGCTAAGAAAGTCCCTACGGAATTCCGAAGGGCACCATCGGAGCTCCGGAATCGGCAGGCGTCAACCTTGTGCGGCTCAACATAAAACACGCTCTCGCTCTCCCTTTCATGCAAAAGTAGAATCCTTCTTCAATTATCTCGGAAACATACCAACAACTACAATGTCTCGCAAAGCTGTCTACATCACTGACCACGCCCCCTCCGTTCTCCAAACCCACAGCTGGCGCACCGCCTCCAACTCTGCCGCCTACCTCGTCCCCTACATCAAACCGAGCATGAAAATCCTTGATATAGGCTGCGGTCCAGGCAGCATCAGCATCGACTTTGCGCGGCTCGTCCCCCAAGGCCATGTCACGGCGATCGAGTACGTTGCCGACCCGCTAGACGCAGCCCGATCCCTCGCCTCCGCACATGGACTCACAAACATCGACTTTCGCGTCGGGGACATCCACTCTCTTGACTTTCCGGACGACACCTTTGACATCGTCCATGTTCACCAGGTGTTGCAGCACATCGCAGACCCAGTGCGTGCACTACGGGAAATGCGCCGGGTGGCGAAGAGTGACGGTGGGATTGTTGCGGCCAGGGAGTCGGCATCGATGACCTGGTACCCTGACAACGCGGGAATCGCCGGATGGAAAGAGGTTACAGATCGTATGTGTAAAGCGAAGGGGAGCAATCCGCATCCCGGCCGGTATATACATGTTTGGGCTGAGGAAGCCGGGTTTCAAGGGACAAGAATCAAGAAAAGTGCTGGGGCATGGTGCTTCAGTAGTCCCGAGGAAAGGAAATACTGGGGTGGATCAATGGAAGCGAGGATGAGATCGAGTGGGTTTTCGAAGATGGCTGTGGAGGAGGGATATGCGACGAAGGAGGAGTTGGAAACGATCGCGAACGGATGGAGGGACTTTGTCAAGGACGATCAAGCTTGGTTTGGGCTGCTCCATGGGGAAATTCTATGCTGGAAATAATCTAGCATCATCATTGACACGACCTTGAACATGAACAAGTGGTACTACGGCAATGAATTTAAGATTCCTGATGTAACTGCACGGAGACACCCTCTGGGAACTGCACTTCCTTCAACTCCTCCAGCGTAACATCATTGGGTACAACAAATCTTGCCTCCAGTCAGCAAATATGTCCAACACCGCAGCAAAGAAAGCGAGCCATACGAAGTAGTATGTATAGGAGGGAGGCTTCTCGTCGAAATAAAAAACGTGAACTTATCTGCCCCTTTTGCTGCGAACCCGTCCTTTGTACTATCACGTATCAGTCGCCAATTCAGATGCGATCGCTGAGCATAACGTACAGTTGTTCAATCTCGCCGTTATGTTTCCGCCATGCTTCGACGCTGTCGTATTGAATGACAATGCTCTGCTTGGGTTACCTGGGGTATCATGAACATAAATCAACTGAACTTACATAATTTGGCATTTTTGAGTATCGTCCTAGATAATGTGTACCAGCAATGTTTGGATGGGCTGATTGACTGTTGAAGGTAAATGATCCCACAGCTATGATGTCACCGCCTCCGCCTCGCTGAAGATGCGGATTTGTTTCTTAGTTGATTCTCCACTAAAAGAAAATAAACACCACCGATGATCAATTACTCGAGGACCTTTCTCGAAAACATACAAAAAGGCAATCAAAACCGAGCGGCAATGCATCTAATCCTCTCTCCTACCACTACCACTACCACTACCACTACCAGTCATCCACATCAGGCGAGTGAGCCCGCTCATGATCCGAACTCGAGCTAGAATGGTTCTGCTCCTCCTCCAACCTCTCCACCCGTTCTTTAAGCTCCTCCTGCTCTTCATCCTCACCTAAAAAAAGTCAGTCAGCAATGTATCAACATAAAACCACATCTGCAAAAAAAAAAAAAAAAATAAAAAAAAAAAAAAAATAAAAAAAGGCAAAACTCACGCTTCTCATGCTCCCACAGAGCCATACCCGCCGCACCGAGCGCTACACCCGCCACACCACCTGCAATGATCTTCCCCATCCCGCTGGATTTCTTCTTCTTCTCTTCTGGAGGCGGATACTCGCCGGGAGGCGGGTAGTAGCCGCCGTCCTGTGGCGGGGGTGGTGGAGGTGGAGAAGCATAGTAGCTTGCTGACTCAGGCGGGGGCCCGCTCAGTCCCCTCGCATGCTCGGAGTCCTGCATGGGCGTCTCCCATTGCGAGCGGCCGGTTGCCGTCTCGACGAAGTATGCACGGCGGAGATTGGGTTCCCATTCTTGGACCCAGCCGAGGGGGAGGGGTGGTGGAGGGATTGCGGGTGGTTGGGCGGAGGGGGCGGGCGACGAGCTGTTGTAGGGTGGTCCCTCGTAGCGGGGGCGGGATGGGTCGAAGGAGGAGGGGGAGCGCTCGGGGGGAGGACGCTCGTAGGGGGGCCGCTCGTACGGGGGGCGGTTGTACGAGGGTGAATCCTGGGGTGGGATGTCATAGGGAGGGCGGTTGTAGGGTGGTTGTTGCTGTTGCTGTTGCTCGTAGGGGGGTCGGTCGTAGGGAGGCCGGCCGTAGGTGGGTTGCGGCGGGCCTCCGTAGTAGGTATCTCTTTCTCCGTAGTAGGACATGCTGCTCGCAATGTATGTGTAGTAGTATGTGGTAGTTAAGGCAAGTTCACTGAGTGATATCTAAAAAGAAAGTAAGAAGAAAGACGAGTTGAGCAGTGTCGAGCCCTTTTATGTGGTCCTGCGGAGGGGAGGGGACACCCAAGTCTATGCATGCATAGTCCATACACTTACGCTCCAAATTACATTTACCATCAGCGAGTTTGAGTGATTTGTATACTGTCAGTGCGTAGAGCCGTCCCGCATGCCACAAGTCGAAGCAGATAGTCGACACAAAGACGTGTATCCACCGGGCTATTAGTTTCGATGGGACCAGTCGATAGCCCAGCAATTAGGCAGATACATTCTGTCTAACAATGGAACATCAATATACTCCATACCTGTCTAGCACTCCATACGGCGTATATCAATGACTACCCCTGACTCTTAGCAATTAAAGCAGCTAATATTACTCTTTAATCCACTTCATGTTTCTATACAAATAGTTAGCACAACGTACATTTTCTTGTAGACTATTACACTCAACGATTAACGCCTGGTGATATTTCTGCACCACACCCAACCATTCCTCCGATTACAAACATTAAACTAAACATATGACTCGTCCACCAGCACGACTTCCGTACAAGGAACCAAACCCCTGACAATCGACAACGTCCACAGTCCCTCCGCTTCGACGCCACATCAAGGCTGGTGTGTGGATCTCACGAGTCGCACCCAATCGGATACCCCTGGACTCTTACTAGCCACAGTAGTGTATCAGCGGAGTGGTTCGGGTTCAGCCTTAACGAGCCACATAGCCCCTTGCCTTGGAGCAAAGAATCAGGCAGAAACACTGTCTTTCTGGGTTGACAGCCTAATGATAGAGTAGAGATTATTCCGTAGTGGATAGGATGCATGATACTGAGTGAGGTATTTTCAAACAAGCCACGTGTGTCATAATGAGTGGCTGTGACTGTGGTCCTTCTGCGACACTGTTGTTGATCTGAACTCGGGGTCCAGCCACAGGCCCCTCTTATAATTTACCCAGTTATTGATACCCACTTTGGTCCTGGAGTTTCCGGAATGTTCCTGACGGAATACACTCCTCTGTCTTCCTTACAGGGATGGATGTGGGGCTAAGGAGTTGATCTCTGAAATGAACGGTATAGGGGTCATACAGGGCATGGACACGCACATTGATGGCGTTGATATATCTAGCTCCAGGCATCGCAAACTAGCCTCGAGAAGATTGTGTTAGAGTTTACGATGAGCAGTGAGCGCTATAATGAATAACAGATATCGGAAAACATTGAAAGTCATTGATTGATTGGATTGGATACAGTTAGAACTCGTAACCGTCATCCAGCCAGTATGAGACGAGTCAACGCTTCAAATTGTACTGGTATTACCCATACTGACTATATCAAATGGAATCACTCATGGTACTAAAGCCCATATATCATGATCGGTGACGGGTGCAGAATCGTACCGGCCCCGAGGTTCACTGCAAATCCGGTCAACTCGAGCCACGGCTCGCAACATCGGCAGACTGGTCACTTCCAGGATAGAAGAAGGCCGCAACGCTGAAGTGCAATCAGTAATAGGTTCAGTTTCGTTAATAAAAAAGCAATGACTTTACCTGATGATGACATAGGCGGCAATAAGCAGCGCCCCCTCAAGATAATTGCTTCGACCATCCAAAACCAGAAAGTTGACTACAAAAGCAGTCACAAACAAGCAGATGGTTTCGAACAGTGTAAAGTACAAAGACATGTCTTTGTCCATGCACCAGCCTAGAATGACCACCAGGGGTGTAACGAAAATCGCTGGGACCTGGGTCAGAAAACGAAATCGTACAGACATTTTGACATTGCTAGACTACTCACCGATTTGAATACTGCTTCCCACTGACACGCCAATGGACAAATCCATCTTATTCTTGGTGGCCACGCTGACGGCAGTAACGTGTTCTGCAGCATTACCGACAATGGGCAGAATGATCAGACCAATAAAGGCCTCGCTGACCGATGAGCTCTCGATCATTTCTGGGATGGCGTCCACTAGGAACTCGGCACAAACGGCGACAAGCGCAGTTGACACCAGTAACATGACCACGGCAGCCGTGCGTGATATCTCAGGTTCTTTGTGTTCAGGAGGAGCATTGTTAGCCGTGACATCAAGCGTAGTTGGCATACGAGCGGCACCTCTAGCAAACTGTACTGCGTTTCCAACTGGGGGAGGACGATTCATGTGAGATGGAAGAGACCGCGTGCGTCGAAGACCAGGTTCTCCTGGAGCAAGGTTGTTCGAAGCGGCAGTGTTTGAAAACACAGTATTGGATAGTAACGATGGGATTGCGGGGCGAAATGGAGACCTTCTCTTCGGGAGGGCGGCAGCAACCTCAGCCTGCTGGGACGAGTTGATGCCATCAGGACCAGGCACAGGCTGAGGAGACGGCAGGCACGGTCGCTGTGTTGATGCATCAGTGTCCAAGGTGTTGGCATTATCTTCCTTGCGGGCTTTGTGCTTTTTGCTCGTTCGCTTCTTCGCTTTGCGGTCCTTTTTGCGTGTTTCCTGATCGCCAATTGACCGTGGACCAAAATCTATCGAGCGAGGCTCGTTCCTTCGCTTATCATCATCTGCTTCGTAGTGACCATCGTCCGCAAAATCAATGGCGATTGAATGGTTCGAAATTGGTCCCTCGGTAGACCCGCTCTTCTCATTCTGCCCTGGACGGGCTGTATCGCCAGAATGCTTCTTGCTGAGAGTGCCGGAGGCAGTATGATTGGAGCTCGTGCTGGACTTTCGACGTCTACGATGTCTCATCGCTCGCTTGATGCGCTTTGCAGTTGTCCAGGATGTCGTGGTGTCATCGGAATCATCAGACGAGCTGCTGGATGAATCGGAAGAGCTGTTCATAAACTCCGCCAGGACACCGGGATGAGATTCTTCATCAATGATCCGCTGTGGGATGCTCGCGTAAAGGTAGGAGTGGGATTTGAGCTGAAAGATAATGTAGAGAATATACACGAGGAGCAGCACCTGCACAATATGAGAATCATAAACATATATGCTGATCAGAACAATGCTTACCACACTGGTTCCTCGGCTAACTTTCAAAGTGTTCCTATCGGCCGATGCACTGTTCGACCAAGATGCGTGGAAAGCAGTCTAGTCATATCATAATCAGCATGATTATGTGAAGTAGATTCAGCGAGATACTAACAGGGAGAAGAAGACTGGTGACACTCAAACTCAAGAGGCATGCGCTCATCTGAGTGACTGTGCTGTTATAGATCTGGAGACAATCAGCACGAGCCTGATATTGCGCTCAAGGTAACCTACCTGTTCCTGGAAGCGGAGACCTCCCAGAAGGAAAGACATTCCCAGAATCAACAATAAATTAGCTAGGATGGAGCCTAGCAGGGAGGCCTGGACGATCCTTATCTCGTTCTGCAGTTGTTAGCTAGATCATCAGATAGGCTTGAAAGGGATGTACCTTGACGAGTGCAATGCTGGTTAAAAAATCAAGTTATTACGGTCGAGAGGCAGAAAATATGTCAATAGAAACTTACATGCTAAGAAAACGTTAGTTATAATGCGCCAAAAAGTGTATCGCAACTTACAAGATAATTAACTCTACGGCATTTCCGAATGTAACGTTGATGAGCGCTCCAACCGTATCTCCCAGACGGCTGGCAACACACTCAGTTGCATGGCTCAGTATACCAGCCAAAGGGATGATGGCAACCGCGTTCATCGCAAAAATCACCGCCGGATTTAATCCTATCGCTTCAACGACGATACCGACGGGCACGAAGACCAGTAGGACATTGACCCAGCTATGGAACAAAGCTTCCTTGGTATGTCTTCCAAAACGGACGGTGCCATTTCTCATGCGGACAACAAGTCCTTGGTTGCTTTTGGTTTGTTCATCTTGGGGGTTAGATTGTGGACGTTCCAGGTCCCCCGTCTGCTCCTTCACTTGACCATTATGTCGAGGTTCTGCGGTCTCCGAGTCCTGGGCCTCGTTGGTTGGTCGTTTGGAAGGGTCTTGGGGAGCTGAGCTGCGGTGGGACGCGTGAGCTTTCGCCCACGATTGAATCCGGTCTGTATGCAAGGAGAGAATGTGTCAGTTTGAAGTTGACAGAATCGTGTCTTTGCCTACTATTTCAAC
Organism: Aspergillus fumigatus Af293; assembly: GCF_000002655.1. Classification (NCBI taxonomy): domain Eukaryota; kingdom Fungi; phylum Ascomycota; class Eurotiomycetes; order Eurotiales; family Aspergillaceae; genus Aspergillus; species Aspergillus fumigatus. The sequence continues at coordinate 945,321 of NC_007197.1, forward strand.
AGTTCTGAAACAGCGCACTCTCGAGGAAGATGGAAGAGCCATGCGAATTTTGCAAAAGAATGATACTATTCTGGAAGAAACAAACTGTAGAGGAAGAGGATGACAGGAGCACTTACGCATGTATTTCAGAAGGAAAATCGTAGATAAATCACTATGGAAGGCAATACAAGCCTAGTAATAAAAGCGCTTTGAGATAATAAAAGAAGCAAATCAAGCTTCGGAAAGAGAAGCTGGGCTTACAGAGAGTGACCAAAGTCTCAGCGAGACTCGGAGAAACAAGGCGTTATATGGAGTGGCTTGGCACTTCGCAACGCCGATGATGCTTGCCAAGCTTGAGATGATCATAATTTGTCCTGGGATAAAGCGGGTACCCCAACAGCGTATGAGAAGGCACCCAAGTAATAGAACCACCACTAGCCTATCACTGCGCCTCATCTCGTTATCAATCACGCTTCACTTTTCTATTTGTCTACGGCAGGTATGGTGGCTGTAGTTGAATGTCATCCAGGAGTCACCTTGAGCTGCTGTCCTACCCAAGAAAACTGTCTCTGTAATCCTCTCTCCTACAATAACACTTGCGACTGGAGTAGAGTTTCCTTTCGTGTGACTATTTAGAAAAGGTCGTTCCCATTTTCGAGATAAATACAGCTAATTTTGGTCGGGTGATCACTGAACGATAATTCCAAGCTCTCAGGAATGCGCGTGGAGGGTCTTGAGTGGATTCTTAAATCCTCATAAGGCTGGACGTCCAATGATTTCCGCAGATTCTCAGGCTAAGATAAAGCCGCCTGGTTGTGATTGGCTGGGAATATGTCAGGGGCGAATTTTCCGTCCTGGTGGTAGATTCTCCGCCCCTGTGTCAGTACCGAACTGGGCAAGCCGCCTCCTTGCTCAACAACATACATCACGTCAAATTGAGCATACGTAATTCATACCAAGCGCAGAAACAATTGCTACCTATCAATGAAGTGATCAAAAGAAGGCATCGTAAGATGCTATATCATGAGTTGTATGCTTGATATTCTGACGACTGATCAGTTCGGCATATCCGTCATTGACACAGTCTGGAACGGGCCAGTCCAGCGCCACTAGCCAGGAGGGTATATCAGTGGTATCTCCTAAGAAATATGGTCTTCGCTAAGGTACTACTGGGCCCGTGTGGCTGACGCCTGAAATAGAACATCGCCACATTTTGATGCCTGAGGCATAAATGTGGCTCATCTCTACTTCTGCTACTTGGGCACAGAACTTGGTCCTTTCTGCGAATGATCTAGATAGTCCAAAGTAAACGTCATGTCAAGGTCTTTCCTCGGCTGAAGGGCACTGGCCGAGGCAAATATATATGATCTGCATAAAACCCAGTTGTATGCGGCAATGAATGGACGCCGGCGTCGGCGGAGTAAGAGTGCTCACAGGCATAAATAATCATGGTAATTCCGCTGGACACAGCACATGGTCAAATCTCATTTGACCTCATATTGAATACCGCAGTATTCTAGGACCAAGGGAACGTGGCATACAGTCAAAGAAGGGGGCGTTTGTGTCTGTTCTTACTGTGCCTCAGATTCTGATATTAGCTCATTCCACAATAATTTATTGTCGGACGCAAGGCCACGATGCAACAAGCAATATGATAGCTCATCCCATCTGCGATTTTCCTAAAGACCCAAGCAACTTTACAAGTCCAACCCAATCCCTATCAACAGTTGCATCGGCACGCGCTACAAGACAATGAAATGATGACCCGAGCAGCGACCGTGTCGTTGGCCAGCTGTTCCAATAATCCCAGTTTTAACTATCTTTCACAGCGGGGAATTGCTGAGAGGCATCCTTAAAATAGCACCTAAAATCTAGTTAAAGTGTCAATGTATTCAGAAGCGCAATTTGCTGCTTGAGCGTCTTGTCTACTGGAAGCCACAGTCAATGTCACCAGGGGCCAAACATTGACCCCTGGGATTCGGAGTTCGACTCAGCTCCTTAGCTGAAGTCCGATATATCTCAGGTCTCGTACAAATCAACTTCGGCAGTATGCCTAATCGTTGGTATGGCAGTCACGTCTCGAGCTGGATTTGCAGGCTTCCTCATGGCACTAAATGTGCATTATCATCAACTATTGCGATTGCCATGTATATCTTTGTAATTTTCCTCCATATAAAACCATACACGAGGCGCCAGAGTAGTGCTGTCGCAGACATTACGACAATCATTGGCTACCTTGAGGCCTTGAAGTCCGTCGGGCTCAAGCGGTGATGTCTCATACCAAATCCATGAAGATATTGCTTTTCGATCTCATATCGCTGTATCCCACCGCGGTCTCTCAGATCTCCCCGCAAAGGTAGAGAACACAGTACGACGACCCCAGATGCTAACGAAAGCAGAAAAACTGGATGCAAAAACCAACTCCAAAACTCCAATAACCATCATAACTCCAACCCAAATGCGTTGTGTATCGTACATCATACTTCCAGCCCTGTCAGTACCACCATGTACTTGATACCTGCAGGAGTACTCACCAACTCTAGCTGGCCGAACACCCCTCACTCATAGTCATCGTTTTGAGCAGCTGTCGACTTCCCCAGCTGCGGATAGTAGAACGCAAAGAACACAATGACAGCTAAGAGCATCACTAGCGTCGGCAGGAACATAAACGTAAAGAGGAACAGGCTCAACCCAAAGGCCACGTTCTGGCCTGGGAATACCCTGCGAGCCATGAGGTCAAGGGAAGTCGAGAGGGGCTGGTGGACATTGATGGTGTTGATGATGCAGTTGAGCATGATGAGTTACTCGGCTTGATAGATAGATAGATAGGAATGTAGGAAGGTGTTGACCCTCTCGGATGCCCTAGAGCTCAATTTCTCAAGAACAACCACATTGGACGACTGCTGATTTTATGCTTCGGCTGTGGCTATCGCCACTCCTTGTTTATTCATTTGACGTGGAGAAAAATAAGAACCGTTTATCCATATCTAAATTGGATAATGGATGCCTTGCCTCATAACTGGCCCTTGCTGCTATAAGATTATCACTGGGCGTCAACGGCGATGATTGGCTGTTCGGGTACACAAACCGAGGCAGCGTGGTGTTTACGTTTTTGATACGGAATAACTTACGCATTGATACAAAATTTGAGGGGTTCAGCCCGGTTCCGGGTATTTTACTGTATGGGGATTACCCACCCTTCGATCCATTTGGCGCAGGCAGCAGCATTTCTAGGACCAGTTCTGGTCTTCAATAGCTGTATCGTAATACTATAGATTCTTGTGTATAGAGTGATGGAACAACTTACCTAAGAAAACTCTGCAGAGTCGGAAACTGAGTAGTCTGGACAGGGAAAAGCAAGAATGTATGTTAGAACATAACTATATAACTACCGCTGACAGAGTAGATGGCAAGCTAGAATGCTAGATTAAAACCACCCATCAGTCTCTACTGTCGTCATGGCAATAACCAATAGCATGATGTAAGCGCCTGTGAATACTGAAACAATAGGCAAGGCCTTCGGTAAGGCTGATGTTGATCATACAGTACCCGAACCCACCTAACGGTAGGGGCAGGAATCGCCGTCACCGGAGGGATCATGTTCGTGTGCCACACCGGCTGGCGACTATGGAAGAAGCTCCCTTCGATAGTCTATGAGATGTAAGGTGAGAATTCCAACTGCCTGGTGTACTTACTGATTGAAAAGGACCATGTGGTTCCTGTCATAGCATTCGACAGCCTACGCGCTGCCATCGGTTGTGCCATATGCCAAGTCAGTAACTTGGACAAACCGAAGCTTAGTATGCGCCCTGTAGGGCTGGCGCTTGGCACATATGCTCGGTTTGCTGGGGAATGGTGATGCCTAAACTGAGATCCACTTGGACAACAATGCGTATGTCCATTGACGAGTCAGTAACAAAGCATGCATCAGGGGTGAAGTGACTATACTTGGTGCTTAGGCCTCTGGATCTATAAGACTATGATTTGTGGCTAATTGAGCCACTGGGGTCATCATGGCGGGCACCTGGGACAATCTGATCAGGATCCATACATGTACTGTTAGTAATGTTTAGAAGAAATATCTTCATACTAGTTAATGTAGCATGGTGCATGGTTCCTAATTAAATCAATTGACTAACGCAGCTCGAAGCACTTCCTCCTCCTCTCCACCGTCCACACACCGCTTCTTCCTCCCCATATCCTCATAAAATGGCTCTTCTTTTCTTCCACAATCATCAGTTTGAGCATGCGGAGCTTGACAATCTTGGTGTCGATTGGGTGATCCACTATCAGTTCGAAGAAGTTGGTTCGTACTGCAACTCCGCGCACATATCTTTATCCTTTGTGAATACACTAACGCAGTGGGATTAACCTGCAGACACATATCAAGCAGTTGAGGTGTTCCAAAATTTGATCCACAATCTTAAAGCAGCACAACTCCAAATCCAAGTCAGACATGGTTATGGCTCCTCGCTGCTGGTCTGTGTCCGGGTTCCCCGGGATCACTTGGGACGGATGATATACGAGTCGAGGTACCCTCCCCCCGTCTATACACAACTGGCTTCACCGACTAACTTCATCAGAGTAAAAGACTGGCTATATGGAATCGTCCATGAACTCCCCGTTGCAAGCGACCACGCCGTGGCCGAAACCCCCGCCGAAGAACTCCGATCAGTCTACCATGCTGTAACCTGGCAGAGACACCTGGGTGGTGCTGGCATCACCCCAGGAATAGGACAGTGGAAGAACATTGCGTCTGCGTTTCCGCTTCATGACCAGGCCGCTAACGCCGAGCTGCTGCGTAATATGAGTCGATCATTGACGTTAACTGATAAGGATCTGGATGCGATCCGTGCCTTGTTTGGCGAGAAGGTTTGTGATCATAAAAACGGCGATAATCAAAGCTGACATTGGCAGACGGCGTTTTACTTTGCGTTTATCCATTCTTATTCGTCTTTTCTGGTTGTGCCAGCCGTATGGGGAATCATTTGCTGGTCATATTTCGGTCCATACTCTGTCAACTGCGCAGTAGTCAACTGTCTTTGGTGCATCGTTTTTGTCGAGTACTGGAAGATCCGCGAGACAGACTTGAGCCTGCAGTGGAATGTCAAAGGGGTTGGAGCGCTAAAGGTCAACCGGCCGCAGTATGTCTGGGACAAGGAGATCCAGGACCCGATCACAGGAGAAACCGTGCGCGTATTCTCCATGCGAAAGCAGCTTCTGCGCCAGTTGTTGCTTATCCCCTTTGCTACGGTTGCCGCTGTAGCGCTCGGCAGCTTGATCGTCGTCACCTTTGCCCTGGAAGTTTTCATCTCGGAAGTTTACGTGGGCCCGCTCAAGGGGTATCTGGAGTTTCTTCCGACTGTGCTGTTTTCTCTCTCGCTGCCGACAATCACCTCGAAGCTGACGGACATTGCCACTCAACTGACGGAGTATGAGAATTACCGCACACAGGATCAGTATGATCTGGCCCAGACGGCAAAGACATTCGTGATGAATTTCATTACCGCGTTCCTACCAACTCTGTTGACCGCGTTCGTCTACGTCCCTTTTGGTGCGAAGATCATCCCTTACCTGGACGTCTTCCATGTCAGGGGCCTCCATTCCTCTATATCCACTGAATTCCAGGTGGACACCTCCCGCTTCCAGCAGGAAGTAATCTACCTGTCGGTGACAGGCCAAGTCGTAAGCTTCGGCGAGGAGGTCATCCTCCCGTACGTGAAAAAGGTCATCTGGAGAAAATGGCGCGACTACCGCCTCCAGAAAACGCAAGCTGGCCGCCCACGCCGGCACTCCAAAATGACCGACCTTCTTCTGATCGACTCGCCCTCCGAGGCTGCGTTCCTTACTCGGATCCGCAACGAAGCCGAAGCGGACGAGTACAACGTCCACGAAGATACGCTGGAGATGTGCGTGCAGTACGGGTACCTCGCCCTTTTCGGGGTCGCCTGGCCGCTCGTCCCTCTCCTCTTCCTGATCAACAACTGGCTCGAGCTGCGCGGTGATTTCTTCAAGCTCACCCTCGAATGCCAGCGCCCGCCACCCATCCGCGCGGACTCGATTGGCCCGTCTCTCCAAGGCTTGGAGTTCCTGACATGGCTCGGCACCCTCTCGACGGCAAGTATCGTCTATCTCTACCGCGACGGGATGAAAGAGGTCCACATGTCCTCCCTGCTACTGGTCCTGTTCATCGCTCAACAGGTATACCTTGCGGTGCGCTTTGCCGTACGCACGGGACTGCAGAAGCTCGGCTCAGGTACTCTCCGCCGCGAAGCCGCCAAGCGCTACGCCGTGCGGAAGTCCTACCTGGAGAAGTTCTGTGCCCGGAGGACGCATGGGAACGGGAAGCCGCGGGTGCGGTTCAATGACCATGTGGATGTGTACAGTTCCTCGACGGACTCGTCCCCGACAGAGGCTCTAGAAACCAAGTCGGCGACGCTCCATCAGGAAACAGCCTATGCAAGTGAACGAGAGGAGGAATTTTGGGAGGGACAGCGCTGGACGGCGGAGGAGGTGGGTGTGAAGTTGATCAAAGCGTTGAGTGGAGAGGAGAAGAAGCGAGAGTAGCCTACAGCTGTACATAGCATCTTTGACCATATGATCCCGAGAAGGGCTACGAGTATATTAATAGCATTATGTGGATCTAGGCGGAGACAGTCGAGTAGCGCAACCCGTGGGAAAAGAGTTCGGGCTGTGCAGGCCTGGAGAACTTCAGCCGGCAGCCCTATAGGGCGATGCCAAGAGAGCTTAATCCAGTAGACCCAGAGAGCCATGTCTCGCATGCTAGCATGTCCTGATTCTTAGGTTTAGATCCTCTCCCAGTGTCCCTTTCTCGGAATCCTTCTCCATTCGGAATCCAACAATGCCATATCAACAGCATTGGCATCATCGTCATCACCATCAACGCCACCACCACATTCGCTAATGTGTTTCATCGTGTCAACGGCATATTCGCCTTCCGTTTGCGAACGTAGGTGAGAAAATAAGGACCTCGTCTGGTCATAGTTGACGCGCGTCTACTCAAGACATTCCGGCCGTGCTTGAATACTTTATATAGGGACTCGGGCCCTCAGCTGGATAGTATCGACGCCTTCTACAAGGGGACGGGATGAGAATTGTCGTGCATCGCGAACAATATCTGCTGAGTTACTATCTAAACTCAAGCCAACCAGAGAACTGGCAGCCAATTCCATACAATATAGACATGCTAGAAACTAAACAAGCCGCTCCGCCGCTTGCCATACGGATACACCACCAACGCCGCTATAAACAAGCCAACCGTGATGCCAATCGCTACCTGAACCATCCCCACCGCTAGCGTCCACACCGACGAATTGGTTGACAGGCCCGCCCCCGGCTGCGAGGTCCCGCTGGGACTACTAATGTTGTGCCGGATCTGATCAGCCGACGCCACGCCGGTGATCAGCGACCCGGACGCTGCAAGACCCGAGGGGACCAGCACGAGGATAGCGGGGAGGATGGCTGTTGCAGCATGTCCGTGCCACAGGCGACTGTACAGATTGCCCATAATGCCGATGGTGAAAGCGCCAACGGTGTTGGCGACCTGCGAGTTGGAGCCCAGCCGCTTCGTGCTGAAGTAGTTGGTGATGTACCCGGACATGGCGATGGTCGACATCACCGGTAACTGTTTCCATTTGCCCTGGTTGATGATGAGCAGCCAGACGGTCATGATGGCCACGAAGGGAAACCGCTGCAGGTATGGGTTTTTGAAGGCCCCGGCTTTGGGACACTGGATGTCGGATACAGCTGACGGGTCCATCAGTCCGTAGATGGTTGTCCCAACTGTGATGCCGTATCCGAGGAAGAGGGAGTAAATGATCGCGTAGACCATGCGGATAGACCCAGCGATGATCTGGTGGGATTGTAGCTCGAGGCTGCTGCATAGCACGAGGAAGCCGGGCAAAATCAGCGCAATGGAGGATTGGGCGATGGCAGAGAAACAGAAGAGAAACTGCCGCTTGCCGTCGATGACGGCCTTGGGAATGCTGCCAAAGGCGCGGGCCAGGAATGAGGTGAGCACTGCGGCCGTCACTTCGAAGACATTCGAGTAGAGCGCCGAGCGAGGCGCGAAGACTTGTTGCATGAGGCCGAGCAGACAGCCGTTGAAGAAGATGATGGGCATGTCAATCGGCCGGGCATTGAACGCAAACGGTCCTACAGTCGCAGACGCCAATCCGTATACCAACACGACGATCCACTTGTTGAATCGCGGCGGTTTCTTTTGAATATCCTCCAGTTCCTGAATAGCCTCTTCCACTCCGATCACATCATGCACCACATTTTTGTAGATTCGATGAGTGTTGGCGAGTTTCTGCAGATTGATTCCCTGCGCCACTCGAACCAGCTTCACCTCGGTCGTCCTCGTCGACGGATCGTCAAATGACATGATCATGCACCCGGGAAAATACAGGTATTGACTGTCCACCTCGAGCACCTTGGCTGTCATCTGCATGTACTCTTCGAGCCGATGCGTCGGGGCGCCAAAGGTCATCAGCGCCTTACACAGCTGCATAATGTACCGCTGGCGCGCAATGATCTCCGCGATTTGCACCGTCACCTGAATCTCGTCCTCCAGTCGCATCCTTCCCCCTTGCTGGAACTGCTGTCCACCAAGGCGCTTCGACGCGGCAGAGAGAACCTCGCTAGACACCGGGGTGCTCGCGCCACTCATACTCCCCGAAGCGCCAACCAGCGTCGACGTGGACCGGGTATGCTGTTTATTCTTGTACCACTTTAACTTTTCCTTCTTCGGAGTTGTGGTCCCTGAGGTCCCGGTGTCAGAGGGTGACCGTTGCCCACCTTGTCCAGCTTGTCCAGCTTGCCCTCCTTGTTGCATGCCACCATTCAGTTTCATCAGCTGCGCCAGAACACCCCCACCCCCGGCTCGATACCGCAGCCCCGACTCGATTGCATTGTTTCCTTGGCCGCCCTGTCCGCCCTGCGTGTCGGTGTGTGGGTATGGCTTCCCCCGCGTCTTGCGCCGATTACCAGACTGGTCCTGCGTCAGCTCACGCACAAGGCGGTGCGCTTCAGACGTGGACGTTGCTTGATGTGACTTCTTTTCTTCGTGAGTCTTGTGCTTGTTGTCAGTCAAATCTCCCAGAGGCGCGTTGCCGCCTGATGTCCATTCATTGTGGTAGACACCGGGTCCTAGGTCATCCCCACCTCGTTCAGGGCGTCCCAGCCGATCACTCCACTTGGACAACTTGCCGTGCACTGTATCCCACAGCCATCGCAGTTTGTCCTTAGCTGTGCGACTGACATCGCCGACGGCTGCTGCTGCGCCAATACCGTCCGGTTTCTTATCCACTGGAGTCTTTTCCGCTTGCTGAAGGTCTTCTTGGGTGGTCCGCTCCTTGAGAGGGGTTTCTGTGACGTCTAGGGATCCATGAACGTAGGGCGTGGACATGAGATGTGGCTGGCCCTGGCGTTGCGCTTGGTCACGCTGAGCCTTTTGCTTCTCCTGAATAGAGCGTTCATCTTCGCTGCTTTCGGGACCACCGGGCTGTGGGTAGTCGACACTGATGGCGGACCGGAAGCGAACCCGCTGTCTCTTCTGTGATCCTTCTCCATTTTCCCCGCTTTTCGGGGTGGTCTCTATATTGGGAATTTCCTGGTTGTCTCCATCCTGGCTCTGCTGTTCAGGCGACCGTGGACTTCCTGGCGGAGCCGGCGGTGATCCGGGGCTTTCGGGACCAACAGAATCTTGGGTATTTTCTGACTCTGGTTGACTGTGATAGGTTGCGGCAGAACTCTCACTCCCTTGTCTGGAGTCAGACATATGGCAATCTCAGGTGACAGGTCTCGGTCGTTTACGTCTAGCTCTTGTTAGAAGCGTCGCAGAGACTTGCCTGTGCACGTACCCGGGCAGGAAGTATGGACACCTAGAAGCAAATCCGTATAATGCAGTTTGATCTCTCTCGTGGTCAGAGTAGCAGTGCACGCAGAAAAGATTCCACGAGGGCCAGCGCGAGAAGGAAGGATGACATGGTTCGCCATCAATGTGGCTAATCGTATCTAGTCACCCATGACTTCACGTATGCATGGCGTTGGCCACATCAGCTTCGTCCGCTCAACGTCATGAACCAACGAGTCTCATCACCTGTAAGAAATAAAGGGACGGTCGTGATTAATGTTCCGCCGGACTAGACCTTCGCGACAACAGGTAAGAACCACCATGGCTTTTTGTTAGAGTGATTGTCTTTTGGCCGTTGTCGACCTAGAGGATTGCATTGAACGATGACCTGAGGAAGTGAGGGGAAGACATCCTTGACTGTGGTAGTCTGTTGACGTTTCCGACGTTTCTATGTTGATGTCAGCCACAACAACGGAGGAAACTCCCGAGCCCGCGAATGACCCATGGTGCATGGAGACTGCACCCAAGTGGGCAGACTTTTCATTTTATTCCGCATGGAAGAATGATATTCTCCCAAGAACTTCTCGTGTGTGTAATCTCAACTGTACTGCATTGGCATTGGTGCAAGAACTTCGAAAGTCGGATATAATGATATGGTGCTAGATTGTAGTCCACAGTATACTATAACGGCGAGACTGTGAATGGCACGAGCTATAGTCAGTCCTATCCATAGACAAGATATAATTTCATCAACAGCCACGGAAGGAATTCACACGTCTCTTGAGGTTGAGTCTGGTGCCTGGAGAATCTAGCATAGAATCGGCACTCTGAGTGTCTGACCATGTTCTGTGAGCTTTCCCAATTGGGACACGGAGACATCAGGTCTGACGGATATACGTTAGTCCGCGGCGGAAATGTGTTTACTGTATTTACAAGCCATCGCCTGGGAACTAGGAAATCTATATGGTATCACGCTGTAAGCCCCTGATCAACTGAGTCCTGTCATCCTTTCAAAGGATCTTATACTCGCCTAGTGCAGCGGCGTCTCCCTCGTCTGCAGGCCAAAATGACTGCTGTCGACAGACACCACTTCCCTGATCAGGAAGCACTTCCATTTGTAAGGCGTTACGACAGCGTTTCAAATCGGGGCCATTTCGGCGCCGTCTCACCACATCGTCCTAGTATTGACGCGCACCTTTCTCTCTTAGGAAATTCCCTCTTTCTTGTCGCACATGTAGTGTAACCCTGTCATGCAAGCCCGGGCTTTCTGCACAATGACTGTTCGTCAAGGTAGAGGATCTTCTCGCCTCACGAATCGGCACCCTTTTGATCGTGGTGCTGGCAGACGGTTGGGCTAAGAGATGGGGGTTTTATATCAGCGATGTCTCGTCCTCAAAATGACGGTAAGACTGTCCTTCCTCATCTATTTGTCTCGGCGTACATTGGCTCATCATCTTGCTAGCATGCGTGGTCTCCTCTTACTGACCACGCTGGCCAGCACGCTAACCAGCACGCTGGCCACGGCCTCATCTGCAGCCGTTGGGGCTCGTGCTCCTTCCTGCAGCGGTCCTGTCAAGAGCTCTCCATCAACCTACTGGCTCGTTGAACAGGACCACATCGGAAATCCGCGCGGATATGCCCCTCATGCAGGAGGGAACTACAACTACCCCGTCTGGCGCAATGTTCTGGATTATGGTGCCAAAAATGACGGCTCTGGCGACCAGACTGCGAGCTTGCAAAAAGCCATCAACGACAATGGCAGCGGTGGAAGTCGTGAAAGCTCCGGCGTCACTCGGTATCCGGCTCAGGTCTATCTTCCGAGTGGGACATACCAGCTGGGGAGCACACTCAACCTCCGAGTTGGCACGCTCATTGTTGGAGACCCAATTAACCCGCCTGTGATCAAAGCGGTGGCCGGGTTCAACGGCAACACACTCGTCAATGGATACGATTCCAAGAATGGTCCCCCGGAGACCAGCTTCATGACGCTCATGAAGAATGTGGTGTTGGACACCACTGCTCTCCGACCTGATACTCGCATTACGGCTCTGCAGTGGGGTGTGGCGCAGGGTGCAGGTCTGACTAACGTTCAGATCAACATGCCGAATTATTCCACCGGTCATACCGGTATTCACGTCCAGGCGGGGTCCACGATCGCTATAACCGATGTGGTTGGTCTCTCTCTCGTCTGCGCCGTGTGGTCGTCAGCTGACAAATATAGCAAATCAATGGAGGTGTCGTTGGTATCGACAACTCCAACCAGCAGGTCAACTTCAAGAACATCCACTTCAATGGCTGCACAACTGCCTTCAGAGCGTCGGGGGGCCACACTGCTCTGCTTCAAGGCGCCACATTCGAGAACTGCGGAGTGGGCATTGACATGACCAGCAACGGACTGGGAAGCTTGGTGCTGCTTGACTCGACCTCGGTCAACTCGGGGACTACGATCAAGTTTCACGACTCGTCCAATGATGGTGGGAACCGCAACAGCCAAATCCTGATCGAGAATTTGACTCACGACAATGGCAACCCCATCGCCGAAGACAGCAAGGGCAACGTCAAACTGGCCAACACTTCTCATGTTGACACGTGGGTCTGGGGGAATGTCACCCCAGGCCAATACGAAACAGGAACTAGCTTCAACACCAACCGTCCCAACGTGCTGCTGTCTGGAGGCAAGTTCTTCATGAAAGCGCAGCCGACATATGCCGAGTACGCTAGTGACCAGATCGTCAATGTCAAGGCCGTCGCAGGCCACACCGTCAAAGGGGACGGCTACACTGACGACTCTGCTTCTCTCAACGCCATTCTGGCCGATAACGCGGCCAGCTGTAAGATCAGCTACTTCCCATACGGTGTGTACATCGTCAAGGACACGCTGATCATTCCGCCGGGCTCTCGGATCGTGGGAGAGGCGTGGTCGGTGATTTCCGGCGCGGGCAACGCCTTCAAGGGTGCCCGCAATCCGAAGGCTGTTGTCCGGGTTGGCAACCCAGGCGACGTGGGCGTTGCCGAAATCCAGGACATGCGGTTCAGCGTGTCGGAGGTCCTCCCGGGAGCCAAGATCCTCGAAGTCAATATGGCCGGGAGCGCTCCGGGCGACGTGGGCTTGTGGAACACGATTGTCACGGTCGGCGGCACCGCCGAGACGAGCATCTCGACCGGGTGCACGAACCAGGACACCTCCCAGTGCATGGCAGCGTACATGGTGATGCATCTGACCAAGAGTTCGTCGGCGTATATCGAGAACTTTTGGGGCTGGACAGCAGACCACAACCTGGACGGCGGGTCGGGGTACACTGTCATCTCGACCGGTCGCGGAGTCCTTGTCGAATCGACCAAAGGGACATGGCTGACGGGCACTGGCTCTGAGCACCACTGGCTGTACAATTACAATTTCCACAACGCGGAGAATGTCTATGCGGGTCTACTTCAGACCGAAAGTCCGTACATGCAGAGCAGCGGTGCGACTCAGACGGCGCCCGCGCCCTGGACCGCGGACTCTTCTGTTGGCGATCCAGACTTCTCCTGGTGTGCCGGCGGCGACCAGAAGTGCCGCACAGCGCTGGCGACCAACGTCGACGGCGGCAAGGACGTGCTCCTGTATAATTCCGCGGCGTGGGCGTTCTTCGATGGCGAGTGGTACGGAGACTACGGGACCCAATGCAGTGGAAACTGCCAGAGCAACATGATGCGGGTGAGCAACAACCCCGAGAACCTGGTGTGGTATTCCATCAACACGCGCAAGACGAACGTGATGGTATTGGACGGACAGTCGAATCCGACCGAGTATTATCACCCCGGAGGATGGGAGGCCATCATTCAAGCATACCGGCAGTTTTCTAGCCACTGATCTCTTGTATCTGTGTTGCCTGGAGTACATAATCATCTCAATGTAAGTTCACTAGTAATATTACTTATTTAGTTTCCCTGAGCCACGGATGGATGGATCGTCACCGCCACATGGGCATTGCCACACCGCGGCAGTCCTCCTTTTGTTTCCAGAAGCGAGGAACTGGATGTCATCATCATTGTTGGGAATTAGTCTATCTGATCACTTGTATAATTGATCATTCAATAGGCAATGCACCACCACCCAGCATACGTCATCATCTTGGCATAGGCAGCACAATACTCCGTATTCATCCAAGTAACCTATTGCACAAACAAGTCCCGCAACCTTGCTTGACATGGCACAAACCTGGACAGTCTCACTAAGCCGCTGATCTGTGGATTAGTGCACCGCCAGAACCATTCACATTGCTTCTTGACTGTGCGCCCCATAGCACTATTCTGGGAGTGGTTAAACGAAGCGTACACAGTGGATCTGTGGCTTGGGTCTTGGTTCTGGAAAATACTCTACGAGTCAGTAGTCGCTCCTGTGCCATCACTACAAGTAGGGAAACTTGGAGACAAGACACTAGTCCTAGTAGCCGGATAGATTGATTATGATGTAGTGTATTCACTTGGCTATTGTATGGTGCAAGCATTACTGTAGTACATCATCATCATCGCCATCATCATCGCCATCACCAACTGAAAGAACTGACCCTGACACAGTGGGCTGGGTGGATCCGAATGGGTGATATTGTGATTGGCACAACCTCATCCGAATCGACCCGTGGACGTCGTCATTCCATGTTTTACTCGCTGATTTGATTGTACAGCCTACAGTCCTCTGTACCTGTATCCGTACCTGTAGTGATGTATCGCCACGCAGTCACTGCGCTGCGCCCTGTGGAGCTGACGTTGACCCAGGGACGGTCAGTATGGAGTGCCTGAGCTGGCTGTGATCTATTTATGGTGTGTTGGCAGTGTAACGACATATAAAACGATCCCCAGTCTCCAGCTCAGTCTCCAGTCTCTAATCTCCAGCCTCCAGCCTCCAGTCTCCAATCTCTGGCTGCTTCATTGTCATCTAGAACTGATAACTCTATCTCATATAAACAAAACCAAACACCCGAAAAAAGCAAAAATGCAACTCGTCCACCTCACAGCTCTCCTCCTGGCAACAGCCACCTCCACCTACGCACAGGACAACAATGCAATTGACTCCCTAGTCTCCGCAGCCAACAACATCGTCTCCAACGGCCAAAACATCGCCTCCAACGTCGTCGCCGACGCAACCTCCATCGCCTCCGCGTTTGAAACCGGCGGCGCGGCGGCCGTCTCCTCGCTCACCTCCGAGGCCGGCGCCGCAGCCTCCAACGTCCAGTCCTGGGCGTCGTCCGTGGCCTCGGACGCCCAGTCCCGCGCTTCCGATGTGGCCAGCAAGGCGTCGTCGGCGTGGAACGAGCAATTGACCACCCTGACCGGAACGAATGGTACGCCGACCGCCACGGAGACCCGGTCGGTGAGCGAGACCACCAGTTCGACCACGGCTACCCTGACGGATACCACGACCTCGACAAGCGGGTCGTTCACCACCACCATGACCCGCACGAGCACTAGTGCCGGTGCGGCGGGCACGTCGACCTCCACGTCGGAGGGGGCGGGTGCGCAGGCTACCCCGTTCCTTGGAGCGGGGATTGTGGGTGTGGCTGGTGTGTTGGGTGTTATGGCTGCCCTGTAGGGCTTGTAGGGGGTATTGAGTAAATGAGATGTGAGAGAGAGAGAGAGAGAGAGAGAGGTGTGGAGATGACTATAGTTTCGCTAATGCGATCTCATTATGGGTTATGTCTGTCTATATATACCGACCTGTACATGTACTGAAATATGACAATCAATTGACAAACATCTGTATTCTTCTTGAATCCAATTTCAGTTGGCTGCTGCATCTTTCTCTGGCGGGGATACCACCTCCGACGACGACGAATCGATCGTCATCTTGGGGCCGGTGTACCATTTCCGCGCAAAGAGGAAATAATACGTCATGCATGCAACCCACACGAAGCCGTTGATGACAATGGTGTAGTTCATCGTTGATGCTGTAGCGTAGCCCCGTCAGCCATCAGTTCCTAGACTGCAAAGACAAAAAAGACACTTACGAGTTGGATTCGGTCCCCCGCTCGGAAACATCGACAGCATCAGCCCAAAGATCAACCACAGGATTGCGACGATGGCAATCGGCCGGCTCAGCTTCCCCGTGTAGAACTCGCCCGGCCGGAAGTGCTTCTTGCTCCAGACCACGCGGCAGAGAATCGGGGTGCCCCAGGCGACGTAGTTGCTCGCGACGAACAGGGAGAACAGCGCGTTGGCGGCGATCGAGTTGATCAGGCAGAGCAGGCCGGCAACGATGCACACGGCGACGAACCCGACGATTGCGCGGACGGGCTGGTACCGGATGCGTTTGCTGATATGGCGGAAGTAGCCCGAGAAGGGGAGGGCGCCGTCACGGGAGAACGCCCATGCTTGCCGGGAGGCAGCAACGATCTGTTGATCAGTACCTCTGTATATTTTTTTTTTCCCCCGAAAAGATGGCTGGGAGCTTACCAAACTCAGTCCGACCAGGAATTGAATGACAATCAGCACACCTGTGAAGCCAAGAGCTCCCTTCTTGCCGAGAGCGTCATAATAGATCTGGTCCGTCAGTCGTCCGTCAGTCGCCGTCAGTTACCATACGAGGACATGGATGGCTTACCTGCGCCATTGGCTGCCCAAACGTCGAGCCCATCGTCTTGCTAACATCCGGGTCCATCGTCGCGGCAATCACGGACAAAACCAGAAATCCTAGGACCGTGGCGCAACCCGACGACCAGATGATCCCCAGCGGCACCGCCTTGGCCGCATGCAGCGCTTCCTCGCTCATATGCACGCACGAGTCGAAGAACCCAATCGACCAGATGGGGGCCAGGAACGCCAGCACAAAAGCCCAGCCCGTCGGCCACGTTGTCAGGTTCTCCACGTCCCCGAAGACATACGAGCCCGGGTTCAGCGACTGGCCGCGGCTGACCTTGCCGACGGGAAGCGCGACCACCGTTGCGATGATCATCGCCACGTTGACGAAAATCGAAAACGTTTGGATCTTGTTCATGATCGGCCCGGCGAATACGGCGCACACGGCGTGCACGAGGATCACCCCGACATAGACGCCATAGATGGTTCCGTTGGACGCGGACCATTCTCCGTCACGCGAGATCGAGATGCACGCGAGCAGCAGCAGCGAGAGCGTATCTGTACCGTCAGCGATGCCGAGTGATGGAGCGATAAACATGACCAAGACATACAGTCAACCGAGCACATCCCCCCAATCAGCCCAAGGGTGTTGCTGTATCCGACCAAGAAGCTCAGCGGGTTCTTGAACTTCTCACCCGCGAAATAATGTGTCCACCAGTATAGACCGCCAGCCGTAGGCATCGCTGACGCCATATCCGCCTGGAGTCATTAACATTAGGTGCAATCGCATTGGACGACTCAGGGACATACCATCGCAAGACCGACAAAGAAGATGAGGATACTCGCGGTAAACCATCCCTATCGCTATTAGCCGCGTCGGGAAAGAAAGCAAGAAAACAAACGAACCCAAACCATCCCGACTGGACCAGCTGGAAGTGAGAATGCAATGGTAGACGCGATCGACGGAACCAAACCCATGATACTAAACGCGACCGCAAAGATTTCTAATGTCGAATACTGTCGTCGCAGCTCCTGCTTGTAGCCCAGTTCCGCTGTTGCAATCAGTCTGATGCGCGTCGGACGCCAACGTTCAAAAGCTGCGACTTACCCAGGAGCTGGGTGTCGTCGACCACCGCCCGATGGCCATCGACGCCATGTTCAGCGCCGGCGGCATCAACGGTGGTCTGCGAGCGCATCTTCAGGATCATCTTGGCGTCCAAGCAGTCTCAAATGACTGCAAAATCGATAATCATCAATAATGGGGAGGACGAAGACTGAAGACTGAAGAAAATCGGGAAGAGGTTCAGCCCAGCCCAGCGGGGACAAATGGAGTTATCTGCATCGGGTCGGACCAGGGAACAGGTACCACGGGCCAGATACGACTAGAGGGACACGAGGGACATGGTGTGAGCACTTGCAAAGTCAAAAACGACTATCTGCAAGAATATTGGATGTGGCATTCGAATGGGTGGGAAGACCAAGACGAAAGGGGGTGATCCTGGCACCTCGGATGGGGAATGGATCGGCCGACTGGGACGCGGGAGATGATCGTCGCGGACCATTCAGACGGCATTTTGGGTGTGGATATGGCCTCCACAGCTTCTGACTGGCCTTGGATGATCCAACCCTGCCCTCCCCTGATTGGTAGTCCACAGACTCCTCGACTCCTATGTTCAAGGAGATCTCTGTTATATTACTGTTACCTACTGAGAGTGATACCCAAGTGATTTCGATAATACTCTGTATCGCCGCTACCCCCCAGTATTTGTAGTATTTGTGGTTCCATGGACCTGGAAGATCTCGACTTCATCACTCATGGTCGGGCAGCATCTGGTTGGACGGGTGCGCCAAGTCCCATGGCCACGCTCAGGTCTGGCCAGTCGCCGAAGAAGACAGTATTATGCAAATGTGCAAATGCAATCTGCGGAGAGAGACACGGTCTTGGTCTCCTCATTTTCTCGATTGATTAATTAAGTTGCCTAGGGCGCTAGGCCTGCATGTTGCAGTCTGCACCTAATCCTTCTAGTTTCCGTAGGAGCCGTTAATAGCCAGGGTGCAATCTTGCAAGGCCTGAATCACTCTCATCTGCGAAATATCATTCTTTCTGTAGAAATATAAAATGTAAAAGAGACCAGCGGTATGGATACGCAGAATAATGAAATGAGGATGCTCGTGGTGCAGCGACGGCTGTTCTCCAAGGTTTGTGCGTTGTGGAGCGCTGGAGCTGGTGTGGATTCTGGATTGTGGGCGTCTGCCGCAAGTGTCGGCTGCCGTGTCCGTATTCCGTACTGCTCAAGTCAAAAGTCAAGACATGGTCAACCATAGCAGGGATGATACACTGGTGATAGCAAAATAGATCATCGAATATTGATGCTTCCGGAAGGGGATTACTTGCGTATTGTCTACCACATGATCTTGAGCTGGCGGTACACCAGCACCGGACGATATGGTGCCATCCCTAAACAGCTCGTTTGCGTTACCAATCTGACGATCAGATCGCAATAACAATTTAATCTAGCTCTACTGCATGCCTTTCGTTTCGAGTCAGATGCTTTCCTCTAAAATGAGACTGTAGTCACCGTCTAACCTGCCAGTTCAGGTAAAGGGGGATTTCATTATTCCTAAGCACTAGGGACTTCGCTTAGCGTACTATATCATATCGTCGCTTGCCATCGCTTGTCATAGATGACTGGTCAAACACTCACACCACACACACACACACACATTGCCTGTTTCTCTTGCTGCCACCATCTGTCCTATTGAACCACCTGCATCAACATGTGAGCTTTATCGACCTATTCCATCGATTAAACCTGTTCCGCTCCGCTGACCGGTCGATTTACACCTCGAGGCGACTGACTCTGTGCGCCAGCGGTCGAATCCGAAAAGGCGGTTGACTCTCGGCCATTGCCATCGAACGATCCATGATTTCGCTTAGCCTCCCACTCGTCATAGTCCTGCCCCGGGTTGACGGACTCGTATTTGAACATCCGGAGGAAGGCGTAGAATCCGCAGGCCAGCAGAGACCCGAGCAGCGGTCCAACCCAATAAATCCAGTGATAACCAGGGAAGCTCCGGTTGATCACGTCCGGGCCAAGCGAGCGCGCGGGGTTCAGCGATCCCCCCGTATAATAGTCGCCTGTTGTCATTAGCCTCCGTCCGCATCGACGGTGGATTCGGGTCATCCATACCGATCATTTCTGTGACGAAGAAAGTGAGCCCGATCCCGACCGGCGCAAGGAAAGTGGATTTGTGCTTCACAACGGCCAGCATGATGATGACGAACACCAGTTGCGCTGTGAGGAACATCTCGATAAATAGACCCTGAGAGATGGAGGCCCCTCCACCCAGCCGAGTTCCGACGTTGAGGTCACCCGGGAACAGAGCGCTGACGACGCCGGCGGCGGCGATGCCGCCTACAAGCTGTGCCATGAAGACGAGGACGCCTCGAAGGGGCGGCATGCCTCCGACCAGGCAGAGCGCCAAGGAGACCTGTTCTGTCAGAGCTGATCCGTTGTGTTGTAATTCATGGGTTGGACTTACTACAGGGTTGAAGAGACCTCCCGTCACCCGATAAAAGGCCCAGATGTTGACTGTCAAGGAGAAACCGAACGATAGGGCAGAATACAAAAGGTTGGACGTGTTGGGAGGGGCCCCGGCCACCGGCTTGGGTGTGTTGGAGACCTGGGTTCCTGCAAATGAGAAAAACAGGAAGAGAAATGTGCCGACAAACTCTCCCACCACGGCAATCAGGTTATTTCGAGCACTGTCCGCCAGACCCAGCATGGGAAGCTGACTCTGGGTGCGATGGAGGACACGCCGCTCCTCTCCATTACGTTTACCGAACGCCATTGTATCTTTGCTTGATACAGAGAAGACGAAGACTGATGTCTAGGATAAGATGACGCTGACCGTGCGATCGATCCTAATGTATCCGCGACTCTTGTCATCTTATATGCGCTGCAACCCAATACCTGACTCTGTTATCGATTACGACATAGTCATGACTACTTTGGCGTCCTGGTGTGTCTTGAGTTTTCTCGCCAATCTTTGGGTCACGGCGGGAAAGTCGCCAATTCCGGCCTTCCGAAGTACCATCAGAGATCTTCCTAGCCATGATGGTCAGTGAAATGCAAACGAGAATCCAGAAAAGTCAGTAAAGTTTCATGGTTCGATCAGGGCCCAGACATCGGTTGGCTCCAAGTCGAACCCCAAGCACCAGTTCGCACTTGGTAGTGGCCAATGAGACAGCGGATCCAGGTGGAATTGCAGGAAAATCTGTCAGTCATCATGTCATTGACTCGCTGGAATCCGTTCTTCTTCCGGAGATATTAATAGTATTCTTTTGCTGCAACTGATGACAGTCACTTCTGTGCTAGTAGCACAAGCAGCATAACGCAGGCTGAGTAATTGTGCATGTTATGTTTAATCGAGGCATGTAGTCCCGGATACGGGCGGACCATGTGGACCTTGGCATTTAGCACTTCATGTTGCAGTAACTATTTGACCTAGAATAATTAATCCTTGGATAATGCAATGTCCTGAAGTCGACATCTTTGAACCGACTTGGAGGGGAAAACGAGGGACAAGCGTCCGCTCCCATCCGTGGGTGGGGAAAAAGAGCACCTGGAGTTTGACTCGAGGATACATTCCTTAACTAGAGGCATTCTTTTGGCTGCTTCTCAGGCTTTCTGGCTTCCACGGCTCTGTCTTTGAATCAGTGTTGTAGCCAATGGCAGCCTGATCTTGCATGAGCTGTCAGATTTTAATTACAACGGTCACAAAGCTGCCATGCGGCCCATCCAGTCTCCTAATCGGTTACCGCCGACTGCTCTCTCAGAACCCTTGGCTCTCGAGCAACGAGACTTGATCGTTCAATTTTTACTAGCAAGGCAAAGTGGTTCAGTAGTGTGATTTAGGGACCTGGGCTAAGGCTGCAGTGCAACCAGCCTGCATTAGAGTGGCCGTCGTGCCAGCGGTGTTCTGAAAGGTACGCGTGAAAGTACATCTTCCCCTAGGGAACAAGGATATTACTTTTGCTGGTGAATTGGGGAATTTGAATAGAAGATGCTAATTCGGTTCATATAGACTCATACCCTCCTTCCTTCACTTGGCTCTTGTTCCCTGTGATGAAACAGGTAGACTGATCTTGAGCCCTTAATGGTATGTAGACCGGCAACATATTTGGGTATCGCACAAGCTCTAGACCATGTGCTGCAATACAGCAGTTATCTGCTGTTGTCCGTGTCAATGAAGCGGTCTGACCGTCACAGTAGCCCGCGGCCAGGCAAAGATCCTGTGGGAATAGTAAAACACCCACAGTCTGGCATAGCTGTTAGTCAGGTAGTGATTGCTATGGTGATGTCCGGCGAGAACCAAGAAATAAGAGTCCTCCGTATACTTAGTCTGTTCTTGCACCATCTCAAGGATCTTGCGTATGGGAGTTTCCCCTATAGCTGCATTCCTGGGCTCCTGAACCCCTGTAAATATGCGCCTTGCGGTTTCAGCCTTTCCGGCCGCCAGTTTATTCAATTGACTGGAAGCTCCCAGGTTCATAGAGGACCTATTTGTAGTCCTAAAATCCTCCCCTTCTCGACATGCGATCACATACCAGCCTGTTACTCATGGCTGACAATCATGCCATTTAAGCAGCATGATGGGAAGATCTACCGCATCGCAGCACTCCTTGCTTTTCACGTTGTGTTCATAATAAGCGCGTGTCCCCGGCAAAGTTCTGCCGCTGGAGACGTATTCCTTTTCCCCCCGCAGAGTGGTTACACCGGCGAATACATATCGAATCTAGCTTTCACGGTCGGGCAGTCGATCGACATCAAGTGGAAAAGCGGCTGCGACGAGTCCATTCAGTTCTGGTTGATGAAGGATTCCAATGGTGGCGACTGTCAGTTCCAGCGTGATGCGCGGTGTAGTCAAATCGCAGGTGAGATTGTTCTGCCGGGGACCTGGATCTTGGCCAGCTGTTGACATGGAGCAGAGACTCCCAACAATGGCTCCACCGCATGGAATGTCAGTTTCATGGGGCTTGCCGGCCCCGGCGTCTACTACATATATGGCTTATGCAGCGACCCGGGCTCGACCCATTTCAGCTGTCACTACTTCAATATTACGTCGAAGCCAGTTTCCACCTCGACGACGGCGCCCCAAGCCACGGTCACTATCCCGGCGTCAACGACGCAGAGCCGCCTTCAAGACCCTACCACGTCGATATCGACATCTCTGGCACTCGTAGGAACGACAAAGTCAACGACCCCAGTAGGTGCTATCGTCGGAGGGGTGATTGGGGGTCTTTTGATAATCGGATTGACGCTTATTGCTGGAATTGTACTACTGAGGAAAAGAGCATCATCTGATCCAGGTGGATCTATGCCGCAGACATGGAGGGGGAAGGCCGAGTTCCCCGAAGCAACACCTTCTGGGGGTCATGAGCTACCTTGTCCCGAGTCAAGTCCGGGAACCACGAATCACGACGACCAGGGACCACAAAGCCCGGGAAACCAGCGGCGTGCTCCAATTGAGTTGCCGTCTTGACATGTCGAGACCTTGCTTTTCACGTATTCTAAGGTGACTACTAACTAGACACCGGGTTAGAACTCTGTATGCACTGGTACCTATAAGATGTTTGATTGACAGCCACGACCTTGCTTCCTAGCTACCTAGATTGAAGACGCTAAGCTCAGTTTGGAAATAAGGAGCGAAATACTCTCCAAGAGGACGACGGCCACTGTGGCACAGCGCGATTTTCGGCTTCTGAAGCCAATTCAGAATCTTTCTGTGCACTGGGGCTCGGGCCCGAGAAATAACCGGGCCTCCCATCCGAAAAATCCTCGCGCCGGGATTTGGTAGGCAAAGTGGCCTGACGCCAGGCTGTTAGGTAACGGCAGCTAATTGTGCGAGACCAATTAGAAACGAGGTAAATAGGCGAAGCATGCAGTAAAGTATGGGGTGATGGATACGGAGTGGCATGGAAGTAGACCATCTGGACTCTGGAGAGCATTACCGTGCAGGATTCCCCTGTCGACTATTAGGATCGCATTCGATACCGTTCATAGATCGACATCTCTTTGACAGCTGGGAGGAATACCCAATCGCTGGTGGAAGTGTGTTTGCTTACTATTCCTGCACGCTGATTCCTCTGTTGTTCCTGTTCCTGAACCCCCAAGTTTGCATCGTTTTTTTGACCTCATACCAAAGCCTCCGCGGAGATATCTTCGCCCTCACAACGCAGCAGCGGAACCAAACAACCAGAACGAAAAATTTTCCATATGGCACGACGGACGGGCGAACAAGCAGCGCTGTGTATAAATACCGCAGTCTGTCGCGTGGATCGTAGACTTGATGAATAGTCCAAGTTTCCAACGACTGAAACACTGACTGCGTTGCCATCATCATGCCTCTAACACCAGAACAAGTTCAATTCATCAAGGCCACTGTGCCTGTGCTGGCAGAGCATGGCACAACCATCACCACTGTGTTCTACAAGAACATGCTCACTGCCCATCCCGAGCTCAACAATGTCTTCAATACCACGCACCAGGTTACCGGCCACCAAGCTCGTGCTCTCGCCGGGGCGCTCTTCGCCTATGCCTCCAACATCGACAACCTGGGTGCTCTTGGACCCGCCGTCGAGCTCATGTGCCACAAACACGCCTCGCTGTACATCAAGCCGGACGACTACAAGATTGTCGGCAAATTCCTGCTCGAAGCAATGGGCCAGGTCCTCGGGGACGCCCTCACCCCGGAGATTCTCGACGCCTGGGCCACCGCCTACTGGCAACTGGCCGACATCATGATCGGGCGCGAGGCCCAGCTTTACGAGCAAGCCGAGGGCTGGACCGACTTCCGTGACTTTGTCGTCGCGCTGAAGGTCCCTGAATCTTCGGAAATCACCTCCTTCTACCTGAAGCCGGCGGACGGCAAGCCTCTGCCGGCCTTCCAGCCGGGACAGTACATCTCCGTGCAGGTCCACGTCCCCGAGCTCAACTACCTGCAGGCGCGCCAGTACTCTCTCAGCGACATGCCCCGGTCAGACTACTACCGCATCAGCGTGAAGAAGGAATCGGGACTGAACCCCGCCGAGCCCGGGGCCAAGGCGCACCCCGGCCACGTGTCGAACATCCTGCACGCGTCGGTCAACGAGGGCGATACCATCAAGGTCTCTCATCCGTTCGGCGACTTTTTCCTGTCTGACGCGAAAGCCGCGCACCCCGTGGTGCTCCTCTCGGCCGGTGTCGGTCTGACCCCCATGACGTCGATTCTCAACACGCTGACCTCGCAGGCTCCGGAGCGCAAGGTCAGCTTCATCCACGGCGCCCGAAACGCTCGGGCGCGTGCGTTCAAGAACCACATCACCTCTCTGGAACAGAAGCTGCCAAACCTCAAGTCCACCTTTTTCACCAGCCATCCCACGGAGGAGGACAAGGAGGGCGATGATTACCAGTTCCGCGGCCGTGTGGATCTGAGCCAGTTGGACAGCAACCGGGATCTGTTCCTGGATGATGCCACAACGGAGTACTACGTGTGCGGACCCGACACGTTCATGACGGACATGCTGAATGTTCTCAAGTCCAAGGGCGTGAGCGAGGACCGCGTGAAGCTGGAGCTGTTCGGAACTGGCGGTGTTCCTCATTGATTTTTGTACTACTACCGATTGCATTGCATGTATATAGACTAGATCATCTCTACTCACGAATTACGACTTTCAGATAGGTTTTTATCGATATCCAGAATGTTCCACATACGTGACATCATCTACAGCCGAATACTCCATGAATATTCTTCAGCGGAATACATATTCCGCTATAGCAATATAAAAGCCACCAACTCTATCAAACTACAAAACTACAAAACTACAAAACTACAAAACTACAAAACTACAAAACTACAATACAACTATGTCAAAATGTCCCACCTAACCTACTACAACTACGACGGCGTTGGCAAAGCCAAACAAGCCCAGTTCAAATACAGCCAAGCTGTCCGCGTCGGCGACCGCATTGAATGCGCCGGACAGGGTACCCCCCTCCCCTCTCATTCTCCCCCTACTCATCCTCACTCCTAATACTGATGGGATACGAAGGAGGGTGGAATCCCAGCACAGGAACCATCCCCCGCGACATCAACGCGCAGATCGACCAAGCCTTCGCGAACGTGGACCTGAACCTACGGAACGCAGGCGGGGCGGGCTGGAGCCAGGTATACCGGGTGAATTCGTACCATGTACCGATCAACGACGAGGCGCTGGAGGCGATGGTGCGGAATTTCCGCAAGTGGGTTCCGGGGCATGAGCCGATTTGGACCTGTGTGGGGGTGACGCGGTTGGGGGAGGATGATATGAGGGTTGAGATTGAGGTGGTGGCGCATGTGCCGTAGATGATATAAGATAGATAGATAGCCTAGGTAGTGATGGCATTAGAGAATAGCGAACAGTGCTGGGGCATATTGATTGAAATAAGTGGTCAAGTGGTGATACTGGACAGCCTTGATTAATAATGCGGAGTTTAATTGTTCGTCTGACCCTGGAATTTGAGGTCCCACGGACAATGATCTTCAATTGAGAATTAGTGTCAATTAATGTCGAGTGAAAATGCCCCCGGCTGAAAAGAAACAATCCCGAGGGAAATATACCACCAAAGCCTGCGAGGAGTGTCGTCGGCGGCGAGCAAAGGTACCTATGTCATGCATGCATTTACTCTTTGTATCTTGTTCTGACGTGCAAACTGTGCAAGTGCGACGGGAAAAAGCCATCCTGCTCGCGGTGTCTGCAATGGAGTATCTCTTGCCAATACTCCTCGACGGAGGACGGGAGACGTCCTGCATCCAAGTCCTACGTTGACTTGCTTCGTCAGCGAATACAATTCCTGGAGGACTTCCTGGCCAAACGCGGACTGGATCCAGACGCGGAAACGTCACTCGGAGAGGACTCCGCAGAAGTTTCATATATGGAGGCTCTATGCGATCAATTCAAGGGCTGTCTTGCGCTGGACGAATCTCTCAATTTCGACGCCGATGGCGAGATGCGGTTCTTCGGGCCCACGAGTGGCCGTCTCCAGTTCGCTGCCCAAGGGGTCTCGCCAGAGAAAGATTCAAACGCACGCGTTGAACCTGAGCCTCTTGCATCAACGGCATACGACGCTTTCGTTCCTACAGAGCTGGAAACCCACCTGATCGATCTGTACTTCGCCTGGGAGCAGCCATGGTACCAGATCGTGGATGAGGATCTCTTCCGCGACAGCATGGCAAACAGAGGCCGCTATTTCACTCCCCTGCTTCTGTACAGCATTCTCGCCATGGGGTCACGGTACTCTGACCGCATCGAAACTCGTACCGATGCAAACGATCCTAACACGGCGGGTCGATTCTTTCTCGAACAGGCCAAGACTTTACTGCATCGGGAAATGGAACGGCCGAGCCTGACGACTATCCAGGCATTAGGACTGATCGGGATGTTTTACATTGTGAGTTCGCTATACACTAGATGAAGACCTACTCACGATTCTGCAGGCAACCGGCGCCGATGCAGCCGGGTGGCTGCACCACGGCATGGCGAACAGGCTGAGCCTTGACATGGGACTCAATCTGGACCCGGCTGCCTTCGAGGGAGCCGTGAGTATGTCTTCCAAGGAAATGCAACTCCGACGACAGATCTACTGGACTCTATACTGTCACGACAAGCTCTCTGCGAGCTATACAGGGCGCGTCTGCTCCATGCTGGTTCGTCCGTCATCCTTAGTTCTTTTGAATACCACAGCCCACTGATACTTAGACCTAGGACGTCCAAGGAGCCGTCAACCTACCCAGCCACGCAGAGGCATCGTGTTCCCGACAGCAGACCATTCTCTCCCTACAGATCGCCTTAATCCGCATCTGCCAAGTCCACGAGAGGATCCTGATGTCCTTGTACGTTCTCCCTCCACAACAACGTCGACGCAACTGACCACAGCAGGTGGGCCCCCAAACCCAGCCTCAACCAACACCAACGTCCTGCCTTTCTCGAACTGTGTCTTCTGGACTTGAAAACCTGGCTCTACGATCTCCCTCCCGCGCTCCGGATCGACCAGCCCAATCCTCTTCCGCACGCATATACCTTGCACATGGTCTACCACACTGCCAGGATTCTCCTGGCCAAACCATTCACGGTAAGGCATCAATCTGCCGCCCACGACGCAGACGCCAGCGGAGGAGCACAAACCCCAACGCAAGCACGCTCCGTCTCCACCGACTCCGCCCGCGCAATCTGCGCCATCGCCCAGAAATACCGCCAGCACTTTGGGAGTTTCCGTCTCAGCCCCATCACCGCGACGCATTGCACGCTCTCAGCCGCGACGGTGTTACTTGAGGACATTGCTGGTGGGGACATGCTTCCGTCGCAGAAGAGCCGGCTGGAAGTCTGTGTGGGTGTCCTCGACGAGCTGGCGGGCGTGTGGCAGCCCGCCCGACGGATCGGCACCAATCTGCGGCGGTTGCTGCGGACGAGGTATAACCTGACCCTCCTCCCGGGGAGCCGTGCAGAGAGCCCGCTGCAGGCGACTGCGGATGATCTATCAGCTCCGTCCGCGGGGCTGGATTTGGATTTTGTGGATGAGTGGAACCCGGCGTTTCTGTCTCCGTATGCCGAAGGACTGCCGGCGGCTCTGGGCTTGCCTCCCGCGTTGGACTCGCTACCGGTTGACTACGGGTTGTTTGATATGTTGAACCGGACAAATCTAGATAGGATGTGGTAGGCGTCGATTCATCCCTTGGATCAATCATAATCTGGATGGTCCTTTACGTCCAGTCTTTCACAGTTGAGAGCCTAGAGTTACTGGTTACTGCGTAGTAGGGTATCATAGCGCCAAATCTCATTAACTGATAAGATGCTAGTAATTTAGTTCTGCTTCTCAGCAGCCATGGCCTCGATATCCAGTGAACGAGGCGTCGTCGTGGCTGACTGGCGCATCCCCGTGAGAGTGGCCATCTCTCCGCTCACGAGGTACATGTACCAGTAGTATGTCGCTAGTTTGGTTAGCCACGGTCGCCAACTCGCAAGAGGTACACCTACCGACAAACAATCCACCTCCAATGATATTCCCCAGCAGCGTGGGAATGATCCCCTTCCAGATGTACAGCGCTACCGTGATCTTGGGCGCCCCCAGCCAGATCGCCAGGGGGATGAAGGTCATATTGGCGACGAGGTGGTCAAAGCCCAGCGACACGAAGGCAAAGGTCGGGAACCAGATGCCTACCACCTTGGAGGCGAGATCGCGGCCCTGGACGCCGAGGAAGCAAGCCAGACAGACCAGCCAGTTGCAGCCGATCCCGCGGAGGAAAATCTGATGGAAGTCCGGGGTGAGTTGTTTCTTCGTGGCAAAGGCGATGACCTCGGATTTGTAGGGGTCGGCAGCAAAGACGTTGCCATCTTGAGCAAGCTGTCAGACCGGTAAAAAAAAAAAGTCAAGGGAAGGATGAATATGCTTACAGCCAAAGATGATGGCCACAACGAAGAGAGACCCCGCCAGGTTGCCCCAGGGCGACCTCGGCCGGAGCATGGGAGTCGATGCTGGCCGTCGTCATGCTGCTAAGGTGCTAATTGTGTAGGCCGCTTTGGAACTTCTAATCCACAGCTCGCTTGTATCTCTAGTTTAAAGACGAAGGAATGAGGCGGGAAAAGACTTTGGCTAGTCCAGTGTCGCGATGCGCATATCACGCTACTGCTGGCAACAGCTTCTGTGTCCGTTAGATTAAGCATAACCAGAACCTGACGACGATCGAAAGCGTAACGCTACTGTCGGGGCTGTCTATGTACAGCTTGTCCATTCGCTTTCCGTTCGCCGTCCATTCCTGTGCCTTCAAATGAAATGGCTTTGTGCTCTTCCACCAGGAGTCTCCGCGAGTTCGCCCAAAACAGGCAGAACTCATCACGCGAAACGGGCATTCTCTGCCCCTCTAAACGAGGCGTGCTGATTCGTGGTTGCTTGGACAGCAGGACTAACTGGCAGGGATGCCTGGGAGCTTCACCCGGTGGCGCGGCAGCAATCCTCGATCGCAATCGGCGAGGTGGACGCATGGCTTCATTCGTAGGAGGCCACTCACTTCAATGCAAACATTAACAACGAGATGAGCAGAACCGCCCATGCTTGATGCAAAAGGATTAGTACTCCTGGAGGTACGAAGATGGGTCGAAGACAGACTGATGCTTTGACGAGAGACGAGACGGAAGACGCGGGCGGGGACTTTAATCGGTTGGCCCGAGTCCAAATCTAACGTGGTCTGGGGAGATCTATCGGGACGAATATTAAATCAGGACTCCTTTACATCGTGCTACTGATTGTTAATGATCGACATGCGGCTCTTTTTGGTAGGGTTGTATCCCTTCCACAGACAGTGCCAATCCTCATGTTAGATACGATGAGTGGGGGCCGGTTCCGACTCGACACGCTCAGGTCAGATTGATCATGTCACATTGTAGAGCACTGCTGATCAAAGGCACAGCGAGTGACATGAAACACGAAGGACGGAGCTGGGAATGAGCCTTTTGGTGTCGATCCTCGTGTTCGCCGTATCCGCAATAGGAAAACTCGTATCCAGCTAAACATAGCTCTGCCAAGAAGGAAATCATTTCAACTCGCATCCATGCTGACGGAGACTATATAAGGGGCGAGGGGGACTGCAATAATCAACGTAGAATGGTCTAAACAACACACCATGAAGTCCATCTTCGCCCTCACCGGTCTCCTCTCTCTCGTCCTCTCTGCCAGTGCAGCAGACCCCCGTCTCTGCCCCAAAGGCAATGACCCCCTGCCGGCTTCGGCCTTTACCCTCCAACAAAGCAAGGACAACAGCCATCTAGCCTCCCTCTCGCACATCTTCTCCGTGGCCGGCAAAAATGTCAGCATCGCTCGCGTGCTTGACTCGGCCAACCGTGACCTCGCCAAGGGGAAGCCGCCGGTCGGGACGACCCCCGTCGAAGCCTGGAAATGGAACCCCGGCGACATGGCCACGAAGAAATGGGTGCCGCAGGGGATCACCGGTTCCGCGGATGCCTCCGCCTCGGGCAAATGGGACGGCCGCGAGATGTGGCTGGTCAGCTGGCACCGCGATGACGATAAAAGCGTGCGCGTGAGCTTTGTCGACCGCAAGACGCACAAGTACCGCCATGTGCTCCTGGTGGAGCCCACTGCGGACGACAACTTTGCTGCCGTGCCCGTGCATGCGGGTGGCATTGCGTGGTACGGAGAGTGGTTGTACGTGGTGGATACATCGCACGGCATCCGAGTGTTCGATCTCGGGCAGATCTGGCAGGTGGAGGATGGCGACGACGTTGGAAAGAAGGGGGGAAAGTACTCTGCTGCGGGGTACCTCTATGTGCTTCCTCAGATCCGGTATGTTGATGTTGATTTTCGGGCGATGCTTGGATGATTCGTTATTGACAGCCCCGACAGATCCTACAAATGGACCCCCGGCTCCTCGTCCCCGTTCCGTTTCTCTTGGATCTCGGTCGATCGCAGCGACAACACGCTGTTGGTCGGCGAGTTCATCCGCGACTCCTCCAAAGACCCCATCCGTCTGGTGAAGTACCCGCTGGACACCAACAGTGGCAAGCTCAAGACCAACGACAAGAGCATCGTCACCGCCACATTTGCACACTGTGCCGACTTCTTGCGCATGCAGGGCGGCTTCTCCTACGACAACACCTTCTACATCTCACGCAGCAATGGACGGTCACCCAAAGCCGGAGATATGTTCAAGTGGAAGCCTGGCAAACCAGCGGAATTGCGGAATCGATGGTTCATGGCGGGAAATGAGGATCTGAGCTACAACAAGGTGCGCAAGGAGTATTATACTGTGAGCGAGTATGATGGGGAGCGATTCATTCTGGCCTATAACAAGATGTAGCCGCTGGTTATTACCATTTGCATTTGTCTTTGAATGCGGACGTGGTGATCGACATGCGACAGTGGAGCATCGCGATTTGTAATCCGATGGAACTGACAGCATCAAGACATCAGACATCGGACATCAGACATCAGAATTTGCCCCAGTGTATTATTAGGAATTCTCAGGTCTTTTTCCAGGCCGTGTTCTTGACTCCATTCAAGTAGCAATTGTCCAATTGATATACAACTCGTCCCTCAGCTGGACAGTATCCACCCCCGTTACATCATATCCACCAACACAGACGGAACAAGATGAGCCAGAAAATCGGCATCTTCCCAGCCTCCGGCGGCCTAGGAACAAGCATCATCAACCATCTCGTCAAGCTCGTCCCGGCCTCACAACTCATCCTCATCGCCCGCAACCCCGAAAAGCTAGCCTCGTTCTCCCGCGACGGCGCAACAATTCGCCGAGCAGACTACGATGACCGCGCATCCCTCGAGCGCGTCTTCGACGGCGTCGGCGTCCTGATGCTAATCTCCTACGCCTCCTTCGAGATCCAGCACCGAGTAGAGGTACTCTTCAATCTTGTCCTTCAGTCCGAACCCTAAACCTTGAATCTTCAAACTAACGAAACAACCAGGCCCACAAAGCCGCCATCGACGCCGCCCGCCGCAGCGGCGTCAAACACATCTTCTACTCCTCCCTCGCCTTCGCCGGCGACCTGGGCGAGTCCAGCCTCGCGCACGTCATGGGCGCCCACCTCGCAACGGAAAAGTACCTCGCCGAACTCCCCGGCCACTTCACCTACACCGCCATCCGCGAGGGCCTCTACTCCGAGTCCTTCCCGATCTACACCGCGTGGTTCGACCCGCACCAGCCCGTCGAGGAGATCACCATCCCGCACCCGGGGACGGGGCCCGGGGTGGCGTGGGCGAAACGCGACGAGCTGGGCGAGGCCACCGCCAAGATGATATATGCGTATGCGAAGAACACGGCGGGCTTCCCGTATCTGAACCGGGTGGTGCTGCTTTCGGGACCGAGGGAGGTGAGTCTGGCGGAGACGGCGGAGGTGCTGGGGCGGGCGGTGGGGAAGCCTGTGCGGATCCGGGAGATCTCGGTGGACGAGTATGTGGCGCTGCCGCAGATTGGGGACAAGCATACGTACCACGGGTTGAATCTGTCGAGGGAGTGGGCGACAGCGTGGGCGGCGATCCGGGCGGGGGAGACGGCCGTCGTGTCGCCTCTTCTGGGGGAGATTCTGGGGAGGGAGCCGGAGGATTTTGAGACTACGATCCGGGCCTTGGTTGGGGCGAGGTAGTCGCCTGCATGGATCGGTAGATGTAGATTCCCTGCTATTGGCCTTTTGTCGGGGATGTAGTTTCCGACGGTTATGCTGGGTTCAATATCATATTCCGTTTGTCCTCGTTTATAGTTCCACATCTGTCTCTGGTTGCTCCTCGAGTGACAGTGCAGAGCAATCTCAGGAAGAGTTCTGTATCGAACGATCTGGTCTGCCGACATTGTACCAAGCCACCTGCAGTAACCGTGATCCATTGTTGACCTGGACACCTGTATTACTGGCCCAGTGCCGCCGTGCAGAAGGATCGATGCTTCACGACCACCTTTTAGGAACGCCTGTTGTACCAGAGGTGAAAACTGCATAGAGGCACAATTAGGTTACACCCTGCTGTTGGCCATGTTCTCCATACTGGCGCATTCTACACTGCGACTATGCCTCGGGTCCACGATCCTGACACTAGGCACTAACTCGGCAGCAACTGTTTGCTTTTCCGTAGAGGTCAGAGCCAGCGTGAAAGTTGCAACCACTGCCAACCAGCGTGCTGACAGAGCGTTTTTAGTCGCAGGACAGGCTGCGATGGATCCGGTAGGATAAAGGCACCGCCGGCTTTCATGACTCCCAGCATAGCAACGGTCGTCCAGCGAGTTTTTCGAAGTAGACAGGAACGAACACATTAGGATCGACGCCATCCGCGATCAAGTGGGTAGCTAATCGGTGGGAGAGATCATTTAGCTCTGCATATGTGAAACTGCCATCCCACGCATCGACCGCCAGCGAGTTCGGCGCTTCCATCACATGCCGTTGACTCAGATCATAAGGAAAGCCTCTTCACGAGGCAGTACAGCGCCATTCCACTAGCAATACTAACACAGCTTGTGTACAAGGACTGACCAGCAGAGCTCTACTTACTTGTCATTTATGACAAATGCAGGGGAGCGCTCCTGCTTCGCTGAGAGCAAGCAATTCATGTCTACTGTGAGCCGGCAAGGATGACAACCATGCTGCCCGGTGCAACGGGATGGCCTTGACCATGGAGACGATGCGGTCCCGCTCTTTGTTCGATCACCGGCGTCTAAGCATACACTCCTCATCAATCACAAGGATCTTCCTTCGCTTTCCCAGACTTGCCAAGACATTCACCGAGAAAGTCGGCGGGGTTTTCAAGAAGACTGCAGAGAACTTGATTAGCTTTGCTTGACAGGATCGTGACAAGCGCTTATATCGCCATCTCCGCGACCAAGATATCCCAATTCGGCCAAAAGCGCGTCCATACAGCTTCCCTACGGTGGTCATTCCAATTCCTGGCAACTCACAAAGAGCTGGTTTAGCGTAACCTTGAGAGGGCTCAACTTACGGAGCTCGCGGCAATAGTTGAGTCCAAGCGTTTAGACCATGCGTCTCACACCTTCCTTGACATGTTCGAGCCCTATGAGCTTCTGTGAGCTCCCCAAGTATCACCTTGTGTGGCAGCTGATGACCGCTCAAGACCGATCAAACGAGCACCCTTCACTTCGCAATGGCATTTCGTAACCTCCACCAGACCCCATAGATTGGCGAGTTTGTTTCTCCGCTGCAGAAATGCGTCTTCTATCGAATGCCTGCTGCCTGGATTTCTTACTGTCCTAAGTTATCCCAGGAGATTCGCAGCGCACTGTCATACACATTGATGCAATTGCCAACTCTGCTCAGGTCTTGGCGGCTTTAACCGTGGTTTTCGTCACGGATTCTAATCGATATGGATCTGATCGCGGACGTGACTGTGTAGGAGGTGACTACACCCAAAGCGTTGTGATGTGCTGGTCAGCGTTGAAATGTTTCGGTGCTATGAGAAGGAATCGCAGGCCTGGAATATTATTGCCAGTGCTCTTCACAGCAGCAAGCAAGTCAGATGAGTATCTGTGGTCGGCATGGCTTCAACTGCCAGTTCGGTTGGTCATGGTTGTAAATTTGAAGTTGCTGTGTTGGCACTACTGAGACAGGATATGTAACCAGGTTTACCGGTGTATTCTTCATACATCACTACCTTACTGAACTAGAGCATTAGCATTAGCATTAGCATTCCTCGTATGACATGCACAAGCCGAAGTGATGCTGATGCCTGAAGGAGCCAAATAACCGATAGGGCTGAACAGTGCATTGCGAGCCTGAAATTCCCTAGCCATCAGCGCAGACATACATATCCACGATAGATGTCCGATGTCTTTCCCGCTTCTACTATCCGGACATGTTCCTCAAGATGAGGCGAGGTCACACGCCAACTCACAAATCCTCTCGGACGAGATACTCGGAATCAAGAGCAAAAAGATCACCTTACTGTAGTGCATACTGTTCCGACAGCATCACTTCTCGGGAGAATGAATCATGCAGGTGTATCACACGCCCCACGGAATCCGAAATCCACGACTCTGATCGATCCCGCGGGCTCAACCTTAACAGCCACGGCGGAGGTAAATCTCACGCCGCTGACGCGCCAGGGACGGGATGGGTCCTCGCAATCAGAGATCCGGGATCACACCACTGAGTGGCATGCAGAGAGACCCTTAAGGCCCGGCATCCGTGCCGGCTCGGTGACTGGACCGTGGATCATTTGGCTAGTTGGACTACTGTCACACTATGGTAGTGTACCAAGTTGTGTCGGCGGATACACCCGAGAATATTTCGAGATGTAGGGGGCCGTTGAGGTGTGTAATAGGAATTGCGTGAGTGCTCATTGGCTGCTTTGGAGATCTGTCGTCAACGGCGTCTCACTGGCTATCTGGGGTACTGAATCCAACTAGGTACGGCTATCTACCGACTGAGCAAGAGAAGTACAGTAGACAGAGTAAGTACACTACTGACTACAGACGGACTACAGCGTGAAGAAATGTGCAGAATGCAAATGAGTGAATTGGAGAGTCAGACATGACAATTGGCCAGACTAGGAGGAACGGAGGGCTCTCGAGAAGGGTTTACTCTGTACATGCTACCTGAGATCGATTCGCCTAGACCTTCTGTATCAGACAGGACCCGGGTCTTCCATCGATATGCATCGAGATCTCTCACACAGCTTCTGTCTTGTCTGTGCAGAGGGTAGGAGCCTACCTGTCAGATTGAGGGTGCTCCAGAAACAAGGCATTGGACGGGATAAAGTCAATGCCGCCACCTTGGACCAAGGCAAAAGAAAAGAAACAATAAAACAGGGCGACGGCATTGGCTGGATACGAACTTTGAGTACCTCGAGGAGGCAGTTGTTTCACACGGAACCCTGCACGTATTGCAAGAACTGTATTGTAACTTGCTGCGTTGAAGGACAAACGGAATTATACCTACCTAGGTACCTACCTACCTACCTATCTACCTACCTTACCTTACCTTACCTACCTGTGTAATCTGTCAATCTGTCAAAACAAACCGGCCGGGCAGTCGGAGCCGAGAGAACCACTCACTGGTAACGAGTTTCGGCCGAAGCGCCTTGGCATTAGCCCTATTCGGGTTAGGCCGGTAACGCGCTGGCACCAAGGCACTAGATCCTCCGTTTTCTTCCTTGGTCCAACGGTCGTGGTGCAGCGTCTCGTCCACTCAGTGTCGCCCGTTGAATATTTTTGCATCCACCTATGCGGGTATCGTCGTTCAGCGACTGTGGTACTTTCGATCTCTGACATCTGGACCGGTCGTCTCTGACGTCGGTGTTTTTTTCTCTGTGTTGAAGCAGAAAACGATGGTCTTGGTTTCAACAGCCCTCATCGGAGCCCACCGATGCTGGAATACCCTGCATCCGGCTGGGGTGATCACGGTTGCGCGTCACCGGTGACAGGTGGATTGCCAAACAAGCGAATACAGCTCTGCTCCAGTGACTACTCAGGCATGGACCATGGAAAAATACTTGCATTGGGCACGGGCTTTATATATCTCCCGGTGCGGCCTTCCGAGCTGAATTATCTTCTTCAGATCCACGGTTCTATATCTGTCGTCCAGAGCTCCTGACATTATTTCGATATTTATATCTCTGCTCCAGCTACGATCGCATCTCTTCTACACCATACTCCAATCAGTGCTCCAATCGAACTCCCATCACCTGCCATGGCATACAACAACAGACCTGATGCCTCCACGGCATTCACCTTTGACAATGATGACCGCTTTGTCAACCAACAGCCCAAAGGCCCCGATCCATTGTCGGCCAATTGGAGTTATGACAGCGCCATCGATTTGTTTTCGCTGAACACCATGCTTCCCGAGACCTTCCCTCTCGATATCCCCAATGATATGCTGCTCGATCCCAAGGATTTCCCTACGGATCTGTTTGCTCCGCCGGCTGATATCAGCGGGTTTGCAATCTCCCACTCTGGCGAGGATTCTCTCTCATCGGTATGTTTGGTATCCCTCCTCTTCTTTGTGTTTTACTTCATTACTGACAAGGACTCTCCAGGATCAGGAAAGTGAAGATCAACCGTGGTCTCCCGCCTACCGTGTCTCATCACTCGACTCGACCACGCCAGACGCCCCCACCGTTTCGCCACGCTCAACTGAAAAGCCAGCCACCCGCCGCAGAACCACCACGCAGAAACGCGAACAAGCGACTCGTTGGTCGTCCAGTCCTGAAATGACCCCTCAAGAATACCCCGTCACCTCACAAGCCACCACTTCTCCCGCCCCTGCACCCGTCTCTCCCCCCGCGGCCTCCACCTCCCGCAAGAACTCCCGCAGTCTCTCCACCGACTCGCAAACAGCAACCGGCCGCAATGCAGCCAAGCGAGCTGCCCACAACATCATCGAGAAGCGGTACCGCACCAACATGAACGCCAAATTCGTCGCGCTGGAAAAAGCCATGTCCGGCAGCGGGGTTCAGAAACCTACCAAGGGCGGGTCTGGGCCCGCCTCGCTGAAGAAGTCGGAGATCCTGACCAATGCCATTGCCTACATGCAAGAGCTGCAGGACCAGAACGCCGCGCTGCAGAAGGAGCTGGCGCTTCTGAAACAGAATCTGCTCCCGGGCGGACTGTGGCGGCATAACAAGGAGAACGACAAGTTTCGCACCTAGCGAATCATATTATCCATCTCTTCTCACGATCGCTGTATACTATCTAACGACTGGTTTTTATTATTTTCTCTTTATTAATTGGGCTACTCTCCTATCGGTGGCGCTGGGGATTTCTTGACTAGTTAATATACCCAAAAGTTTCTTGTGCATCTATGCAGTGTGTGATCGTATTAATATACTACAGAGTATATAATCTGTCATATCTACAGAGTCTACGGCACGTATATGGAATGGAACCTTGATCCCGGACTGAGCGAATTATCAGAACCACTCGTAAGCTAGTAAGCGTGTCGGAGAATTTTTAGGCTAAGGTCAGCTCCTATTCGCCCCTTACCTCACTAGCCTAGACACCCCCCGGAGCTAATGGATTCTGACAAGTCCTTTCATGCTCATGCAAGTTGATCAATGTAACGCAATCACTCCTCCTTCACTCCTCCATGCAGATCACTCCGCATCCTGTGGCGGATCTAGACCAGTCCTATCCAGCTCCTACCAAGAAGGAAATGCACTTTTGCTTCCTGGTTCGGTCGCCGTCTCGCCGTCCAACAGGGGTCTGACATTCTGACTTGACGATGTCCTTGTCTAAAGTACCTACTACCTGGTAAGGAAACGGGGTACGAGGACTTCGTAACGAGGAGTTCAGCAGTTCAGCAATTCAGCAGTTCCCATGGATGTGTGCATAAGAACGATATGTTATGACCGGATAGAGTCGGGATCTGCCGGTTAATTCTAGCTGTTGGTGTTGCCTTCGCCATTGGTGAACGGTTGAAATTCGGAGACGGAGGCAAAGAATACGGATATGACGTCTATATTCTATT
Organism: Aspergillus fumigatus Af293; assembly: GCF_000002655.1. NCBI lineage: Eukaryota > Fungi > Ascomycota > Eurotiomycetes > Eurotiales > Aspergillaceae > Aspergillus > Aspergillus fumigatus. The sequence goes on from NC_007197.1 coordinate 983,741, forward strand.
CCTCCTCAGCCAATAATGCAACAGGATCGGGCCGCAATGAAGATCAGGATCGACGTTGGACTACCTCCACCCAAGAAGCGTCCTGTGGAATGGGCCCCTTTGCCGATTACATCAATCAGGATTCGTGCAGTCGATGATGGTACTACTACAAGCGAGACAGCAATGACCCTGAACCATGCAGGACGCGCAGTTTCTCTGAGCACTAGCTGGAATAGCTTGCAGCTGCTTGTGAGTCGGACGCTTTCAGGGACAGGCAGGTCGAACCGTAAGTACAGCGTTTATGGCTCTAGGTTAAGCGAGGGGGGTATGGAGTCAACGCCACCGCCGCTGATAGTCCAATTAAGGGACTACATGTGCTGGAGTTGGGACAGTGTTGCCGGGTTCTTCGTGTTATCAGAGGATTACAGTGCTGGGACCTGGTCGAGCAGGGGCAGCCACTCGACAGGTTACTATGCCTGTTGTATATCAGCTTTCGCTGATGTGCAGTATTTCCAGGCGCCTCACATGTACCTGAAAGTGAGTTTATTCTGAGAATAGAGTCATTCTTGGCAGTAATCAGCGACCAGGACAGGAGATCAGTCAAGGAAATGTCAGACATAGACGTCTGGCCAGTCAGGATGGTAAACTGGAGAGATTGTTCATGGGCATTGTGAGGTGAGCAAGGATGTTATGAGCCAGAATGGTAACGAACGCAACGACATTGTCTCTCGCAAGCCTTTATTCCACCAAGGTAGACATAAGGAGAACAGGAGAATCCGCACCAAATTGATGAGAACGACTTGAGAGTCCGTGATGGGCACCAGACATCGGGAGCACCCAACACTTCAAGAGCAGAGAATCAAGGATACTCGACTTTCAAGAATAAGCACAGATTGATAAGATCAAGCCCCACTGATGCCAAAAACATTTCGATTCAAAGCTTCGATGCAAGGTTAATTTCGTCAGTTTCATGAGGTTGTTGATCCTCACCCGATGTTTCAACAGACGCGTCATCCTCGTGGGCTTTGAGAAAGCCAATGACGCGGCCGATCTGTCCCACAGCAGTCGATCTGCACCGTTTTCTATCCTTGTGGGAGGCAGCCTTGAGGGGCTTCGCTTGAAGTGATAAAATCAATCCCCACAATCCTTCACCTCCCACCGGATACGACTTTATCCGGGATAGCAACCACTCTGTGATTGTGGGAAACCATCAGGTTTGGTCCATGTTCAAACGCAGGAACGGCTCTTAGCCCCAAGGTAGCCTGCTTAGCTTCAGGTATACGTACATTAGCTTCCTGAAGAATTAAGGAGGCAACATAACATGTTCTGGATCTTCACCAGTCTTCTCCCAACATGGACTTACGTACTCTTGCGCATCCACAAACAGATGACGACGACAATGAGGTCTCAGCCCGTCGTCATCTAACCTGAGATGGTCCAGTATGTTTGACGCATACGGAGTAGAAAGATGCTCGTTGTCTGGACGCTACTCCATATAAAGCCCTGTCGCATACCATCTTCGACAACTCTTTATTCACTGATCCATCACTCATTTTTGTCCCTCTTTGGCGCTCGTCATGCGTATCTCCTACGGCTCAGCCGTTGCTGCTCTGGCAGCGGCAGCTAATGCTGCATCTCTCGCTGACGTGTGCACCATCTCCCATGTGCAGTCCGTGCTTCCTTCAAACGGAACTCTTCTGGGTATCAACGTGATTCCGTCCGCCGTGACTGCAAGTGCAGTCTACAACAGTACCTCCAGCGGCGGCATGGGCGGCATGGGCGGCTCCAACAGTGCCAACTACCCCTACTGCAATGTGACGGTCACCTATACCCACCCCGGTAAGGGCGACAAGGTGGTCGTTAAGTATGCCTTCCCCCAGCCTTCCGACTTCAAGAACCGCTTCTACGTTGCCGGGGGTGGCGGTTACTCCCTCTCCAGCGATGCCACTGGCGGTCTAGAGTATGGTGCGGCGTCTGGTGCCACCGATGCGGGTTACGATGCCTTCAGCTACAGCTACGACGAGGTGGTTCTTTACGGCAACGGATCGATCAACTGGGACGCCACGTACATGTTCGCCTACCAGGCCCTGGGCGAGATGACCACTCTCGGCAAGACATTGACCCGAAACTTCTACGGTCTGTCTAGCGATGCCAAGATCTACACCTACTACGAAGGATGCTCCGACGGTGGACGTGAAGGCATGAGCCAGGTTCAGCGCTACGGCGATCTGTACGACGGTGCCATCACCGGTGCCCCGGCTTTCCGCTATGCCCAGCAGCAGGTCCACCACGTCTTTTCGTCGGTTGTGGAGAAGACTCTGGACTACTACCCTCCCCCGTGCGAACTGGCCAAGATCGTCAACGCCACCATTGAGGCCTGCGATCCTCTCGACGGCCGCACTGACGGGGTGGTCTCCCGCACCGACCTCTGCAAGCTGCACTTTGACCTTTCGAAGATCATCGGGGAGCCGTACTACTGCGCCGCAAAGACCAGCACCTCCCTCGGCTTCGGCTTCAGCAAACGCCAGGCAGCCGGCAGCACGACCAGCTACCAGCCTGCACAAAACGGCACCGTCACCAAGGAGGGGGTGGCTGTCGCCAAGGCCATTTACGACGGTCTGCACAACACCCAGGGCCAGCGCGCCTACCTCTCCTGGCAGATCGCCTCGGAATTCTCCGATGCCACCACCGAGTGGAACAATGACACCGGCTCCTGGGAGCTGAGCATCCCGTCCACCGGCGGCGAATTCGTGACCAAGTTCGTCCAACTCCTGGATCTCGATAACCTGTCCACTCTCGACAACGTCACCTACGACACCCTCGTCGAATGGATGAACACCGCCATGGTGCGCTACATGGACAGCCTGCAGACCACCGTCCCGGACCTGACGACTTTCAAATCCTCCGGCGGCAAGCTGCTGCATTACCACGGTGAATCCGACCCCAGTATCCCCGCCGCGTCCTCGGTGCACTACTGGCAGTCTGTGCGCTCGATCATGTACCCCGGTGTGTCGGCCGCGAAGAGTCTGAAGGAGCTCCAGGAATGGTACCAGTTCTATCTCATCCCCGGTGCGGCGCACTGCGGTGCCAACTCCCTGCAGCCTGGCCCGTACCCCCAGAACAACATGGACATCATGATCGACTGGGTGGAGAACGGCGTGCAGCCGAGCCGACTGAACACCACAGTGTCCTCGGGCGACTACGCCGGCGAGACCCAGATGCTCTGCCAGTGGCCGACCCGTCCTCTGTGGAAGGACAACTCGACCTTTGACTGTGTCAACGACGAAAAGTCGATCGAGAGCTGGACCTATACCTTTCCTGCTTTCAAGGTCCCTGTCTACTGAGCACGTCACTTGGCACCTGTGCAGGGACTTGTACTCTTTACTCTTCACCCTTCACTTCTACTACGCATGTAGCCTAGATAGTTGCCATTATTTATCATTCAGAGTTGTATATTACAAACCATAATCAAGTATTTCCACCCACGACACTCGTGTACAAGTAGTCATTAGATTTACTCCCTCTTCTCTAAACTCTCCCCAGTCGATCGTCTCCTATACCTCGTCAGCTGTTATCCCTACTCACAGGATAGGACACAGACCTCTGGAGCTCCTCAATATCCCTCGCCATATTCCCAGCACCACTGCTCCTCCGATCAGGATGATCGTTGTGCGACTGTCCGAAATTCCCGAGTAGCTCGTTGAACTCTACCGCGAACCAATCATCGTCAGCACTCATTCCCTGCACTCGCAACAAGAAAAGGAACGGAACATACGCTGCTGCGTCTGCTGATGCCGCAGCTCAGCCTCCTCTTTCCGAGCGCTGGACTTGCGACGGTCATGTTTGAGGTGGCCGTGTTTTTGGAGGAGGTCCATTGTATCTTGTTCTTGTATCGTTGGTTTGTTGGATGTGGTTGCTAGAGGCTAGTAGTGTATCTAGATGATAGAGAAGGTGAGAATGGCCAGGATCTGGACGATGTATCTATCTCTATATATGCAAGGATATTGAAGAATAATTACATCATGATGTACAATTAGGCCCTCTAGTGTGGATGAAATTTGAATCTCGTTTCCTGCTGATGATTGATGCGGACTGGTTGGATGGGCGTGGCATGCGTCATAGTGTAGTCGTGATCTGGTCGGGGCGGATGCGAGGGTGATCCACGCCGGGACCTTGGACTGTAGATGCGGATGTGGCTGTGCGTTTCTATTGTATTGGGGAATATAGATATCCTTGTTTGTGTGGATTGATGACGGAGGATATCTCGCAGTCAGTAAATGTTCATTAGATTCTGCATAAGTAGTTCATACATCCAGTGTTTGTACATAGAAGTATGATGCATAAAGACCATGCATGTCATGCACTCTAGTACTCTGGTAAGTTCCACAAAGCCTATCTTAGATTACAGTATGTTATCACTCTGCCATGGTTGATAATATATGATTGATATCTGGATCAGGGAATCGAATGGGAAGTATATAGTTGAACACAACCTTGGTTCAGATCTGGGCATGGAGCACGTGTTCTGGCTGGTCCCTCGTAGTTGATCCTGATTCCAGAGTACACAACCTGGTTAAAACCAGCAATATCACATCACTCACATGTTGTGTAGTACTATCAGACAGATAGTACGAGTATCTATTGATCATCTCGATCCTGCGCGGAGTGCGGACAAGATGAACCCTCCAAGATGTGATCCCCCTGCTTGCCAAGAAGGCGCAATTGGGCCCCAAGAAGGCATAATAGCAAATACAAGCAAGTCTTACGGAGATATCATGCCAACGTATTGCCATTGTCTAATGCCAAGCTAGTTAATATCGGGCCTCATCTAGCGGAGGCAAGCTACAGCAAGCTACGGCAAGCCCTGGCAAGCCTCGGCCACTCATGCTTGTAGCGACCAAGCTTAGGGCGAGACATTGGCAAAGACAAAGGCCAGGCCTATTATAGACATTCTCCCTTATCACCATCGACTTATCAGTGGTGTTTTAGTTGTTTATGTTGGATAATGGATACTACCTACGCCATCGTCATACTGCAATGCAATTGGTGGTACGGATCTTGCCGGGCTGCAATTGTGGATGGAGTACGGAGTAATTATGAGCTGACCTCCTGCTTGACACTGGACCGAGGCAGATACAAACGGCACACATTTCTGCAGAGTAAGGATGTACAGAGTAATCCTGGATAACATCAATAATAGTGTTGACAGGTCAATAATTGAGCCCTGTGAAGACAACACTGCACCAAGTGCGAAGGGATTGGTGCCTGGCAGCCTGACTCTAGTGTCTTGGCGAATTCTCCAAGTTTCAAGGGTTCAACATCAACAAACAAATCCCAGTAGAATTGGTCAACAACCCTCACATCATGCAACTCCTCATCCATCTTCATCAATTCGGACATGACAAGTCATACATGGAACCCCTCGCACATGCTCGATGTTTCTGCTATCTATCTACACTGCACATCCAAATCTCTAGGACCAGTCCTAGCCGAAATGCGTCTGTCCCCCGGTGGAGCTCTCCTGACGATCCCTCCCTGATAAGCCAATCTCCAAGGCACTGAGACCTCCCCCTCGCGCCATGTAACTCTTCCGCAGGTCCATCGGAATTCCCGCCAGGGCAGATCCAATCGAAAGACGATCATGTTTTGGATCCAACAGCCCAGCAGGACCCCGTCGGTCCTCCGATTTGCTAGGCTCTCTATTGAGCTGCTCACTCTCGCAGACTGTTGCAACAGGTGTGCAAGCTTGCAGGTAGCCCGAGAGGCAGTCGGTCAGTGATCGGCCATTGGTATAAATATCCTACCCCTTCAGCCCACTCTCTTCACCCTCACTTCCCCATCATTCTCCTCTATCTGTCATCTGTCCATTGACAGCAGCGACATGTTTTCGTCGCTCTTGAACCGTGGAGCTTTGCTCGCGGTTGTTTCTCTCTTGTCCTCTTCCGTTGCTGCCGAGGTTTTTGAGAAGCTGTCCGCGGTGCCACAGGGTTTGTTCTCCCGACCCCCCGCCTCTTACGTCGTGACTGACGAGAACAGGATGGAAATACTCCCACACCCCTAGTGACCGCGATCCCATTCGCCTCCAGATTGCCCTGAAGCAACATGATGTCGAAGGTTTTGAGACCGCCCTCCTGGAAATGTCCGATCCCTACCACCCAAACTATGGCAAGCACTTTCAAACTCACGAGGAGATGAAGCGGATGCTGCTGCCCACCCAGGAGGCGGTCGAGTCCGTCCGCGGCTGGCTGGAGTCCGCTGGAATCTCGGATATCGAGGAGGATGCAGACTGGATCAAGTTCCGCACAACCGTTGGCGTGGCCAATGACCTGCTGGACGCCGACTTCAAGTGGTACGTGAACGAGGTGGGCCACGTTGAGCGCCTGAGGACCCTGGCATACTCGCTCCCGCAGTCGGTCGCGTCGCACGTCAACATGGTCCAGCCCACCACGCGGTTCGGACAGATCAAGCCCAACCGGGCGACCATGCGCGGTCGGCCCGTGCAGGTGGATGCGGACATCCTGTCCGCGGCCGTTCAAGCCGGCGACACCTCCACTTGCGATCAGGTCATCACCCCTCAGTGCCTCAAGGATCTGTACAATATCGGCGACTACAAGGCCGACCCCAACGGGGGCAGCAAGGTCGCGTTTGCCAGTTTCCTGGAGGAATACGCCCGCTACGACGATCTGGCCAAGTTCGAGGAGAAGCTGGCCCCGTACGCCATTGGACAGAACTTTAGCGTGATCCAGTACAACGGCGGTCTGAACGACCAGAACTCCGCCAGTGACAGCGGGGAGGCCAATCTCGACCTGCAGTACATCGTTGGTGTCAGCTCGCCCATTCCGGTCACCGAGTTCAGCACCGGTGGCCGGGGTCTTCTCATTCCGGACCTGAGCCAGCCCGACCCCAACGACAACAGCAACGAGCCGTATCTGGAATTCCTGCAGAATGTGTTGAAGATGGACCAGGATAAGCTCCCTCAGGTCATCTCCACCTCCTATGGCGAGGATGAACAGACCATTCCCGAAAAATACGCGCGCTCGGTCTGCAACCTGTACGCTCAGCTGGGCAGCCGCGGGGTTTCGGTCATTTTCTCCTCTGGTGACTCCGGTGTTGGCGCGGCTTGCTTGACCAACGACGGCACCAACCGCACGCACTTCCCCCCACAGTTCCCTGCGGCCTGCCCCTGGGTGACCTCGGTGGGTGGCACGACCAAGACCCAGCCCGAGGAGGCGGTGTACTTTTCGTCGGGCGGTTTCTCCGACCTGTGGGAGCGCCCTTCCTGGCAGGATTCGGCGGTCAAGCGCTATCTCAAGAAGCTGGGCCCTCGGTACAAGGGCCTGTACAACCCCAAGGGCCGTGCCTTCCCCGATGTTGCTGCCCAGGCCGAGAACTACGCCGTGTTCGACAAGGGGGTGCTGCACCAGTTTGACGGAACCTCGTGCTCGGCTCCCGCATTTAGCGCTATCGTCGCATTGCTGAACGATGCGCGTCTGCGCGCTCACAAGCCCGTCATGGGTTTCCTGAACCCCTGGCTGTATAGCAAGGCCAGCAAGGGTTTCAACGATATCGTCAAGGGCGGTAGCAAGGGCTGCGACGGTCGCAACCGATTCGGAGGTACTCCCAATGGCAGCCCTGTGGTGCCCTATGCCAGCTGGAATGCCACTGACGGCTGGGACCCGGCCACGGGTCTAGGGACTCCGGACTTTGGCAAGCTTCTGTCTCTTGCTATGCGGAGATAGTCGGCAGGTCACAATATAAATATGCATAATTTCTTGCCATTCCTTGCACATTTCCTTGCACGTTAGTATCGAGTGTTGTACACCTGTAGGACGAACGATAGTTCAGCCTTCGTTCATGGTAATGAGGCTTAAAATATCCAAGCGATGCGATTGACTGGTGGAGACGATCGACACGCGCCCCCTCGTATCGCAGTGAACTCTCCCATCCTCAGTCCTGTGTGAAAACCAGACAATGGAAGCCGCCAAGCAAGAATACGAGGTTTGCCCCGTCCAGCAACCATCCTTCTGTAACATAAAACACTGCTTTTTCTTTTTCCAAACCTTTCACTTGCAAAAGAGAAAGACTGTGTTGCGTTTGAAAAATGCTTCTCTCGCTTGTTACTGTCATATCCGTCTTCCAGCTGGCGATCGCCACCAACCTCAACCCCCCGATCCTCTATTCCCGCCACGCCGCACAAGAAGGGTCTCTTGAGAAACGCGAAACCTGCGAAGATGGCTCCCGGTGTCTGTTGGGATCATGCTGCGGCGACGGATGCGCCTTGAACTGCTGCGCGTTGGACAACGGCGGCTGTAAGCCCTTCCCTTCCTTTCCCCCCCCCCCCCCCCCTTCCTCTCCACTACTGAGTAGACTAATGAGTGACGGCCATCTACAGTGGGCTGCGGAATCACCGAACGGTGCCAGTTCCGCGGGAATGTGTTTGTCGGGTGTTGTGGGAATCTCCTGGGGTAGGGTCGTTTCGTTCCTTCTTTTCAAGCTGGTGCTGACGGCGCAGGGGCTGCACGGGCGAGGCGACGCATGTCACGGTCCACACGCCCTACTCGACTGTGACGCTCGGGGCGCCGACGGATGCGAGGACTACGCGTACGAGTACGAGGACGACTACGACGACGACGGAGCAGATGTTTACTGCGATTTCGGTGACGAAAAGCGCGACTGCGACTGCGACTGCCACTGCCACTGCCACTGCAACCGGGTCAAGAAGCACGACCACGAGGGAGAGTGAGACTGCGACTGAGGGTGAAACGGGAAGTAGCCCGCATTCTCATCTTGTATCGGTATTGAGCACAAGTGTAGCGGCCGAGACCACGTCTAGTACTAGCCACCGTAGTGCCGCGACCACGGCAGCATTCTCGCCGAATAACAACGGAGCCTCTGCTATGGGAGTGGAAGCGCCCGTTCTGGCTGGGATGGTTGCGTTGGGTGCGGTTTTGTTGTGAGATGATTCAATCGGAGACTGGGAGCCGTATACGTTATATATAAGTATGTAATTAATGTTTACCCCGCATACTCTTTCTCTCTCTCTCGTCAGTCGTCAGTCGTCAGTCATCAGTCATCACGGTTCTGGGAAATGTCTCATATGGAGTACAGCAGATAGACGCAGATCGCGATTGCTTACTCGCATCGACTTTCCTTTTCAGGATGCGCCTCGCCTCTCAATACAACCTCGAAAATGTTCCTGAGCCATTCCATCGCTATTCGCCATGGTGGATATTCCGCAGTCAGGAGGTCCAGCCGAGAAGGTTAACTAACCTAAACCCCGCAAAGTGAAAAAAAATCTCGCGAACCGAACTGCAGACAGACAGCAAATCAAATCCATTCAATTCACTCGCGGGCCGGTTATCAACAATATCAGCAGCACCTTGATGATCTCTCATTATCAATAATCGCAGATTATCTAGACGAGACAGTATCATCTATCTGCGTCCCTCGTGAGGGGAAGAAGGGAGGTATCCGTGTCGGTGTCGGTGTCTGCCGGGCATATATGACCCAGACCGAACCTGTACTGCACGCATCACAATGGACATGTCTGATATTTCTCATTCCCTCATAGTCATCACATAATATTCCCCGCAATTCCCGTGCTGTGATGGACATCGAACACATCAAAGCCGCCGATTCGGCCTCGGTGGACCAGAGCGTGCAGGATGCGCGCGATCTCGCCACAATGGGGCACGACCAGGCCCTGACCCGCAAGTTCGATCTGTGGAGTATGCTCGCGCTGGCGTTTTGCGTCCTAGGTATTCCCTTGCCATTGCCCCTTCTTACTGCATAGTGGCGGACGGGCTAATTGCGAGTAGGAACGTACTCGACTTTCGCGCAGGGCCTCAGCAGCGGGCTGACCAACGGCGGTCCCATTACGATCCTCTGGGGTCTGGTCCTGGTGACGGTCTGTAACCTTTGTGTTGCGGTGTCGCTGGGCGAATTGACGAGTAGCATGCCGACGGCGCTCGGGCAGGCGTACTGGGTGTACAGGCTGTGGCATACGCCGACGGGGCGGTTCGTGTCGTACCTGTGTGCGTGGATCAACACGTTCGGGTGGTGGACGCTCACGGCGTCGCAGATTGCGTTTATGACCGAGTTTCTGCTGGGGATGAAGGTGATGTTTGATGAGAAGTGGGGCGGGGCCGGGGTCGGCTGGCTGCAGTTTGTGATTTATCTCGGGCTGGTGTTGGTTCTGACGGGGGTGAATGTGGTGGGGTGTCGGCGGGAGAAGATCCTGCCGTGGCTGAATGGGTTTGTGGGAGTGTGGTTCACCGGGTTGTTTGTGGTGCTGTCGCTTGCGCTGTTGATTTCGGTTGGCACCAAGGCGGACCTGTCGTTTCAGCCAGGGAGGTTTGTCTTTGGGGCCTGGATGAACCAGACGGGTTGGAGTGATGGGGTCGTGTGGTTTACGGGGCTGGTGCAGGCGGCGTATGGGCTTACTGCCTTTGACGCGGTCATCCATATGGTCGAGGAGATGCCGGCTCCGCGGATCAACGCGCCGAGGGTGACGTATCTGGCGGTGCTGTCGGGTGCTGTCACGGGGTTTGTCTTCATGGTCGTCTGTCTGTTTTGCATGCAGGATGTGGATAGGATTGTGGACTCGCCGAGCGGATTGCCGTTTATCGAGCTGATGCTGGAGACGGTCGGCCTCAAGGGGGGCGCTGCTCTGATCGCGCTGTTCATCTTCAATGGAGTCGGCCAGGGCATCAGTATCCTGACGACTGCATCCCGGCTGACCTGGGGGTTTGCCCGCGACGGCGGTCTCCCCTGGAGTCGGTACCTGACAGTGGTGGATCCCGCGTGGAAGGCTCCGGTCCGCGCGCTCTGGGCGCAGGGGGTCTTGATTGCGCTCGTTGGGGTGCTCTACCTCTTTGCCAACACGGTCCTCGAGGCGATCCTCAGCGTCAGCACCATCGCCTTGACCATCTCCTACGCGCTGCCCATTGCGGTACTGCAACGTGTGGGCCGGGACCAGCTGCCGCCTGGTCCTTTTCGTCTCGGCCGCTGGGGAACGGCAGTCAACTGGGTCAGCATTGTATATTGTGCCATCACGACGGTCTTCTTCTTCTTCCCGGGCTCGCCCGACCCAGCCCCAGGGGACATGAACTACGCGATTGCGGTGTTTGGGGTGATGCTCGTCGTGGCGGTCGGGTTCTGGTTCCTCCAGGGCAGTCGGACGTACCTCCAGACGGCGGATGCGATCGCGCAGCTGATCCTCGCGCAAGGACTGGAGTTGGAACCGGAGCCGCCCAAAAAAAAGTCTGATTCATGATGTAGCCCTATAAAACTACTTCTCTCTATAGCCAGCTAGCTCCTCCTGCGCTTTGATCAACGTCTCTTCCCAGTTCGTACCCGCCAGCCACTCCTCATACGACTTGGTCCGTATCTCCAGCTGCTCGGGCATCATCACCTCGAGCGAGCCCGTATATCCAAACTCGGCAATAAACCGCGGCGCATCCAGCACCTCCCAGGGGATCTGGAACCGCTCATGCATCTCCTGCAAATCCACCTCCTCGGCCTCAACCTCCCACCCCGTCACCCTCTTCCACACCTCGACCACCTCCTCCATGGACAGGTAGCTATCATACCCCAGCACCCACGTCCCAGGCGGCCCTTCAACCATCGCCCGAACAAACTCCCCCGTCGAACTGTCCGCCGCAATAATCGGCAGCCGCATCGTCTTCGTCCCGGGAATCGTGAACCGTAACACTCTTCCCTCCCCAGCCGCGCCAGGCTGAACCGTCGGCAAAATCAGCGGATTGGTTGCATACGCCCCCATCACCAAAAACGACACCTTCCCTCGCAGCCCTTCCTCCCTTTCCAAAATCTTGACTACCTCCGCCTTGGCATCCCAGTGATAGCTTGTTGTATACTTCCCCGCAGACAACTCCCTCATCCCGGGGAGCGTGGAATACACCACGCGGTGGAGAGACGCCACCTCGCCCGCCGCGATCGCCGCGTTGCGCCCGTGCAGAATCTCGGTGTCGTATGCGGCCGTGCTGTCCCGGGTGGCGCGGTACGGACCCCAGAAGTCGGTGTTGAGGAAGAGGGCGGTTGCGTCTTTGAATGCGGCCCGGAGGGAATCGAGGTCGGAGAGGTCAGCCCGGACGACTTCTGCGCCGGCGGCGGCGAGGGCTTGCGCGGCAGCGGAAGAAGGCGTGCGGGTTATGATGCGGACGTGCCAGGCTGGGAGGCGGAGGAAGGTGTGTGCGACGGCGGAGCCTTGGATCCCTGTTGCGCCGGTTACGACGATGATTTTGTTGGTTGCCGACATACTTGAATTTGTGTATGGATCTGTCGATGGTGGAATGCTGATGATGCTGGCGATACATAGAGTGTGACTGTGTTATTATTTATAATCGTGGGACTCTTGTTCAATCTTCTGGCTTATAGGTGGATTATGGCTTACGCAGGAGAATGATGCTATTCAGGTAGCTGATGCTCGACCCCAATTGGTTGATTTGCGTAAGCCATCGGTGGATTATCCTCCCGCACCCATCGTCATTGTCATCCACACTACAAACTTCTATCCGCCTTCCGAGTTGGCAGGGAATGGAACAATGGCAGTCATGTCCCTCAAAATGCAGACTCAAATAGCGAACGCAGAGCCCAAGTCCAAGAGGATCATCACCCCCGCCCGACGGGACCAGAACCGCCGCGCGCAGCAGGCTTACCGTGAGTTTCTCCGTCGGCTATGATATGCAACGTGCCGACGTGAACAAGGACAACGGCGGAGAGAGCGTCTGGCCGAAAAGCAGAGTCATGCTGGTCCGAGGGAGTTGAGACCCGCGCCGCCTGCGCATGCGTCCATCCCGAATATTACAACGTCGAACCGTCTGGACGTAGCGAGGAAGACCATGCCGGCAATGCTGACGGTAGATCATTTCTTCCCGCCACATGATCCGGCTCGCAACGGCAGGACAGAAGACCCCGTCAGAGATGAGGTCCCCCCGCCCCTATTCACCACATACACCCTCCTCCTCGCCGCCTGCGTCTACAACGCCGCAGCCCTAGGCATCAGCACCGACCAGTTCTTCGGCGAAGACAACTGCATGTCGCTGTGCTCGCCGTTCTACCGGCCCTACACAGCCATGTCGGCCGATCCGTCATCACTCCTCGCTGCCGCGACAGGCACTCGTCCAGCTATCCCCGCTCATCTCCGCCCGACGCTCCCCCAGATTCTCTTCCCGCATCATCCGCTTTTTGATCTCCTTCCGCTGCCGGCGCTGAGAGCCAAAGCGATTACTTTTGCTGCTACCGCGCCATCGCTCCTCGACGCGGTTGAGTTTAAACGGGATATCGTCGAGAGGGGAGGGATTGTATGCTCGTCTGAGTCTGCTGGAGGTATGCAGCCGTGGGATATGCGCGCTTGGACGGTTGCGCCGTGGTTTCGGAGAAAATGGCGGATACTGTCTCAGTCTGAAGATCTCGCATAGTTCGTCCCGTAGAGAGCTTGAATCCGGGGGTAGCTGGTCTATTGAACAAGTAGAGAAGAGTTAGACCGTGCTGTATCTGGTCATGACTCCTCACCCATACTTTCAATGTACATCTGAATACATATCGATTGTCTTGTCTACCGCTTAAGAAAAGCTGGCCACGCGTAGACGACGCCCATAGGCTTGGTCTCTTGGATGTGCAAAAAAGTTGATTGGAAAGACACTAGCAACCTGGCGTGGATTTGATACTTGACTAGAGAGTTGATAATTTCTTCCACATCGTCCATCGAGATAAAAGGGGTGAATATCTGCGGCAGTACAAGTGATCAAGCTGAAGATGTGAGCTAAAGTAAGAGACGTGGGGCACTAGATGATCTACAATGATCCTGTCTACCCCACGGGGCACATGGAGGATCATGATTCTTATATTAGTTCTATACTGTCAAATGTTAGGCATATGCTGTTTGCATATGCCTAGCATGGCTTAAACTGTAGCTGCTCTACATTAGGGACGAGCATGACATCATCTTAAGCTTGAAGTCCCGCAGCTTTAGTCAAGAGACAGAGACAAGACTATTCGTATGAAGGGTAAAATAATATTTCCATCCAAATGCTATTCGTTCTGACTTGCTAAATCCATGGAACAGGGTTACAGCAGCATCCGGGAATTCGCCCCCGCCACCAATCTCCACAAGTCTTGACTTGAAGCTTCGTCGGCGGCTTACTCGATTCCAACCGGTGCGGTATTTGTCCTATCGGCTTGGATATTGCGTTCCCCTCCATCTCGAGATATTCCGACTTCCTTCAGTCGATGATTGTCATATTCGAAATTGCTGTCTAGGACGTGCAAACACTGTAGATGCAGCCAGTTGACTGGAGACCATGCAACGGCAACGGTCTCTCGTGGATATTTATTGATTCAAATGGCATTGCACAGTCGCAGTAGGGCGATATTCACCGTGTCCATGGTATTCCTGTGTCTATCGTTTATTGCCGTTGCTCTGCGGTGCTTCGTCCGGCTGAGACTGGTGAAGGCTTTTGGATGGGATGATGGCCTGATGGTGTTAGCAATGGTACGTGAGCTGTGAGACAATTCTCGACAATAGACATCTCCACTGATGCTAAGATCTCAGCTACTCAACATCTGGTTCTCAATATGCATACTGGCTGGCTCGGTTGCCGGGTTCGGGAAACGATTTAGCCAGTTCGACTCCTTAGAAGATACCCAAACGGCTCTGCTGGTACGTCCTAGCGTACCCTCCCAAGCTGGTTATCGCCAGTGACTCACATAGCATGAACAGTGGTGGTGGCTTGCCCAGATCGCCTATGTTTGCACCGTGGCAACTGCACGAATCTCCATCGCAATGCTCCTTCTCCGTCTTACCGTCCGCCGGCGCCAATCAGCCGTCCTGTATATGGTCATCGGGCTAACATCCACTGTCGGCCTTGCCTTCTTGCTTATTCTGACATTGCAGTGCTCTCCGGTTCGAGATTTCTGGCAACAAACGGACCGAAGCCACTGTATTGACGCCAAGTATGTAGTGGACATTGCATACTTGTATAGCGCGACTGCATGTCTTTGCGACTTCACCCTTGGACTCTTCCCTGTATATCTTGTGAAAGACCTGCATATGAGCTGGAGGACCAAATGGGCGATCAGAGGCATTCTCAGCATGGGATGCTTGTATGTCAGCAGTCTGAAAAGAAGGCCCCTATACTGACTGCGTTCTAGAGCCGGTGCTGCCGTCGTAGTCCGTTTCCCCTATCTCCGGAACTATAACCATCCAGACTTCCTCTGTCAGTCTTGCACGCTGAAAAGTTACCCAAAAAAATCTAATAACTGACAACCGTTCAATTTTTTTCAGATGCCACCGCCGGTATCGCTATCACGTCCAACATCGAGGCCGGTCTTGGCATCATGGCTGGAGGTCTCATCACGCTCCGTCCACTCATGCGCTGGCTCCGAGACGTCAGTCAAAAGGTGTCGAGCGCAGCAAAAGGAGTAGCATCTAGTAGTAATCGAACGCAAACCTCCTCCTCCGTTGAACAAAAGCACCCCTCACCAATTCAGGGGCTGCCTGATATTGAAGCGCCTGATATTGAAGCAGCAATGTCGTCCCACCCATCGCTGACCGAGGAACCTCGGCTTGCAGCTGGGGCGATATAGACGCCGGGAACGGTTGTGTACCCATTGGTCCGATTTGGAGGGAGGAAAGGGCCTATTGTCATTGTTGAGCGGGCCGTTATGTTGTATAACCCAAGTACGTTTATTGTTCAAAGCGCGGTTTCAGGAGGCGTGTAAGACTAAGTATTGTATATACACCATCCAGATTCTTTCTCAAGGTATAGCATGCCAAGCACTTCCCTCCTTTCACCTTGCATATCTACCATATCCAAAGTCTGCCGTCTAGGGGGATTTTCTGCGGGTCGTTCACAAGAGCAAACTGCAAAGTCACCAAATAGCATCATGGTGAAGTCATCCAAAGGATTCAAGACAAAAAAATCTATCTACAATTCAGGTCACCAATAAAGTGTATCTGAGATTTCCTACTGCCCTAAAACAGTTATCTAGCCTTTACTACCAGTGGTTGTAATATTGCCGACAGCTGCAACTGTCCACAGACAGAACCTCTCTTCGTTCAAGCATCTCCAAGCATCCTCCAAGAAGGAGCTACCACAGCTTGTGAAAATGGTCGTGAATGCAGACAGCATCAGCCGCCATGCGCTTGGGCTTAGTCCCACGACAAGTGAATATCCCTACCAGGGCATGAAACACTTCCGGGACATCGTCTACAAAGAAGCAGCAACAACGAGAAACGACTACGTGATCTTCACCAACATCGACGAGCATACCTTCCTACGGGATTTCGACGAGTCCTTACGAAAATCATACAGCGATTTCTTCCCGCAGGCTCGCATCCTTGTTGCTAGAATGCCTGCCACCGAAGTTCACGAAGCGGCGCACACCGAGCTCCACAATACACTTATGATCATGCTCGGGGCCATGAATGTCCACTCTCAGCTGCTGTCGCTCGGAGTGGCCGATGTGGTGACTCCCACACGAACTAAGGAGCCCGACCAATCGTACAAGCCTATGAATTTCCCAGCTGGTTACTCCAGTCACTGGCCGTCTATGGTGATCGAGACTGCGTTCTCCGAGAGTCAGAGCACACCGGCCAATGATGCGCGCTGGTGGTTGAACGCTTCCGGGGGAGAATTGAAGATCGTCATCACCATTGCAGTCCAGAAGAAACGGGAGGCTATCACTATTGACAAATGGGAGGCGACCAGCCGGCCCACACGAGGCGACCCGGGGAAGACGGTGCCTGAGGTTGTTCAGAAGGTGACTATCACAAGGGAGGGAGGTGATGCCCCAGTGCATGTCACTGGGGCTCCCCTGATCATAGGGTTTGAGAAGCTGTTCCTCCGGCCTGCCGAGGAGGAGAAAGGGGAGGGGGACGTACTGTTTAGTCACGATGATTTGGCCGAAATTGCCGACAAGGTCTGGAGTGTCCTCAATACGGGTAACTAAAATGTTCCCGGAGGGACGAGATGCTTGGGGAGGCACGCTCCCAACATCACACGAGTTGAATTTGGCTACATAGCATAACCTCCCTTTTCTTTCACTATCAAGCTCAAGTGCCTACACTATCAAGAGACATTGTGCATAGTAAGGGCTATAGGCCGTGCAAACACCGGTGGCACAAGCCGTCGGCCCCGTCCACCCGATTCCACCGCACTGTCCATACAACGGGGCAACAGCGGTCGTCGTTACTGTAGCAGTAGTAGTTGTTGTTGTTGTTATAGAGCCAGTGGTGGTCGTCGGGGTCGCAGCAGTCGTTGAAGAACTGCTGCCGGCCCCGTAGCCGCTGACAACCCGGGCAACTTGGTTCACAATCGCAGCCATTTGCACGCCTAAAGCATTCGAGTCAGTAAAAAAAAAAGGGAAAAAAAGAAAAAAAAAAAAAGAAAAAAAAAAGAAAAAAAAAAAGTATGGCCCTCAACCAACTCTTTGACTCACCTCCGACCTGATCAGCATTTGCGCCATACCAACCAACCCAATCCCAGCAACCATTCGGATTGGGCAGCGGCATCCCAGTCCAGATGGTGTGCATCGTGTTATCCGCAACAGCTTGCGGGTAGAGAATGATAATGTCGTTGGTATCCGCCCACATATTGTACCCGGTATTCGACACGAATTTGCTTCCAATCATGCTGTAGCTCTGCTTGCAGCCATGCAAGGCCACATGGAGTTTGCAGACGGTCGAAGACCCTGGCTGGCATGCCCGGGGAACATACAGATATCCAGTGGTATCCATCCCACTGGCGCCGTACTCGCCCGTCTGGCTAAAGGACACAATCGATCCCGACAGGGTGCCCGGGTTTCTGGCATTCAACGGCCCATACATCCACTGTAGAACCGCCCCTGCGCCGTCGCACTGGCAGTTGCTGATGTAGGGAGAGACAGACGAGCTGCACGAGTTGTCGCCTGCCGCATCAAAGTCAGTGGGAAAGGTGTGCGCCGCGCCGCTGGTCGTGATGTACGAGACGTTTGCCGCGGAGGCAAAGTTCGCCAGCTGCGTCTTCAACTGGCTCATCACGTTTGGGCCGACGGTGGTGTCGGCGGTTCCCGTCCACATGTAGATCTTGCGGGATTGGAGGTTGCTGACCGGGTTGATTTTGTTGCCGCTCCAGCTCTTCATGTTGGCGACGGGGGTCGTGATGGATGGGTTTTGGTTGTACATGCAAGTAGTGTACTGCTTTTTGCGTCAGCATATCTGGGGTATTGAAATTGAAAATGACTGTTTCTGGGATTTGGACCATGACTTACCGATTGACCGCGTGCGCAATCATACGGTCCCCCGGCAAAGACCCCAAACCCGACCTTGAATGTGTCCGAGTATGCAACTCCAAGCTGTGCTGACATGAAGCCTCCGCTGGAGAGCCCAGAGACGGAAATTGAGTTTGGGTCAACGTTGTATGCACCCAGCGCTGCGCCTGATGCCATCGCTGCCCCGGAGATGGCCAGCCCTAGGAACGTGGCAACGGTTGGCATTGTTCTGCAGATGATGAGGGAAATCCTTGATTCTTGAGGTTTAGAAATAATCGATATCTTCGTAAAGGTCAACAGAGGAATGAGCATGCATTTATAGTCTGCATTCGTATGGAGCAAATGCCCAGGAAATGTAGCATCAACAATAGACAGGCATATATCTCCAAACACCCCGCATTTTCCTGAAGAAAGTTACCCCAGGGTATCATTCCTTCATACCGGTCTAGTCTCTACATCTATAAGTGCATTTCTAATTGGCCTAGAGCCGCTTCATGCAAAGACTTGTGGGGTTGAAGTTCCTTTAGTTCCGGCTTCTTTGGGGACCATGCTGTGGGGTACGGATAGTTTCTGGGGTAGCTGAGGTCCGGTAGGTGTCAGTCCCTGAGCGGGAGTAACTTCCTGAAGCCTTGTGGGGTTGACTGAATCTCCTAGTTCGGGCTCATCTTGGGGTTTCTTGGGGTGTTGGACAGTGGGGTGCAGATCTTTGCGGGGGTCCATCCGAACAGCTTCATTTTACTGCCGGCCGATTATATGCCGTGGTTAAGCGAGTCGGATCAGGGGAGGTTATGATGTCTATGCAAATGCTCAGTGAAAGGCGTTAAATCGACCACTTTCTAAGTAATCATACCACCGCATTCGTTTACATGGCGCATTGCCTGATGCACTCTGGAGAGACTGACCCCATACAGATTTCGTGGCTAGGAAAGGGCCGAAAGGCAAAGTTAGCTATATTATGCTGAATCTCATATCAAAGTAAAATGAGTGGTCTGATATATATAAAAGCTCCCCTGATCATAACCCTCTTTGTACCTATCATCTACAGTCCGTCCTTAGGCCTGTTCGTCAGAGCGTCCTTGGTGGTTGCATTGTCCATCTCCCGTCTGCGTCGCAACATTTTTGTCCGGATTTCCCACAGTCAAACTCCCAAGCAGAGGAACTTCCTCATCCCCTAGCATCCATTTCTCAACGACATTGGAGGTCCCTGTAGTCTTGGACAACGCCGTCCCTGCGAATAGCGCGATGGCGGGCAGAGCTCGCATCGAGCCGGGCAGCCCACTTTGCACCCGAGAGGCTTTGGCGAGTTTGGATATCTCGGCTGCTAGATCGATGGGGAGTTTGTTTCCGGGCATGGAGACAAGCTATAGGAGTCTTGACCGATGAAATTGCAATGACTGGACTTAAGGAGGAATAGAAGTTATCTGCTTGTCTTCGAGAGGGTGTCATCGCCCCCGCTTCCAGAGCAATCGGGACGGTTGTACTGCATAGTCTGAACTAAACAGTTAAACAGGAGTTAGGCAGCATCATCACGTGTGCTTACCATGCAGTATTAACAACGCAGGCCATAGTAACTACTGCTGGTAGCTCTTAGGCGAATCCGATGCTGGATATTCGCCTCGTGAGCTACTTGTTTGCTAGGACTGCGGCATGAGAGACTATCTGTATTCTTAGTAAAGGGGATCCGATGAAAACCAGCATACCAGATGGACATTATGTGGTAATTCATAAATTATAAAGCGTGTTCCGGCAGAAAAGCATTCTCACATCACAACAGTTTTTGAGAGTGAAACTTGGATCCAGGGCGGAACCTGCACGTCTTTTATGATACTGGATGGCCCCGTTGCCGATTGCAAATGCAACGGCTATTTTCCTGTCAATGTATTTGGATGCATAGCTCCGTGGTGTTCTGAGCAATCCGAGCATAGGAGAGAGTGAATTGGGGATGGGCAAGAGGGTAAGCTGCATGAGGGGAAATTCGGGATAGAGTCGGGACTTCTGCCATTCACAGTACCTGATCGCTGGTGAATGGGTCTTATCATGCTAGTGATGAAGGTGAAGGTCGACCAAGCGGACGAACCATGATTTAAAAATTGAGCCAGATTCTACTACTTGTAGCAAGACACCCTGAGCCATTAGACACCCGGTTTAGTCAAGCGATAAATACACCATCCGCTCCCCCAGTCTGTCTCTCCTCTGGTTACCATGAAAGCATTGTCACAGATGACAGAAGATTCATCTCTCTTTCTCTCTAAGATGAAAAGGATCTGCGAGCTTTGAGCTGGATCAAGTCAACATGCAGAATCATGCAGAACTTGCGAGTTGCAGCTGCTGATCAACATGATGCATACAGACTATCTGGAATAGATCATCAAGATACTATTCTGCATTTTAAAAACCTCTCTCTGTTGAGACCCCAAGTTGACAGTTGCACCACCCCAGTGTGGCATTTCTAAGGCCTCGACAACTTGAGAAGAATTGTTGATGAATCTCCAGGCTCTAAATATGTCATGGATAGACACCTCAGTATTACGCTGAAGAACCAGTGCTGCTCACGGGAGTTTGATTCCAGAACCACTCATTGATAATAGCCATGGTTTTATGACCTATTATTTCAGAATAAAATGTGTAGACAATAAGAGAGGCAAAAGCATCCTTTGTGCGGGTGCACTGGTGACTTGGACTCAGACTAGGCACCGATCCGAGCCATCCCCAGCAAAAGTCCGCCACCGGAAATATTCTATTCATCCAACTCCCGTCTCTCAGCATCCTTATATGACTTCATCCATCAAGATGAAACTCTACCTCATCCGCCACGCGGAAACGGTCGATAATGTCGCTCATCGATTGTAAGTGCCTCCCCTACTTATCCTACAATCACTAACACCAACAGAGCCGGAGTCAAAGACTCGCCCCTGACAAATCACGGCGCCCTCCAGATCATCCGTCTGGGGAGATATTTCGCCTCCCAAAACATCAAATTCAGCCATATCTTCTCGTCAGATCTCTCCAGAGCAATTCGCACGGCCGAAGGGCTCAGCTCGCATCAGCCGGAATTAAGCCCGGTATTGCTGCCATCCCTCCGTGAACGCGACTTTGGCTCCTTTGAGGGGCAAAAGTGGCATTCCACCTGGGAATCGAGCATCGTTCCCAAGCAGCCTGAATCTGAGGCTTCTATGCGTCAGCGTGCAAATACATTTCTTACCGACTACTTAGTCCCCTTGCTTCTCGCTGGCGACGAGGCGGGGGATGAGGCGGGGGATGAGGCTGTAGTTGCCGTTGTCTCTCACGGGCTACTCCTACGAAGTCTGTGGCGCGCTCTACTCGCGTATTTCCATCCGAGCGATGTTTGCATTGTGGGAGACGCGGATGTCAACGCGTTTAATCCGTTCTGGGCGAATACAGGGTACTTGGAGCTCTTGGTTCGTCCGAGATTGAGCCCTTTAGTAGGAGTTCCGGAAATGCCGGTTCTGGGTGGGTATTCGCTGCAGGTACTTGGAGTAAACAGTCGAGCACATCTGGCAGATCTTCGGCGTACGAAGGGGGGGGTCGGGAGTGCTACTTTTGATCAGCGGCAGAAACGGATTGATCATTTCTTTGGTCAGAAGAATCGATAGACCTTGCCCCTATCAATCTGGCAGTCGACGAACGGCTAATCGATCTTTCGATCCCTGCGATCAATCTGGACTTATGACATGCCTTCGACTTGCCAAGCACTGCGGAGATGATTGGATTGTGGAGCGAGCAATTTGCCATTTCTCCGCAGACATATAACCGGCTGATCTGCTGCGACAGCTCTGAAGAAGCAGACGACATGATTTGCCAGTTGCAGTCCTCTTCGGCTTTTTAGGCGGAATGGCTCCGTTTATCCTGCAGAGTGCTCATATACTCCATCCGAATTCCCCGCTTTTTGGATATGATCAGCATTCCTGCGACTCAACTGGGAAATTCTCCGCATATTGAGAGTGGTGAGATAACGTACCACAGGAACTGCACCGAATTCGGTCAATGGCCCGTTGAGCATAAGAATCCGCATGCCTCTCAGGCTTGATAGATTTCAGTCATTGTCCACAGACAAGATGGAGTTTATTGTCTCGCTTCTCCTACTCTCGCCAGCCCTCGTGGCTGGTTCTCTTCATTCACGCATCGACAATGGCCTGGCTAGGACGCCGCAAATGGGGTACGTCGCTCCTGCGGAAGGTAGACTCCTACTGACTGGCCAGATGGAACTCGTACAACTACTACTCATGCTCGCCTAACGAAGCCATAATACGCTCCAACGCCAAAGCGCTCGTTGATCTAGGACTCGCCGAATTAGGCTACCGCTATGTGACCACCGACTGTGGGTGGTCGGTGGCCGATCGGCTGCCCAATGGCACCTTAACCTGGAACGAGACCCTGTTTCCGAGCGGCTTTCCCGCTATGGGAGAATATCTTCACGAATTAGGGCTGCTGTTCGGCGTTTATGGGGACTCGGGAACCAAGTTGTGCGGGAGTCCCCCAGACCAAGTTGGCAGCTTGTGTAAGTCCCCATCATCCATGATTCTTACCTTGGCTAATGTACCAGACCACGAGGAACAGGATGCGAAAACGTTCGCTGAATGGGGAGCGGATTCGCTCAAGTGTATGTCTGTCTGCCCATTAAAGATGAAGCCCCGCTGATCGTGTAGATGACAACTGTTATTCGGACGCCGCGACCAACTACCCTAATGTCAACTACGAACCCAGCACATCTCCTCGTCCCCGCTACGAAATCATGTCGTCCGCCCTCGCCCGTGTCGGCCGACCAATCCTCTTCCAAATCTGCGAATGGGGTATCGACTTTCCCGCTCTTTGGGCCCCTGCGCTCGGGAACTCCTGGCGCATCGGCAACGACATCATCCCCGCGTGGCGAAGTATCTTCCGCACGCTGAACCAGGCCGTCCCCAACACGGATTTCGCTGGACCCGGTCAGTGGGCAGATCTGGATATGCTGTATGTGGGCAACGGGGTGTTTTCTTTGCCGGAGGAGCAGACGCACTTCTCGCTGTGGGCTATTCTCAAAAGCCCATTGACTATTGGAGCGGCGTTGAAGGATGATGACACGAGTATCAGCCAGGCGTCGTTGGAGGTGCTGAAGCAGAAGGATGTCATTGGCTTCAACCAGGATGCGCTGGGAGTAAGTGCGAGTCTGAAGAGGAGGTGGTCGGATGAAGGCTATGAGGTATGGAGTGGACCACTGTCGGGCAACAGGACGGTGGTGGCGGTCATCAATTGGCGCAATGAGTCGAGGGATCTCACGCTCGATCTGCCTGATGTTGGTCTGCAGTATGCCCAAGTTGCCAGGAATATTTGGGGCAAGACCGTGGTCCGTGATGTGCGAACATCGTACACAGCGGGAGTGGCAGGACATGGGACGATTCTTCTTGAGTTGCAGGGTACCCTTCCGTCAGGATTATATCCGGCCAAGATCTTCGCAAAGTCGACAGGTCAAAGATCCACTTTCGAGTCAATCTACGCAGCTACCACTAGCGCAAACTACGAGCTGGCCATCACCTTTTCGCGACCGTCCACCGAAACCGTCACCATCACGACCTCCTCCGGCCAGACCGTCTCGATCTCCGGCAAATCGGGCCGAATCGCGTTGACCGCTGGATCGAACACCATCACCATCCAGCACAAAACCCCTATCGAGTCGATCCAGATTACCCCACCGACCGGCACCTACTACGCCAACACGGTCTTCAACGTTACCGGCAGCGCCAAGCACACCACCTGCGGCTCGGGGTGCAGCCCCGTGGGCTCGAAAATTGGATACCTCAGTCCCACCAGCAACGCCTACACATCTATCTCAACGACCACCGCGGGGTCCAAGTACCTCGCGATCGACTACATCAACAATGAAGTCGCCTTTTCGTCAAGCTGGGGCTGGGGCTCTAACTCGCGCAATCTGACTGTCAGCGTCAACGACGGGGCGCCGGTGCGACTGGAGGTCCCGCTGAGCGGACGGCATAGCGAGCTGTACTCTCCTGGCAAGGGTTGGTGGGACACAGCGACGCTGGGCGTTCTGACCTCTGGATGGAAGAAGGGGGAGAATAAGGTGGTCTTTGGGAATGAGGGTGGAGAGGATGGGTTCCAAACTTATGCGGCTGATTTCGTGGGCGTCAGGGTTTTGGATTAACCGATCATTGCCTGTATCTGCTGATGATTCTGATGTTCGAATGATGAATGAGCTGCCAAGGATTAGCTTAGTCTACCCCAATCTCATGAGTCACCACAGCCAAGAATTCCTTCGTACTTTTCTCACACCGAAGTTCCTCCACAGGTCTCCACTGGAGACATGGATCTGCCCCATGGGCCATCAGGAAAGGTGGAACGAGCTCGGCCTGATTGGGGACCGGGGTTTAGCCAGTTGACATTTGAGAGCTATAAATGCGCCTATGCATCGATCAGTCCGAGTTCTCTAACTAATTTTTCGTGCAATTTCGTCCTGCTGTCTGTCCGATATGGCAACAACAACAACAACTACTACTACAACAACAACAACTACTACTACTACTGCCACTACCAAAACATACTCTCGAAATGAAGACAATAACGAACTCGCCAGTATCCAACTCGAGGCATCAACCCCCCCACCATCAGGAAATGTCTTCCCCGCCATCGAACGATGGAACCATCCCAAGGCGAACATCTACAAGACCATCACGACCTTCTGGTGTTTCCTCGTCATGGGCGCGAATGATGCCGCATACGGTGTAAGCTCAGCCTTCTACCCTGGCCGTCATTCATTTAAGAACTAACTCATTACATAGCCGCTAATCCCCTACGTAAGTATCAGTGTCCTACTTACCATCTGAAGTTATACTGACCAACAAGTTGGAACAACACTACTCCCTCACCTACACCATCGTCTCCCTCGTCTTCCTCTCCCCGCTAGGCGGATACGCCCTCGCCGCCCTAACAAACAACCACATCCACCTGCGCTTCGGCCGGCGCGGCGTGGCCATCATCGCCCCATCGTGCCACGTCATCTCGTACATCATCAACTGCCTCCACCCGCCGTACCCCGTTCTCGTGGTGAGTTTCATCTTCGCCGGGTTCGGCAACGGGCTTGCGGATTCGGGGTGGAATGCCTGGATCGGCAACATGGCGGATGCGAACCAGGTGCTGGGCCTGCTGCATGGGTTCTACGGGGCCGGGGCGGTGCTTGCGCCGTTGGTGGCTACGGCGCTGGTTACGAAGGCGGAGGTGGGATGGTGGTATTTCTATTACATCATGGTTTGTCCTTTTCATTTCCCCAGTGTGGGAGTTTCATGTTGCTGACGACGGTAGATTGGCTGCGCGGTCATCGAGCTTACCACCTCGGTCTACTGCTTCTGGGACGATACTGGGGCAGTCTTCCGGCGGGACACGCAGCATTCGACTGGTGGCACTGGCAGCGGCGGGGGAAGCCTGCGCAAGGCGCTGTTCACGAAACACGCGGGGAGGATTACCTGGTTGTGTGCGGTCTTCCTGCTCCTGTATGTCGGGGTGGAGGTTGCGCTGGGCGGGTGGATCGTGACCTTCATGATGCGCGTGCGGCACGGCGAGCCGTTTGCGAGTGGGATGGCGGCGACCGGGTTCTGGTTGGGGATCACAGTGGGCCGGGTAGTCCTGGGGTTTGTGACTCCCAGGCTGGGTGAGAAATTAGCCATTTCGGTTGCGTCTTCCCTTTTCCTATTTCTTGGTATTTCATGCATGCTAACGGTTGCAGATCTATCTCATCTCCTCCATCGCCTTGGGCCTCATCCTCTGGCTCGTTCCGAACTTCTACGTTTCGACCGTGGCCGTCTCGCTGCAGGGGTTCTTCCTCGGGCCGCTGTTCCCTGCCGTCGTGGTCGTGGCGACCAAGTTGCTGCCGCGTGGGTTGCACGTCACCGCGATTGGCTTTGCGGCGGCCTTTGGAGCGGGCGGTGGCTCGGTGCTGCCGTTTGCTGTTGGAGCCATTGCGCAGGCAAAGGGTGTCAAGGTGTTGCAGCCGTTTGCCATTGGCTTGCTTGGGGCGATTATGGGGTTGTGGATGTGCTTGCCACGGATTCCTGCTCAGCATGAAACGTAGCGCAAGCAGAGGTGTAGATACATTTCGGGTTATCAAAATTGTTGGACTTGGAGGATGTGGTCAGTGGTTGGGCGTTTTGCAGTTTCGGGATGAGTTGGAGTAGTTGGGCATTTTTCCTATTTGGGTATATTGCTCAACTTGCATATCACAGTCCATGTCCATCACCATCGACTGAGGGATCGAAACACGACTCCGTACGAACATGTGTCTACTTTGCCATCAGCCGCTAAGTTCTCGTATCCCTGATCCACTGTCCAAATTATTGCGAAAAATTGGACCTACCCAGCCACTATGGCCGCAAGGTCCGGTTCTTGAACGATCCGTTGGAGAATTGAACTTTCGCCCGCGAGTTGAGGCCGGAACAGGAGTATGAGTCACTGAAGTAAGAATTTGGTCTGCAGCACAGCAGGTGCTTTACTCAAGTCATTTCGCTGACATGGTGAACATCCGTCACTGTCATAGATCGATACACGAACTCCGACATCCATCCGGCAGGTATCTGGACAGGGGTATAGCATCGAGTGCAGCCAACAGCCAACCTTGTAGATATTCAATATGTAATCTAGAGTTTTCCCACTCACATATTGGAGTAATTTGTTTATTCCGTAGCTGCAGATCTGGGTAACTATCCTATAACCATCCACAGCCTGAGAAATAACTTCTTCCGAGGTTGTTATATGCGTATGTCTATAGACGGAATAACCAACAGTATATAATGTGTGATATGGATCTAAGGCAACAGTTTTGGAACTCAGATTGGCGGATAGCCCTATTGTAAAGAATGAATTATCCCTCAAGCAACTTCTGTTATATCAGGCCGTGAGATGCAGATGAACTGGTCCTAGTCCCCCCTTCATCCCTTATAACTTTGCACTCAAGACTTCAGCCTCTTATACATGTTCTCGTCCCTGAGGACTAAGCCAGGTTGCTAACACTGCTAGAGGTATTAGGCTACTCAAGTCATAGAAACTTTTCCTTGCCTCTAGTACTTTGTTGATAATAATAAGCGTCATGAATGCTCTGGCCCTACTGTAGAACCATCCTATAGTACTCCAGTACTTACTCAAGTATAGCTTAGCCTCTTCATACTTGCCCTGATCCTGGAGCAATGACCGACTGGACATGCAAAGTACAACATAACCATCCCATTCCCATAAGCAACGTAAAGCACCATTTAAACAAACATCCCACACACAATCATTGCCACCAATCCAACCCCCAAAACCGACACCCGTTTCGTGGGAGCACCATTATCCCTCGTCTCACTCGCGCTCGCCCCGGTCCCCGTCCTCGTCGCCGTGCTGGACGCCGTCTCACTCAAACTCGCCGTCGCGGTAGCATTCAACTGGCCCCCACAAAACACATCCTTGTTGCCTCCATTCTCCTTGATGCAGTCCAGCAAGTCGCCCATGCTTTGCCCCTGCGCGAGACAGTACAGGCCGCACCCGTCGTTGTATTTGGTCACGGCTGCCGGGGAGCAGCATTTGTCCATTATGGAGGAGTAGTTCCCTGTTGCGGGGAGGGCGCATGCCACGTCTTGTACGGGGAGAACCCAGCGGTTGCCTGTGCAGGTTGATGCGGCTGCTGTTCCTGTGGTGGTGGAGGTCGACATTGAGGTCATTGTTGCTGTAGCCATGTTCGTGGTATATGTGGTGTAAGGTAGAGGTGCCAGATGTAGCTGTAGATGTAGCTGTGGCTGTCGACTGGTGGTTGTATGCACAATTATTTGTATAGGTGCTAACAAAAGATTTGAAATGATCGAGCACAGATTTCAAATATATAGACTGGAAAGATCAGAGAATCTCATGACAACGTCACTGTAAACAGAGATGTACTCTGTAGAGCTACACGGCATATGATCAGCGGTGCGCAGCCAATCAGGTGGGTTGTTCGGGTAACCAGGTGCTATTTTTAGGCATCCTGACGACGATCCACGTCGTCGGTGGGACTCGATCGCCTCAAGAAGATTCTAGCTTAGATGTCTTGAGACTTGAATACTAGGCTTAAACTTTGTATGAGTAGGGGCTGGTTTGAGTGGTTACTGTGGTTTCACGATAATTCCATTGCATACGGAGAAGTAGACCGTAGAGTACAGGGCATGTAAATGTAATAATGGGCAGAATGATTATAAAGGAATATTATGCTAGGCAGGAGAATAGTATGCTTCAACAGACTGTTCTAGGGTGTGTAAGGGTCAGGATAACAGAATCTCATTATAAAATAGATGGAAGTATAGCACTTCTGCACTTGGAATATCTGGACATGTACGGAAGCACATCACCCAAATTCCAATGTAGTCTATAAACATGAGTAAACATAATCCATCATGGCTCTACTCCATCCTGTTCTTCACCCCCTCCAGCACCCCCCTCGCCCACTTCTCCCTCCTCTCAAACTCCCCATTGAACAAGCCTGGCAACACCCTCTTCGCATTCGCATGCTCCTCATCAAACACCGGGCCCTCCCACCCTTTCTGTCTGCACATCTCAACCGCCTCCTCCAACAATCCAGCCCCCACCCCCTTCCCGCGATACCGTCTCTCAACCGTCCACGCCCAAATAACCCCCGTCATTTTCACCTTCTTCTCACCCGCAGGAACAGGGACCCCACGCAACACAACCACCCCAATAATCCTCTCTCCGAACTTCGTCACCAGAATCTCCTGCTCCTCCCCTTGCCCCCGTTCTTTAGGATTAGTGCGACTAGGCAACAGCCACTCCCCTTTCCCAACCCTCTCCGCCTCCTCAATATACCCCCCGGTCAACCCCCTCACGACCAACAATCCCGCCATCACGCACCCCGCGCTCGTCGTCCCGATGAGCGGGAGGTCAGAGGAATCGGTGTACAGCGCTTTATAGACGATTGCGATGAGCGCCGCCATGGCCGATAGCCAGAAGGGGTGGAAGATGAGTGCGTGTGCGGCGGTTTGGCGCTGTTGTGCGATGGAGTCGGCGATGAGGCGGAGGCCGGGGATGAGGTCTTCTTTTGTGGTGGCGCGGTAGGTTTGTAGGTCGGGGATATCTTGCGGAAGATCTTGCGAAGCATCTTGTTTGGTAGTAGATGTTATTGATGTGGTGGTGGTGGTTGTTGTTGGGGACATTTTGGCTGGTTTTGAATGTGGTGGGTGGTGAGGTGAGGTGAAGTGAAAAGGAAAGATGGGACGGGGATGGAGGTATTTAAGGATAAAGTTCAGGCCACTTGACCTCTTCGTTTGCCCTAACTTGGTTTGGAATGAATTGAGCCTGGATTCCCTCCATGGGACTGGGTCTAATTGTTGTATTAGCTTCTTATGCCTATCTAGAGGTACGCGCATCTGAAATGTATAGATGGAGGATTAAAGTGATTAAATATGGCCTCTACAAAGGAACGACTGGTTCTTCACAGTCATGGCATGAGCCATCTGTCCAAGACTCCAAGATCCAAGAAAAATCATCTACTAAACATCCGCAGCACTTGAATTATCCACCTTCTTCTCTGCCTGGATCATGGGAGAGTTCTGCACCAGGGTATCACTCTCATACTCCTCTCCGGACAACTGCTCCAGGGTCTTGCGCTTGGTCTCGGGAATGAGCAGAGTGGTGAAGCAACCGCACAGCATGAACAGCGCAAAGATCTGCATGACGTGGTTGAGCCAGGGGGATTGCGAGGGGTCTTTGGCGCCCTTGTGCACCAGAGGTCCAAACACACACTGCGCGATGATGGCGCCGACCTTGCCGGATGCAGCAGAGATACCGTGAGAGGTGGACCGGTAGCGGGTGGGAAAGCACTCGCCGGGCACGATAAACGTGGTGGCGTTGGGGCCGAAGTTGAAGAAGAACTGCGCGATGACGTACAGACCCAGCAGACCGTTGTGGGATTTCTTCAGGGGCTCGTAGGCGAAACCGATTACGATAAAGACAATGGTCAGGATAATGAAGCCAAGCAGCTGGATGGGCTTGCGCCCGATGGTGTCGACGGTGGCCACCGTCATCCAGTAACCGGGGATGGCACCCGCACAGATCAGGATCAGATTCCCGACGGCGTTCTTGTAGAAGACCTCGTAGACGTCCTTACCACCGCTCCAGCCGATAGCACTCAGGATGATGGAGTTGTTGAGACCAAGACCGTAGAACGCTATTGATGTTAGTATCATTTCGAGATTAGGTGGGCAGGCAACGAGACTTACCAACGTCGAGGAAGAACCAAGAACCAGCAGTGCCAAGGAGGATACTTCCATTCTTCCACTGCAAGTAGTGGCGCCAGAAATCAGCCCAGCTGGCCTTCGGGGTCACGTCACCAGCGTGCTTCTGGAGGACGGACTGGCGGCGTATCTCGTCGGGGTGACCCTCGTGCTTGCCGGTCATATAGGCACGAACATCCTCGTCGGCCTTGACAATGTCATGGGCAACGTCGAAAGTGTAGCGGGGAGTTTCAGGGATGGTGAGACGGTAGTAGAGGGCAATGCAGGCAGGAACGGCACCGAAACCGATAACCACACGCCACATCTTGTCGACAGCGAGCTGGCAGACACCGGAGCACTTGCCCACGGAGCTAGCAGTCTCCAGAGATTCCTTGAAGCCGGCAGTAACAATCAGAGCGACGATGGCCGCCGCGAATTGACCGAAACCCTGCATGGCAAACACAGAACCCATCATGGCACCTCTCCACTTTGTAGTAGCAAACCTAGAAATGCCCGTGTCAGAAAAGCCGACGGAAGCGAAGTTCGAACAGCTGGACGGAGACGCACTCAGAAGTAATGATAGAAGACAGAGGGTAATCTCCACCGATACCAATACCCATAATCACACGCCAGAAGATGAGAATACCAACGATGGAGATAGCACGCGAGTCCGAGGAGAGAGCCTGAGCCAGAGTGGCCATGATGATGACCATCAATTCAATACCGTACATACGCTTACGACCAATGCGATCCGCAAGCCAACCGAAAAACAACTGTCCAATCACCGTACCACCAGAGGTAGACACCTTGATGGCCGTATCTGCACTCGAGGGAATCTTGCCGGGGCTGGATTTGGCATCCTGCCAGAAGACAACACCCAACATGCTGGAGGCCAGGTTGATGGCGAAGATATCGTAGGAGTCCGTGAAGAAACCTACACCGGCAACGACAACAGCGCGAACGTGGTACCAGCTGAACTTGGCATTGTCAATCTCGGCCAGAGCCTGACGACGGCGCTCTCTGGCATCCTCCACGTGAGCCAACTCATTGTTATAGTTCCGGAAGGCGGAGTTGCCGCCTCCTGTAGAAGCCATGGCTGGGTTGGTAGAGGCGAAGAGAAAATATTAGAAAAGTATAATCGAATGAAAAGACAACGCCAGGCAGGAGCTCAGAGTTGTCGAACCTACTCCTCGAAAGATTCGAAGGAACTTCGTGGCCAAGGATGGGATCAACCCCCTTTTGTACAGAGCGTACACCGATGAAGGCGTTGTTAGCGTACATGGCTTCTAGCCCATGGAAAAGAACAAACGAAGCTGCAACGAATCGAGTTTGCGAGATGGGGCACGATAGTGAACCTGGACCCCGGTCATGTTCGTGTCAACCACTCCGGTGACTAAGGTATGTCACTCTGCGCGCATGCGAGAAAGTCAAGGAGCCACTAGCACAGCAATTCAAGCTTGCCTAAGCTTCATCAAGAGTTTTGCCCAGACGGCCGACGCGGCTTTTTCACTCTTGGTAAGGCGTTGCTGAACGGAATTAGTCGTGTAAAGTTTTGAACCCGTATACAACCGGGTCTCTGATTGGCTCGGGCCGTGCGAGCTGTCAACCTTTTGGCCAATATGCAGCCAATATACAACCAATCACACTATCAGTTTCCACAGCATGCCCAGTTCGGCCGTCCTGAGTGGCCAGGGACCCACAGCTGCGCCAAGAAATTGCTGCTCTGAGGGCGTTTGATGGCTTGCGAAGCCTAAGCACATCTCAGCGACGTCGTGCTTGCTTCCCTGTTTCTAGGGTCACATACAAATGACATCGAACTAGCATCTCCCCATGTCAATGAATGAGACGCTGCCGTTGTCGCACGTGCTGTTCTTCCGCACTATGCAAGTGACTTGGACCTCCTCGACGCAACCTGATTCGGGGGTTGGCCCTGGAGCAGCAGAAGCAATTTGATAAATATCAGCCATTCACAAGCAGAGAGATCATGATACGTGTGCCATGCTGATGCAGGACTAGGAGAAAGAAGGGGCGAAGAATATTCTGCGCTCCAACATCCCATCCCTTGCGCTGGGGGAGGTATACGCACGTGCAATAGATGATGTTCAAGAAGGTTGTAGCTGTGTTGGCTCTCAGAAGGAGTACTCATGCATCGGCCATTTCACTCAGCTAACTGGGAGACTCTGCTGCGCATCTACCGCGGCGAGGTGTGCGCCTTGCCTGATTAGCTTACTCCTACCATCTAGCATTATCTAGGATCACTGCAACAGATCGGACTCTGAAATTCAATGCTTTGATCATTGCTAGTTGCAAAATCCGAACCCACAACGACAAGAATTCTCTGCCAAGTACTCTACAGCCATAGCTTAGTATGAATCAGAACAAGCATTTGCCACGTTGTTAGCAGTATCCGAAGGCACTGGTACAGGTCTCACGGACATCTGTCCCGAGGTCCGCCTTGGCTGGAATGAGGGCTGATGCAAGCGGCGAGTCGGAGTAAACCTCCGATTACATGACATTGTGTAGTTGCACCTTATGTGGTATACAGAGTAGACGTGACTGCAAACTGAACTCGTCATCCAACTTGCCCTAGTAGATATGCAGCATCGAGACCTGTGAGTCTGCACAGCCGTGTGGAACTGGAGACGGATGGATATACCGTTGTGCGTACTAACACGATCGTCAGGTATAATGCCTATTCAAGTAACGCGACATCTCATCTACGTTTAGGTGCGATGTCGCCTTAACCACGTTCTGTGCGACGTCACGAACACTATCCAAATACATGACATCTCGATTACGGCATTACTATCATGTCATACACCCATCATCACCCACAGCACATAGCACGTAGCATGGCACATCATCATTGTCAAATGAAGTGGCGTCTCCTCAAGCTACTTAAACCCGTGCCCTAGACCAACACATGACTCACCAGACATACATGATACATGATCCGTGATACATCCATTACTAGATCATCAGCAAACACAAGCCATGCCTCGAGCCCGAAGCCGAAGCCGCGAGCCCAGCGAAGGCCGCGACCCCGAGAATGTCATGCGGGGATACAAAGCGTACGCCTCATCTGCCAATCCAAAGTAAAACACAAAACACAAGCTGACGAGAGCAGCACCCTCCACAACCCGAACGTCTCCCAGCAGGCCAAGCAACACGCGCAGCAGGAGCTCGATAGGTACGAGAGTGGTTACGCCACCAGCAAGAGCGAGGAGGATCGGCATGCGTCGAATGTGAAGAGGGGGTTGAAGGCGTATGTCCCTTTTCGATGAGAGTCGAGCGATAGCGTCAGTGCTGATGGCGAAACAGGGCAACGCATAATCCCAACGTGACAGATATGGGGAAGAAGCAGGCGAGGGATAAATTGCAGGCGATGGGGGAGCAGCCTGAGGAGCCGGGTGATTAGCTTCCCCCTTTCGGAGTATATGTTATACAACTATGTACAGGTCTGTAGATGGTTATGAAAATAGATTATGTTGAGAGGTATCTAGTATGATAAATTGATTAGAGTGTATGCTTCTATCGCGAGCGAAAATTACAATCCTCGCTTCATCTTCCAGCGCATGACAAATGCGGCAAATGGGTATAATATGATGGACAATCCGATCCACGCAAACAGAATGCCAAAGTCGAGTCCAATCCAGGAATGCGTGCCGAAGAGAATAGTCCGGAGCGCCTCGACAACTACACGAGTTAGACAGCCGCAAGGCAGTTCGAAGGATGGAAGACTTACTGCGATGCAAAGGGAAGGCATAGCCCCAAGCGAAGAATCCAGGGGCCAGATCCAACGCATAGAAGCCAGTGGCGACGTTGGTGATGACCCAAAAAATAAGAAAAAGGGCGCTGTAGGGAAATCCGAGGATCATCCCCATGTTCTCGCAGGGTAATCCAAGCGCAGTCATGCCAACCCAATTCAGCATCCAGAATACCACGAAAGATCCATGTCCATAGGCATTGGGATCGTCCGCAGGCAACGTATCCGGCGCTGGACTATGGGCGAACGGGATCTGGAAGGCCAGCGACACAAACGAATAAAACAGCGACAGGAAAAAGTAGGCCAGGATGCTTGAACACAGCCGCCAGATGAGCCACTGCGCGTTTTTCAGAGGCGGGTGGTCCCCCTTGATGAACTGCATATGAACAGGCATAAGGAAGGGAGTGTTGAAAAAGGCGATAATGATCAGATAAATCAAACCGATGGTCACCGACGGCGTTGCAGCAGCCGGGCCAAATGGTCGCAGGTCAACTTTGTAGAAACCAATCGCCGGGTTGACAGCTTGCGGCACCCGGGAGATGTCCATGGACTCCCTTGTGAGAGTCTGAATCCACCTGGGGCCAAATTCGGCGAAAACTTCCAACTGGAACCAGGACAAGGCCGGTTCGATGTAGTTGGAATATGTGGCCTGGTCACGCGCGCTGATGATTATAAATTGAGCAGCGCCAGTGGGATCATACGACGAGTGGCCGTTGGTCACGGCTTCGTATAGGAGAGTAGTAGCATTAGGGTTGACAATGATTGCGGCATACGCATGTTCATCATAGACCCCTTGCCGGACCGCCCAAGGATCAAAGTTGAAGTCTGCTGGCGATCTGATTTCATATCCCACGTGTTCTCTCTCCGACTTGATAAGCCGATTCGCGACATCTGTCACGGCTGGTCCAACAATGGGCGTGATGCTCTCATTCCTGTATGGGTCCACCTGGTTATCGAAATCGACCACCCAGACGGTCAAAGTGTGCAGCCTGTCTTCCGACCGGAATTGGACGGCCCAGTAGAGCGAAAGAATGCTGAGAATGAAAACACACAACCCAAGCACTGTTGAGACTCCAGCGTCTTAGTTTATATTCAACAGTTTTGGGATGGTAAAGTGCTCTGAAACAACTCACCTGTCCGACTCCAGAGGTATATGATTCGCTTGCGGGTCTCTTGTAACGCGGGATCCCAAAAGCCGACCGAGACAGCACCGGTGGAGGAGGGCTCAGTCTCCCGAAGAGTCTCGGCCGACTTGGTACTGTTACCTCCAGATTTGTTGTCTTCGATCATGGTTATGAGGTGATCGTCTCAAAGGCATGGATGATCAAAAGACTTTAATTCTAAGGGTTCAAGGAAAGGTCAGCAATATTAATACTGCCGCAAACGTTATGTGCAGCGAGCGGCATCAGAAGGAAAGTCAATGATG
Organism: Aspergillus fumigatus Af293; assembly: GCF_000002655.1. Classification (NCBI taxonomy): domain Eukaryota; kingdom Fungi; phylum Ascomycota; class Eurotiomycetes; order Eurotiales; family Aspergillaceae; genus Aspergillus; species Aspergillus fumigatus. The sequence goes on from NC_007197.1 coordinate 1,019,418, forward strand.
GGGATTGCTGGCTGAGAACGGGACTCCGGGAGCATGGGCTGCGCACTTGGCATGATTCCCCACCCCCGGATGTCCAAGCACTCGGCCCCGTTGTCCATCGTCAATTCCGGCTAACTCTTGTTTCTTACTTTGCTGCCACAGCAACAAGTCCTCTTATCTCAAAAACTGCGCAATTAAAAAATCGGTTCTCGATATCGCTGTTTATTCGGTGTACCACATTACCATTACCCTCTATTCCGGTGATCTGTTCAGTCTTGTCATTACCCCGTGGTCATATTTCGCCGGGGATCATGATCATGAACACAATTCAGGTCAATCGCAAATCAGATACATTACAACGCATGATGAGACGAAGCGGTGTATGACGCTCTGCTTGTAACTTTGATCTCATAATCCTGCTTCGATTACCGAGAGATATCCGAGATGTGCCATGGATCAGTCTAGATCAATGCAACCTCAGTGTAGCCTCATCATACTTCTGTATGTGTGTTCGAGCTAAATGACAGCTTCATCTTGGAGTTTCTAGTACAACGATGCTGCCATAGAAGGTATCATCACTGGTCACTTACCCGTCATCCTTAGTTCAGCAAAGACCAAGAGATGTGGGGACATTTTTAGACTGTAAACTCAGAGGATCCTCTCACGTAAGCATGGTTGATCGACGGCTAAAAATCATACAGGGTGCAGTCAAGTTTTGTATCATGTGTCTGTGGAACCATGCGTACCCAGAAGAATAATAAGCAACCATTAAATGAAATAGGTGGTAGAAAGGCCATGATATTACAATAGTCTCAATAGGTGAACTATGTCTTCTGAGCAATTATCACTTTCTTACAACAACTTGTATCCGATGACTAGGTTCAATCGGCTTCTGGCTACAGGAGCATGAGGATATATTCATCGTTCAGCTTCTAGTCTCGGTGTTCATGAGGTATCCTTGCATATATTTTAGCAAAACCACGTATTTGATCCCCCTTGCTGCCACTCTGTAGATTGCCTAAAATTAGGTGTTCTTACCATTGATGCTAGAAGCTAATGATAAATCAAATCTTGCTTCACGTGTACATGTTATTTTGAAGTCGAGCTGAATCCATGGTAAAAGTCTTGTTTATCTGAGAAATCATTTGTAAGGTAGGTACGGAGTGGTTTTAAAGGAACATATTTATATATTCTGCCGCTACTAGTGAGAAAGGTATTATCACCATGGAAAAACAAGTATAAAGCATGCTTTTAATAATTCCCAATTACGGGCCAATTACATAGGCAGGTCTCATGTTAAGTCTAGCGTACAATGAACAAAGAAAACAGAAATCATTACCATCAGTGCATACCCAGCAGTGAAACATACACCTTCTGTGAAGATGGGCTGGACATAAAACAAGGACAACATAGCACCCCAACAGCGGAATGCAGTAGTAAAACAGAAAGACAGTTGAGATAAAAAAGGTGTAAGTAAGGACAAAAAAAAATTAAAACGGTTAGACAGCCACGTCTATAAGTTTAGGATGCAGGCACAGGGCAGATATTTGTACAGGCAATTCGTGTAAAAGAGACTCGTTACTCGGGCTTGCGTCCGACCATCAAATACATGGGCGTGAAGAGCTTCTTCTCACCACCAGCGACCAGACAGTCACCAGCAATGGCGAGACTGTCGGCGGTCTTCTGGGTGCCCTTGGGGAAGAGACCAATAGTTTCCATAGCTCCGCAGAACCGATGGGCGATACCGCGACCCCACCATGTCATACGGGCAATGGTGAAGAAATCCCAAGGCGAAGTCATGTGCTTGAACGATCCGGCGAGAGGGTAGTACCACGGAATGGCATCAGGGCGATCGGCGAGATCCTCGTTGTGCAGCAGCTCGAAACCAGCGTTCTTAAAGGCAGTAAGACCTTCCGAGACCTTGACCATGTTGGAAATACCATCACCCAGCTCGATACCCAGACGGATCCTGCGATGCTCAGGGTTGTCGTTGTCGTACGCGTCAGTCATGAGCCATTCATAGACACCGAAAACTCCACCAGGCTTCAACACACGGAAGATTTCCTTGTAGACACCTTCAAGGTCAGGAGCATGGACGGTGGCCTCGATAGCGTAAACGGCATCGAAAGAGTTGTCGGGGAACTTCATCTGCATAAAGTCGCCCTTGACAAAGCTGAGCTTATGACTCAATCCCTCGCGCTCAGCATACCGAGTCGCACGCTCAATCTGGTAGTCGTTGTTGTTCAGCCCGACCACATTGGCATCGGTGAATTTGACAATCTCGCGGGCAGGACCGCCAACGCCACAGCCGACGTCCAGAACCTTCATACCCTCCTTGATGCCCATCTGGTGAGCCAGGTAGTGTTCATGACGGGCAATGGCTTGGTAGAAGGGTTCGCCTTGGGCGAAGCGGCAGAAGTGGAATGAAGTACCCCATCCATACTCGTAAAGATCCGTGGCCAGGTTGTAATAGCTGCAGCAACGTTAGAAAAGCCCAATGGCTGCGAAGGTCAGGTATTATGGACGTACTGTCGGGTCAATGTGGCATACTCAGCACGGCGGGCCTATGAGAAGCAACAATTAGGCTAGAGTTCTAGAATACCAGACGGTAGCAGAGACAGATTACTTACCGCGCGAGTCTCCTCTGTCTCGTCTTCAGCGGGCTTGTTGTCCCAATGCTTGAAGTACTCGTCCACAGCGGCCTTCTGAGCAGCTGAGTCCTTGCCACGAAGAGCAGCAAAGCCACCCCGAAACTGGGCAGACTTTCCGTGCATTGCACGATTGAACTCGGCATCGCGCAAGTGGTTCTCTTGTTCCAAAGCTACGGGGGCCATGGCGATAGCAATTGGACTTTTGGATGTGGTAAGGGTGGAAAAGGGGTGGATCACAGATCAGAATGAACTTGTGCAGAAGAGAAGAGAATCGAAACAATGGCCCAAGTGGAAATATTGAGAGTAAATATATCCACAAGATCACAATCTTGAAACAACAGACCAAGCAGGCAAGGGAAAAAAGAAGGGGGAATGTGAATGTGATTATTGCCAGCGAGACAAAAATCCCAGATCGATCGTTAAAGGAGGCGGAACTGCGAGTTCTGACAGAAGTCTCAGGCCAATCACAATGGCAGTACCTGACCATTCTGCCAGAAAAGCTAGGCACTAAACCTAAAGGGCTGTCTGGGGATGTGCCCGGAGAAAGTGGTCCTCCGAGGGTGGCTGTGAAGTGGACCAAGGCCATGCCGAGAAGGGTCTGGCCTAGAGCATCAAGGTAGATCTAAGGGAACCGATCCGTCGTGTTGCGTATTTCGGATAGCGTATCCTTCGTATTTGCGTATCCATCGCGATGAATTCGCTTGCACTCCGCATATCATTATTTCCGAGATGTTTCGATTTTCAGTTACAGAAGTCCAAGATGTGCTCACTGGGGTCCCTTCAAGATGTCAGATGCTTCTAACAATGTTCGATTCCGATTGTTGGACAAGTCTCCTGAGTCTGGTCGATTCATTGGCAAGAAGTCACATGACCACGCGTCTTATGTAACATACCTAGCCACTGTCAGCCACAGAATAATGAGCAAGCGTAAAGACTATCGATAAACGCTCTCTGCTGCCCATTGCTTCGACGCATATTCTTTCAGTCGACTGTGACCGCAGTTTGCCGCTAACCTATCACTGAGCCGACAAGGGGAGTTTATCTTGCTCCTTTATAATCAAATATGCCTCCGCCTCAGATTAAACAAGATCTGAACAGGTCAGGCTGGGAGTCCACTGACTTCCCTTCCGTCTGCGAGAACTGCCTTCCCGACAATCCTTACGTTCAGATGCTCAAGGAGGATTATGGTGCTGAATGTAAAATTGTGAGTTGTACATCCTGTTCAGTTTATGTAAATATCCACTAACTATGATGTAGTGCACACGTCCCTTTACCATATTTCGCTGGAAAGCAGACCGAACGGCACGTACCAAGCGGACCACCATCTGCCTCACTTGCGCGCGCCTGAAGAATTGCTGCCAATGTTGTATGCTTGATCTGTCGTTTGGTCTCCCGATCGTTGTCCGTGATGCCGCTTTGAAGATGGTTGCTCCCGGCCCGGAGAGCTCAATCAATCGTGAATACTATGCACAGGAACACGAGAAAGAGATCCAAGAAGGTCGCGGGGCGGTCGAAGCATACGAGAAGACGGATGAGAAGGCGCGCGAGCTGCTGCGAAGACTGGCAAACAGTGAACCGTACTACAGGAAGCCTCGGCAGCAACTGGAAGGTCCATCCGATGATTCGACTGAGGCACAACCCACCGACGCTCCAGTCGTACAGAGCCGCTATGGGAACGGACCCGGGCCTATCCGGACAAGCGAAAGTAGAAGAGGAACACCACTACCTGGCCGAGGTCGTGGCAATATGCGCGGTGGTCGCGCAGGCCGTCCGTTTCCTGGCACCGCTCAGATCCCTCCATCTCCCGAAGATTACCTGCCTCCTGCGGACCCGAATATCATGTCCCTTTTTGTGACCGGCGTGGAGGACGACCTTCCGGAACACACACTCCGAACATTCTTCACACAGTTCGGTCAACTCCGGTCTTTGATCTGTTCACACCGCGCTCATTGTGCCTTCATCAACTTTGCGACTCGAGAGGGCGCAGAAGCAGCTGCACAGCATTGCAAGGGCAAGGCCGTTATTCAGGGATGCCCCCTGCGGGTGCGGTGGGGTAAGCCCAAGCCTCTGGACAACATGGACAGGGAGGAGCGGATGAAGAATGCTCGTGAGGGTCGATTGACAGTCCAGGCACAAAAGGATGGAGAGTCAGGACAGAGAGCTATCACAGCTGCGGGTGAGCCTGCGACAGAGAAGCCACAGAGCTTTGTTGTGGCACCACCCCCAGGTAGTGGGGATGTCCAATACTCGAGCTTGTCGGGCGATTGAATTTTGTCTTTTTAATTTCATGGGCTCATTTGTACTGCGAAATGGTCAAAAGGCATTGTAATATGTTCAAGCGGGTGTTGTTTGCTATGCATTTTAATTTCGAGAAAAAATACCCCAAGTGACGCCAGGAGGTGAGGAAAGCATGGGTATACTATAATACAAATTGCAATGCAAGTTTTCTGCTGTCATCCTTCCATCCCGGATATGATAGTACAATATCCAATCCCCATAAGATGTTCGCTGTTGATTCAAATCATGCGGAGCACGGCTTGTCAACCTTGACCTTCTTCCCCCCAACCCTGATGGAATCATTGTCCCCACGCTCGATATCGTCGTGAATGCGTAGCTCTATGCAACAAAGATGTTAGTTCTTAAATATCCCGCCACGCAGCAATCGTCGCATCAATCATAGGGCAATACGCACCCCACTTGCCATTCTCGTCGTTACTATCCCTCACGCCCTGTACAATGTTGTGTCGTAGAATGGCGGCAACCTCTTTGGCATGGTTAATCTGCATTGGCGTGTCAATCCCCTCGCGGCGGTGTTCGTCAAACTGGCGACGAGCTTCCTGGCGAGCGGCGACCAGAACACGGAAGTCGTCTGTGAGAATGGTTAGTTGGTGGGATGCGAGCCACTGCAGCTGGATGACTGACCTTGGAAGGCGATGCGGGTAGCACGGAGAATCTGTCGGTAGGCGCTGCGCGCTGTGACTGCAGTTTGCGAGGCCATGGTGTCTAGTATCAACGTGATTTGTGAAGTATTCCAGGTGTATTGGTTGTCTTTCTGAAGGTGATATGGCACTCCGTACCACGTTCCGTTCTCCGGTTCGTTCTTCAGATGATATAGAAACCGTTCTATTTCAAGGGTGCCAGTGTAAAAAGCGTCAGATCTAGACTGAAAGTGTCGTGAATGTAGATCAAAAATGATATCAACGTCCTAGTCTTTCGAACATCTATCTTCGATCCATGACCTCCGAAGCTCCCGCTTGTCCATTGGTCCAGGCGGGGGCGGGAAGTCGGGGCAGAAAAAATAAAATTGCCTTGCATTTTCGTCGTTGTCGATCGTCAGTGACACACAACTTTAGGCCTCATCTCTCACCTTTTTCCCTCTTCGAAGTCACGGAAATTTCTCCTCTTCGAACTATCACAATGGCTTCTCAGGTCATTAATGTTACTCTCCCAGCCCTTCCTCAGGGCTGGAGTGCCGAGAAGGATTTTACGGCCGTTGGTACTCTGTCTGCCACCACACAGAGAAATCTGGAGCCCGTCGGCCCTCACTTCTTGGCCCATGCTCGCAGAGTAAGCATTCTCATCTTTTTTACTGCCATATTTGTTATGATCGTGCAAACTAACAGGTGTACAGAAGCGCCACCACCGTACTTTCTCCGAGGATGAAAGAATTCAGGCTCAGCAGAACGTCAAGAAGACTGAGGATGATGACGACGATGAGATCTCCGAGCCTGAGGACCCCGTGATGCTGTCCAGAGATGCTAAGGACTGGAAGGTTTGTTCACTCATAGTTCATCTCACTGTTAAGATTGATATTGACCTCTACAGGCCCAAGATCACTACGCCGTTCTTGGTCTGTCCAAGTACCGCTGGCGTGCTACCCCCGAGCAGATCAAGCGCGCCCACCGCAAGAAGGTCCTCCGCCATCACCCCGACAAGAAGGCCGCCCTGGGAGACCGCGATGAGAACGACAACTTTTTCAAGTGTATCCAGAAAGCGCACGAGTTGCTGACTGACCCTGTCAAGCGTCGTCAGTTCGACTCCGTCGATGAGGCTGCCGATGTTGACCCCCCGTCTAAGAAGGAGGTTGCCAAGCGCGGTTTCTACAAGGCCTGGGGTCCTGTATTTGAGGCCGAAGCCCGTTTCTCTAAGGTTCAGCCCGTCCCTCAGCTAGGTGACGAGAACAGCACCCAGGAGGAGGTCGAGACCTTCTACAACTTCTGGTACAACTTTGACAGCTGGCGTTCATTCGAGTACCTGGATGAGGATGTTCCCGATGACAACGAGAACCGTGACCAAAAGCGTCATATTGAGAAGAAGAACGCCAACGCCCGCCGCAAGCGCAAGACCGAGGATATTGCCCGTTTACGCCACCTGGTTGACGACTGCCTTGCTCAGGACGAGAGAATCAAGAAGTTCCGCCAGCAGGCTCGTGCCGGCAAGGACAAGAAGCGTCTCGAGAAGGAGGCCGAGGCAAAGCGTCTGGCCGAGGAGAAGGAGAAGGCTCGTCTCGAGGAGGAGCAGCGCAAGAAGGAGGCCGAAGAGGCCGCTAAGGCCGAGCGTGAGAAGAACAAGAAGGCCAAGGAAGCCGCCAAGAATGCTGCTAAGAAGAACAAGCGTATTCTCAAGGGCTCTGTCAAGGATGTCAACTACTTTGCCGAGTCTGGCGAGCCTTCTCCCGCTCAGGTCGACTCTGTCCTGACTGACGTCGACTCCATTATAGCCAAGATCGATAGTGAGGAGCTCGCCGCTCTGGCCGAGCGCCTCACTACTGCTGGCAAGGACGCCGCTGCCGTCAAGGGCGTTTGGACTGAGGAGGTCAAGAGACTGGTCGACGCCGGCAAGCTCAAGGACGGCGAGGCCAAGTTTTTTGCTTAGATGATTGGCATGATATAGACAGTGCGTTGTTTGAGTTTCCAGCGGATGAAAATGAGTTTCTGCATGGGCTGTAGATAGATCTGTCGCAAAATATGCAACGACTTGATGATAGAATCTAAATATCCACTTAGGTTTCCTCCATGTCCCTTAAACGTAGCAACTAAATGTTCAGCGCCTGTGGTCGGTCATGGAATTCTTGGATTACTTGACCGAAATGACATTTACAACCTCATCAAACTCGCAAGGACCATGGTACGCTAGGTTTCTTGTCAATCATGTCAGGTACGGTCGATCGAAGGAGCTTTATGTGCGCTGTGGGGCATCTCAGATTTCGGGCGGCAGAGAGTACGATGAATCGACGATGCATAAGGGGAGAGGCTCCCAGGTTTACAACTCCCCAAGACACAAGGATGCTCTATCCAAGAATACCGCATCTACCAGTGGGTAATATGCAGTAGGCAATTGGTCCGTCGTATTCCAAGCTAAAGCTAAACAGATGTGCGGCATAAGCGGCGTCAATCCAGACAAGAATTCCTCAGCAAAGCTTGGAAAGCTTGGAGTGTTGATTGCACAGCACAACCTCAGCTTGATACCTAACTGTTTAGTGAACTTTGCTAAGCTACAAGTAGTCATTGGCAACGAGAATTGCAGGTTAGAATGGTCAATGGCTGATGCCAACTCCAGCACGTGCTCTCCCGAGTGGGACTTGTGTTCCTTGCTCCAACACTCCGTCTCCAAATCTCCCACTTCCATTCCGTTATTAGCGTCACCTTGTATGTCCAGTCGCTGATAATGTGACCGCAACGTGCAGCCATCCCGGGAGATTGTCATTGTCCACAAATGGTAGCGAACGCACTGACGGCTTCGGGGACACCAAGAATTCTTGGAAATAATCACTTTCTTGCGGAATGTCACCCTGCGAGTTCGGCCCTGCATATGGGCCAATAACGTTCCTGAAGAATGCTACTGTCCATCTAGTTTGATCGGTTGACTTTGATGGACCTTGTGATCCGAGTACAACTTTCATAAGTATATAAAGATCTTGTTGGCCCCAGCTCTGGGTAATACAGCTGGCCTCAGCCGATCGGATTCAAATTCCCTCTTGATCTCCTGCAGAGACAGTCGGGCACTATGTTCACTAAGAAGTCTCTCGTGACCCTCCTTGGAGGCCTGTCGGTCGCACTGGCTCAGACTTCCTCTGAGCAGTATCCTTCTCTCTCGGAGATTGAAGCTGCTCAGGCTACTGTGCTGCCTCACTCACCTGTCTCTAATGTCAAGGGTCTTGCATTCGACCGCTTTGTCAACATCTGGTTGGAGAACACTGTATGTGACTCCTTGCTGAACTCTAATTGCCAGGGATTACGCTAACCAGTTCGACATCGTAGGATTTTGACAAAGCTGCTGCAGATGCACACATGTCCGCCCTGGCCAAGAAGGGTCTTCTCTTGACCAACTTCTGGGCCGTCACTCACCCCTCAGAGCCCAATTACTGCGCTGCTGCCGGTGGTGATACCTTCGGCATGGACAACGATAACTTCAACCAGGTCCCTGCGAACGTCTCTACCATTGCTGACCTGTTCGACACCAAGAACATCGCCTGGGGAGAATATCAGGAGCACCTTCCCTACCCCGGCTACCAGGGTTTCCGGTACCCCGAGTCCGGCCCCAACGATTACGTACGCAAGCACAATCCTGCAATCCTGTTTGACTCTGTCACTCAGGATGCCACCAGACTCCGTCAGATCAAAAACTTTACCAGCTTCTATGATGATCTGAAGAACCACCGTCTGCCCCAGCACATGTTCATCACTCCCAACATGACCAACGATGCTCACGACACCAATATTACCTTTGCCGCTACCTGGTCCTGGAACTTTCTGTCTGAGCTGCTTGAGAACGATTATTTCACCAAGGACACTCTGATCCTCCTCACCTTTGATGAGAACGGGACTTACAAGCTTGGCAACAAGATCTACAGCATTCTGCTTGGCGGTGCTGTGCCCAAGCACCTGATTGGCAAGGAGGACAACACCTACTACAACCACTACTCCGTGATCGCTTCCCTGTCTGCCAACTGGGGTCTGCCCTCCCTTGGTCGCTGGGACTGCGGTGCCAACCTGCTCAGCTTTATTGCTGAGAAGACCGGCTATGTCAACTGGGAGGTCGATACCAGCAACCTCTACCTCAACCACAGCTACCCCGGTCCCCTCTCCACCAGTAGTCACACTCCCAACTGGCCCGTGCCCCTCACCAAGGGTTCATGCTCTGCCGGTCACGGTATTCTGAAGGCTGTTCGCAAGACCTACAAGGACATGGCTCCTACCTACAACTACACCAGCCCTGTCCCTTACGATGCGGCGAGCAAGACCAACGTTGGTGTCAAGTACACTCGCAAGCTGGTAAGTCTTCTCGATCAGTCACTGACGCATGAGTACTAATGAACTTTACAGAAGAACGGCCACGTTGAGACTCACATCACCCAGTAAATATGTCTCAGAATGTCGCCTTTAAGCCAGCAGATGTATGTTTACAATAATCAGCTGTTGAGAAATATCCCAAGTGAATACTGTAGATAACAATTCAGCCATAGTTAGACTTATCAGGCCGAAGTCATACGACTCAAAGAACATATCAAAAATTATTTGTTTACTTGAATCCTTGACCAGTTGACGGGATCTCATTCTTCTCATAGGCGACCGGCAAAGTATGCCCCACATGTTGCCCCATCTAGCACTAGCCCCATCTCCTTATGCTTATCAGCAGCGAGTCCCGGTTTCCCCGCAAATTCCCCTTCTTCACTTCCCGACTCGACGCTAAAGTCGTCCTTTGGTCCTGCTCCCCACTTTCTTGGTCGTGATGCCGCTCAATAAACGCCCACGGACAGAGCCAATAGTTCGCGTTCGAACCGGCTGCTGGACCTGCAGACGCCGGAAGAAGAAATGCGATGAAAATCGGCCCGTCTGTGGTGGTTGCACACGAAACAAACTCAGCTGTCACTGGCCTGCTCACGTATCATCAAGACCTCTTGAAAATGACAGGGGTGCGATACCGGTGCAGACGGATCAGCACTCACGCGGAAGTGGTCAGATGGACGAGGAGAACATTATCATCCCGCATGGCAGCCCACAGTCCGTTCGAAGCTCAATCTCACATGGTGCCTCTTCGCATTCGCCCTTCTCGCCTGCAGTCTCTCCAACCTCACCTGCGCAGTCAGTGTGCCTGCCAACTGTATCCCCGACAGGGGCGATTGGACTGGAAGATCTTGACGCTGCGTCTCTAGTGCCTATGGGCTATTCTCATCCTAGAAGCAACAGCCAGGCCTCAATCAGAGATGTAATGCCGCGTAGTCTGTCAATGCTCCCTGGGTACAGTCCGGAGTCCTACCAGCTATTGAGTCATTACTTGGCTACCACTGCCGACTGCATGGCTAATGGATCGACTCCGGTGAATCCATTTCTGGTCCAAATCGTTCCACTGGCATTCACAAGTGACCTTCTGCTACAGCTGGTTCTGACGCAGAGTGCGGCTCACCGAGCATTTCGTTGTCGCAATGACTCGGATGAGGTGGCCCAGAGTCACTATACCAAAGCGCTACAGCTGTTCCGCAAGGGTGTTACGGATTTTATTGATGGGAAGGAGTCGAATCCGCTGATGCTTACAGTTGGAGCTTTGTTGATGTGTTTCACCGAGGTAGGTGGGCTTTCATGAACGGTACCGAGGAAAATGACTGACGAGCTTAGACCGCCAGAGGAGACATGAATGGGACCATCTTTGACCACCTGTCGGCCGCGAATACATTGCTTATCCGGCTGCTTGCCGAGAGCGACACTGCGGTCCCGAAAGACCTCAAGAACTTTGTCATCGAATACTATACGTACACTGCGACAGTGAGCATGATATCAATCGACGCGCGGGTGAGCCGTCAGCTCTTCCTGAATTTTGACCTAGAGCAGCGAGCGCGTCAGCTGTTAGAATCGGAATATATCGGTAATCTCTGCGGCTGCTGGCTTGAGCTGCTACTGATGATCCCGTGTATCTTTGACTTGGGACGGCAATGGATGATGGAAGATGGCCAGCCGGGTCTTCCGACTGCGGATGACATTGCCATGTTTGGCTCATTGCAAGCTCAGATCTTACGCTGGACGCCTTATCCTTCGGTAACACCCGAGGTATTCCTGGCAGGACGAATCTTCCAGCAGGCGATGTTGCTCTATCTCTATACCTCACTGGGTGCATTCTCAAGGGCCGAGCAGGGAATATACCAAGGCCTTATCGATGCTGCAATCACAGACGCGATGTCTTACCTGCATCAACTTTCAGCTACGGCTCGTATCAACTCAGGACTCTGCTGGCCTATTGCTGTTGTGGGGTCATGTCTGTCTGACCTGGACCAACAGAATTCTTTACGACAGCGCCTGCACATCATGGTAAACACGTTTGGCCTTGGCAATATGCAACGGACGCTGCTATTGCTGGAGCATATGTGGCAGGTGCCTCTGGAGCAAGCCGGACCATGGAATATCTGTCGGGCGATGCAGCAGCATCAAATCTGGATCTCGTTTGCGTAATGGGTAGCATGATTTATTTCTTTAATTTGGCTAATCTACAGTCATCATTCATTGCATCAACCGCCAATCCCATCGGCGGACCCTTGCACTCCAGCTTACGAGCCAAGGTTCTTAGGCGCTTCCGTGGCAGGACCCTCCGGAGTCACATAAGCCTTGGTCAAGCCGCCGTCCACCACGAAGTCTGCGGCATTAACAAAGCTGCTTTCATCGCTAGCCAGGAAGATGACAGCATGAGCCTGCTCGATCGCCTCACCGAACCGGCCGGTGGGAAAATGGACCTCACGCCTGAATCGCTTCTCCTTGTCGTCTCCAAGCCAATCCTGCAGAAGCGGGGTGCTGAATCCGTTAGCCTTTACCCACGATCAGGGGATTAGAATGACATACTTGAGAGGAGCCGGGCACAGCGAGTTAAAACGGAATCCCTCACGAGCGTGGACAATGGCCAGTTCACGGGTCATGGCCAGAACAGCACCCTTGCTGGCGGTGTACGCAAGCTGAGGCGTAGCCGCACCAACCAGGGCAACCATACTCGCTGTGTTGATGATGCTGCCCTTCTTCTTGCCGTGTCTGCGCAGGCTCTTGACCGCGTGTTTCGACCCGTACCACACCCCCTTGACATTGATATTCATTGTCAAGTCCCAGATTTCCTCCGGTGTCTCCTCCGAGTCTCCATCCTTGGGGTGCATGATCCCCGCGTTGTTGAACATGACATCCAGACCGCCCCAGGCATCGAGATGTGCCACCGCAGCCTCTACCTCGGACTCCTTGGATACGTCGACGACGCGGTATTCCACCCGGCCGTCGTGCTGTGGCACCACCTCGTGAACCTTGGCAATGGCCCTTTCGAGGCCTGCCGCAGAGATATCGGTCATAAGGACGGAGGCGCCCTCGCGGAGCATGAGGATTGTAGTTTCAAGCCCGATACCACTATCATTCCTTGTCAGCTGTTCTCTCTGTCCTTGATCTACAAGGCAAAGTTCAGGAACATGATAAACATACCCAGCAGCGCCGGTCACGATAGCGTTCTTTCCAGCGAGTCTTCCAACCATTGTGTCTGATTAATAGCTTTTGTATATAGCAAGCACTCGATTTCAAACACTTATTTAGTATAATCACAATCACAAACCAAGTAGGATCCTACCACCTTTATACCCAATCTATCCAACCGAGGTCGGTTCCGCCAGTCCCACATAACTGCGCGGTGAGTCTATCTCTCCACTTTTGTTAGAGGCTCTTCAGCTCTTGCTCTCGTTTCCATTACACAAGCGAGTGAGGCACGTGGAGTGGCCCTGACGATAAGTGAGCGCTGTCGGGGTCACGCGCGCAGCTGATATGGTACTGATAAGGATAATGGGGACCCGCAGCGCGGTAAAAAAGACCGCGATTTGAGGTGGGGTAGTTGGCGCGGTTAATTTTTTGTAGATATGGACAGAGGGTAGAGCACTATGCACTATGATGATGATTGCAACAAGATTCCATGTGTAGTTGATGGCTTAGAGTCCACTACATTGAAGCAAGACGGACGGTATACTGATATACATTGGTAGGGATGAGCAAATTGAGATCGAAGCTTAGCTGACATTCAGTATTTGCATTCTGACAATTAACTACTTGGACTAAGCCTGCTCCTCCTTGATATGATAGCTCTTCAGTTTATAGAACCCATCAAACGCATGCGGACCCAGCGTGCATCCCAAACCAGAGTTCTTCCACCCAACCCACGCAAGATCCTAATTGCCTCATTAGCACCCTGTAAATCCGGATTTTTTTTTTTTTGGAAAGAGAATTGGGGTGATGTACATACCGGACTAGGATAGTCACACCGATTGATGAACACCGTCCCGGCCTCAATCTCAGCGATCAACTCCTCTCCGCGCGCGATATCCCTCGTCCACACGCTAGCAGTCAGCCCGTACTCGCTATCGTTCATGAGCGCAACCGCCTCCTCGTCACTGGAGACCTTCATGATGGGGAGCACGGGGCCGAAGGTCTCGTCTTTCATGACGGTCATGTCGTGCGTGACGTTCGTGAGCACAGTGGGGGCGATGTAGTTCCCCTGGGGTTTCTGAGAGGGGACAGAAAGGAAGGATTCATTGGGGGGAGTTGCGTTGATGGCCCCCTTGGAGAGTGCGTCGTCGATGTGCGACTGGATAGTTTTCACTGCGTGGCGGGAAATGACGGGGCCGGTGGTTGTGGAGTTGTCGGTTGGATCGCCAAGTTTGTACCTAGCGTTGTCATTGCAGGTGTTAGGTTACTGTTTCGCTGTGGAGTTAGAACGAGGGAGAGTTTGAGACTTACGTCTGAAGCTCCTTCTGCACCTCCGCGACAAAATCATCGTGGACGTCCGCGTGGACATATACCCGTTCGATGGAGCAGCAGCTCTGCCCCGAGTTGAAGACCGCGCCATCGACGATCTGCGCCGCGACGTAGGGGATGTCTGCGTCGGCGCGCACGTACGCCGGATCCTTGCCCCCTAGTTCGAGGTTCACTGGGACAATGCGGCGGGCAGTCGCTTCACGGATGCGGACGCCGCCTGCTGTGGAGCCGGTGAACGAGACAAGCTTGATTTGGGGGAGCTTGACGATCTCGTCGAGGACGTCCAGGGAGCCAACGTGGATGAGTTGGAGGACGTTGGGCGGCAGACCGGCTTGGGTGAAGTATGAGAGGAGGCGTTCGCCGATGAGGGGGGTTTGCGGGGAGGGACGGAGGATGACCGTGTTTCCGGCCAGGAGGGCTGGAACGAGCGTGTTGATCGTAATGAGGTAGGGGTACTGTGCCTGTTAGATATGCGAAAATGAGGCGATGTTCGAACTGAACGTACATTCCACGCTGTCGCGATCAATGTCGGTCCAACTGGTTCCTTCTTCACGCTGCGTCTAAATCCCTTCTCTAGCTGTCCTGGGTGTTCCTGCAGGCTATCCTCCGCGATTGACAAGAGATAATCGGCGCGTTTGCGCATGGTCTCGATCTCTTTTGCGCTGTAGGCAATCGGACGGCCCATTTGCGTGGTGAGCTCATTGCTTAGGGTGTCGATGTTGGCCGCGATCAATTCGAGGGCTTTGACGATAATATCTTTGCGCTCAGAGAGAGTGATCTTCTTGTATAATTTGAATGCTTCATAAGAGGCTTGTGCAATCTTGCGAGCCTCTTCTAGAGAGGTTCCCTGGTGTTCGAAGATAACCTCGTTGGTGGAGGGAGACAAGGTGCGAATCTGGTTGGCCATTTTGGTTGGATTGAATATGTGATGATGGATGGTTTCACAATCAACTTGACTGTTCACTGTTCACTTCTTGTGCGGATTGTCCTGTTGATAAAAGTGATTATTGCTCTCGTATACTTCGGTGTTGTCAGCGCGGTCTTGAGCCATGTGGGGAAAAATCGGAGAGCGCGGTAAAGGTGTGGGGATATTGTTTACTCTTCTTGCCTACTGTGACACTGGAAAATGTGGATCAATTACGAGATCGCATTCATGTAAGCCCAGACACCTTTGCAAATCCAATATCTACTATACACGATTGACTCCCGGATCATCAAGAAGGAACTTGCAAATCGCCTCGCCGACAACTAATCCATCATGCGGTTTTCCGGCCCGTGATAAACCGTCCTTGGAGAGCTGGTCATCGAAGACCCCCATGGCATGTCGTGTCTCAATCAGCTTGCTGACCACAAACTCATCGTATTCCGGATGGCCTTGGACACTAAAAATCCTTCCGGCCCTGTAGAGACCGTGTATCTCGCAGATGGCGCTCGACCCCAAGTTAACACAACCCTCAGGTACCTCGTATGCGATATCACGGTGCATCTGGTGGAGTGACTATGGCAAAGCCGTCAGCGAGGATTTCGTCATTGGTAAATCGGTTAACTTACCAGAACATTCTTTGAGAATAGGACCCTCCCAGTATCAGTCAGTATAATCGGCTCAACAGCAATCTCCCATCCTCTGTCGCTGCGGCCCACGCGGGCTCCCAGTGCACGCGCAATTATCTGATGACCGAAGCAGATCCCAATGATAGGCTTCTTGTGTTTTTCGTATAACTCTCGGGTATAGTTTGTCAATTTGATGATCCACGGCTCGTCTGCAAAGGCATCATGTTCTGCAATCACATATTCACGTTAGCTGTTGCGGAAGGACCTGCCAGGGAAACCGTACTGCTTCCAGTCAAGAGTATCGCATCACAGTCATCCGGTTCAGGATAGACAGAACCGTTCACCACATCCCATTTGGTGATTTGCAAGTCCACCTGCGGGTCAAGTCCCTGCGCTTTTAGACTTGCTTTGAGGAGGTTCTCAAAAAGATCTCCATACGTCCCATAGCGGTCCTTGACGGGCTGAATGGGGGTGTCACACTCGAGGATTGCTGCACGAAGAAGGCGCGCCATGAGGGACAATGAAATTGACGATTTTGGAGACAGTAGATGATTCTTCCTGAGCTGCCATCATGATAGATGATACCTTATCTAGTCGGTAATAATAGTATGCAGCTGGAATGTTTATTCCCAACCCTTATCGATAAGCGCGGTCTCCCTTATCGCCTTTCCCCTCACTCCTCACCAGCGCGGTCCCCCATAATTGTTGCCCCGCGGCTACTATCAAGCTTCCTCAATAGTTGCACAGATGATTTTCTTGTTTGAGCTGCGACATCGCGGGTAATGTCATTGGCCAATGGCTATTTTCCCGCGAAGCTGCGGCCCCATGATGCGGGCGCAGTCCGGCATGTCCAGCAAGCTCCACAATAAGCATCGATGTCGGTCAACTTTTAAGAAGCTCTTCGAGACTTTTTTCCTCGTCTCAATCATATTTCTCCTGATTTCTGGGTTAATACTTCTCAATATGTCACAAGATACAATCACAGTAGAGGATCTTCCTGCCCTTCTTGAACACGACATCAGCGTCAAAGTCGCTGGCATTGACTGCGATGGCATCCTACGCGGCAAGGTGATGGCCAAGGAAAAGTTCCTCGGCATTGCGCAGAAGGGCTTTGGCTTCAGCTCCGCAGTGTTTGGATGGGACATGCAGGACGTGCTCTACACTACAGATGCAAAGATCGCACCTCCAGAATCAGGATATGTCGATTTCATCGCTGTGCCAGATCTCAGCTCCTACCGACGCATACCGTGGGAGGACAACATCCCTTTCTTCTTGGTGCGATTTGTTCAGAATGAGAAACCAGTCGCTGCAGACGGTCGGAGCATGTTAAGAGCAATAACAGACAAGCTAGCGGAAGCGAATTGCCAGGCCATGGCTGGAGGTAAGTTTCCTGGTATCGGCCCGAGTGTGTCAGCTAATGAGTGTAGTGGAACTTGAATTTATGAACTTCCAAACCCCTTCGCAGGACGGATACTCCAATGGCTCGCAGACCCGCGATATCGCCGCTTTTCTAGAAAGAAACGCACCCAGCGCCCTTCGCCCCATGACCGCCGGCAGTTTCTCATACAGCGCGACACGACCGGTAGCCTTCAAGAAGTACTTTTGGGATATCTTCAACACTAGTGCACGGTTCAACTGTGGCATTGAGGGATGGCATACGGAGGGAGGGCCGGGTGTCTACGAAGCGGTTAGTGAACTACATTTCTATGACAGGAACGTTGCTAATCAGCCCAGGCCCTCAAAGTGTGTAATGTTGCCGAAATGGCAGACCGGGTGTCCCTGTTTAAGTAAGTCATCATCGAGGCCATTCGTCGCTCAAACCCTCATTTGCTAACTTGTCAGACTTCTGGCAAAATCCATCGGAGTTGAGCACGGAATCACCCCCTGCTTCATGGCAAAGCCTATGTACGGCCAACCTGGCAGTTCTGGTCACATTCACATCTCCCTTTGCGATCTCGAGGGGAAGAACCTCTTTGCCCGAGATACACCTGACCCCAACGCCCTCTGGTCTGATGCAGCCTGCCTGTCAGATATGGGCCGACAGTTCCTCGCAGGCCTCCTGGAGGCTTTGCCGGATATCATGCCCCTGTTCGCACCCACGATCAATTCCTACAAGCGCCTGGTGGAGAACTACTGGGCCCCTGTGAATATCAGCTGGGGTCTGGAAGACCGAATGGCGTCGATCCGCATTATCACGCCGCCGGTGTGTAAGCCCGGCGCCACGCGGATGGAAGTCCGCATTCCCGGCGCTGATCTGCATCCACACTACGCACTCAGTGTGATACTTGCTGCTGGATGGCGGGGTATTGAGAAGAAGCTTGATATCAAGGTACCGCCTATGTCGGCGTTGAAGCAAGGTGAACGGCCGGAGCTGCTGCCGAACACGCTGGAAGAAGCCATCAAGAGATTCAGTGCGCCTGAGAGTATTGCGCGGGAGATTCTGGATGGGGAATTTGTCGATTTCTTTACTGCCACACGACAGCATGAACTCAAAGTGTGGAGGGAGGCTGTAACTGATTGGTAAGTTGTCGCTTGTCAACCTTGAGTTTCTGATGGTAACTAATACTTTATGTGTAGGGAATTCAAGAGATATATTGAGACTGTATAAAATGTAGCGTTCATTAGTTGTACTAGGAAGTTATCCATGAATGACAGACATTTCCAAGTATTATCTTGACCTCACCAGTCCTTTTTCGAGTTTATAAGCTAGGAAACATATGGCTGCTACACTCTAGATACCACTCACTTACTCCTTGCCAGTTGGCCGTAAATGTAACCTCGTCGCCCAATGCGGGGAACCATTGATAAAACCCCGCACTGCCAGTTGACCGAGTCAACACTCTTCTCTGTTTGCAATCATTCTAAAGGAAGAGGTTAGAACTCACCTCCTACATTACATCCAAGTATTGACCCATTATCCTACGCAATGGACTTCTCCCTCCAAAACCACAGGTCCTTCATCGGCCGTCCGGCAACAGACCTGCCCACCCCGGCAGTAGTGCTTAGCAAACCTATCCTGGAGCGAAATATCAAACAACTTCTTCAGGACGTCAAAGACTTGGAGATTTCCTTCCGGCCGCACGTTAAGACGCTCAAGGTACTGACCTCCAGTCTAGCTACCACTTAACAATAACAGGCCTAGCTAACCCCGTCAGTCCATCGAAGTGACCCGCATGATGCTCGGCAACGGCACACACCGGAGAATCGTCGCCTCAACCCTCTGCGAGATCAGAGGCGCTCTCCCCCTTGCAGAAGAGGGCATCCTCGACGAAGTGAGCTCTCCCGTACTCCCCCCAGCAACACAACAACAAACACTAACCCCCTGTGCGAGGGAAAAAGGCTCTCTACGGCATCCCCATCTACCCCAGCGCGCTCCCCCAGCTCGCAGCCCTCTCATCAAAGCTTAAAATCGTCCTGATGGTCGACAATGAAGCCCAAATCGACGCCCTTGAGTCATTCGCCCAGTCTACGGGGCGTACAGCCCCCTGGCCTGTCTTCATCAAGGTCGATGTAGGCTCCCACCGCGCTGGGCTGGAGAGTTCCTCGTCTGCAATGCGGTTGCTCGTGGAGAAGGTGGAGAGCTCGCATGCGGCGGAGGTTTACGGGTTCTACTGCCATGCGGGGCATTCATATGCGTGTCGGACGGAAGAGGCAGCGGCGGCGGTGCTGAAGAGTGAATTGGAGGGTGTGGTTCGCGCGGCGGGGTATCTAGATAGGAAGGAGGGGAGGAAAGTGGTGGTGTCGTTTGGGTCGACGCCAACGGCGCATGTGGTGAATTCGCTTCGAAGGGCGTTGCCGGAGGGAATGGATGTGGAATTACACGCCGGTATGTTTGTTTGTTTGTTTGTCTTTGAGTTGTTATTCAAAGAAACGGGGTAGATTCGACGCTGGTGCTGATGCTAGGTGCGTAGGAAACTTCCCCGCCAACGACCTGCAGCAAGTTTGTACTGGCCTCGTGGCTGAAGAGCAGCAGGCGGTTCGTGTCCTGGTGGAGGTGTGCAGCGTATATCCTGAGCGTAACGAGGCGCTTATCAACGCGGGGACAGTTGCGTTAACCAAGGAGACAAGTGACGTGGTGGGTTTTGGGCGGGTGACTGACCGGCCAGGGTGGGCGGTAGTGAGGATGGCGCAGGAGCATGGGATTTTGGGGCTGGCGAATGCGTCCGGGGTTCAGAGGGTCGAGGAGACGTTTCGTGTGGGCCAGAAGGTGATGCTGTATATTCAGCATGCTTGTATTACTGCTGCGCAGCATCATGTATATCATGTTGTTGATGAGGAGGATATAGTTAGGGAGACCTGGGTGCCGTGGAAAGGATGGTAATTAAGAGTAGGACTTGGTGAAAAGTCAAGGTAAGATGATCATTATCATGGATATACAACACAAATCACAAAAGCCAGAGAAAGAAACAAGGTCCCGGAGAAGTCATACATGAAGGATTGGTACCTCGAACCCATAGCAATCTGGTCACGGTCACAGTCATAATCAGAGCCATAGTCATATCCATCACGAGGGTCGAAATCATTAGTCGTCATTCTCTCCATTGTCATCCTCCACGGAGGCTGCCCTTTTCCCATTGCTCCCATTTGCAACCCCGTTCCCATTCCGCCCCGTCCCCGTCTCCTCCTCCTCACCATCAGCCCCATCCTCTTTCTCGGGCCACGACTGCCCCTGTACACTTTTCCCTTTAACATTCCCCGTTTTTACAGAGTCTCCCGCCTCGCTCCTCAATTCTGCGCCGGACCCTTCCACAAGCTCGTGCTTTCCATGCTGGCCCTTGTGCTTTGCATGCGTCGCACGAATAAGCCGATTATGGTAGCGTCGCTGCTCTGACTCCGGGTCTTCCGTCAGAATCCTCCGCGCGGCCTCCTTTCCGACAACCGGCAGCCGGTCGACGCCCTCCACTCCCTGCGGCACGAGCTTAGGGTCCAGCAGTCCGATCTGGACGAGGACGCTGGCTTGGTCCCAGTAGACGTGTTCCGAGTACAGCTTTCCGGAGCGCAGGCTCACGATGCTGATGAGGATCGCTTCGACTTTTTTGTTGGTTGGTGGAACACCAGGGAGCATCCAGGGGATCTCTTGGGTGTGTTCAAATGAAGCGTAGAGCTCGTCTACGACGCGGTCAACGCCGATGGTCCGTGAGAGAAGACGTAACCGCATCGATGGCGGCAGGTTGCGGAGGAAGTGGTGTTCATAGAACCGACGCAGATCGCGTGCTCCAATGCCTCCGCTTATGGTCGGCGCGTAGGTGACGTTTGGGGTGAGATGGTCGACATACTGCTCCATTACATTGTTAAGGTTCATAGAGAAGAACCGCGCTGTTGACGTTAGCAATCAGGCCCTTGAAGGTTGCATGGAACACAAGGCGACATACCCTCCAGATGATCCTCCCACCGCTTCTCAAGGTCAATCTTGTCTGTAACCGTCGACCGTATCACCTGCAACGAGCGTGAAAAGGCCAACTCGGCCGCCAGTCGATCGTACTCTTCCAGGTCGTGCTCTGCAAACCCTGGCTGCACGTTATCATAAGTGTAGGCTTGGTGTCCGATGTTCAGACGCTCCCCTGTGCCAATGCCCTGGTTGATCCGCCTCGTGGTTCGGCGCTTCTTCCCTTGCAAGCCTAATGCCGTGGGCACTGTCGTTACGTCTATGGTTTCACCGGCAAGATGTGTCAAGAAGCGGACGGAGGGAGGGAAAGACGAGCGCGGGTCGGGAATGTTGGTGGGATAGTAACATATTAGAGCGCTGAGACGGCTGGCGTTTGTGGGTTTGAGATAGAAATCCAGGCAGAAGGAGGCGGCATCACCAAGTGCTATTGTTACTTAGCTTTCTGCCTTCCAGTGTCCTCGGATACGGAAGCCACCCACCGATGACAGCATAGTTGACCCCGACACCCAATCCTTCCTTGATGGACTTCAATTGACTGGTATATTCCTTCCCTCCATCATTATACGGAAGGTACATCACTTCAAAACCCTCATCCTGCCATTGACGAATGAACGCGGTGTCAAAGTCTGGTGTTTCGGCCGTGATGCAGACCCGAGTCTTTGCTAAGCTGGAGTTGTAGAGAAATCCTCCACTTGCACCACCGGCGTTGATAGAGAGGAGGGCCATGATCCTTGAGTGTTGTGTTAAATGCTCGCTCAAAGTCCTGGTTGTCCTATATGCCGTAGATATAAGGGGCAAGCCCACGTAGAAGAAACGATGGCAATGAGATCATGGAAAAATGTCCAAAATACCAAATAGTGGTTCCAAGAGGGTTATCTATCAAGACTATTTGGTTCCGTGGACTGGCGTTGCTCTACTTCCTACGTCATCCCCATGAAGCGAGTCAACGACTCTCCCGCAGCCACTACGTCATTGTATCTCTTCACCAACATCATCCGATTTCTGCTTCACCTCAATAGGCTCAACCAGTTGACGAGAGAATCAAATGCAGAGACAGTTTATTTCAGACCAATCGAGAAGGTCGATCGTCCAGTGCATGACTAACGTTATTCACAATTGAATCAAAAGAAGGGCTATTTTAATGTGACGGAAGCTCAACAGATCCAACAAGAAGATTGACGATACCAATGACAAAAACAGAGTAAGAAAGCACTCATACCCCACATGCCGATGGACCCAAGGTGTCTGACAGTGGCGAAAGCCTGCCACGTACTGAAATAGAGTGGTAGAGGAACATCTGCTATTATTCTATACATGGATGGCACAGTCTCTGGGGTGCCTCAGGCATCATCCATATCCTCCTCCTCTCCAATTTCCCTCCTTAACGTGTCAGATGATGCAGTGGTGCTTTCGATAATGTAGATAAACCTGGTTCTCAGCAATACACCTTGGAGTAAACTCATACACCCAGTTCACCTTGGGAATATATTTCTATTTCCTACCCGTCCATCATCTTTTGGAAACGAGTTCGTTAAACTGCACAAATATCAAAGAATGCAGAAGCAGTAAACGCAATATTCAAAGTGCTGACTCCATACGCCTTTGTTGCCTGAAAATAGACCTCATGTTTGCGTACTTCGTACAGGCTATAGATAATCGCGCCTTGGCGTAAACGCCCTCACTTCAACTGCCATGTGAGTTGATATCATTAGCCCCCAGCGTAGCAGGTCCACATATTATCATCCTCCGAATCACTGGCTTCAGTCGACATTTCCTTACTATCTGAGCAATCTAGTATCCATTCACTCCACAATGGATACAGACAAGGCAAGATACAACCTCCCCGCCTGAACCCCAGATCTGCGCGAGATGCTGACAGGTACCGTCCCAGGATCTCCCCCCTCCCCCCTACGACAACAAACCTCCCTCTAACATGAAATCCAGCGCGCCAAAATATACTCCGTACTCAGATACTCCTCATACGAGCATTACCATCCCGCCCACATTTCAGCGTTTCGAGCTGGATCCCCGCGATACGATCTACCCTTCCTCTCCGTCGCCGGCACTAGCGAAGAGAGTCAGGCGCTGCTGTTGTGGCATTCTTATTGGATTTGTGGTGGCGACGGTACTTTTCTACGTGTGGCTTTATTTGGCGTTTCAAAACTGGCGGTTTTAATATCCGTGCTGTGGCATGTTGGAATGTTGGTATACTAGAAAATATGACTTCAAGGTTAGGGCTCCCCCTTTGCTTGATGGAAGAAGTCTGGACCGTCGACCGTTCCGTATCAATGGCATGTCCTTTGCATTATCACTTTCTAACAGCAGGAACTGGTCAGCATCTTCGGAAAAGCTCGCATCATGTGCGGGATTGTCAATGATGGCTTGTTAGCAGGTTTGATGCTTCGCTCATTCTATACTGTACACGGTCGCACATCAATATGGAAACTACCAGTGGAGAAGTTCTGGCAATTCAGCTAGTTAGGAAATTGCAGAATATCCATGCCAATATTTTAGTCAAAATAAGGTATTGATCAAGGGAAAACTGCAATTTGTATTGTAGAGACAATTGGAGATATTCCACTCATCCCTGAAATAGAGGGATGCCTCACACTGCTAATCCACTAGATCGCTGGGTGATCGATAAGATCCTCACATTGACCATGGTTGAATGGGGCCTTGTTGATAGTGCGATGGCGGCAATTGGTCCACTTCTATAGCTACTGGTGAGCCAAGCTCAAGCTCCAATAGCTGATATCGTCATGGGTTGTAACTGAACGGAAACAGTTATCATTAATACCAAGAGGTAATTATCTGAAATTCTAATTTTAAGCTGAAGGAAGACAAGCTGTCAATGTTTAACGTCATAAGCCCCATAGAAAATTTCTTTCTGTGGGGTCGTTGCGAGCAAGGAACATGGCTCGCTCCAGAAACTTCGACTGACAGGAATAAGTAACCTTCGCGCCCCTCATAGGTTGCAACCATCACCGCGCTCTCAATTATCAACCCGCGGTCGCAATCAGAGGTATCTACTTTCAGGAGAGTATCACGCTCATCTCGTGTTGGTTTTGCCGACGTTGACCAGGCGTCAGAGGCCATGTCTTTGGTGCAGCATGTCTCTGTGATTGACGGCGTGGACCGCGAGATAGAACCGGACCTTCGGGACGATGAGACCATCACCACCTACCATGACGAATCCTTAGTGCCAATCCGCCGCAAAATTAGCTACGATGTTCTTCATGAGCGCCAACAACCGGTGATAGGTGACAAGTCGGGCACTCCGGCGTACGAGGTCTCGACTGCGATTAGACTTGGTATGCAACTCCGTCATTGTTTTTGCTTTTTTTTCCCATTCGTCGATTGAGGATAGACCCTGACCTAGTTTAGTCCAGGTAACCATTACGATTCTCGCTTGTTGGTTCGCGTCTGGAATTGTGTTCGGCTTCGCTGCTTTGAAGCCTGTCCTGATCGACCAAGGCGTCTATCGCGACCTTTGCACGAAAGAGGAATTGCGTGATGGTGTAGAAGTCTGTTTTGAGCAAGATCTTCGGTAAGTCCTTATTACCAGATTAGCTATTTTCTTCCCTGGCTGAACCCTGCTTGTTCAGGCTGAATTTGTTCTTCACGATTGGCTCCATTACCGCCAATGTATCTGCTCTACCGGTCGGGACCATCCTTGACCGATATGGTTCGCGCCTCTGTGGCTTCATCGGGTCCGCCCTGCTTGTCGCTGGAAGCGTGTTGATGTCGCTTTCGTTTTCGCGACCGGACTTCGATGGGTACATCATTGCGAACTTCTTCCTAGCCCTTGGAGGGACATTCGTTTTTGTGCCCTCGTTCCAGATCGCGAATGCGTTCCCCAAGCATGCAGGCATCATCGTCGCTCTGGTTACCGGCGCATTTGATGCGTCCGCTGCGGTGTATTTATTCTACAGGATACTCTATGAGAGCAACCCGGAGACTTTTACGCCGCAGAGGTTTTTCCTAGCCTACGTGGCTGTTCCGGTCTGCCTTCTGCTTGCCCTGCTTACGATCATGCCTGCCCAAGATTATCAATCATCGCATCAGCTGGAAATCAAGATGGAACAGGCCAAGGATTCTACGCGGGATATTCACGAGTCAGACCAAGAGATTGAAAGTGACACCGAGCTGCGACGGGTGCGAAGTCAACGAGCCGAAGAACGCATGGACGATATGCGACAGATTGACCGAGTTTTGGGTGATGCCGACGAAAGAAGACATCGCGAGGAGCAGGAAGCGGAGCGCCAAGCGACCAGCGTGGTTTGGGGTGTCCTCCATGGCTTGCCCGCACGCAAGCAAATGGCCACGCCGTGGTTTATTCTCATCACCTTGATGACTGTGCTTCAGATGCTGCGGATGAACTACTTCATCGCGACCATTCGGGCCCAGTATGAGTTCATGCTGGCTTCCGACCGGCTGGCTGAAAAGATCAACGAGTACTTCGATGTGGCCTTACCGGTTGGGGGTGTCTTTGCCACCCCGTTCATCGGTCTGCTCTTGGATCATCTGAGTGTTCCGAACATGTTGGCCATCATTGTCATCCTGACAACGCTCATTGGAGCCCTGAACTCGGTGCCAGCAGCTTGGGCCGGTTACACCACCGTGACGTTGTTCGTCCTGCTGCGCCCGTTGTACTATTCAGCCATGTCGTAAGTGCTTCTCTGTCTCCTGTTTATTTTCGTGGGCTGACTTCGGCTAGGGACTACGCCACCAAGGTGTTCGGCTTTGCAACATTTGGGCGCGTGTATGGGACTATTATTTGCGTATCCGGCTTGGTGAACTTCAGTCAGTACGCGCTGGACGCATTGACACACGGACCCTTCGACGGCAACCCAATCCCTGTCAATATCTTCCTGGCAGCTGCTGGGTTCGTGGTAGGTACGGTACTCGTCTTGTATGTGCAGATTGCTGGTAAGCACTTGAAAGAGAAGAGATTGGCCTTGGAGAGGGATGAAGAGCAAGAGCGAGAACGATTGATTCCGATTCAAGAGGAGGACGCTTGACCTTACCTCAAACCCGTGATGAATTAAGTTTATTCTTATCCGCATTGCGATAAGAATTGTAATTACTATTTGACGGGATTGAGTATCTGCTGTCATGCTGCTGTCATGCTGCCAATAGACTTCCTCACCTAGTTTACCTAGGTTTTGGACAAAACCCCCTGGCCAGTGGCCACATGGCCGGGCGGGGATGATAGTGCTTAGTAGGTAGAAAGATGCTACCCCGGACTTAGTCCTGACTGAGCACCAACCAAACTCAAATCGAAAACTCAGTTTTAGAACTGTCTGACCTGCTGCTGGAAAACCCCTCCTCTCGCCCATTCACAGCACCCCTCCACACCACTAAACGTTGCATAGAGTGACCAATGAACTCCCAATACTCCCGCAATAAGCCACCATGAAACTCAAATCGCAAAAAAATCCGGGGTAAGCACCAGAACCGGTAGTATAAGCCGTGATCCTGTCGGACGATTGCCTGATCTCCGTTGACAGTGACAAGGATGGCTGACCAGGAAGGAGACTCTAATCTTGTTTACGAGGTTGCCAAGGGTGCGCCAAGGTTGCCCACCCAGTAGTCTTTCTAGTAGTAGTCTGGTTCGTTTTCATCCCGGTATCTGGGATGTGGTGGGTTGGGCCAGTGGTCTGGGCAGTGACTAGATTGAACCAAACCCATGGGGTTTTGCAGACAAGGGAATCCTGTATTGTGCTGGATAGTAGTCTGTAGTACTTGCATGCATGGGGAGATTGTTGGCCAATGGAGGTGCTTGGGTCCCAGTATGATTAGAGTTGGTGGTAACTAGACAAGGGTTGTGCGTCGTGCCTAGGTTATTTGGAAATGGACAGGGTTTCGAGATAGCTGCCGTACCTAGGCATCTATTTAGCTACAGAGAGCTATAGCGAATTCAAGAGACCGGTAACAAGCACTCAATCAGCCACAGTTGGGTTTGGAAGGCTGGTGCGGGTGAACCCGGGCTTCTACTCTGCATTCAACAGGAACTCTGCTAGTTGTTGAAGAAGACACATTGACTACAAGATAGTGGAGACGGACATTCGTAGAGTGGCAATTAGCATGGAATACATCTTAGTTTTGGTTTGACTCATGAGTGAGTGGGATACCTCATCGTACAGTCTTCCTGATGAGGTTGTATCTACAAGACAGCAATCATCATGCCAATCATCCATGACATGCTCCATTCTATTTCCTTGCATACATCCATGCAGACTTTCAATTGTTTTCTGGTCAACCTCCATGCTCCAGCTGACGCTGACCGTGTAACTTCCTTCGTGGAACCTAAACCGCTTGGTCCTGATCCCGCCAAGCTGCCAAGGGCCAGTGTTGATGTCAGTTGTGTCTTTTCCCCCGCATCCAGACCCTCTCTGGATTGTCCTGTTGCGCCGCTCTCCACATCCCCCAGCTCAAATGCCGGGGAAAAAGTTCTGGCTCCCTCTGTTTTACCTGGGGTGCACTCGCCAGCGACCGAGGTATCTTTCCAAACGAAGTCGGCTATTACTTTGTTCTGGTTAGCTCTGTCGGTAGTTGTTCCTCGTTTACACTCTGCACGGACGAATTAGATCAGCTGAGGTTGTACAGATCGGACAGTGCTTCAGACAGAGGGGCAATTGTCTCAAAGCTTGCTAGTTGGCTACTATGGAGTGTGCGATCTGCAACGTATATCTATCTGTGTCTGCCCCGCCGATCTGAGACTAAAACCAGCAATTCTATCGTCCAACTGGTGTTCGACAGCCCAACTGTTTGATCCAGAAACCATGTCACCTCCTACCAGCGAGAAACCGGGCAGCGTGCAAAATATCGAGGATGTCGGCCAGCGCGCCCTCGACAACATCGACTATGACGAGGAATACTCGTACGAAGAGCAGCGCAAGATCATCCACCGCATTGACCGGCGGCTGGTCACCATGACAGGTCTTGCATACTGCATCTCGCTGATGGACAGGACGAATCTCAGTATGGCTGCTGTGGCCGGGTATGGACCGTGACTCTCTGAGACCCGTTGGATGATGTTAACTTGGAATAGTATGACCAAGGAGTTGGGATTGCATATCGGAACGAGATACGTATGTGCGACGTCTTGATTGCACGGACCTGGAACTGACCGAATAGTCCGTCATTGTGCTTATCTTCTTCGTCCCCTATGTCATCTTCCAACCCATCATGACGGTAATCACGAGAAAGCTGGGTCCTACATTCTTCCTGGGGGCTATTGTCATTTCATGGGGCGCAATCTTAATCGTATGTTTCCCTGTTCAGGTCGAGGGACATCAGCCTAACCATAAGACAGGGAATGGGCTTCACGAAAGATTGGAAGCAAATGACTGTATGTCGTGCGTTGCTGGGTCTTCTGGAAGCAGGGTACTTTCCCGGTTGTGTATACCTGCTTTCCAGCTGGTATGTCAGATGTCAGTGTCCCTTCCTCGCTCCGGATGGCCGGTTCTGTGTACTGACTTGATGTAGACGACGTCCAGAAACGTTTTTCGGTCTTCTATCTTATTGGATGTGTTGCCTCTGCCCTGGCGGGTATTCTTGCTTTCGGTTTGTCTCAAATGGGTGGTATCCAGGGCTTGGGAGGCTGGAGATGGATCTTCATCATGGAGGGAGTGGTAAGTTGACCCCCAGCCTCCTACCTCCCCGGACCTCATGCCAGTGCTGATGATATAGATCACCGGCGTTATTGGAGTCTTGACCCTTCTCCTACTCGTCGACTTTCCCGATCGCGCACACAAGTCCTGGCGATTCCTCAGTGAAAAGGAATGCGCCTTTGTCGTCCGGCGCATCAACCGGGACCGATCCGATGCTGATGATGAGCCCTTCAGTCTAATTCGCTTCCTCACCCCGGCCCTCGACCCGAAGATTTGGGGCTTCGCAATGATTTTCCTGTAAGTCCGCGCGCGTCAACAACGACCACCACCACTGACCGTCGCAGCTGCACCACCACCGTCACCTACGCCATCGCATACTTCCTGCCCATTATCCTCCAGCAAGGCATGGGCTACAGCGTCGGCGCCTCGCAATGCCTTGTCGCACCTCCCTTCGTCTTCGCCGGCATCGTCATGTTCTCCTCTGCCTGGGTCGGCGACAAGTACCGCGTGCGGGGCGTTCTCGTCGCCGTCAACTCCATCCTGTGCCTGATCGGCCTGCCCATCCTGGGCTTCCACTCGAACAACGCTGTCCGCTACTTTGGCGTCTTCCTCGCCACGGCCGGCGCCAACGCCAACATCCCCGCGATCATGGCCTACCAGGCCAACAATGTCCGCGGTCAGTGGACTAGAGCGCTCTCCAGCGCGACGCTGGTGGGATTCGGGGGGATTGGCGGTATCCTCAGCAGTCTGGTGTTCCGGTCTCAGGATGCGCCGGGCTATCGGCCTGGCATGTGGACGACCATCGGGTGCGTGTCTCTTTCCTTCCTTCTTTTTTTCACTTCTGCAGCAGTACTGACTGAGGTAGATGCAATATTCTGATTTTGGTTATTGTGGCGGCTATGAGCGTGTGGTTCCGCATCTGCAACAAGCAGGCGGATCGGGGGCAACGGATTATCGAGGGATCGGCCGACTTCCGGTATACGATTTAAAATATCTCATGAGATATCGGCCGATCATGATTTAACTAGCCTTGACATATAATGCAGTTTAATGAACTTGTCCTATCCTACAAGCCAAAGATTCTGGCTCGGAGATTAGCACCCTCTGCCTAAGGCATACAGCACAAGGGATAAACCAAGCCCTGGCAGCACTGCAGGAGTCCTTACTAGTGCCCAAACCTGGTGATGCAACGGCTGTCATAACGCTCCAGGCTCCAGCTATAAGCTTATCGTAATAAACAACAGCTCCCAGCATGAATCAACCCCGCACAAACCATCCCACTGACACCCATCTACCAAAGCTTAAGCGTAGGACACACGCAAACATCCATTAATAAGCTCTACTAACTAAACTAACCAGCTAATACGATGCAGTGTCGGAGTTGCGATGGCGAGGGCATTGCGTTGCAGCGGTGTAGTGTGTTGAGGTAGGGTATTTGAGGGTTTATTGCGGGTGTGAGGAGGGGTATCGGAGGTATCAATATAGGCCTCAGGATGGCGATGGGAATGCCAATGAGGGTAGGATGGATGAGAGGGGGCTGGTTGAGAAGCAGGGGATGGGGGAGTTTGATGGGGAGGGTGAATTAAATGAGAAAAAAGGCTTCAAGTTGCCCAGATTTTGGTGGCTGGAAACATATATTTCCCTATGGTTTTTCTGCAAAGACATGTTTCGTACATCGCTATCAATACACAATATGACTTCGTCACTCTGATGAGGTCAATTTTCTTCGAGGACGGAATGGAATATACCAGAATTGCTAAGCATTTCCAGGAGACAGTTTAGCTAGCAGAGTATGCAGCCCCTGCAATCTAGGACAAGACTCCCTCACAACAGATATTTGGTGGGGATGGAAGGAATCAATCAGGTGGAGCATCCATCCTGAGAAAAAGCCATTTGGCCGGATTCCAGAGAAAGTCACCAAGGGAGATAAGGAGTCTATTTTCCAGATAATGAAACATGGTCCTAGGGACGGCGCATCGGCAGCGGAATTGCTGCACGACAAGTGGTTTGATTATTTGAGTATATGGATTATCGCGTTGACTACAGAACTGATATGTTGTCCCAGATTTCGAAGTAGCCATGTTCCTATTGTTGATCTAGACTAAATGGATCCATGTCCACTATTGGATGTCCCCGGTATTTCCCTATGAGAACTCCGCAGGAAAAGCAACACCGAGGAACAATTCAGACACACCGATCGGAGAAGCTAGACTGCTGGAGAACGCTGAGGGCGGTTCTTGCACAACAGAATGGATTCAATTGTAGTCTGGATTCTTCATATCTAGCTCGGTCTGAATCGAAGCCTGGATCATTGATTGACATACAACTTCCTTGGTGTGAATTGCTCCTTGCACATTGTACGTGCCCTTCTTTCTGGTGATAAGTTCCCCGCGGAAAACTTTTCTTATCGGTCGCGCGGCGGATATGGAGTCCGACGGTGATTGGCCCGGGCTGGTGTTATCGGCGTATTGGAGGACGAAGAAAAGTTTCCCGTCGTCGGTCGTCATCATCCGCGGTCTTCTAGTCGGGCACAATGAACAGAAATAATAATAATAATTATGACGGCCAATCTCGTGCTGGTTGATTTTTCTTCCGATTGACTTCTTTTTATTTCTTCTTTCCCTATCCCTAACTTTCTCAATTCTCATCCCAATCCATCCCTGTTGATGTGTTGAGCTGACTGAGTCGTGAGACCGATCTCTGACGACATACCTGCTCTTCCACTCCTCTGGGCAAACCGCCTCGGTCCATTGGACTCCCTCTATCCGCAGGCATGGCTGCTTCGTTGTGCGCCCTCCGTGGCACTCGCCAGCTTGTCATTCGTACGCGGTTGCGTGCCTCTCCTGCCTCAATCTCACTGCGAAAGGCCGCCCCCTCGCCGGTATTGGCCACTCGCCGTTATCTCAACACTGCCACACAAGCGCCTCCAGCGTCGCGACGGGCAGTTTATACTAGCTCCGTGGCTGACCATGGAGACCCCCATCCCCGCGATCTCTTCCAACCCCTCGACACTTTCCCCCGCCGGCACATTGGCCCCTCGCCCGAGGCGGCCCAGGAGATGCTCGCCGCATTGGACCCTCCGGTAGCAACCCTGGATGAGTTCGTCAAGCAGGTGCTTCCCGCCGACATCCTGTCCAAGAAAGATCTCACGGTCACCCCTCCTAGCGCCGACATCAACCTGCCTCGCTCCAGTGTACACGGTGGCTTGGGAGAGACGGATATGCTGAAGCTGCTTGAGACCTACCGCAAGCAGATTGACATCTCCGGCAAGTCATACCTGGGAACCGGCTACTACCCCACCATTGTTCCCCCGGTTATCCTCCGCAACATTCTGGAAAACCCCGCTTGGTACACCAGCTACACACCCTACCAGCCTGAAATCAGTCAAGGCCGTCTGGAATCGCTCCTGAACTTCCAGACCTTGACCGCCGATCTGACCGGCTTGCCATTCGCCAATGCTTCCGTCCTGGATGAGGCTACCGCTGCCGCCGAGGCCATGACCATGTCTCTGGCCACCCTCCCCATGGCTAAGCAGAAGAAGCCCGGCAAGGCGTATGTGGTGTCCCATCTGTGCCACCCTCAGACCATTGCCGTCATGCAGTCTCGCGCTGAAGGATTCGGGATCAATCTGGTGGTGGGTGACATCATGGCGAACGACTTTGAGCTGGTGAAGAAACAGGGTGACAACCTCATTGGTGTTCTCGCGCAATACCCCGATACCGAGGGTGGTGTGTACGATTTCCAGGCTCTGAGCGACAGCATCCACGCCGCTGGTGGCACCTTCAGCGTTGCTACCGATCTCCTCGCATTGACCCTCCTCAAGGCTCCCGGTGAGTTCGGTGCGGATATCGCGTTTGGGAATGCCCAGAGATTCGGTGTCCCTATGGGATTCGGTGGTCCTCACGCAGCTTTCTTTGCCTGCGCCGACAAGTACAAGCGGAAGGTTCCTGGACGTGTCGTCGGGGTGTCCAAGGACCGTCTGGGCAACCGGGCTTTGAGATTGGCTCTGCAGACCCGCGAACAGCACATCCGTCGCGAAAAGGCCACTAGCAACATTTGCACCGCTCAGGCTCTGCTTGCCAACATGAGTGCCATGTATGCCGTTTACCACGGTCCGGCCGGCCTCAAGTCGATCGCTCAGCGTGTCATGGCCATGACCTCGACGCTGCAGGAGAAGCTCACTGCCTTGGGTTACAATGTTCCTGTCAAGGGCAGCGCTATTTTCGACACCCTGACTGTCGAGTTTGGCAGCAGTGAGGAGGCTGATGCCCTGATTGCGGCCGCTCAGGAGCAGAACATCTTCCTCCGCCGCGTGTCTTCCAGCAAGGTCGGTATCTCTCTTGATGAGACCGTTGGTCGCGAAGAGGTCAAGTCCCTCTTGCAGGTGTTTGCCAAGCACGCTGGCAAGGGCGAGGTTGAGCTCTCTGAGGAGATCGGCATCAAGTCCATTCCCCCCAACTTGGAACGGACCTCCCCCTATCTTACCCACCCGGTGTTCAACACACACCATTCCGAAACCGAAATGCTGCGATACATCCGCCACCTCGAGTCGAAAGATCTGTCTCTCGCTCATTCCATGATTCCTCTTGGCTCCTGCACGATGAAGCTCAACGCAACCACCGAGATGATCCCCGTCTCCTGGCCCGAGTTCTCCCAGATCCACCCCTTCATGCCCGCCGACAAAGCCAAGGGCTACACGCAGATGATTGACGACCTCGAACGGCAGCTCGCCGACATCACCGGCATGGCCGAGATCACCGTGCAACCCAACTCTGGTGCTCAAGGCGAGTTTGCTGGTCTGCGTGTCATCAAGAAGTACCATGAAGCCAACGGAGGCGAGAAGCGCAATATCTGCTTGATCCCTGTCTCGGCTCATGGCACCAACCCCGCCAGTGCCGCCATGGCCGGTATGCGTGTGGTCTCGATCAAGTGCGACACCAAGACCGGCAACTTGGACCTGGCTGACCTCAAGGCCAAATGCGAGAAACACAAGGATGAACTTGCAGCCATCATGATCACCTACCCTAGCACCTTTGGTGTGTACGAGCCAGGTGTTAAGGAGGCCTGTGAGATTGTCCACCAGCACGGCGGACAGGTCTACATGGATGGCGCCAACATGAACGCGCAGATCGGTCTGTGCTCTCCCGGTGAGATTGGTGCCGATGTGTGCCACTTGAACCTGCACAAGACGTTCTGCATTCCCCACGGCGGTGGTGGCCCCGGCGTGGGTCCCATTGGCGTTGCCGAGCACCTGCGTCCTTTCCTGCCTTCGCACCCGGCCAGTGAGTACCTGCAATCCAAGCGTGCGGCGACCTCGTCGCCCCCCATCAGCGCTGCTCCTTGGGGTAGCGCCAGCATTCTTCCCATCACCTTCAACTATATCAACATGATGGGTGCCAAGGGCTTGACGCACGCCACCAAGATTACTCTCCTCAATGCCAACTACATCCTCTCTCGTCTCAAGCCCCATTATCCCATTCTTTACACCAACAACAACGGCCGCTGCGCCCACGAGTTCATCCTCGATGTGCGCAAGTTCAAGGATACCTGCGGTATCGAGGCCATCGATATTGCCAAACGTCTGCAGGACTATGGCTTCCACGCCCCCACAATGTCCTGGCCTGTGGCCAACACTCTCATGATTGAACCCACCGAGTCGGAGAACAAGGCGGAGCTGGACCGATTCTGTGATGCGCTCATTTCCATTCGCAAGGAGATTGCCGCTGTCGAGAGCGGCGAGCAGCCTCGGGAGGGTAACGTTCTCAAGAACGCCCCTCACACGCAGCGCGATCTGCTGTCCAGTGAGTGGAACCGTCCCTACTCGCGGGAGGCTGCGGCGTATCCCCTTCCATATTTGGTGGAGAAGAAGTTCTGGCCTTCGGTGACCAGAGTAGATGATGGTAAGCTCTTTTGTCTTTCCTTCTTTTCTTCCTCTCCAAAGAGACGAGGCTAATTTATCTATAGCATACGGTGATCAGAACCTGTTCTGCACTTGTGGCCCCGTGGAGGAGACGGATTAAATGATACCCATGTTTCAACATTCTTCTAATTCAGTTCTACTTTGACCCTTTTCAACACTTGCCTTGAGGCATTTACGGTGGCATGAGCAGCATGATCCGATTCAACAAATCATGATAGACATTGGGATGGCGTTTGATTTTGTTTTAGAGTGGCAACCAGCTGCGGCAACCGAAAATAGCGAGTTAATACCAGTTTGCACTGCTCACCGCAGTTCATACCAATATACCATCATCATTCATCAGTATCTCCGTTAGTCTATCATAGGTTAATCTATCATAGCCCGTTTGTACCTGTCGTGTGCACTGCCGAATGCTTATCTTATCAGAGTGCCAGGGGTGCAGTGGGTTCCTGAGGCATCGGAGCTGGCCGCTCTCCGTCCACGAGCGACTTTTCTCTCGCCGCAACTGGCCGATCATCATATAATCATTAATCATCCCCTTCTACCCCAGTATCCACCTGACTTATTCTTCCCCCGAGTCCAGTCCTGCTTCACTGCTATTTAGATAGACCTCGACCCGGTATTCGTGTTCGTGGTGTTGCGCTTGAATCGGAATATTTGCTGCTTGTTGTGGTCCCGTGCACCTGCATCCATGTTGGGTTGAAGTGCTCCGGACATATCACTATAGTACGATTTCGCCACATATATGGAGAGTGCGCTAGCTAACTAGATCAGGACTTTCTTTCTGTCGATAATAAGAATTGACGTACGTCAGTGACGGCTTCGTTGATACGTGTACATTATTTTTCCAAGTACATAGCTTTCTGTTTTCTGCGCTTCTACCTGGCAATGGCAACAGCAACGGCCCCTACGTACACTTTGTTCCTCGGAACATTTATCCATCTTCCCCGCAAACCGACTGGGGCGGATCCAGGTGCGAAATGGAGACCAGCCCTGGAGATCAATCACGGCGCATTATGGGTTTCGAATAGCGACGGGAAGATCGCGGGGTTTGACTGGTCTTTCTCACCAGCTGATGGAGACGTGAACTCCCTGACGGAGAAGTTGGGACTGAGCGGAAAGGTCACGGAGGTGGTTCGCGCAAGGGAGGAGAGGAACGAGTTTTTCTTCCCCGGGTTTATTGGTAAGCTTCTTCTTCATCATCATCATTATCTTGACATAGGTATAAGCTGACAGACAAGACACACACATCCACGCCCCGCAATACCCCAACTCGGGCATCTTCGGTTCGTCGACCCTCCTCGACTGGCTCGAAACATACACCTTCCCCCTCGAATCCTCCTTCGGCGACGCCTCCAAAGCCCGCGCTGTCTACTCGCGCGTCATCGCCCGCACTCTCGCAAACGGCACCACCTGCGCCTCCTACTTCGCCACCATCCACGTCCCCGCCACCAACCTCCTCGCTTCCCTCTGCCACTCCCGCGGCCAGCGCGCCCTCATCGGCCGCGTGTGCATGGACAACCCCTCCTTCTGCCCGGACTACTATCTCGACTCCTCTCCCGAATCTTCAGTCAGCAAATCCAAGGAAACAATTGCCCACATCCACTCCATCGACCCCGCCGGCACGCTCATCCACCCCATCCTCACCCCGCGCTTTGCGCCAACCTGCTCCCCGCCTGCCCTCCACGGCCTCGCCCAGCTAGCGCAGTCCTACAACCCCCCGCTCCACATCCAAACCCACCTCTCCGAGAATACAGGCGAGATATCGCTCGTCCGCGAGCTTTTCCCCCAGAGCAAAGACTACACGTCTGTGTATGACGACTTCGGACTCCTCACGCCGCGCACGATCCTCGCGCACGCCGTGCATCTGTCGCCGTCCGAGCGGGAACTCATCGCCGCGCGAGGCGCCAAGGTATCGCATTGCCCCGCGTCCAACTCCGCGCTGGGAAGCGGGCTCTGCGCCGTGAGGAAGCTGCTAGAGGCTGGTGTGGAGGTGGGCCTAGGGACGGATGTAAGCGGCGGGTATAACTGTAGTGTGCTCGAGGCTGTGCGGCAGGGATGTCTTGTTTCGAGGCTTTTGCGGCATAGCGGGACTGATGATCCTGGTGATGGGGACGACGGTGAGGAGGTGCTGAGTGTCGAGGAGGGTCTGTACCTTGCGACGCGGGGCGGCGCGGCGGTTGTGGATCTGGCTGGGGAGATTGGGGGTTTCGAGGTCGGGATGAGTTTTGATGCACAGATGGTGCGGTTGGGTCATTCGCATACATCGTCATCCCCGACAGCTGAGCATGGGGTGGTGGATGTGTTTGGATGGGAGTCGTGGACGGAGAAGGTGCATAAATGGGTGTGGACGGGGGATGATCGGAATGTAAAGGCGGTTTGGGTCCGGGGGAGGTTGGTTCACTCTTTGGATGAAGGACAATCACAATCGGATGTGAGCATCCCCGAGAAAGGGAAACCTACGTGGATATGGGCAGGCACAGGGGCGGCCTGGGAATCGAAGTGGTGGTTGTGTGGATTGGGGTTCGTGAGTGCTTGGTTTATTTTTGATAGAGTCATGCGGTAATGTCTTACTGCGAGCGAAGCGACCATGTTGCAAATACTGCATTTGTCAAATATTCAACTACTAGCTACCGCTCCATATACCCTCGCGATACCCCTACTGGAACAGCTCGACGCAGTCGAAGATCTAGCAGTGTTAGTCTAGAACACACAAAGTGAAAACTGAGCTTACAAAGTTAGGACTGAGGAACGCGTCTCCGGAGCTGCCAGAGACGACACTAATGGTAATCTATTCCTGTTGTCGGCTCGGTAGCTAGACGATAAAAATGAATTACGGCGTACCGTGTTGGTGCCCGCAACGATCGTGCCGGCCGGAATCGCAACATCATACACCTCACCGAGCCCCCTGTACGCACCGCGAGTAACACCGCGCGAGTTGAGGTCTTTGGGGGCGGAGGGAATCGGTCCGGTCCACGAGTTGACCTGTCTCATTAGCTTCTTGTCCGGCGAAGAGAGCTGGCCGGTGGCATACCGTGACTTGGGGGCGACCACCCGCAAAAGACAGGGTCGTGCCGATGCGCAGCGTGGCGGCGCCGGTCTGCGAGGACGACGCGGTGAACTTGATCGTGACGGGGCTGTTGACCGACTTGAAGATAGCCATGGGGAAGTCAGACAGCGAGGAGCTTCCGACGGTGTAGGTGAGCGGGCCCCAGCTGGACATGCGCGAGTCGGACGGGTGCATCCTTAGCTGGTTTGCAGCGTTGCGGAAGCCGGTGGGCCTATGTTGTCAGTGCCTCTGTGGATTGAGACGTTCAGATGCTGAAATGCGTTTGCACTTACTGGCCGTCCCATTCGCCGATCTTGAAGATGGTCTTGCCGGTCGTCACGGACCCGGAGATGTTCTTGGTGGTCGTCGAGCCGGCCGACACGGAGACAGAGGTCGAGGCAACCTTGTATTCGCCCTGGTAGTACACCATGGTATAGGTTCCGGGCTTCATGGCGGGAGAGGTGAAGCTGCCGTCAGAGGCCGTATAGGTCCAGTACTGCGCCTCATCGTTGTACCTGGATAATTAGCATCGGGACGTTTAGTGCCGACATTGGGTTCTCGGCATACCAGTGAACAACCCATTTGAACGTGGAATCAGCACCCGATGCCTTTCCAGACACCTTGCCTCGGGCACTGTCCGGGACGTAGCCCTGAATATCAAGATTCGCAAAGAAAGACGTATCAATGTTGGTGCCCGGAGTGCCGCTGCGACTAAAGTACATCGAATATGGGCCGTGCAGCCCCATGCGATTCGCTTCTGTTTGGACGTGGCCGGAGTTCTGGGTGCATTAGCGACTGCACGATCCCGAAACAGACGAACACCTACCATGTACCAGTAGAGGGCGTTGTATTGGCCTCCGTTGTTGGTATTGATATCGCTGCTGAAATCAGTAGCGGCTCGCGCACAGGGATAGCAAAAAAAGAGAATCATACCGGTGGAAAGGACCGCCGGACGAGGATTCGTATTGGTTCAGGATCATGCACACGCGATGCGCGCTGCCAGAGACACCTGTGTCTGTTAGCCTAGATTTCAAGGGAAGTGGACGCTACCTACAGTGTCTGTGGTCGTCGATGAATCGCTCGCTCGAGTAGAACTTGCTACGGGTCTGACCATTGACCAGGAACTATGACTGTCAGCGCGTGGCATCATTTCTGAGACGACCAACTTACCACATCCGAGCCCTCAATGGCGGTACCGCCAGAGGTGTTGGAGACTTCACCAAATGGCTCCTCGTTGGGGAGGAGCTCGTTGTTGAGACGAGCAATGAACCGCAGCTCACCAATAGAGGGTTCTGGACTGTCAGCAGAGACTCCGAAGCATTGTCAGAGGACTAACCCGCAGTAATATAGGTGGCCATATGAATGATGGGGTCTCCGTTGTGCACGACGAAGTAATGAGTCAAGGTACTTGTCGAGCAGGTAACCTTGATATAATCGCCTACAGAGGTCAGGACAATAATGCCATCTTCAGCAGTACCTGAACACACCGCTCTGAGTGGCAGAGACGGATGCAGATCCGAGACCTGACCCAATGTGACTGCCTGTGCCTTGATACTGCAGCTCGGCGCCGTAGAAGTTGATCGATGTGATGTCGCAGTTCGACCGGTTGACGGTGAACTTCAACGGATTCGGCGAGTTGGCATCGATGACATAGGAGCTGCTGGTCGTAGTGATGCCAAAGGCCGCATAGGTGACGCGAGCCCAGGAGGGAAGGAACAGCAAAAGCGTAGCTTTCGACAGCATGATGAACCGCTCTGGGAGGTGGCGTTCTGAGCTGAGCTTCTATTCTGTGCGGTATGCAGAACTGCAGATTCCTATATATCACCAGATGCCATTCTTCGTGGTGCCAGCCTCAGACACCGAGGGATCATCCTCTCCATCACATTTCTCCTCCTGGCAATTTGACGGGTTCCACCAATCTCAGTGGGTTGGATAATTGTCCAACATGAGCGCGCCATCATCATCTATCAAAGCTGGCGCTAGCGAAGGAGTGCATGACAGCATATTAATTGGGCCCACAATATGTACCGATACATGCGGAGAAACCTGCGCAAATGCCACGAAATAGATGAATTCCACGCGGTAGGTTTCTCCAGAGAAGGGTTGGCGCCAAGTATCATCACCTCGGCAGGATGCTCCTTTAAACCGGCCAATTTCTTCACGGTTTTAGTGATTTTGAGAGATAACACACCGTACACTAGCCACTCATTCATGCTGGCAGCGTACACTACTGGATCCAATATCGACCTCGTCAGAGGGCAGGAGTAGCTCTGGTTCATCCGGACGATGCCCGGGGATCACATCGCCATGCCTAAAAGATCACGGATCACCAAGTGGGGTTTGGCAGGATCAAATCATTCCGTTACTCCATATTGCAAGCCAGATTCGGTCGATATTATCGCGAGAGCCCCAAGTTATCGTCTTTCAGCCATGGTTTTGAAACACTCGGCCTTTTGCCGGAATGATCTAAGTGCGTTTTGTCAGGCTTTGGCGCCATAAACACCCAGTCAGCTGCACACGGATTTTTTCTGTCTCGTCTTGAGCTTCTTTTCTTCAGGGGGAACGGCTATTTCAGTAATTTCCATCAATCAATCAGCCGCTCATTGCATCCCTCGCATTGTATCATCCCGAGTCTGGCAGAGATGTTGCGGTCGGCCACTCATCTGATGACGTTCAGTTCAGGGGTATCCCTCTAGTGTCCTCCACATATGCGCAAAGGGGCTGTGGTTTTGAAACAGCTAAGATGATCGAATGTGTCGAGTTGGGAAATGAAACTCGTGGTGGGCTTGGTGCCAGTCTTCACCGGAATCATTCCGGAAATCCCAGCCGTCTAGCCGAAGGACTCCTTGCGTTTGAAGATTAGAAAACATTTCTGCTGATTTTTGCTTGAGGTCGAATTCTAGACCACGTTTCTGCTAAGTTGCTGGTCTCACTCATCGCCGCTGACGGATCGGTTCGAATACCCAAGAGAACAGGATCATCTTAGGATTCAGAAACAGCCATATCCTGTTAGGAACATCTTCGAATATTTAGGACCCAATTGGTGTTCACAACTCATTCCTGCTGATATGATTTCCACTCAGGAAATGAGGGGCTGAGAAGAAGTCTACAGGTCTATTTTTATAGTGAAGCTGCGTGAAGATCAAGTGCCTATTAGTACTTGATATACGGCCGAGACGTCCCCAACTGGTCCTTCTATGTTCGAAGTATTCATTACAGGCTTATTTACGTGGCATCTTTCATCAATTTGTTAAAGTCATGGTTTTCGTGTCCTGTCCTTGTTCAGGGGCAACTGCATTTCAGCTAATGTATAAAGACAGGCATTTCTGAAGCGCAATTTCTATAATAGAGTATGGGCGGCCCTTCAGGCTCTCCAAGCCAACACTGACTGATGTGCTCAGCGTGCAAATGCTTAATTGCTATGAGTTAAATCAGAGCGTGCCTAACATGATGCTGATAACCGTCGCTGGCATTCTCGTGGGAGGGTCATGAGATCGAACCGCGATGCTTCAGATTCTCCTCCATGAACACAGATATGAACAACTTATCCGATCAAGCTCTGTCATACATGAGATCATGAATGATACACAAATAGTCTAACGATATATTTGTCTGATTGTCCTTCCTAGAATCTTGAGTGTCAGGTTCTGTCAATCCTTTGGAGCGAGGGAGTAGGGACCGCATTCATTTCTGCTGGACATCAATTCGGCAAACCTTGAAGCACTTTGGGACTAAAAGGGCTTGTTATTGTCTGTATGCATTCTGTTTAGCAATGAATGCGTGCACTGCTACAAATTGGACATCCTTAATCTGAAGCTATTGTTCGGGTACATGCATCATATTGTTCTAGAATGTCTCGGGTCACCCCTAAAGTGGATAACCATGTGGCACAACTGACTAGCTCATGCATCTTTCGGCTTTGGTGCATGTCAATTGGTGAGGTTCTGAAAGCCCCAGGTCAAGGAAGGTTGTCTTCCATTCTGATAGTGGCTGGATCCTCATAGACAGTTGAATGGTTTCTTTTATCACCGCTTTCGGTAATCTGTTGTACGGCACACTTGAGTCGCACCGCACGAGACATCCTCGGTCTCGATGACCGCGATTGTTGTGAATCTCCACTGCCTGCTCAGGAGTGACAACTACAAGTGCAAAAATGGCTGCACTAACTTGACGAACTCCTCGACGGTGTGGCAGTATATATGTCGGTCCACTCCAGCTTTCCCGGTCCTTGATCGCCATCTCAGCCCACTACATGGATTGTCCGCGGGCCTACCTTTTATCTTACATTGAGTTTGACGTTGAGCCGATCCTTGTGCAGACTTCCGATGAAGCTCCATTCACCATGGCTCGCTGCAATGAAGCTTGCAGTTATCTTTGACCCTGTCACAGGCATTGGACTACCAGCGTCCACGCTAGGAAGAGACCTGCGCCTCGCCGCTGAATTGGGCTTGGACTCTCATCTCGCAATGAATGACCCTGAAACCTTCCGTTCCATGATTGCCGATTCTGTGGGATCCATAAGTGCAGCAGAACACACAGAGGTGAGTTCAAGCCTTTACAAGTACCGATCTTGTTCTTAACTCGTGCAGATGCTCATTGACCACGAGGATCCCTCAGTTGGCACCTATCGAAACAGGTTTTGGGTCAATGAAGACTTCTACATCTCTGGGAGTCCGATTATGGTCTATGATATTGGAGAGGCTACAGCCGAGTACTCGGTTTCTTTGTTGACAAATTCCTCATCCTGGCTCAGTCTGCTGTTGCAGGAATTTAACGCTATGGGGATTGTGTGGGAGCACAGGTAGGGTCAATCAAAGGCGGCAAACTATTAAATTTGGACTGATGTTGTAAAGATATTATGGAGGCTCACTCCCATACCCCGTCAGCCAGGATATGCCCGTGGAGCACTTGAAGTATCTCACCACCGAACAGGCTCTTGCTGATATCCCATATTTTGCGGCAAATTTCAGCCGGCTGAATCATCCTGATTTCGATCTGACACCCAGAGGAACCCCTTGGATTATGATCGGTGGATCCTATCCTGGTATCCGTGCTGCGATCACTCGCAACAAATACCCCGATACCATATTTGCAGCTTATGCTTCGTCCGCCCCCGTCCAGGCTCAACTCAATATGAGCGTGTACTATGAGCAGATTTACCGCGCTATTGTGGGCAACGGGTACAGTAACTGTACCAAGGACATCCAGGCTGCTCTTAAGTACATCGATGGCCAGTTATCCAACAAAAGGACGTTCGCATTGATCAAACGGCTTTTTCTTGGACCCGATGCGGAGAAGAACAGCAATGAAGACTTCACCACGGCTTTGGTCACTCTTTACGGACCTTTTCAAGCTCACGGTCTTTGGAGTGGTAATCAAAGCTTGCCCGATTTCTGCAACTACCTTGAGCTGGACCCGGCGACAAACCAATCGGCAGGACCGGAGGGTCTCTCCCCAATCCACGGCAGCAAATATGTTGCAGAGCGATGGGCGTCATTTCCTTACTTCATATCGCTGGTCAACAGGATGTATGGGACTAACTGCAACGGTCTTAATGCATCAGAGCCTTTATCATGCGATTTCAGTCAAACAAACACCATCCCTGAGTTGATCAGCTGGACTTGGCAATATTGCACCGAATGGGGCTTTTTCCAGAGCAACAACTTTGGCTCTCATGCGCTTCTTTCCTCATATCAGACCCTGGAGTATCAACAGGAACTCTGTTATCGCCAGTTCCCAAATGCCGTCCAGGCTGGCGT
This sequence comes from Aspergillus fumigatus Af293, assembly GCF_000002655.1. Lineage (NCBI taxonomy): Eukaryota > Fungi > Ascomycota > Eurotiomycetes > Eurotiales > Aspergillaceae > Aspergillus > Aspergillus fumigatus. The sequence continues at coordinate 1,063,088 of NC_007197.1, forward strand.
TCTACCGCCACGACCACAGACGGAAAGCTTGAACGAAAAGTTCGGCGGCTGGACTATCCGACCGTCCAACGTGTATTTCAGCGGGGGGCAATTTGATCCCTGGAGAACATTTTCGGTGCTATCTGATGAAGATTGGGCTCCACAGGGAGTCAATTTCACCACTGAGATACCGGCCTGTGGGGTCCCCACCAGCAAAGACGCGATCTTTGGGTACATTATGGAGAACGCGGTGCACTGCCCCGACTTTCGCCTCACCCCAGACGCGGCAGTCTCCCGGAATTACTTTAGCAGGGCCTTGAAACAATGGCTGCCATGTTTCAGGCGTAGCCAGTCCCGGCAGTCACATTGATCATTCATGTCATCTGAGTGTGAGGGGAGGAGTTAGCGTGGCCGAAGGTGGGTGTGGTAGCTAGCCTTTTTCATACATGCTTGCGACCTAGCCGAGACTAGGCTGCGGATAACCTCGCCTGACATCTTGCATCCCTTCTAACCGTTTTCGTATGTGCTTGCGATGGATCGTTCATCGGGTTTCTTTTGGCCATTCATACGTTGAGTTTCTGTAAGGCAAGTTTGGTAGCGATCCACTCACACTGTGTAACACATGTCGGGGTCCGAGGAGACCTCCTCCGAAGCATCAACATACTTCCAGAATAGCGAGGTTGTCATCGTCGCATATTTTGAGGGGTAGCTCTGAAGTCGACATGAGCATGTGGTATAAATATAAATAGTGAGCACTGCGATCATGGATAACCTTGATCACACTGACCTGGATCATTTCTAATTCTAACATTCGGATATTGGCTATTGTCACACAACTCTCCACTCTCAAGCACGACCTCACCCACCAGGCCTCGACACCATGCTGGCCCCTGCTGTCGCACTATTCGCGGCAGTATACACCACCTTCCTGGTCCTCCGTTACTTCCAGCAACTCTACAAGCATCGCAAACAGGCTCGATCCCTGCGCTGTCAGCCCCCCGCCGACGGTGAAGCGGGCTTCTTGGGCATCGCTTCTTTTCTACGACTGAGAAAAGCTGCCAAGGAGAAGAGATGGATTGAGCTCATCGCCGAGCAGTATGGAAAGTACGGTAACACATTTACACAGACGATCTTTGGACAACCGCTGGTGTCTACGATTGAGCCGGAGAATCTCAAGGCTCTGCTCGCGACCCAGTTCAATGATTTCGAGCTCGGCACGAGACACCGAGAGTTTTATCCGTTACTCGGAGACGGAATCTTCACGCTGGATGGAGCAGGATGGTCGCATGCGCGTGCGCTATTACGACCCCAGTTTACAAGGGACCAAGTGAGTGATTGTTTTCGTCTCGTCAAACTGTGCTAACTATTCAGGTGGCCGATTTGGACTTGATGGACGGCCACGTCTCCAGACTGATTGACCTAGTTCCGAAAGACGGCTCGGCGTTTGATATCCAGCGGTTGTTCTTCCTCCTCACGATCGATTCGGCGACTCATTTCCTCTTTGGCGAATCGGTAGGCTCTCTGCACGCTGGCACAGACACGGGCCTTCTGGGTAGATCAGCCGTCGGTAACGCGGAGGGCTTCGCAGAGGCGTTCAACAAGGCTCAGGAGTATCTCGCCGCGAGGTCCCGAGCGGTCGTCTTCTACTGGATGATCAACCCCAAGGAGTTCCGCGATGCCAACAAGCGCGTCCATGAGGTCGTCGACCACTATGTCCAGCTCGCTCTCGAGTCTCGGCGGAATCCGGAGAAGAAGCAGCCTGGAGGCCGGTATATTTTTGCTGAGGCGCTGGCCGCCGAGAACGACAATCCGAAGGTGTTGAGGGACAACATGCTCAACATCCTGTTAGCGGGGCGCGATACAACCGCCAGCCTGCTGAGCTCGACTTTCTTCTACCTGGCTCGCCATCCGAACGTGTGGATCAAACTTCGTCAGGTTATTGTGGATGCCTTCGGCGACGCCGAGCACCCCAAGGAGGAGATCACACAGACAAAGCTCAAGGATATTCCGTATCTGCGATATGTGCTGAACGAAGGTACGTTAACCCCCCGGACTCAAATGCACTGTCGAAAGATCCTGACAGCAAACCAGTCCTGCGGCTCCTGCCACCCGTCCCTGCCAACTTCCGCGTCGCCAACAAGGACACGACCTTACCTGTTGGAGGTGGGCCGGATCAAAAGTCCCCCGTCTACATCCGCAAGGGCACAATAGTCACCTACAGTGTATATGCCATGCACCGCCGGACAGACTTCTATGGTCCGGACGCGAACGAGTTCCGACCCGAACGCTGGGAAGAAAACGGCAAACGAGGATGGGAGTATCTTCCCTTTAACGGCGGTCCGAGAATCTGCCTTGGCCGTGAGTTTCTCCTTACTCTCACGAGGCCTCAATTTCGAGCTAACATCTGCAGAACAATACGCACTCACGGAGGCCAGCTTCACGATTGTCAAGTTACTTCAGCGATTTGATCGGATTGAGAACGGGGATCCGGATCTGATTGAGCCAATCCAGCAGACGAATCTCACTCTGGCGCATGATAGAGGTGTATATATCAGACTGTACTCGTCGAAGGCACTCTGATCGATGGGTGAATAACGAGGAACGGCTTACGAACAACTTTGAGTTATCTCGACCTGAGCAATTCTGAAGTTTCCTAATTTAATAATCGTACCTACTATATACTCTACCAAATATCTTGACGACTGATGTTCGTAATGGCAGACCCCATGGACTCAGTACATCCCAAAGATAGATGTGCCACATGTGGCTGGTGCTGTGGCGCAGCTTATCTCCAGATAGGCTAGATTCCCACCGTCGACAACATCGAATCTCTTCCAACTATTGGTAGAGTAGAACACACTCACACCTTAGGAACAGCTCACTGGAGCGCCATAATCATATGTCAACTCATCTCCAACTTCCTGACATCTTCGCTTTCCAGTGACATCCGTATTTCGATCAAATTAAGTAGCAGGGCTATCTCGATTCCGGCCCTTCGTCGGAACAAACAATCAGCTCCTTCGTCATCGCTCCTTCTCATCCATCTTGGGAGTGATTGGTGAATACCTCCTTTGTTTGCGAAGAGGTTTTGCAAGTTCGACTGGTTGTGCATTCATTTGTCTCACGAAAAGTCAATCAATATGGCCTCTATTTCAAAACCCAGTTCACAACCCCCAGCGACAGGCGTCATTGTCCCTAAAATGGAGCATCCTCCCCAAACTACAACCCCCGCCGAAGTCCCTGAGAGGGACAATTTGAGCGGTGAAGCCTGGACCTCAGAGATGCAGTATGTGTCGTCACTGGCGAAGTTGCAGAAGATGGAGGCGACGGTTAGCCCTCCACCCCCACCCCCTCTTGCGTTGATTTGATGTTCAAGCTGACAAGTGCAGATTCACCAACTACGGACTCTACTCTCTGGGCGTCTCATAGAGCCAATAATCCCCATCATCAACCCCAAGGTGGCTTCGAGGAGGCCACTGCCAAAGTCACCGCGTGTGCTCTTTGAACAGCTCTCGCAGACGGCACGCGCGAGCGTCGCAGAGGTCCAGGAGTTCCAGGCTATGTGGCGCAGCCCTGAGATGAAAGCCATCTGGGACCATGTGGATGCGCGGATCAAGCAGAATGGGGGCCAGCTGCTCCAGCCGACGGGGATGTGGGAGCAGGACTACGATGTTCTTCTTGAGGAACTTGAGAAGGAGGAACAGGCGCAAAAGGAGCAGCAGCAGAGGGCTAAAGAGGAGGAGGAACGCGCCAAGATTCAAGGGGTTGAGGGCGGCTGGAGGACGATCGTGGAGACGTTCACTCGACGAAATCTACCAGGTATTCGGGTGATGGCTCACCAGGACCAGCCCAGGATCACTGTTGTTTCGGTCAAGGCTGGCATGGCATTTCAACTGCAGGCTGTCAATGGAGATGGACATGATATGGTCGATTGGCGGGTTCAGGAACTGGCGGCTCCTGGGAGGCCGAAGACAAAGCTGGAAACGGCGGTTGCAGCTTGTCTGAATGCTCGTCCGCGGCAATGGGATCTTGCATATCTACTGGTAAGTTCAAATATTGACATTAACAACAGATACAACGGGACACGTCTAACCCTTAATTCAGGACATGATAGCCTCCTACTCCGACGTCAAACAGACGCCGTGCGTGAAATGCGGCAAAATGACCGACAACGCCGCGCAACTGCCCTCCGTCCGCAGGCCCAACCCCCTCCAATCGTCCCAAGGCCAACCAGTCCTCTGGGAAGCATACCACCCCACCTGCATCGATCCTCCCCCGTCCTCTCGCCCTACCTTCAGCTAATCATGCACCCCATGCACAACATCATGCCAGCCGGATACTCCACCCCCCTCCAATCCCAATATCGCCGCGGAATGACATGGGCCCTCCTCCTCCTCCTTTTCTCATCCACCTCCTCATCACAATACTCAACCCCACACCATGTCCCATGATCCGGAACCACATACCTCCTCCGCCGGAAATCATACCGCTCACACACTCCTCGCCTCGCCCATGGGAACGGTGTCTCGTCCATGCCCGCGCAGCAGCACCCTTCCCGGCACTCCCACCCAGACCAATTGATCTGCTCCTGACTCTGCGCCCGGCTCTTGATCTTTCCCACGTATATATCCGGTCCGCGATTGGTCAAGACATCGAACAGACGCCACCGACGGGGCCAGCGCGAGGGGTTACCTGGCCGGGGGTCTTTCGGCCAGATCCAGCCTACAGTTGTGGAAGACATTGCAGTGGGCGCAGCGAACTGAGCTTAGAAACGAGAGAGAGAGAGAGAGAGAAAGAGAGAGAGAGAGAGAGAGAGAGCAACTAGCTTAACACCAAACAGACAAGGCAGGTCAGCAGGTCAGTTGGGCAATTCAGATCAACACATGTAGCGGATGGATTTATGTGAATTCACCGACCTTCAGGGTTGCTTGGGATGAGATGGGGATTTACTTATACTTGTACCTCTGTATGAGAATAAAGAATAAAGCATTTCGAACAGGGGGGATTATGGCTCCATGAGACAAAGATCGCATTGCATGCGGCTGCAATGCTGTTTCTTTACTATCCTGGTAGTCCCATCCTATCCTGCTTTGTGTCGATTGCACAAGGCATAGGGCAGATGGAGATAGAGTAGTTTGTCATTAGATCAGAACAAAGATTTGAGGCTAATATGCAATGGATTCCATTCGCATTTATCTTCTAGACTAGTAAATAGTTGATGAATTATGATATGCATGTCAATTTCTATGCTAATACATCCCATTATAGACACCAGATAATCGAATAGTTTGCATATACCAGTCCCCGCCACTTTAGATTAGTTGTAATGGCAAATGCACAGTAGAAGAAAAAGAGAAAACGCCAGCCCAACCTTGCGGATACATCGCTATTGTCATGAAGGGAAAAGTCGCTCATTCGGATGCAATATGTCGTTGTAGAACATACGATACGGTCATGAGGAAGCTCAAGTGGAAAAGACACCAAAGTCACCGGCGAACCACGTGAAGGAGGCTATTGTGATCATCACCATTCCCAAGGCGAACTTGAGGGCTTGTCGCTCGACGTCGGAGAGGGCGCTGTTGCAGGTGGCGCAGTTGAATTCTATATTCTGGTCAGTATACACTGTCTAATATATCTACAAAAATAAGAGCATACCGTTGAGAGGAGTATAAGGTTGCGGACTGTACATGCCGAAAAGGTAACCGTTCTGCGAGCCAAGGTGGCCGGGGCTTGCGGTGTCTCCAATATCCTTGTCCACGTCGACCACGTACAACGTGTACGTCGCAGTCAGCAGTGGGACCGTGGCATTCGCCTGGTACTTGCCCGTATCCCACACTACCTTTCCAGTCTCCTCGACGCTCATGTTGCTCGTCAGCGTATAGGTCGCGCTGTTCATGGTGCAGGTCGCCAGAACATTCACCGCAGACGGCGTCACCAACAGAGAGGTATAGTTCCAGGCAAAAGTCACATAGTCGCCAATCTTGTAGTAGGTTGTGGCACCTGCGGTGGGAATCAACATCGACGTTCCGCCAGCAGGGAGACGTGGATCGATCGAGGTCGACTTGGTAGAGGTCTTAGTCTTGCTGTTCTTGCCCGATTTGTCCGTAGCAGTCTCGGTACTTGTTCCCGACTCCGTCTGTGTGCCGGTCTCCTTGGCCGTTCCAGTAGAGGTCTTTTTTCCACTGCTAGAGTCCGTCGCCGTTGAGTCCGCGGTATTGGTATCCGACGCAGAGTCGGTCTTACTCGCCTTAGAATCAGTCTTTGTTTCGTCGGATGCAGTTGTATCTATCAAGTCAGCATGCGAACAAATGAGCAATAATTTCTGCAAACTAACCAGCTCTGGCCACAATTTCTCCGTGTGCCATGTTCAGCCCGTCCTGGGGCCATGGCCAAGCCGAGGAAATTGTTCCCAGCAGGAGGAGAAGGCTTAAAAGCGAGAGGAAGTTGAGAGACCGCATGATGGACGATGCCTTCAGACTTTGAAGCTATCATGCAATAAGGGACTGAGTCCCTTGACAGAATGTTGGGAGAGTGATGTTCCGATTATTCCTCAACCGATCAGCTTCTGGCTTCGCAAACGAGTGTCGACGACCGAGAGAGAGCGATTCACAACGCCGGCAAAACAGTCGGGACTTAAAATTGACAGGTAGAACAAATTTCTCCAGCAGCGGGTCAGTGAAACATGCAATTCGGGTGGTGTCGAATGCGGGTCGCAAGGAGGGGAGGCAGAGTGGCAGGTAAACAAAGCGAGCGACTGGTCAGATAATCAACTCAACAGCACCACACCATGGGCAACTGTAGAGCGAGATGACCAAATTGAAGATACAAAATTCAAGCAGTGCTCCGAAAAAGCCAAGTCAAGTCATGAGGAGAGTGAAAAGGGTCTAACAAGAAAAGATGCCAGACGGGGGTTCCGATCGAAGCGACTAGAGAAGGGGACCTGGAGGCTGGCTAGCCTGTTTGGGCATAACTGAGACATGGGCTATTTTTGGCTATCAGAATTATTCACACGCCATCACATGAAGGTCTTAATCACCTGGAACCAAGTCTGTCCATCTCTATCTCATCTAATTGGCACGTCAAACAACTGAACTACCAGTTTTCATCAGGATATCCTCGATTTATCGTTTTCATGGTCGCCAGCAGTGCTACTAGAGAAATGACCGGACGTCTGCCCTTGACCAGAACATGGCGAATGGATCTAGAAATAATCATAATCACTATTCCATACAATCCAAAGTTATAGCAGCGACTGACATGAACGACTGACATCACAACAGCATTACAGGTGAATTAACATTAACAGGAAGTTTCCGTATGTGCGATGCGTATCAATACATGTCATTCTCCGCAGGTAAGGAGCAGCTCATATCCTCCAAAACCCTCGGGTGGACGAAGAAATCATCACTCTGGCCACGCGCATCTCATATCCGGTGACAGCATCTTTCGCTGGCCAATATCCGCACCCTCGGGTCTATTTACGCAGTATATTCGACCTGCAGGTTGACGGTACTGCAAGAGGAGGGAAATTTGGGTTCGTAATAGCGGTATATATAGAAGAGCTGGGGTGCGCCGTGGAACCAGTCGCACACTGGGACGAATTAGCCACATGCAAAGAGTTACCGGCAGGGAAATTGCTTACCCAGCCAGCCGCCAAAGCCCTGTTGCTCTGACCACTGCAGGCCGGTGCTATCGATGAAGAATCCCTCCGCGCCATAGCCGACATTAATCTCCACGGACTCCCATTCTGTGAAAAAGTCAGTTCTGGATTGAAGACGAACTATTTGGGAGAGCAGGGAACTAACGGGCATAGTTGGTAACAGCGATCGGCTTGAAGCCCCAAGGGAATGGAGTCTTCAAGTCGAACTGGGTGTATGTGCCGTTCAGGAACGCCGTACTGGCAGTATCCTTATCGGGCGTGAGGACAGCGTCATTGAATCCTGCTCCGGTGTGGTAGGCGTAGACATATAAATCATTGTGTTTCTCGTTGGACGCGTCTGCGGTCTTAAGATGGAAGGGCTTGGTGGCGCTGGTGTCCTGGCGAGCAGTATGGAACATGGGGTTGGCCGCCACTGCGGAAACCAGAAGAGTGAGAGTAGAAAGCAGCCTCATTCTGATGATCACTAAACGAGAGATTGGATTATTTTGGTTGACTGTTTTTCAATGAAACCAGCACGAGTGACAGAATGTGGACAACAATATGAGAGAAAGGTTGACAGTTATGAGGATGGAAGTGGCGATTTTCCCTCCCTTTATTTATGTTCTTGAACAGTCTACCCATCATCACTACTCCACTAAGTGGAACGTCACAGACTGTTTCCAACCAGCACTGGTAATTCAAGTCATCTCATCAATCATTGGCATCCAAAAGTAAGAACCTTCTGCAGACATTGCAGGAATGCTAGTTGTTAGCACGCTGTCTAGCAGAAACTAATCTAGTCCGTTCTTTCTCAGGCCACACTTCACATCACACCAGAACAACCAAGAAATTCAAGGAAGAATGAACTCCACACATTGAGTTGTTCAGCTTAAGGCTAAATATGGGAGACTTGATCAATTTGCCCGACACAACGACGATCAATGGCCGGTGGGAACACGGCAAAGTTTCCAATTAACCAGCCAAGATGATAGCGTGAGAAGTGTAAGATCGTGCCACAGTGGACACCGGTTGCTGGGGGGAATACATGATTCATAAAGCGGGGATGGCTTCACACCTGAGACATTGCCGACATTACTCCATATCCTGAGTACAAAGTACGGAGCATCCTCAATGCTTCTTTGTAGTTAGTTGCAGACACATGTAACTGTAACATCTATGCTGCTGATACTCAACTCACGCATGCTATTTTTATACTTTAAGCTCCTAGTCTCTGCAGTCCTTCATGCTGCACCAATTCAGTGACAAAGGTGATCGACATCCTGATGCGCGCTAACAGGAGCAGGAGGTGAGCATCCATCCAGACTTCGCAACCATGCCGTATTTGTCGAAATTAGAATATTATATTTGGAGAACGGAATGCATGGTGAACATATCAACGACAATGACCAAGCATCTTTAGCTAAGGTTTAAACTGTCGCAGTTGCTAAACATCCATGGGTCATGGTCATGAAATTTGTGGACTGCTTACCTTATGGGACCGAACTGGTATCATGATCAACTCAGTTCCATTCGTTCTGTCACCCCTGAAGTGACATCAGTTGACCTATCCTTCATGATCGGGCAGTCCGAAAGGCCATGTTTTAAAGAAAACGTGAAGCATGCTTAGTGATGTTTATGTTACTCTATGATTAGAACATTCGATCCTCTTATCTACAATGATTGATCCAAACGCCATAATCCATGGTATCCTTTCCCTTTCCTCAGCCAAACCAAGTGGTCCGCGGCCCAACCCAATAACTCCCGTTCATGCCGTAACCCGTGAGCGATGAGATCTGTTATTTCACCTTGGCGAATTCGGGTTTCAGCGACCATCGTCCTCGCCCGTTTCGCCCACCCTTTTCGAGAACAGCAATTGTTTTAAGCATTTCCTTAAACTCGGCCGATCGTTGGGGCGTGGTACAGTAACGGTTGAAGTGGTCTATCAGCATCTGTGTGTAAACGGCTCCACCCTGCGACAATATGTAGTCTCGAATCATCGTCATGAAATCCACGCCAGTGGGGGACCTGGACGGTGCAGGGCTGTTCGTGGCGCTCCGGGACGACGGTGTCCGTGCGGAGAGGTTAGCCAGAATGCTCGCTGACGAGGGGCCGGCCGCCGTTCGCCGCGCAGTACTGCTTCGTCCACCAAATGCTGAAGGGAGAGGTCTTTCCTCAGGCCTCCCTGCGACTCCAAATTGACCTGTCCAGGTGGGAGTCCCAATGGGGACAGACCGTGCTGCTTCACCAGCTCGCCGCAGCTCCTCGGCGGCCTCGGCAGCTACCCTCTTGGCCTCCGCCTCGATGATCTTGGGGTCTGCTCGGACAACCCGTTTGCCGTTTACGATCTGGTCGTGCTCCAAAGCCGAATGTACGCCAGAGCGAGCGAAAATGCCTTCCATGATGCGTGATTCTGAATTAACTCCTCCAGGCCCTTTCTCCTGATCGCTGGGCTGCTCCGACTCGCCCTGATATCTCTCCACGGACGAGACACCCACTACTTTGCTGATGTCGTTCTTTTCGGCCTGCATGTCAGATGAGACGTCCTCGGCTTTGGTAGGCTGTGCAGTATTGCCGTCACCGTCTCCATGAAATGTAACCTGAGCATCTTGGAAGAGCTTGCTCGTCTCCGTGGCACCTGGCTTCTCGTCGCCAAGCGCAAATAGGTCATACAAATCGCTCAACTGAAAGGAAGTCTGGCGCTGTTTGGGGTCTCTGAGAATCTTATTTGTAAGGAATTGTTTGAAGATCTGTCGATGATATATCTTCTCCTCAATTGTTCCAGCGGTCATTAAGCGGTAGACGCTGACATCGCGCTTCTGACCCAATCGCCATGCTCGCTCCCGGGCCTGCACATCCGTCGATGGGTTCCAATCCGGATCGTAGATGATGACTCTGTCCGCACCCGTGAGATTCACTCCCAGCCCTCCAACCTTTGTCGTGAGTAGGAAAACATGTATATTCGGGTCATTATTAAACTCGTCAACCATGGTTTGCCGGTTCTGTATGGGTGTGGTGCCGTCCATACGCCGATAGTTGAACCCAGACAGTGACCTGACGAACTTCTCAAGGATATCCAGCATGATTCGATGCTGGGCAAAAAGTAATGTTTTATGGCCGGTATCTCTCCACAACTCCAATAGAGATTTGACAACCTGCATCTTGCCAGACTTGTTCGCGTTTCCATAGCCTGATTGATGCGATTGCATTTTATGATTCTGTAAATCTGGGTGATTGCATATTTTACGCAGTATATCAACTCCATAGAGAATCTGCCTGCGTCCCTTGAGGATGGACTCCATCTCTTCAGATTTCAGGAACGATTCATATGCCATCCTCTGTGGCTTGGTCAACTTGCAAAAGAGCACCTGCTCGGTCTTTTTGGGCAAATCCGCAGCCACGTCGATCTTGAAGCGCTGCAATAGATATGGGCTGATGGCATCCTTGAGCGTCTCTGCACACTTGGCAGCTGTCTGCACTTGCAGGTTAGAAGCATTCGCATATCCACCTTGCCGGATAGGGAATTCGAATTGGTTCCGAAAGTTCACTAACGTTCCAAGGCGCATTGGAAACACAAAATCGAAAAGTGACCAAAGCTCGGTCAGGTTATTCTGCATAGGGGTACCCGAGAGGATGATCCTGTGTGGAGTCCGAAGTTCCTTGCAATGGATGGTAATAGAAGTGTTCGGGTTTCGAATCTTATGACCTTCATCAAGAATTGCACAACCCCACTCCACTGGGATCAGAAAATGAGAGTATGTTTGTAATCCAGAATAGGTAGTGACCAGAACATGGCCCTCTTCCACCACACGCTTAACAACCTTCCTTGCTGCCTTCTGGTTGCTGGTGATTCCCCGCGAATTAGAAGAATACGTCTGAGATAGGAGAGCATCCTCTCTGCTGCTCTCGCTCCGGATATTAACCATGCCACTCCCAGACGTGTGCAAGATGGAAACACGAAAAGGTGGCCACCAGCGATGGAATTCATTGACCCACTGCTTCATAACTGTAGCAGGGCATACCACAATCACAGGCCGGTCCAGTTTCTTGCTGTAATGCAGTCCAGCTAGGAAAGCTATTGCTTGGATCGTTTTCCCCAACCCCATCTCATCACCGATGATTCCTCCCACTTTCTGCTGGTATAGCTCCCATAGCCATTGCACCCCAGTTTTTTGGTAGTCGAACAAGTAAGGATTGAGATCCCCAGGTAAGCGATATCCATTGTCGTAAGACACATCTGGTACCGTTGGATGAGGCAGAAACCATTCATCCTCTTCGGTCGAGGCCTGCTCATCAATGGTACTCTCATGCCCTTCTGTTGCTTGTAGCGCCTTAGAAGCACGCTTCCGAGCGGCGCTTCTCCGACTAACCCAGCTCTGCAGTCTTGATTGATAAAGTCTCTCGTCGCCGTCGTCTAATCCACTGAAATCTTCCATTTCATCCCCAGGCTTCTTCCCTTTTTTGTGAGCTAAAGGCCGCTCTGGCTTTCCGTCAGGGAAAAATTCTTCTTCGTCCCCCAGCAATGATTCTTGATCTTCAGATGCCACATAATCTGCCGACTCGTCATTATCTTCAGAGATCTCAATCCCTTCGTCTGCTGCTATGGAATCAGAGTCCTCTTGCTTGATGGCCGCCTTCTTTCGGCGTGCATCACCCTCCAGCTTTCGTCTCTTGCTTGGCCGAGTTTGTGCGATACTTGTATCAGTACTCTCATGGTCAAAATCGAATCCGGGTCGGACGAGATTCCTGTGTGAAACAGCTGAGCGATCTTTCAGTTGCTCCAACGCCTCGTCCTCGTCACGTTCATCCTCGGCATCAATCAGAGCGTCATGAAGACTGGCAAGAGGACCCTCATTTGGACCTGTGCCCATCCTAGAAAAAGGCGTTATCTTCCCGGTTCGGATAAGATAATCTCTCCGAGATTCATTTGGCATGCGTCCTGTCCCGGTTGCCTGAGTGCCTGCTTCGAGACCTTCATGCCTGTCATCAATACGTTTTTGGATTTCTTTCAAGTCATTCTCTAGCGAGGCGTTGCGAGATTCTAGATTGTTCAACTCGTTCTCTAACCGGACTCGAGCAGACGTGCCAACTGGCTGCGACAGACGCTGATGGACTTTGAGAATCTGGGCCTCGAGTTTCCTAACCATTCAGGTATCAGCATCCGAGCCTAGACGTCAGTTTATGGCAGAAGGCATACTCTTTCTCGAGGGTAGTCTTCTCCAGCCTCCTCTTGTCGCGTTCGTCGGCTTGCTCCATGAGCAACCTGTCGGCCTGGCAGAGTCAGACTATAAGCACTTCATATCAGGAGGATTGGGCCTGGTACCTGACGAGATATGTCCCTTTCAAGATCATCCTGATCGCGTATATCGGCCTGGAGCTCTCGTAGACGGGTTACTTCGTCGGTCACTGCAGAGGGATCCTCTTGCTGTTTTGAGTCAGGCGCTGTCGCCACCTCAGCTGTATCCGAGGGATCTAATCCCTCTGTCCTCTGAGGTGTCTCAACCACTTCAATTTCAGCGGAGCTATCCCCTTCGTTCTTCACGCTGTGATCCATGACTGAAGCACGACAGAAATATCAAGAATGGCTCTCCAGACAATCCAACAGCTGTTACAACCTGCAGATCAACACGTTCACTCAAAAAATACAAGCTTTCACGATAACGGAACAGTATAGCTCAGAAATATACCACCGTCATTTCTGTAATCGGTGGCGCTGTCAAGGAACTATGAGCGATATCTGGGCGGCAGCGGACTTGACCTCGGTCAAGCGCGACGCTCAGTACGATGCAAGTCCAAGACAACCTTCTCATATGCGGATACCACAAGAGTTTCCAGAGAACTAACAGAAGGCTTGTCTAATAATGATAGCAGAAGCCGAACACGAAAAGCATCGCTGTATCCTCTCAGTGGTAATCCTACGGCAGAAAGATTTCGCCCGCTGCCGCCTAGACTGACCGCCTTCAGTGCACGTGCCATAAGGCACGTCACTCTCTTCAGCCTTGGCAGTGCTCCTCCCAGCCCAGTTTCTGGTTTCATCTTCAGCCAGATTTGGGCATCGGTCCTAAGTAGTATATCTTGAGAAGAGTGCGGCAGTGACATGGATCCAGCATCTTCTCGGAGGCAATTAATGAAGAATGATTATTCGCCGAATTGCGAGACCACTCATGAACCCACTTTTTTTGCCTTAACACTCGAGCTATACACAAACTCATGAAGCCGTCCACCCTACGGAGTGGGTTCAGCTATTTTCTGCAAGCGGCGAAAACAACCATAATAATCCATGCAAGTGCCAAACAAGGCATTAATATTCTCTAGCCTACAGAGTAGATGGTTACAGGAAACTATTCATCTCCTGAAGAGGCGATTTATATGGATGGGAAGCCCTGCTAGACCACTCCTTTTCCACAAATGCTGCCAAGTAGGGTTGAGCTTGATGTTCTCAAGGGATGACATATCGAGCCAAGAGGCTGGCTACTGACGCCAGATGAGAGGAGGCAGGCAACAATTGTTACTTGCCTTGCCCTGGATTCGCAGAAAATAACAATTGTAAACCTCAAAATTCGAAGCAATTGTCGATTTCACTGTTAAAATAGAATAGCGAGTCGATAAACAGTCGTCGATCGATCATTGTGAGATCAGCAAGCTCTCATTCTCTCTCTTTTTTGCCTTTCCCGGCGAAAGCAGAGCCCAATCGCAGCCTGAGGCAGGCGCAGCGCTCCCCTCTGAAGCATCATCTATCTCCACCTCCGCGACCTTCGCCTTCTTCCTCTCTTTCTAAAACCCCTCCGCCATACTTAGTCTACTTCCTGCTTGAGCGATTCCACAGCGGCCATTCGGACTGGAATTATTTCCAGATCCTCCACAGTCTTTCTTCTTGACTGTGTACTTCCGCTCTGGAAACCACCACACATCCTCCCCGTGCTCCAGTTATTTGCTGCATCCCCTTCCGCTTGTCAGTCAGCTGGCTGCACCAATAGATACTAGCAGCCCGTCACACCCGGCCTCCGTGACTGAGCCTGCGACCACCCTCGGTTGACAAGACACCAGCTAGTTATCAATCTACCCTCACCACCGAATTGATCTTTGGTGCAGATAATGAAGCACTGTATAATCTACGTCTAACGCCAAATATATCGAGCCGCCTCGTCGCCTCCGCCTGATTGCGCTACGTGTGTCTGCCGCCCCCACCGCTCTCCATCCCCTCGATCGCAGTGCATGTGCGCTGTCGACGGCGACAGACGATCGTCCATCCTTGAGCGTCAACTCCAACTTGGGTTCTTCGAGATATTGTGAGGGGTGGTCTCCCGAAGAGAATGGGTTCTCAGTGGCAGCCGTACCAGGACCCCTTGATGGGACGTCCTGCGCAGTTCAATAATGGATTGGCGTCTACTCCTCAACAATTAGGCCCTAAGTATGGTGGTCAGCCACAGCAGTCTCAGCCGCCCGTGGGATATACCTATGAAGCCTTCCAAACGCCCGGAACAGCAGCGAAACCTCCTTCGGCCGGCGCAAACTCCAAATCGGTATCTATGGCGTCGTCACCAGCCGCAACGCCACGTAGCCGCGATTATGTCACCGATGCCGATACCACCATGGAGGATGCGGACCCGTACAACAGGGCGAAGTACTCTGCGCGACCGAATCATCATAGTCGACCCTCGTCTCAATTTTTCTCTCCTGAGGAGTCCTCGGCCGCCCGAAGGTACTCCCCGATGAATGTTCTGTCACCGTCCATGTCTTACAATACTAGTCCTGGAAAGTCTCAGAACTCATACGCTTTCCCACCCGGACCAAACAACTCTCGCCGGTCGCCGACCAGAGCTCTGAACTACTCCTCACCCGCTCAGTCATTTCAGTCGCCTCCCTGTAAGCCTTTTCATCGATAAACCTGGAAATCACTCATGTCTAACAGTTTGATTGTGATAGCTGTGTCACGTCCTCCTCGGCTCCCTCCGCTACAGCCTACCGAGATGAGTTCCGACCAATTCTACCCGCCTTCAGCAGGATCCCAAGTCAACGCTCACTTTGGACAAGATGGCAGATCGCCCCGGTCGGGATCCATCTCGGGTGCGAGTAAGCAAGCCGGCCGAGGGCCAGTGCCGAAGTTTCAAAAGATCAAGTCGGTCCAGGAGCTCCAACCTCGCATTAATGCGCAGCCTCCATATAGACGTGCCAATCCAGAAGGTGGCTTCATTAGTGTAAGTGTTCATCGACCACCCAATCCAGTTTCTTGCTAAATGGTGATATAGCCCCTTCAAGCGTTAACCTCCCATCTTCCGGCCACATACCGTATCTGCAATCCAAGCTTCAATTACGAGTCTTCGCGGAATCCCAGACGTGTCCTAACGAAACCAAGCAAGGGAGTCAAAAACGACGGCTATGACAATGAGGACAGCGATTATATTCTCTATGTGAACGACATTCTTGGAAGCGAAGAAGCGGGTCACAAGTGAGTTTCCTCAACTGACTCTTTCCCTGACGTTTTCAGTCCATCTGTATTGACTTCTCTCCAAGGAATCGTTACCTCATTCTCGACGTGTTGGGCCAGGGGACGTTTGGTCAAGTCGTCAAGTGCCAAAATCTGAAAACCCAAGAGGTTGTTGCCGTGAAGGTCATTAAGAATAAGACTGCATACTTTAATCAGAGTATGATGGAAGTCTCGGTTTTGGACTTGGTAGGTTCCAAACGTTTGTTTTGCTCGAGGTATTCTAACCTTCCTTGCAGCTTAACAGCAAGTACGACAAGAACGACGACCATCACCTGCTTCGTTTGAAGGATACTTTTATCCACCGGCAGCATCTCTGTCTGGTTTTTGAATTGCTCAGTGTCAATCTTTATGAATTGATCAAGCAAAACCAGTTTCGTGGTTTGAGCACAACTCTCGTCCGTGTTTTTGCTCAGCAACTTCTCAACGCGTTGAGTCTGTTAAACAAGGCGCATCTAATTCATTGTGATCTCAAGCCCGAGAACATATTACTGAAGAAGTGAGTAGCGACTTTTGCCTGAAGAGAAGCGCCTGGACTAACATCGGTCTCCCATAGTCTTGAGAGTCCAATTATCAAAGTCATCGATTTCGGCTCTGCTTGCGATGAGCGACAAACTGTCTACACGTATATCCAGTCGAGATTCTACCGTTCCCCCGAGGTGCTGCTTGGCTTACCGTACGTGCCCTGTGTTCTTCGCACTGGCATTAAACTAACTCAAGCAGTTACTCGTCTGCAATCGATATGTGGTCTCTTGGTTGCATCGTTGTCGAGCTCTTCCTTGGTCTGCCTCTTTTCCCTGGCTCCTCCGAATACAATCAGGTCTGTCGGATTGTGGAAATGCTTGGTCTACCACCGACGTGGATGCTTGAAATGGGCAAGCAGTCAGGTGAATTCTTTGAGAAGACCCAGGACGAGTTCGGTCGCAAGACATACCGGCTGAAAAGCCTGGAACAATACTCCCGCGAACATAACACGAAAGAACAACCGAGCAAAAAGTATTTCCAGGCTTCCACGCTGGAAGAAATCATTCGGAGCTATCCAATGCCTAGGAAGAATATGAAGCAAGCCGAGATCGAGCGAGGTTCGTTTCTCCAGACAACTATATCTTTTCACTCGCTGACCTCTCGTCCAGAATTGAACAATCGAGTTGCTTTCATCGACTTTGTTCGTGGACTGCTGTCAATCAACCCTCTTGAGCGATGGTCGCCCCAACAAGCCAAGCTGCACCCTTTCATTACGCAGCAGAAGTTTACAGGGCCCTTCGTACCGCCAATGAATCTGAAATATTCCTCGCTCAACAAAACCATACCGCCTGGAATACAGCAGCAACAGCAGGCTGAGGCTGCTAGCAAACAGCGAGCTGCCCAAGCGGCACATGCTCAGTCAGCGGCCCAGAATGCATATTCGATGCAAATGAATCAGTTCCATACACCTTCTCATGGCCAACCCCCACCCATGTACAACGGCATGTTTGCCGGCCATCAGCAAGGCGCTCCTCCTCCATATCCTGCCCAGCCGCCTGGCTACGGCCATCAAATGAACCTTATGCCAGGTCAGATGCCTCAATCGCAATATGCACCGTCTCAGAGTCTCTACGCTCAAGCAACCACTAGAGCTGGTCGCCAACGCGCATCCACCATGGACCATCAGGGAGGAGGAATTCCGCCAACTATTCAACGCGTTGCCAGTCACCTGGACCCGAATGCCCCCATTCGACTCCAGCCCAGCCCAGCGTATTACCCGCCACCTCCTGACGGATATGTCGACAACAATGCTCAACGGCGCAGGGGAAGCCGTGCAGGGGCTGGTCAACGTAACCGAGACTTCATTCGGACTCTCGAGGACGGTGTCCTCGGCGGCGACGGCTATATGAACCAGAGCCAGTGGCACTGATCAGACAAAAGATCGAAACAGCCAGCCAATGCTGGTTGTTATCTGCTTACTACTTTCTAAAGTAAACACTGCTTTGCTCGAGCGGGAGTGTGCTCCAGGTGCGTTTTACAATTTTAAGCGCAGAGCTACTCCAAGATATCTTCCTACATCGTTGGAACGTACCGTGCTCGATCTTTCCTTCCCGTGCCCTTCGGTCTGCGGCGGCTCTTACGACGTCAGCCAGTCTATGTCAACGCCAGCCACTGCCGCAAGTGCTTCTCCTGGGACTACTTGTTAAGGCTACCTTCAATTCGAAAAGTGGTCCAACTGGAAGGGGACGAAGTTATATTGTAACATCAAGGCCCTTCATCGTGACCTGATAGCCTCTAAGTCTAGTTGGCCGGATACATTCTCCAGTCTAGAGCGTGGCTTTCCACGGTACAGGCGGCCCATTTTATTATAGTCGAGCTTCCTGATATGGTTGCTTTTACCTTCCCTGAGCAATCTTTCCCAACGATATCGTCGTGTCATGTGCCCCGAAGCTGGTCATGAATTGCATGATGGGGTTTTTGCGAAGGCTGTTTCTGTCTCACCTCACCATCGTGTTAAAATTTTTCTTTCCCATTTCTCATTGCTATCTTTGTGGCAAGGCCAATTTCTATTCCCCTGTTGTCTTTTGATGTCTCCTGTCCCAGCTTCCTTCCATCGCTGTTCAACAGAGCCATTGCTTTAGCTTGGATACCTAAATTTAGAAAGTCAAAGTCTGATGGAAATCAGAGAAAGGACATAGTTCTCGATCCAGACTGGTGGCTGATCGTTGCCCTCTATTTCATACTGAAGCAGTCCGTTTGCCTAGAAGATGGGTTAATCTCCTTGGCAAGAAATATATCCCAGGATGTGCCTTCTCGCAAAAATGCGAACTTGATTGACCGTACTTCGTAATTGCTCGGAAGTTTTGAGGATAATCTTTAACCACGAGTCTACATGCTTGTTATTGCAGTATTTCAGAGGCAAAATAAAGTCCAGCCACTCACGGCTTAGGACAAAAGATAATAACTCGCCGTCATATAAAGTGGTGCCTGAATGAGTCACTGTTCAAAAAAGTCTTAGCTAAGGCCGTGCATGACCGCATGTTGAGCCCAGTCCAAGATAAATGGCGCTTGGGATGTTTGTGCAGAAGGCTGCAATATTCCTTTTGATGAGATCACCATCAGGGCGTCCCATCTGCATTTCGTGAGCCTCAAATCGTTGGTATAGAAATCACAGAATCGTGAAAGAACTAGAGGTATCATTAGTGGTGAGGCTATTCAGATACAAATACTCGCGGGGAAAGGCGGTGCAAACAGGACAAACTTCCATATACGGTTAGGTGTCTACTCGCTTAAATTTCGTGTGTGGCTCGCGCGGCCAAACTCGCTGCGGCTAAGAACCCTCACCACAACTGAATTTGCCATCAGGCACGGGCAAACAGATCAAGAGGGCCGTTAACCCTGTCCACCACCTTATCACCCCGCGCGTCCTGTCCGGCATCAGCAGATACGGCCAGTTCTTGAACAAGTTCGCGAACCCCCTTCTGCGTCCGATAACCCTCGAACCGCAAACATGTCGTCGCGTTTCTTTTACGGCGGTGGTAGCGACAGCGACTCCAGCTCGTCTGACGAGGAGGAGCTTTACAGCGATCGCGAGGAGGAGGAAAAGTCCGAGGAGGAAGAATCCAGCGAGGAGGAAGATGAGACCTCGGAGGAGGAGGAGTCCGACGAGGAAACAGGTGCAAGGAAGTTCTTGAAGGATGTTGCTTCCGACAGCGAGGAAGAGGAAGAGGAGGAGAAAGTCACGGTTGTCAAGAGTGCCAAGGATAAGAGATTGGATGAGCTTGAGAACACTATCAAGCTGATTGAGAACGCCAAGAAGATTAACGACTGGGCTGTTATCTCGACAGGTGCGTTTTTGTTCCTTTCACATGCCGCTATCTGTGGAGACGGGAATATGCCTGGCGGGTTGAATGTGTTAGATGGGCTGACATGGGATAACAGAGTTCGACAAGCTGAACCGACAGGTTGCAAAGATCACGCAATCTGGTCCAACTCCCAAGATTTACATCAAAGCCGTTGCCGACCTTGAGGATTTCGTGAACGAAACTGTTGCCAAGCAGAAGTCTGGAGATAAGAAGCTGAACGCTAGCCAGGCCAAGGGCTTCAACGCTGCCAAGCAGCGTATCAAGAAGAATAACAAGGACTATGGCAACCTGATCGACAAGTACCGGAAGGACAAGGAGGACTTTATGGAAAGTGACGATGAGGAGGCCATCCCCGTTATTGCTGCTCCCCGCATCACCAAGTTGGAGCGTATTGAGGCGCCCGCCGCTGCCATCGATGATGATGGCTTCGCAACCGTTGGCCGCGGTGGCAAGACTCTGCAGTACACCCCTGAGAGCATCCTGAAGCACCTCCGTGTGATCGTCGAGTCGCGAGGAAAGAAGAACACAGACCGTATGGAGCAGATTCGGACGATGGAGAAGCTTCTGGAGGTGGCTCAGACTCCTTATCAGCGCATCCGTGTTTACCTTACTCTCATTTCCACGCGTTTCGATCTCACATCCACGTCCAGTGCCAACTACATGGCCGTCGATCAGTGGAAGTCCGCCGAGCAGGACTTCTCGTCCCTGCTGTCGGTTTTGGAGAACAACCGTGACCATGTTGTGTTCGAAGGTGCCGAAGAATGGGAAGATGACGAGAAGCAACCCACCATCGCCCCCGGCGAGACCCTCTACATCCCCGGTAGCATTGTGTCTTTCGCCGAGAGACTCGACGACGAGCTTACTAGATCGCTGCAACACATCGACCCCCACACCGCTGAGTACATTGAGCGCCTGAGTGATGAGAAGCTGCTGTACACCGATCTCGTTCGCGCCCAAGCCTACGTCGAAGGTTTGAACGAAGTCGAGAAGACCGATCCCAGACAGGACAGTGTCAACCGGGTGGTCATGAGACGATTGGAGCACGTCTACTTCAAGCCCTCGCAGGTCATCACAATCCTTGAAGATGCCACATGGAAGTCCCTTCCCTCAGAGCTGGATTCTAGCATCACCCCTCGGGCTAGCAGTGGCAACGTCGAGAACCTCGTTTTGTCCCTGTGCAACTATCTGTTCAAGTACAGTGATGGTATCATCAGAGCCCGCGCGATGCTGTGCCAGATTTACTTCCTTGCCCTGCATGACCAGTACTACCGCTCTCGTGATCTGATGCTCATGTCCCATCTCACTGAGAATATTTCCAACTTTGACGTCAGCACTCAGATTCTCTTCAATCGAACGCTGGTGCAAATCGGTCTTTGCGCCTTCCGCTCCGGTCTCATCTACGAAGCTCAGAACACCCTTTCTGAAGTTTGCGGCAGTGGACGTCAAAAGGAGCTCCTGGCCCAGGGTATCATTATGCAGCGCTACTCCACGGTATCCCCGGAGCAGGAGCGTCTTGAGCGTCAGCGCCAGCTGCCGTTCCACATGCACATCAACCTGGAGCTGCTTGAGTGCATCTACCTCACCTCCAGCATGTTCCTGGAAGTTCCTCTGATGGCCCAGACTTCCTCTTCTCCCGAGATGAAGCGCCGTGTCATTTCCAAGACCTTCCGCCGTATGTTGGATTACAATGAGCGCCAAGTCTTCACTGGTCCCCCGGAGAACACTCGTGACGGCGTGATCATGAGCGCTAAGTTCCTTGCCGCTGGTGACTGGAAGAAGGCTGCTGAGATGCTCAACTCAATCAAGATTTGGGATCTGATGCCCCAGCCCGACAAGATCAAGGAGATGCTTTCCCAGCAGATCCAGGAGGAGGGCCTGAGAACCTACCTTTTCACTTACGCTCCTTTCTACGACAGCCTCTCCATCGCCACCCTCTCCAACATGTTCGAGCTTTCTGAGAAGAAGATCTCCGCCATCATCAGTCGTATGATCTCGCACGAAGAGCTGGCAGCTGCTCTGGATCAGGTCAACAACGCCATCGTCTTCCGCAAGGGCGTCGAGTTGTCGCGCCTCCAGTCCCAGATCGTCACGCTGGCCGATAAGTCCATGAACCTTCTGGAAGCCAACGAGAAGACTCTCGAGCAGCGCACCCAAGGCATGGCCAACGCCTTCCAGCGCGATCAGGGCGCCGGCGCCCGTGGTGGCCGTGGATCCGGACGCGGTGGTCAGGCCCGCGGTGGCCCCAGATTTCCCGGTGGCCAGCAAGGCCGTCGGCCCGGTGGACAGCAATTTGGTGGTGGTGCATTGGGCGGAGCTATCAAGGCTTAAAAAAGATTGTTCATAATGGCATCCTGTTTTTTTCTCTCATGGTCTAATGCTCCTTTCTGGGAATACAAATGCGAATGAAATTCTGTCTACTCCTGTTCCATTACGGCCCCAGGTCGACGACATTTGGCTGTCGATCTATCTTCATGTTATCATGTTATATCTGCCCTATATTCATATGTCTAGACTGAATGAGAACAAAGAGGAATCTTGGTTAAATGGTGCTCTTTCCCAGTAGCGAGGATCCACATGTATTTCGAGTAGTATGAATTGCTATGGTCTGCTCTGAATGTTCTATTTATTTCATGGGACAGTCTTGGGGTTCCACCACCAGTTCACCGCAGACTAGATCTAATATATGTATATATATTGGAGATGAGGAAACATAAGCATTTGCTTCTCTCTTCATATCATAGTAGAGCGTCCTCTGTACACAGGTACAAATATGTCTATGTCTATGTCTATATGTATAGCCGTGACCGAAGCTATTCATGGGTTTACACACGTGTGATGCGGGACCAAGTTGCGAGCATGATCCGGCGGGCGTGCTTCAACCGGGGCCGCCGATGCAAGTTTCTCCACTCCGAAACCATCTGCTTTATGCCTCTAGCAACCTGGTCGGTTGAAGTCACGGTAGCCCCTGCATCCTGGCATGCTCCGTTCGGGCGGAAGCGAGGCGAGTGGCTATCCAGGCCGGCGTTGCTTGACCGTGATCAGCCAAAGGAAAGTATCCTATCGTGATAAATGAATTATCTCCGAGCATAAGGAACATCATCCGCTGTCATCAAGGAGATTTTGGGGCGACCAGTATTCATTCTCTTCGCCCTGTGTGTCCACCCAAACTAGGCCGTCTGCAACAAGGTCATCAATGACAGTTTGTGCGCGGGCCTTTGTCCAGTTCAGGTTCAACTGCAACATGGACAAGCTGACATAGCCCAGTATTTGAATTGCCTCGAGGACTGTGGCCTGATCGGTGTTCAACTCTTTGGGGATCGAGCGAATGTATTGCTTGCTCCCGACTTGCACAATGGAGAAACCAGACCCAAGAGGCCCAAGGGATTTCACAGCGCGGAGAACATCATCACTGTGCATCAAAAGACAGTTAGTACACTCCGAATGAATGGAAAGGGGTTGAAGCCGTACTCAGTGACCTCCAAGCCGCTCCCAATGGCTTTGCCTTTGCCAACCTTTTTTCGACACTCCTCAACACCTAGTAAGCCTCCATTATCGCTCCTTGTGGATCTGCAGAGCTCCACAACTCGGACAGCAACCTCAAAATAGAAGTCATTCATATCACCGCCCATAATCTGCGTCCAGAAGCTAGCACTTTCTCCTCTCCGGCCATTTTTCCCTTTCACATTACTTGCTGCAAGAGGATCCACTCCGATAGCATTGCACATGCGAGCAAATTCAGCTCGAAATGTCGGATTCGACTTTATTGTTGAACCATGTTCTAGTGCGAAGGTGTGAAGCAACGACTGGAATACGGACAGTTGTGTTTGGAGGGACTCAAGGTGCGCAGAGCGAAGATTGGCGCCATGGTTGGCATAGGATTGACTTGTTTGCGTACGATTCGCAAAGGCTCCGAGTCCAACACCTCGACGAGTCGACATTATGATTAATGGTGCTGATCTCTTGGGGGAATAAGTTATGCCGCGGGGTTAGGTGTGTTGTCATAACCAGATGGTTATCGGAGAGGTCATGTGACTGATTCCCTGATAGATAAGGGTAGTGTTTTTACTAAAACGAGAAAGGAGGAAAAGCCCCATTGCGCTAGCCGGACATAGGCTAGCGCGATTGATCTGCCCACACAACCGATTTTGTCTTCAATTGATTTCCTTCCTCGAACTTTTCCTCATCCCGACAACCTTCGCCAACCGCCCAACTCGCGAATATCGGACCGTCGCAATGGCCTCGACTTCTACGTATGATACCCTTTGATTGATTCCTATCGGCTGTTTCGCTGTGCGAGCCCGTAAGGTTTCAGTTCATAGTCGTCCTTCTCGCTGGAGATGCTGCGATCAATCTTGGTCGCTGGGCACCAGCTCGATTCTTCCCGTGGCCTTCTCTCCAACACAAGCTCTCCTTCCATTTGAACACTGGAAGCATGGAGCCTGGACGATGAATGGCCTGGGGTATTGAGGTTGAAAGCGTCGTTAGCCTTCTCCTTGAAAAGCATTGTTGTGAGCTATCGTGCCCTCCGACAGTCTTGAGAACAGATTGTCAGGAATCGGTGCGAACAGCGACAACATACCTTCC
Organism: Aspergillus fumigatus Af293; assembly: GCF_000002655.1. Classification (NCBI taxonomy): domain Eukaryota; kingdom Fungi; phylum Ascomycota; class Eurotiomycetes; order Eurotiales; family Aspergillaceae; genus Aspergillus; species Aspergillus fumigatus. The sequence goes on from NC_007197.1 coordinate 1,087,602, forward strand.
TGAGCGCAATGCTTGGGGTATTGTCGGCTGAGGATACTGTTTGCCATTTCTTGCTGAAATTGTGAATGTCGGGCTGAGAATGCTGCGACTAGTAACAACTTCGGTTTGATGATTTCAGTGCAACTCCATGCCTCACCGATCAAATGAATGTCGTCGAGTTTTCTTTATATCTGCCTTCAGTTGAGAATGTGGCACTATAGCTGCAATTCTTACACTCGGCGAATACTTGCTTTCGTTTGGTTGCATGGACAGACTATACTGACCTCAAGCTAGCACCGTCCCCACCCAGGACCAGGTCCTTGTCCCTGAGACCCTCCTGAAGAAGCGCAAGAGCCAGGAGCAGGCTCGCGCTGCTGCCCGCGAGGAGGCGCAGAAGAGGAAGGAGGTTAGTCTCACAATTTTCTATGCCTGTTTTTCAAACTATTCAATCGTGTGATGATACAATTTCCACTTTCGCGACTAGACCTTCGGGTCGATGCTGTCGCTTCGTTAACCATCTTTCGGGGCTGACAATACCTTTTCCAATTGATTTTGTGATATTTTGGGAAAGGCATGCCGCTAACTTGCAAATAACAGGCCAACAAGAAGAAGCGTGAGGCTATCTTCAAGCGTGCTGAGGCCTACGTCAAGGAGTACCGCGATGCTGAGCGTGAGAAGATCCGCCTTGCTCGCGTTGCTCGCCAGCAGGGTAACTTCTACGTCCCTGACGAGCCCAAGCTGGCCTTCGTTATCCGTATCAAGGGGTACGTTTCACTTGAACATTCAGTTAGCTTACCCTGGTGCTAATGAATCCGCAGTATCAACAAGATTGCTCCTCAGCCTCGCAAGATCCTGCAGCTTCTCCGTTTGGTCCAGATCAACAACGGTACCTTCGTCCGTCTCACCAAGGCCACCCAGGAGATGTTGACCATCATCAACCCCTACATCGCTTACGGTTACCCCAACCTCAAAAGTGTCCGTGAGCTCATCTACAAGCGTGGTTACGGAAAGGTCAACAAGCAGCGTGTCCCTCTTACCGACAACCAGGTCATTGAGGAGGCCCTCGGCAAGTACGGCATTGTCTGCATGGAGGATCTGATCCACGAGATCTACACTGTTGGCCCCAACTTCAAGCAGGCCAACAACTTCCTCTGGCCCTTCAAGCTCTCCAACCCCACTGGTGGCTTCCGCACCCGCAAGTTCAAGCACTACATCGAGGGTGGTGACACTGGTAACCGTGAGGAGAACATCAACGCCCTCATCAGACAGATGAACTAGATGCAGTCTTCTCGACGGTGTTCCTCTATCATGGGTTGTTTGGTTCACATGGGCTGTTCTCGATTAGCGTATAATGGTCTATGATTCTCGGGTACAAAAATGGAAAAGTTCAAGCAACCCTTAACCTTTAGTCATAATTCATCATAGAGTAGCGTAGCTTCTCCCTTGTTTTGGCTCCCTTGACATGGGAATTCGCACTCCCATGCTCTATGTGCGGCGGGTCTTCTCTGCTCGGTCATTGATGCAATGTCTTCCAACCCGAATCAATATCGCAGCCTCGGCTTTTGGATTATGTAATTTCCAACGTCAAATTGAATACTTGGCTGACGTTGATACGTCCTAGGCAACTCATAGTGGGTTCTCATATTAGGGTCTTCATCAAATTCCCTATAGACAGTTGTGCGTATGTCTGGGATGTACCTTTTTTCGTAGCCGTACATATACATCGCCTCTTCAGTCGTCCTTGCGAAAGTGAAGACAATCTACGTACAAGGGTCCATGCCCATAGTTGAGTAATTAAATCTCAATGACTTCATCAACCCTCCTCTCCTTATTCACAATCAGACGGAGCTGTCTGCCTTGCCAGTTGGTGTCTGTTGAGTTCGACGCAGGCTTGAAGGCACCTTCCCGAAGTGCCTCAGTGAAGAGTTCATAAGACGGGTAATCTGTCATATATTAGCCGACGATCGTCCACCAGTTCGACATACGTACAGCCATCAACAAAGTGAGACACCTGCTCCTCGGTCATTCCCGTTCCTTTGATTGCACGCAGCGTTCTCTCCTGTTCCTGTCTCCAGTCGTAGACAAAGTGGAGGTCTTGCGCATCGCTTGGAGATGTTTAGCAAGAGGGTATTGATATGATAGAGAGTGAAGGAGGGTAGCACTCACATATGAACCAATGCGTCGAGCCGGCTCGCTCGAACAGTTAGCATCAACGTCTAGAGCGATCCAAGAGGGCAAGGATACGAACTCGGTCAATACATCGTACTTCCTCAAGGCGTCATTGACGGCCTTGACATCTTCAAACTTCACATACCCTAAGCGGCCATTATAACCACCCTGGTCTTTCTGGCGGACCGCAGCCTCCCACTTCTCCCTAAGGACATCTTCATCCAGGGCGCGGAAGCCAACGCACCAGCCTTCGAAGATAACCACTTTGATTTTGTCTTGTCCGTCGCCGTTGACTGTCTCCCATTGGCTCTCGGGTACACGATCGCCCTGGCCCGAATAAGCAGACTTGTCATATTGCGGGATAGCAGTAGGACGGCCGGCACATAGAGATTCAAAGACTTTTTCGGCCAGAGGAAGATCGTGAGTTGCCGGTTGTCCGCGATGCTGGAGAAGAGGATTGGAAGGAAAGGTTTTGGCTAGTATCTGTTGTTGCTCATGGGTGAGGTAGAAATCATCCAGGGAGATGGTGACGACCGGGAGGGAATATGGAGCTGCTCGAAGGGTTGATTGAAGGGTTGAAACCTGGTATTTCCCTCCAGATCAGTATAGATAACACAACTGGGCAATTCGAGCAGCTCACCAGCACAGTCTTGCCCGCTCCCTGGACGCCATTGAGTCCTAGGAAGAATGGCGGGGTATTGTTCGAGTCATTCCCATAGCGTGCCTGGTGGGCTTCCAGCCGTTTCAATAGGAATGGGATGCAGTATTGCGATTTATCATCGATGAGTTCAGGCATTATGCAACGCTTTGATGATCTAGGTGCTGTGGTTGTCTACTTTGACTACCTCACTCTGGTGTTGTGATGCTATGTATATATTACTTGTTCTCGGACGAGAGCCGACCGAAATCTGGGGTAGTTCGATCTTCCCCGACGGGATAAGGTTGTGCCTGAATGACATCCCGCGTCTGAGCAAAGCCATGAAGATATCTCTTTTGGGACTTCACTTTAGGGAGCTGTCCATACTTGCTGTTGATATCGTTCTGAGGATCAGGAGTTAAACCATCATTGATTCACCTCGCGTGTCCCACGTGACAATGACGTCCAGGCACATGCTTGATGAGTCAGCAGATGGTCCCTCGAACTAAGCTCTTCTGCCACTAATATCGCCAGCAGTGGTACGGAGTACATCTTGAGAGACATGCAAGTCTAGGAAACGAGCATTGAGCATGTGGAAGTAGAAGCAGTAGCTAGTAGAAAATAGAAAAAATGACCGATGTCTGATGACTCGAGCATCGGCATGTGAAAACGCATCATCTGCCTAGCCAAATCCGCTTGGCGCTTGGTAGCGGAACCTCCGAGCTTCACTTGGAAGATACCGAGGTTCCTTTGGAGCTTGCCGAGCGTTGCGTCCGTCTTCACCTTTATCCACCTCGCCTCTTCCCCCAGGTCTCCAGATCCAGTTCCGAATCCCCTACGGTATCCCCGGCTCCCCAGAATTTCTTCCTTTTAAACCTCACTCCTCATCCTTCCGACGAATCGTCTTTCTAGTCCCGTGTCCCCTTTCTTCTCTCCTCCTTTGAACGGAACTGTGTGCTGAGTGCACCACCTTGTTCGACCTTCTTGATACCCTCACTTCCTTTCGTCTTAATCCCCATCCAATATGTCTGAGCTGCGCTTTGACAACCAGACTGTCGTTGTTACAGGAGCTGGTGGTGGTCTTGGAAAGGCCTACGCTACCTTCTTCGCTTCCAGAGGTGCCAATGTCGTTGTAAACGATCTGGGTGTTTCCCACTCCGGTGAGGGGGCGTCATCAAAGGTACGACGGATCATTTATCAAACACGATGGTTGTATGACAGCTACTAATTCAATTTCTACGTAGGCTGCTGATGTAGTAGTTGAGGAGATTCGAGCGGCTGGCGGCAAGGCGGTAGCCAACTACGACAGCGTTGAGAACGGTGAAGCCATCATTGAGACAGCCATCAAGAACTTCGGCCGGATCGATGTTCTCATCAACAACGCCGGTATCCTCCGTGATGTCAGCTTCAAGAACATGAAGGATCAGGATTGGGATCTGATCAACAAAGTTCACACCTACGGTGCATACAAGGTTAGCCTAGCAATTATCAAGTTCGCACTGTTCGCAAGGGTATTGACGATGATTTTCCCGCTCAGTGTGCAAGAGCAGCATGGCCTCACTTCCGGAAACAAAAGTATGGTCGTATCATCAATACTGCTTCGGCAGCCGGTCTCTTCGGCAACTTTGGACAGGCGAACTACTCTGGTGAGTTGCTTATCGCGGACACTGTCACAGAAGCTAATGATTCGGAAGCTGCCAAGCTCGGCCAGGTCGGTTTCACTGAGACCCTTGCGAAGGAGGGTGCCAAGTATAACATCATTGCCAATGTTATCGCTCCCATCGGTATGTCTTGGAACAAGGTCTTATATACTTTTCAGCCTGGTGTCTGACTTCCAACAGCTGCGAGCCGTATGACCGCTACAATTATGCCACCTGAGGTTTTGGAGAACCTCAAGCCCGACTGGGTTGTTCCTCTTGTCGCCGTTCTGGTCCACCCCTCGAATACCACTGAGAGTGGCTCAATTTTCGAGGTCGGCGGTGGCCACATGGCCAAGCTCCGGTGGGAGCGTGCCAAGGGTGCGTTGTTGAAGACTGATGCTTCCCTGACTCCCGGGGCCATTGCAAGAAAGTGGAAGGATGTCTACGACTACTCTCAGCCGGAGTACCCTATCGGCCCCGCCGACTTCATGACCCTCCTGGAGAATGGGATGAAGACACCTAGCGCTCCCGCTGGAGAAGAGCCTGATCTGAAGGGCAAGGTTGCCCTCGTTACTGGCGGCGGTAATGGGTGCGTATTACCCTGAGTTTTCGATTCTCTAAGGATCTACGCTGATTTCTTTAGTCTGGGCCGCTCGTACTGTCTTCTGTTCGCTAAGCTCGGTGCATCCGTGGTGGTTAACGATCTGGTCGATCCCGAACCTGTCGTCCAGGAGATCAAGAAGATGGGTGGAAAGGCCGTTGGCAACAAAGCCTCCTGCGAGGATGGCGACGCCGTCGTCAAGACTGCCATTGATGCTTTCGGCCGCATTGACATCTTGGTCAACAACGCCGGTATCCTTCGTGACAAGGCCTTCACCAACATGAACGATGATCTCTGGAACGCTGTTATCAACGTTCATCTGCGTGGTACCTATAAGGTGACCAAGGCTGCCTGGCCCCACATGCTCAAACAGAAGTACGGTCGTATTGTCAACACCACTAGCACCAGCGGTATCTACGGCAACTTCGGACAGGCCAACTATGCTGCCGCGGTAAGACCTCGAATTCGATCATGCTCACTGGAACCGTATGGGTTTGCTAATCGTGGTCTAGAAATTGGGTATCCTTGGTTTCTCCCGCGCTCTGGCCATTGAAGGTGCCAAGTACAACATCAAGGTCAACACCATTGCGCCTAACGCGGGCACCAACATGACCCGTACCATCATGCCCGAGGAGATGGTTCAGGCCTTCAAGCCCGATTATGTTGCTCCGATGGTTGCCCTTCTCTGCTCTGACATGTGCCCGGAGCCCAGCAGCAAGGGTCTCTACGAGTGCGGCAGCGGATGGTTCTCCAGCACTCGCTGGCAGCGCTCTGGCGGCCATGGATTCCCTGTGGATGTGAAGCTGACTCCTGAAACTGTTCTCAAGAACTGGAAGCAGATCACTGACTTCGATGATGGTCGTGCTGACCACCCCCAGGACAGCCAGGCTGGTACTGAGAAGGTGATGGCCAACATGTCCAACCGCAGTGGTGGTGAAGGTGGCAACAACATCCTCGCCAACATTGAGAAGGCCAAGCAGGCCACCACTGAGGGCACCGCTTTCGACTATATTGACCGCGACATCATCCTCTATAACCTCAGCGTTGGTGCCAAACGCACAGACCTTCCTCTGGTGTACGAGAACAATGAACACTTCCAGGCTCTCCCCACTTTCGGTGTGATCCCCTGGTTCAACACTGCCACCCCCTGGAACATGGACGACATAGTGGCCAACTTCTCTCCCATGATGCTGCTGCACGGTGAGCAGTACATGGAAATTCGCAAGTTCCCCATCCCCACCGAGGCCAAGACCTTGACATACCCCAAGCTCATCGACGTGGTTGACAAGGGTAAGGCCGCTCTCGTTGTTGCTGGATACACAACCAAGGATGCCAAGACCGGAGAGGACCTGTTCTACAACGAGTCCACCGTCTTCATTCGTGGCAGCGGCGGCTTCGGTGGTTCGCCCAAGCCCACTGCTTCCCGCCCCAAGGGTGCCACGGCGGCTTACAACCCTCCCAAGCGCCAGCCTGATGTTGTGATCGAGGAGAAGACGTCCGAGGACCAGGCTGCTCTGTACCGTCTCAACGGTGACCGCAACCCTCTGCACATTGATCCCGAGTTCAGCAAGGTCGGTGGCTTCAAGACTCCTATCCTCCACGGACTGTGCTCGCTGGGTATTTCTGGCAAGCACGTCTTCAACAAGTTCGGTGCTTTCAAGAGTCTGAAGGTCCGCTTCGCCGGTGTCGTGCTGCCCGGTCAGACCCTGAAGACAGAGATGTGGAAGGAAGGAAACACAGTTATCTTCCAGACGACTGTTGTAGAGACCGGAAAGCCCGCCATCCTGGGCGCTGGTGCTGAGTTGTTGGAGGGAGCTAAGGCTAAATTGTAAGATAAAAAGCGTACTGGGTTGATATGGTCTATGAGCTTTTGTATATAAGTCATGATTTTTTTCTACCAACAGAAGCAATGCATTGATGTCTTGTTTACGTGTCTGCTAAGTTCAATTTAAAAGCGATTGAACAATACTTTTGCATATCCAGAGTATATTAATGTATTCGATCAGTCTCTCTCAGTCAATTGATTTCTGCCTAGTCTGCGGGAAGTGATTGATTAGTTGTCTAATAGTGGCCAGCTTGTTGGTGACAAGGGCGCCTAAATGCCTCGATTTCATGGTTATGTAAACCTGTCTCCATCAGCACCAAGGACGACTACCTCAACCTGACACTCACTCCCCCGCAACCAGCACAGCAACCATCAAATACGGATGCCACGGATCTTATCACCGCTCGGTAGTTGAGTTAAATATCTAATTGCATCTCATCTGCACAACGATCATGTAGCGGAGTTTCCGTCGTTGCCACGATGGTGCTCTCGCTCCCTGTTCCAGGCTTCTCCAAATCCACCCTGACCTCCCCCGCGCTCCGGTCCAGCAACAGCAGCAGCGGCAGCAGCAATAGCAACAGTCAATCCACAACCCTCAGCGAAGCCCTCCGAAACAACCCGTTTGGGAATACCTCTCGATCGCGTGCCATTGCAGCCTTGACGTCAAGCACCCAGGCCGAGAACGCGAAGCAGGAGCAGGAAGAGCTCAACAATGCGCTGGAAACACTCGCCCGGATTTTCCCAGATGTGAAGATCGAGGTCTTCCGCGAACTGCTGGTGCGGTTTGACGGGCAGAGCAGGCTGCAGGTGTGCGTCGAGCAGCTTCTCCGACATAAGAATGAATGGGTGGCTGGGCGGTGGAACGTCCCAACAAGGACCGGAGGCGAACAGGGTGATGGTGATGGTGATGTTTCACGAGAACACGATGAGCGGTTGGTGCCGCCTGAGGAACGGTTCCGGAGTGACGAGTACAAGGCTTCTGTGAAGGGTGTGCTGGCGAAGGAGTTCAGTGGCCTGAGCAGGAGTACGATCGAGGCGGTGCTGGCCGAGGCGAACTTTTGCTACATGCGGGCGCGACCGACGCTGAAGGAGCTCTCGAGGCGGACGTGGCGGGCGACGCTCAATAATATCCTTCCCTCGTTTAAACGCAAGAAGGATAAGGACGAGCATCCTCTGGTAGTGTGGCAGCGGCGTGCGGATGGGGAACTGCTGCCTAGGCTGAAGGAAACGGGATGCGTCGAACTGGACAGGGAGTTATACGACGCTCTGCTTGCGCCTTTGCTGCGAGTGAGACGAGAGGAACAGGAGGAGAAAGACTTCAAATTGGCCGAGGAGCTCAATGAGCGCGAAGCACAGGCGGTTGATGCGCTGTATGAGTGTGAGTGCTGTTTGGCCGATGTGACTTTTGAAAAAATCTCCACTTGCTCAGTCGACTCCCATATCATTTGTTATAGCTGCATACAGAGGACGATACACGAGGCTCTGTTTGGACAAGGGTGGGGGAAGTCGGTGGACGTGGAGAGGTCAACTTTAAAATGTATCGCACCGATTGCCCAAGGTAGCTGCGAGGGCAGCTTGGATCCCGAGTCTGTTAAGCGAGCTATCGTTATGGAAAAGGCTGGCCTCGAGACCTACTGCAAATTCGAGACTCGGCTGGCTTCGGAGTCTCTAATGAAGTCGCAGTTGAAGCTTGTCCGCTGCCCGTTCTGCTCTTACGCAGAGGTTGATCCTGTTTACCATCCTTCCTCTAAAGGGATTACTTGGCACTTTCGTCGTGATGGGCTCTTGTCTACGATCTTGATGACTGTTATTCTTCTCGACATGGTACCTTTGCTCGCCATCCCGCTGATCATTCTATATCTACTGGATCCTACGGCTGTGCCGACGATTCTCAAGAATTCGCTTCTCAACCTGTGCCTCAAGGTTCGTCCGAAAAGATTTACGTGTGCCAATCCTCTTTGCCGTCGCGTCAGTTGCATCACCTGCCAGAAACCCTGGCGGGATCCTCACATCTGTCATGAGCCCCTGTTGCTCGACCTCCGGGCTACTGTTGAGGCCGCGCGCACAGCTGCAGTGAAGCGCACATGTCCTCGGTGCGGCTTATCCTTTGTCAAGTCGTCCGGCTGCAACAAACTGACCTGCGTCTGCGGATATTCCATGTGTTATCTGTGCCGCAAAGCCCTTGGGTCATCACTTCCAGCAGCAGGGCAAGCCCGGGTTCCTCGCCTTGTAGCTGGCATATTCAATCAGGAGAACATCGCACCTGCTGGGCGAAATCCTGTCGACAATGACCGAAATGGCCTCGATGGAGAAGATGCGGAGGAAGGTTACAAGCACTTCTGCGAGCACTTTCGCATCAATCCGGGATCCCGATGTACCGAATGCAACAAATGCGATCTGTACCAGGCGGAAGACGAGGAGGCGGTTGCACGCCGAGCAGGCGAGCGAGCGGAACGTGAATGGCGCGCACGGCAGGGCGCCTCGGCCGCTGGGGTAGCAGTTGGGGCTCTACAAGTCAACAACGATTTCTCAGCAGACACTCACAGAAAATCCTGGGGGCTCCCGTTGCATCAGGGCAAGGGCTGGGGATACTGGCTCAACGAGGTGTGGCATGATGGGCAGTGGAAACTGGAAGGACAGGCTTTGGTGGACTGGGTGGTGGAGCAGGTAGTTGTTATTGATGAGATATGACTTTTCTGCCTTGCAGCATCTGCCTGTTATACATCTGATGGGCGTTGGATTGTTTTGTTGGCATGGGCATGGGCATGGGTACATAAAAGGAAGTTGGGCCAGATTAATTGACGACGTGATGACTACTCTTACCTGGATACCTTTTATTTGCTCCTGACTGAATGAACAATGGAAGTTCGATTTTTCTAGTTCACCACTCTATCACTTCTAAACCACGCTGCAATTAACCGAGACCGACAGCTAGCAAGTGTTCTTCTCGTCGTCCTCACCCGCCGCCCTCTTCTTCGCCTCCTCCTTCAATTTCGCATCGTCGGCTCTATTCAACTCAACCTGCGGCATCAGCGCAAACGCTAAACAGAACGCAAATGCCGCCAATGCGCCCCCGATTACGAAAATAATCCTGAAGCCACGCTTATACGCTGGGATGACCAAAGCACGAACACGCTCCGCTTCGGCCACGGACAGACCAGAGAGATAATTCTGCGGACTGGACAGGAAGGATCTTGTTTCCGAAACCGTTAATCCGAGACTCGAGATCGAGGAGGAGAGGATGTTGTTTCTGCATATGTTAGTGGCGGTTACGCTGGTGGATGCGCGGGCATGACATGGCATCTTACATGATTGTTCCGGCGACAGCTAGGCCGAGTGTGCCGCCTAGGTTTCTGACGAAGCTGTGCAGAGTTAGTGTGGCTGTTCTTGGCTATAAGTGGGAAAGGAGGACATGCTTTCGGAACGAGGTTACCACGGCCATGTCGCGGCGGTCGACGCCGGCTTGGATTGCGATCAGGGCACTATGAGGGTAATTAGTGAGGCAGTGGCGATTGGGGGGAGGTGCAGGGCGAGCGTACGGCTGCAGGGTGTTGCCCACACCGACACCAGTCAATATCCCATAGCCGATCTGCTTCCCCAAACCAGATGACTGGTCCAACGTCGAGAATAGACCGAGTCCGACAGCCCAGATCGTCCAGCCGAAGAGGATGCATTCCCTGTACCGGCCGATCCAGTGGACGACGAGTCCGGAGGCGGTACTACTGGCGGCTACCATCTATCAGCCCGTGTCTGTCTGCAAGGGGAGGAGAGGACATACTCTGCAACAGTGTGATGGGCAGCAACATGGCGCCGGCCTTGACGGTCGAGTACCCAAAGACCAGCTGGTAGAAGGTCGGGATATAGTACACCTGCACCAGGAAATTCCATCCATTGATAAACATGGTCAGACACGCGCCGTTGACGATCCGCGAGCGGAAGATATGCATCGGGACCAGTGGAAACGCGGCCCCTTTCCACTGCCACAGCACGAACGCCACGCAGACGGCCACGCCCACGACGAGGGTAGCAATCACATGCGCCGAGTCCCAGGCGTACTCGCCTCCACCCCAGTTCAGGCCCAGCAGCAGTACAGCCGTCCCGCTGAGTGCCAGCGCCGCGCCGACAAAATCCACCGCCGCCAGCTTCACCTTCCACGAGCCCGTGACCTTGCGCAGGGGCATGAAGAAGAACACGCACAGCGTCGTGAGCACGGTGAGTGGGAGATTGAGCCGGAAGATCCACCGCCACGACTCCTTCTCGATCGATGCGGATGCGAGCGCGCCTCCGATCACGGGCCCGATGCCGTTCGCGATCGCGACCACTGCGCCGAGAATACCCTGATATTTACCTCTTTCGCGCAGCGGGACCACGTCGCTGACGATCATCTGGGCGACGGTCATAAGGCCGCCGCCGCCGATGCCAGTGAAGGCGCGGAAGATGATGAGCTGGGTGGCTGTTTGGGCGAGGGAGGCGGCCAGCGAGCCGAAGAAGAAGATGGCGAGGCCGGCGAAGAGGACGTATTTGCGGGACCAGATGTCGGAGAGGCGGCCGTAGAGCAGTTGGAAGCAGGTGGATGTACTGGCTTGTCAGCAGCACGCAGGACTTGATGATGCGAGGATTTTGACGTACACAAAATAGGCGCCGGAGATCCAGGACGTCTGGTTGCTGGCGTTCAGGGCGTTGCCGACGATGGACAAACTGGCCGCGAGGGTCGTCTGGTCCATCAAGGCGACAAGATCGACCGTTGAGCATGCCAGGAAGATCTGCTTGTCTCAATTCTCTGGCTCACATTGTGGTGATGCTAACTCACTGTGATGATGGTACTCTTCGGGACATAGTTTGTCTGCTCGTTGAAGACATGTTGCCCTTCGGTCTTTGTCTCTGTACCTTCTGTCACCTCTACAATTGTTCCAGAGGAGCTCGACGGGCTTGACTCCTGTCGTTGACTGATCAGCGGGTCTGGCATCGTGCTTTGCTAGTTGCTACGTCTCTAATCAACCAGGAAGCTAATCTTTGACGGCTACAGCGGGAATAGGAATTGGGTTTTAAAGTTGGAATGCACCACGAGGTCGACGGCGCTCTGACTCGTCCACTGCAGAGCCCAAGGACCTGATTATTGCCCAAGTACCCGTGGGTCATTCCCTTTGGTGAGGAAATGCAACTCTCGTCATTGATGATAATGCACAGCGGGTCTAGACGGACGATCTGCAGCATCCAAACGCCATCTCGCACTAAACAGGAAAATGTGCGCAAAAACACTCACCAAGGTCCCCGTGCGTGTCTTTGATCATTACTCTATTTGAATAGTAGGAAGGTTAATCCGGCTGCAGAAACACCGTGCACAGTTGATTTATTGTGTTCTTTGGAGTCAATTGCCGTCTCAAATCTTCAGGACCTTGGAGGTGCCAACACCCCATGAATGGGTCTGTTGTCTACTCTACACTACAAATCATGGGAGTTGACATTGAATAGTGTCGTGGAATCCCTGTCAATCATTTGTCTACAGCCTCCAGGTACTCATTCTCGGTCTATCAAGGTAATTGTTGGCGAACATCCGCCTCCAAGGTAGTCTGGGCTTTCCCCAAGGAAGAAACCTGGAAGAGATCAGCCTGGCGTTTCAGAAAATAGCTCATTACAAAGAGGAATCTTCTCAGGACGGATCGCTTCCTTCTGGCCGCAGTGATGCTCGGCTGGCGGGTCATTCTACTGTCGGGCATATGACATTCTGTCACTACAGAAGGGGTCTGCCGTATAAAGCCGGGGCCTATGCGTCGGCGTCTGCGTCTTATGCTTTTCTTAGCGGTCACCTTCGTTGTCAGTAGCAAACGATGGCTGCAAACGAGTTGAACGTGTACCGGGGTCCTGATGCCCTCAGGAAGTACTTTGACCCCGACTGTCAGCCTCCCCTTCCCCTGGTGGAGGTTCCAGAGTACCTAAATCCCTACCATCCGGATGGCGTGCGCATCTACGCCAAAATGATGTCGATGCATCCGGCCAACAATGTCAAGGCAATGCCTGGTAAGAGTTCCCTTCAAGACCACGATAGCTACCGACTAACGCCACCGCAGCATTGAACATGCTCGAGAAGAAAGTCGTCCCCGGCAAAACCAAGACCATCATCGAGTATAGTTCCGGGTCAACGGTAATCTCCATGTCGATGATCGCCCGCATCATGCACGGCATCCACGACACACGAGCCTTCCTAAGCAACAAGACCAGTGACGCCAAGTTAAAACTCATGCAGTTCTTCGGACTGGATATCACCCTGTTCGGCGGGCCAAGTCAGCCTGAACCGTTTGACGACCGCGGCGGGATTCAGCGGGCCCGGAAGATGGGTCTGGAGTCCGACGAGATCCTCAACCCCAACCAGTACGAGAACAATGACAACTGGGGCGCGCATGTGCGCTGGACGGGCCCGCAGATTCTCAAGCAGCTTCCGGAGATCAATGTGCTGTGCGCCGGAATGGGTACGTCGGGCACCATGACCGGGCTGGGGATGTTCTTCAAGGAGAACAAGCCGTCGGTGTTGCGGCTGGGGGTGTGCACGGCGGCTGGGGACCGCGTGCCGGGCCCGCGGTCGTTGGCGCTCCTGAAACCAGTCGAGTTTCCTTGGAGAGAGGCGGTTGATGCCATCGAGGAAGTCAATTCGTATGATTCCTTCTCGTTGTCGCTGGATCTGTGCCGCGAGGGGATCGTCTGTGGCCCGTCGTCGGGATTCAATCTACAGGGATTGTTTCAGCTGCTGGGGAAACGCAAGCAGGCCGGGACGCTGGCTGAGCTAGCAGGGCCGGATGGCTTGATCCATTGTGTTTTTATCTGCTGCGACCTGCCCTACCAGTACATTGGCGAGTACTTTTCCAAACTGGGAGAGGAGAAATTCCATCCCATCAAGAACCAGGTAAGTTCGGCTGGTGCGCATCTTCTGATTAACGCCATCATACTGACTCCCGCAGAATCTCAGCGCAGTCGACATCTACCGCTACGACGAGAGCTGGGAACGAAGCCCCATCGTCCTCTTCACGCATTTCTACGAGACCCCCCGCTCGCTCTCGGACAGTCTTCTGCGAAACATCGAGCTCAGGCCACTTTGCTGCGTGCTTGACCTGAGAACGGCAGCGGATTACTCCACCTGGCATTTGCCGGGATCCGTCAACATCCCCCTTCGCAGCCTGGACTCGCATACTCCAAAGCCATTCGCAGACCCCGGCGTGCTGGAAGCCCAATGGCTAGAACTCGAGACCCTCTTCAAGACAGAAGAGGCTCTGAGCAAGCTCCGTGGTCAGCATGTCTTGGTCATTTGCTATCATGGTGATACGGCCCGGGTAGCGACCAGCGTTCTGCGAGCCAAGGGCATCGAGGCCGACAGTCTGAGAGGAGGATATCAAGCTCTGAGGGATCATGGGCTGTGGGGAGAGAACGAAGTGAGCACCTGCACTGCCAATGGCACTAGAACTGGCAGTGAACATATGACGTCGACGATTTCCCTTGAGAGTGTCCCATTGCAAGTGGGTTGATGATATCTGTTGGTATATGTTATGTTACGTTTCGTAGTATAGCTATGACTAGTGTTACGAGATTATGCCATCATGCTTCATCCCTTTCTTTTTTTTCTTTTTTCTTTTTTTTTTTTTTTTTTTTTTTATTTTCTTATTTTCTTCGATATTTCCGTTTTCCCTCTAAGTTTAAGGTTGATCCATCCGTGGTCTCTCTTGTCTGCAACCAACGCACGGATCCAGCGCAAATCTGCTCAAAAGTCAATAGGCCAATATAGAAAAGAAATAGATTAATATCAACTGAAGGACGGACGGTAAAAAAAAAAGGAAAGATGGTCCACCCTCGACGCTAACAGGCTGGAAATGTGCTCAATTGTGAGCATGGCTGCAGCCAATCAGCGATCAGCATCTGCAGCCCTGAAGCATTCAAAGATACTACGTAGGTCATGGAAGCTACTTGACGGAGTACCTGACTCTTATATCTAACTCTAGTATGGTCCAGGTAGTATACTAGGGGATGGCATGACTCTGATCAGCTGTTAGCGTTTCTTCTGTCCTGGCAGGAGCCTGCAGAGTTTGTTCTCCTCTGTTTAATCCCAACCAAGTCAGATCATCTATCTCCATCTCAACTGACACAGAACAGATCAGGTTACCACGACTGCAGGATCTGCTGTCGGGATCGTCTTTAACTCCCAAGATGATGGACATGTCTGACGATGCAGGCTCCGGCCTCCCATGGCTAGACCAGCCTGTGATGCTTCATTCTTCCCGGAAAGACACCTGCAAATTGAGTCCGGAGCAGTGCGCCTACCGTCGTGGCCACTGGCGATACTGGTATCTATATACCCTTCTACCAACCTTCTGATGATGCTTCGGTCATCTAATGACACTCAGGTACGAAGCGGATCATGTCTACGCCTTGAACACTGTCTACTTCATGTGTGTGACCATCGGAGTCTTCGCAATAGCGCACTTCCTCTCCCGGCGAGCTCCTCTACCCGTGAAGCGCAGTGCTGTTTGGCGGAAGACAACGGCTGCCATACGCTATCTGTCCTATCAGGGATACCAGATATCGTCCTTGCGGTACTGGTCCCCGTCTCTGGGCGTGATGTTCCTAGGGCTGGTGGGATTTGTCTTCTTCTTTGGTGGGTGTATCCCAGGTCGACTACTTGATTTGCGACTGACATTACTAGTCATGACCCTGGGCCCGAAGCCATACTACTGGCCTAATACGGCGACGGTGTCCTATGGAAGTAGTCCGCCGATCGCGACGAGGACGGGGTGGATGGCCCTGGGCCTTCTTCCGTTTGTGCTGTGCGTACAAAGTGCATCCTCTGTCGGGGCTTGGCTGATTGTACAGGGTCCTGGGAACGAAAGCGAATCTTATCTCAATGCTCACTGGTGTACCGCATGAAAAGCTGCAGGTCTTCCATCACTGGGCCAGCTACGCCATGTTCGTCCTGGCATTGATCCATACCTTTCCCTTCATCATTGTCCATATCGACAAGGGCGATATGGTCAAACAGTGGAAGACGGAGGTGACGTACTGGACTGGAGTTGCGGCGCTGATTCCCCAGGCGTATTTGACCTTCATGTCTTTGCCGGCTATCCGGTGAGTCTGAGTCCTTTTTGTCTCAGTCCTCTCAGACAGAGGTCTCGGCCTAACGACTGTAGAAACCGATACTACGAGTTCTTCAAAGCAACACACATCACCGTGGCACTGCTCTTCGTCCTCTTCTTCTTCTTCCACTGTGACTTTCGTCTCACATCTTGGTATTACCGCTTCTATCTACGTGATAGACAGCTAAGCTGACGTGGCAGGGATTACTTCATCGCCGGGGGCGCCCTCTACCTCTTCAGTCTCTGCGCAGCATATATCCGCACCACCCTCCTCCACGGCCGCCACAAAGCCACCCTCGACGTCCTCCCCTGTGGCTTGGTCCGCATCAAAATCCCAACCTTCATAACCTGGTCCCCAGGCCAACACGTCTTCCTCCGCTTTTTGAACGCCTCCCAGCTCGGCCTGCACTCTCTAACCGCCCATCCCTTCACCATCACCTCCATCGCCCACGACGCAGCTTCCCTGTCCAAGCACAACGAACTCGTCTTCTACATCCAACCCCGCGGAGGGATCACCGCCCGACTCGCCAGCCTCGCCGCGCAGCGCCCCGGCACCGAGCAAACCGTCCTCCTCGAAGGTCCCTACGGCGGCCTCGCTGCATCCGCAGGCAAAGACCTCGCGCGCTTCGACTTGGTTCTTGTCATCTCGGGTGGCTCAGGCAGCGGCTTCTCGCTGGGAATTGTGGACGCCGTGCTTGCCTCATCCTCGCACTCATCCTCCTCAACACCAGCTCTACAGACCATCTTCGCAACGCGCAACCAGTCAATGGCAGAGTGGTATGTTGAAGAAATCGAAAGCCGCATCTCAACGTCCAATGTCTCTACCAGAGGCGGGGACGTTTCCGCCTCGGTTTTCGTTACCCGTCAACAGGAACAGCAGCATCGGCAGACAGATGACGAGAGTAAACTCCCCTCCACAAAACCTCTCGCCCGCAGCATGTCGCAGATCGGCATAACACACGGTCCCCCGCCGGATCTGCCTGCCTTCATTGCCGGCTGTACATCGCCGTCCAGCGCGCGCGGTAAGCGGTTAGGCATCTTCGTCTGCGGGCCGGCGAGCATGCTGCACGATGTGCGGAATGCCGCTGCGCGGGCGCAGCGGGATGTCCTGGGAGATGGGCCGGAGGAGGTGTATTTGCATTTGGAGCCGTTCTCGTAAGTACCTGCTGCTGCATTGGCATTCGAGGAAAGGGTGCTAACCTACCCTGTCAGATGGTAATAACTGCATTGTGGTAGCGGAGTTGTTCGCTCTATACCCAAATCTATCTAGCTAGAACCAAATCATTATCAGCTGTGTATCTGTACATGACACCAGCTATACAAATCCATATCTAACCAGAAGAAATCTACTCCACCGACGCCAACCCAACGCCAAACCCCAACGTCATGCCAAAGAGCAAACATTAATTACGAAGCAGACAAGCGTCTCATCAACCCCTCCCTCATCCGCACATTCACCACCCCACCAACCCCATACGCAGGAACAATCTTCCCCATCCTCGCAAAACAGCTCGCCACATAATCCCTCCTGATCCTGCCCACCCTCTCCCTCCAACCCAGCCCACCAACCGGCTGCCGATTATACAAATCCAAGCCCAGCAAATGCATCGGCGTACTGACGAACTGCATCAAAGCCGGACACGCAAACTGCGCCAGCGCAGATTTCCCCCCCGCCGTAGCCACAATCCCATCGGGGATTCTCGGCGCAAGTAGCGCAGGCACATTAAACGACGCGAAGATGGTGATGCTATCCCGTAGACAGAAGAGGGCGTAGCTTATCTTGGGGACCTTCAAGGCCGAGGTGCCGGATGGGTGGCAGGTCGCCCCACCGGGGGCTCCTCCACCTGTCCTACTGCCGGTAGTCGTAGACGCGGCGGCGTTGTTGCCGGCCCCAAAGATTCTCGCAAACCTCGCGTCCTTATACACGCAGATCCCCATATTCACAGCCGTCGTCGTCAAAAACTTGGCCGTTCCCGGGAAAACAGTCTCAAAGGGCCGATCGCGGAGCGTCGAGGCCAGAGTATCGATCGCGTTGGCAGTGAGGTACGTCGACGTGTAGAGGGTGTAGATCAACAAAAACGGGACGCTGGTGACGAACGCCGCGGGGCGGGTGAGCATGGACCGGAAGCACGCGGTGAGGGTGCTGCGGATGGGGAGGCCCTTGGCGGCTTTCTCGATGATGGCTCTAATTGTATCGATCATATCAGTTCAGTCCCGAGGACAGGAACAAGGCAAGAAGCGGATGGGTTGGTTATTACCGGTCGATGACGGTGATGACGGGGCAGGTTAGTGCTCCTGCTGTCATGGCGCTGGCGATGTCTACGCCGAGGCGCATGCCTAGTTTGTCGGTGTTCCATCTTGATGAAGCTGTAGCTGAAGCTGACGCTGTTGGTGCCGTTGGGGGCTTCAATGCTCGTTCTGCGGCCGGAGCTGGAATGGTGACGGGGCCATCTGGGGTGAGGGCATTCCGTGACATAATCTGCTGAATCGGTCGATCGTACAGTAAACAATGAGGCGTCGGCACAAACAGGTCTTGTAACGGAGACGGCTGTGTAGACGATAGAGAGTTTGCAGTAATCAATTACAAACAGCCATGCCTGATACTCATATACTCATATCGCCAGCGATCCATCCTGACCAATCTAGGGGAAACAATTATGCTGATGACTTTGACTGTATCACGGACGAGAACGCCCCGGGCCCGGTACCTTCAGCGAGCCTCCGATGCCGGCTCTCGGTTGCCGACGTGCAATCTAGTCAAATATTGAGGAGACTCGTGGTTTTCTAACGCTTAGATCTACAGTCTACAAAGATATCGTACTATAGATTCACCAGATTCATATTCTGTATAACCGAGACATATTTTGTAAACCTCAACGCCAATGATATCGCCCGAAATTGAATGAGACCGTACCAGCTGCTTGCAAACATTACGCAGAATTAGTTTCATTAGAGGCGTTCGCCTCGAATCCGTCTAGAGTAATGTTGACTGCACCGGCTTGAACGAGCTATTGAACACGTAATTAGCATTGAAAGAATGCAGAAGAATGCAGGAGAGTGAAAGAGACTTACCGCCCGCCGCAAATCGTCAATGAGATCATCTACATCCTCAATACCAACACACAGCCGGATCAAATCTTCCGGCATCGCTCGCTCCTGTCGCGTTTTCGCGTCAATACTGGCATGGCTCATCCGACAGGGCATGCTGATCAGACTGTTGACACAGCCGAAGCTGACACTGATGGCCCACAGCTTGGCGCTTTCGACGATGCGCTCGCTGACGGCGACATCGCCAGTCTCAAACGACAGCACCGCTCCAGCGCCCCGCGCCATGGAGTGGTGCAGCTCGTACTGCGGGTGAGACCGCAGCCCCGGATATCGAACCTTGAACCCATGGGCTTCGAGAAACTCGGCAATGCGCTGCGCGTTGGATTGCTGCTGGTCCATCCGCACCTTGAGCGTCTTGACACCGCGCATCAAGAGCCAGGAGTCAAACGGAGACAGGCCGCATCCCGAAGCGTTGATGGGGAAGTACAGCCGCTCCCCAAGAGCAAGGTCGTTCACAGCAATCACACCGGCCATGAGATCGTGATGGCCAGACAGGTACTTGGTTCCACTTTCATAAACAATATCCGCACCGAGCTCAAGAGGGTTCAAAAGGAGCGGAGACATCATAGTGTTGTCCACCGCCACCAAGCAGCTCGGGTTGACCTCGTGCGCAGCTGTGGCAATCTGGGGGATATCGACAATCTTGATGAGAGGGTTGGTCGGCGTCTCGAGTAAGACCATAGCTGTCTTCGGAGTCAAAACCTCACGGACTTTCTCCGGCTGCGTCGTATCGACATGGTGGACGATGATGCCACCATTGGTCGACAGGTACTTCAAAAGACGATGCGTTCCGCCGTAGAGGTCGTCGCCCGTCACAACCTCGTCACCAGGACGAAGCAGTCGCGAGATCACATCCAGAGCAGCCATACCAGATGAGACAACTAGCGCGCGCTGCGCGGACATGATTTTGGCGAGGTGTCGTTCGAGGTGAGTTCTGGTGGGATTTCCGGAGCGAGTGTAGTCATATTCTCCGCCGCCGCCGCCCGAGGTCTGCTTAAATGTGGCGCTCTGCTTCAATCAGTATACTCTTGTCGGATGGTTGCCTCCCATCGAAGACATACCTGGTAAATGGGAACGCTGCTGGCATTGTACTGGTCATTGCTGTCGGTATATACAAGTTCTGTGGCAATTGCATATCGCTTGCCTGTCCGAGGACTCGACGGAGCAGGAGACGGAGGGAGATTGTGTCCGTCAAGGTCGACGTGAGGGAATGCCTTCTTCATAACATCAGTAGCTGCAGGCACAGCAGCTCCAGAGCCCGAGGCCGACATCGCTTGCGGGGCGGGAAAGTAGCGGGGAAGCAAGGAGCGTAGATGTATCAGTCAGGTTGGAATACTCAAAGCATAGGAAACAATCGAAACTCTAGAATTGTTATAGCAGTCATATAATCAAAGATCAAAGAACAAGGGATGAAAAAGAATGGATGGGAAAGGAGGCAGATCAATGACTGGAAACTTAGACCGGGGCCTCCAGAAGAGTCAGACGGGCGGATTGTTGCTTGCCGTAGCGGGAAAGGATGCTTTCGCATCGCTGCCCTGTGATTGGCTGCCGTCCGATGTCTACGATTTCGTCATCCGCTATTCCATTTACGGCTTAGCTAGATGACTCATGGTTAATGCCTGAGGCAGGAGTTATTTTCTATATCAAAGTTCAAGAGCCATCGGCCATTAATAGGCACCGACACGTGCGAGTATATTTACATATCAATTCCGGATAATTCATCCTTCCCATCGCACTCCTTCCTTATACCGTTTCAGCCTGGCTTATTGCGGTCAGTCTGCAGACTGTACCATCAGAACAGAGGAAATGCGTCAAGTAGGCAGAATATATGACCCTGCAAGAGAACCAAAGTAAAAAATTTATAAAGTCACGAAGAGGCGAAGGCGCAACCAGAGAATCGATGTTATACACGTCGCAAAGTCAAAGCATTCATTACCTAGGAAAATCAGCGGTGTCATGTTGCCATCTCTCCAAAGCTCCCATTGATGCCGAAGAATTGGAACCTAAGAACAGCCAAAGTCAGCTCTTTTCATCTCAGGCATCTCTGATACAAACATACCAGTCTTCGACGTTCAGCGTCGTAGGAGCCGTTGGTCCACTTCGCGAACTGCTACTCCAGTTGTCATCCTGACTGGTATTGTCCATTCCAGTGGCATTCAACGCCGCCTCTAAGCCTTGCATAGGCCATCCATGCTGATTCTCCAATCCAAATACTTGCTGTGGCTGGCCACCATGCAGGCCCATCCCCGGTGGCAGGCCCGACATAAGCTCCGGGCTGGAAAGGTGACGTCCCGGCATCTGCGGCGTTTGATTCACCATCATGTGACGTTGCTGCATACCTTGTGATTGTAACTGCGATTGCATCTGTAGTTGTGGGTCGACAGTATGGTTTTGCGGAGACGCCAACTCGGGGAATATGGCCGTGCCATCAGGGAACAACTGGTCTGGCTGGAAGTTCTCCCAGAGAGACGGAGAGAGGTTGGGCGAAGTACGTGTGACAAGGAAAAGATCTGGAGGTGTTGCAGGTAGCGAGAAGTGACCGTTGAAGGGCGTTGTCGGTCGAGTATTGCTTCGCGAATTGCCTGGCATTGCATTTTGAGGGCCGGTAGGGGACCCTTGCGGCACGCTGATCCCCGGAGGTTGTCCCAATTCTCTGGATGGTGTGACGGCAGGTGTCTGTGGTCGAGATCGTTCGTATGAAACCGGAGGTGTAGGACCCCCGTTTGGCAAACCAAGATCCATATCGTCGAATTTGCGCTTGGGCGGATCCGGTTTCTTCGCAGGAGGCTGTTGCGTTTGCGTCTCGGGCCGTACCCTCTGATGTCTCTTTCCAGCAGCTTTCTGAAGACGTTCTTCGAGAACTTTGTTGCCCAAGATCGACTCGAACAGTGTGTGAACCATCTTCGCCACCAGCCAAACCTTGGACACGTCTTTCAAGGCTTGCATGCAAATGTTGATTCTCTCCTGGCACGTCGCTACAATAGATGGTACTGATGACCGCATTTGGTAGACGTGCATGATCAACGCCGAGAACAAGCTGTAGACGCTGTTGGAAAGTTAGCAGGAGGTAGTAAAAATCCTTAAAAGGAAAGACCAACATGAACGCAGGAGCATATCGGATTTCTTGATGTGTCTGGAGGTTTTCGACGATAGAGGTAATCATCCCTGCAGCCTGGAAGGCAATAGTACGAGACGGATACGCCATCTCCTCCACACGGTAGCTGTTTGGCGCCGACGAAGCAGGAGGCATGTGTGCTCGATGCAGGAGACACAGGGTGGTGCTGGGTTCATTAGTCATGGTCTTCCAAAGATGGAACGTCCTTTCTGCACTCACTAGTAGTTCGCATGAAGAAGAGCTGCCAAGAAGTGATGCCGGGACTTCTGCCAGCATACCTCCTTTGGGCAATTCTGAAGCCAGTCTGCTAGAGCCATATCTGAATGCGTCAAGTCCATGGCGTTCATCCTCCGAGACTTGGACGCCACAGAGTATTGTTGAGACAGCACTAGACCCATGATTTCGCACAGCTTGACGTACTGAAGAAAGAACTGTACGTGTACAGGGTCTGGAGGGTACTCGGCGACGCTGTCGATCTCGTCCTCAATAAAATCGTCCTCGGTCAACATGCCCACGTCGGAGTCGTCGGTGTTAATTCCAATAGGCCGGCCGAGGGCAACTGCTACGGATCGGTCCCTGGTGAAGAGGGTCCACCAAATGCGCTTCCATAATCTCTTGTCTGGCTTGCTGAGTTGAGATGTTTCCACACTGCAATCATCAGTGACTGAGCCGAAGATAACCATGGGCAAGGTCATACCTTCGGTGCATGCCGGAGCCTTGTGCGACGACCATTGCAACTCTCGTCCAGTAGAAGACGTTCTTTGTCACGTCTGTAGGAGTTAGAACAGGCCGACTCTCGGACAAAGCAGATGAACAAACCTTCGGGACCTTCCCAGTACCAGCCTAGGAGAACAAGGGCCTGGACAATCGTGACGCGGTCATCTTCATAATTAGCATCATAAAGTGCTTTCGCCCGTTTATAGAATGTCATTGCAGCGGGAGTGGTGGAGCCGTTCGCATCCATAAGTTGGGGATTCGTGCAAACTCTCGAGCCAGCGAGAAGGATGGCCTGCAGTAGAAGCAAAGAAGGCGGGTTCTTCGGATCGCGATATTGTCGCATAAAACGGCTGCGATTGACGATGGGGACGATAGGTGCGACCCATCTGAAATAAGCTTCGACAAGCTCGTCACAGAGGGGTTTGGGAGGGAGTAAGAAAGCGCCACGCTGATGGAGAATGTCGAGTTCGAGGTTGTCGAGGTCCGTCAACCGAGCACGCGATCCTCTGATGTTAGGCGGAAGAGGGTAGTGCACCACATCCGTTGTTCCATGACGATCCTGAACCAGGAGCGACAGATTTGATGACTCTCCGAGATAGGCGACTCTGCCTGCTTCCTTTATCGGTGCCCGAGCGAACTTGGGCTTCATAAATTGTGCGTAAGCAGTGTTGTGGGACGCTTGCTGAGCTTCCTGTTGCTCGGTGAGGGTGGTCACTGGCATCCCATCGACGGCCATCCGGTTCTTGCGATACCCGAAAGCATCCTTGCTATCCGTGCCGTCACCTGGCGACTCCTCCTGCTTGTCCTTGCCGTCCTCGTTGCGCTCATCAGTCCTAGCAGAAGACAATCGGAGGTCAGTTGTCGAGAGCTATGGCCGATCGATCAAGGTGACTCTACATACCCGCTGTTTGTATCCTTAGACTTGCTCTGCTGCTTCTTGCGCTTCGGCGTAGGGATCTTGCACTCGATGGAAAAAGCCACACAGTTGGTGCAAGGCACACCTAAACTGGCAGCATCGCAACGGACCTGCTCGAGGAGGTTCATGGTCAGCAATGTCCATTTGCAAAACTCAGCAATAACAGCAGAGGGTAAACTCACTTTCCGCGCATGGCAGGTCTATAGAACCCATGAGAAAAGTAATAGTTAGCAAAGTAAGTCATCGTGGTATGATTGTGGTGTGGAATGGGGTGATCGTGGTGAGCTCGATATAGTGACGATAGCTGTGATGGGCCGAGGTGCCGAGGCACCCGCGCAGGTCGCGTTGACCTAGCAGGAACTCATAACGAGAAAACGTACCTCACAAGCACGCGACGCACGTTGTCTGTTTTAAAAGATTAGATAAAGCCAATTAGCATCGATAGAACTTCTTTTAAACCCAAACTGCACAATCTACAAAGCTCTCTACCTCAAGATTGTCGACAGGACTGAATTTTTCTTCGTGCGACCGTCCGGGACAACAGCCCCACGACAAGTAGCAGAATCATCAACCCACCACCACAGCAAAAGGGAATATCACCACACACCTTCTGAAACTCATGTGTCCGTTTGGCCCACCGCGCACGGTGATGCCTGAAGTACCCGTTGAGCCCGCGGTGCTGGGGGCAGGGCTAGGTCGCGAGGGTGTAGATTCGGGGCGACTCTCTGCTGTTGTGCTCATGGCCAGGTATCCATCCAAGGAACTTGCGACCGGGGGGTGTTGCAAGCGGAGACGGCGATAATAAAAAGGCACAGAGGGCGAGACGAAGGTGGGTAGCGGTAGATCTAGGAAATAGACGAAAATAAGGTCGTCAAAGGGGAGTACGGGGAATTGAGATGAACGAGTTCCCTCTTCTTTCCGTGCCTGTAGAGCGCGTTGCGTATTGGCGAATCGTAATAGGGACAAGAGTAAGCCACAAAACAGGTAAAGTGAAAGCGAAAGCAGATGAACGAGAAAGGCGTCAGAGAAACAAGCGCCACCGGAATAGTAGCAGCTAGATAGTCTACCTAGTAGAGTCTTGAGATACAAGCGATGAATGAATGGGACACGAAGCCTGTGCGAGCGGGCAGTTGTACCCTTTCTGGTCACAGGGGGCCAGTTGGCGCTCTTTGGTGGATTCAAGAGATGCGGTGGAGAGAGGAGGGAAAAAGGTCCTTGGGCGGATCTACTACTAGTACTTCGGACTTAGGGTCCAGAGTTGAAATGTACCAGAACATGCAACGATAGTGTAGTCGAAAGATTATTCGTGACATATATGAATATGGAGTAAGTCAAGCACTCCATCCAAGTCCTTGTTCCTACCACTCCGTACTCGGATCCCAATAAGCTACATGACCATACAGAGATGAAGCGCAGGAAGAGAAGGGACCAGGGTGAAGTGGCAAACTGCCAGTTCCAGTTCATACCCCGTACCTAAGTAGTCTACAAAATGCAGCCAAGCTCTCAGGTCGCAACATTAACAATCCGATCCCTGGCCTATCTCTCCAAGAGTCCGAACCTCCAGGATCCGAAATAGCAGGGCACAGTGTAAGCTAAGCCTCGAGGATTGTGGGGAGACTAGGAGTTATTGGACGAGCCGCTACAACTAGCATTTGCTGCCTTAATGCTGGCTGGACCACTGTACTATCCCACACAACTATGTTCAAGACGGAGAGTTTCGCCTGAAACATGGTTTATAAGCTCGCTATGGTGCATGTTGTCACACTACATTAGTACTTCCATGACTCGACTTTCCTATTATAAACTGCTTAAATTTGAGGCTCGCAGAGATGATCTTCTCATGGTTTCGGACCTCATAGTTGCAAGCAATCTCACCAGCAAAATCATGCACCAAAATAGTACCCTGTTTCGGGACTAGGTACTTTAATCCCTTATTGCTGCCTCTTGTAGCTCAGGGGGCCTCTGAGCCTTTCGTAAAGCTAGAAGATAATCAGAAAAGATCCTCAGAGATGACCCTAACCCTGGTGCTATTCTGATTTACTCCGTACCACACCAGTAAAGCTTCTTTATTTCACTCCACTGTGGAGTCCTTTAGGACCACACCAGTTTCGCAAAGTATGGTATTTGTGCATTTATTCACTGCACAGATAGAATCTGATATTCAAGTATTCATTTCCTCGGACAAACACTGCCGCCCGAACAGTAATCTATGAAGATGGAAGATAGCTCCGCAAGTCTAAATTATATCCACTCGAGATCTGACTGCGATGGACAAGGCATAACCGACTAGTGTTTACTAGATAGACTATGAGACTTGGACAGTGAAACAAGAGGATCATGATTCATGAGGATCATTCAACTTTCTGTCGGGATCTATCGTTCCTTAATATATTGGGACTAGTCAACAGCTCGACGCCAAACTATGAAGCCTCAAGGTCCCCGGCTTAATCCGTTTGGTCACTCTTGGTAATACTAATCCTTAACGGTCGAGCTTGCACCTTAACACCGGGCGTCAGCAAACCGTAGATAATGCATAGATCCAATCCCTCTGGTCTACATTGCAGAACAGCGAGACTGCATTGTCTCGTTCTCTGACTCCCGCCACCACCTATCTACTTCCCCCCTTTCAGAATAACCTAACCATCAAGCAGTCCGTGCTCCAGTCACAGAAATTAAATCACATCACCACGGAAAGATACGGAATCCTGCAGTGCATCTCGAACTCTACATAGAGCAACCAAGAAGACAAAATTAAAAAGAAAGCATCATGCGACCAGCCGACCTGCATCATCCCAACCCTATAAACTGCGGCATTTACACCTGTCATCCACCCAGAAACAGAACCCATCCAACCAAGACAAGACCCACAGAGTCAGACCCTCCGATGAATCATAAAACCACTGCAAGGTCAATCCACTATCCCGCATCTCCCCGGTTTTTAATTCCCGCATCGGTTCATTCATGCCAATGCCATCAGATCCGGCTCCCTGCGAGTGGGAAGCATGGCAAAAAGCGTAAGGTAAGGTACTCAGATGGTGCCTGGTTCTTCCCCGCAATTCCGTCATGGGATGGCTGCCTTAGACTGGAAGGGGTTAGGGCTGATGCGCGAGAATGCGGGTCCAGCTTCATGGCATCCAATAGTGGTGAACTTAGTTTGGGTTGGCTTGTGATGCCTCGGCTTAACTGATGCCAATACTCCCGTAATGTTCGTCCTGTTCTGGGGGTAAAGATGATTGTGGCTTCAGAGCTCTGGTCTGAGATGAGTATCGAGATCGGCGCAGTAAGTTGTATATCAGTGCGAATGAGCAGAAATAGCTACAGATACATTGGTCAAGGCGAGAGAAGAGTACTATCGTAGGTAATTAGCTATGGCGTACGGCCAATAATCTACAAATAACATTTGACATAAATCATACGGAGCCGCCATTTTGGCGAATCGTTTCACTTCCTTCTAGACCCTCCGCCTTCTTGCTGTTCGCCGCATCTTCAGGGCCAGACTGCGAATCTACGACATCGCTCCCCGCAGTCCCGCCAACGGTCTTGGTGATAGAGGCCCCGATCGCCTTAGTGGTCGGTCCGAAGTCCACCCCGCTGATAAACACCTCGCTAAGGAACTCAAGTCCCGCAACAAAGGTGCACAGAAAGCTGGCGATCAAAAAGTGGCTGATGGTGGTGCCGATGTCCAGCCAGGAACCTTCATCCCGTACCATATAGAAGAAATTGAGAGTCATGACGTCCGAGATAGACATGACAACCATGAACAGAGCGCTAGGCGCAACCTCAAGCCGACGGTTGAGGATACCCAGATTAGCACTGATGATGGCAAAAGGGATGAGCAATTTCAGGATGAGCAGGGCGCTTTGACTGAACGGACTGAAAACAGGTATGAGACGGAAGACGCTCTCTAGCGAAAACGACGAGACTGACGCGATGTTGCCTGTGCTGAAAAAGGCAGATTGGAGGAGGAAGAAGAAAAACAACGCCACGCGCGTGTCTGCCAAGCCTAGCCTGCGGTAGCGGTATTCCTGCCCATCAATAACCGCTGTAGCATTCAAGCCTGGCTTCTTTGGAACCGTATTGTTTCCACCATAGTGTGCCGAGGACCTCGCAGTATATACGTATATGGCATGCTCTAAACGCACCCAGGTGACTAGTGTCATGCAGAACACAAAGTAGAAAAGTCCCTCATACGAAATGGTGAGGATTATAAAGGTGGGTGAGAATGTGAGAAAAAGCACCATCAGGCGGTGCAAGTAGTGGCTGTTAGGATATAGTCGATGGAAAAATGGCAGCACAAGCGAGGCAACTAGGATCGTGTTAGCGAGAGTTGAGTAGGGCTGCAGAGGGAGAGTCGAGCCAAGCCAGTTCCTCGCAACACTCACCCAAAACGAACCAGCCAACTACTTGGTTACCAAATGGAAGACCTTGCTTAGCTTGCAAAGACGAAACA
Source organism: Aspergillus fumigatus Af293 (assembly GCF_000002655.1). Taxonomy (NCBI): domain Eukaryota; kingdom Fungi; phylum Ascomycota; class Eurotiomycetes; order Eurotiales; family Aspergillaceae; genus Aspergillus; species Aspergillus fumigatus. Next base: position 1,115,872 of record NC_007197.1, read on the forward strand.
CTAGATCTGGTGACTATCAGAGCAAGCAAAACCATGCCAACCTACTTATGTTAGCAGATCGCTCTCAAAGTGCTAAGGCAGGGACACAGCCGCCACATAGTCTTGAAGACCGCAAGAGAAGATGAAAAGGACGAAAAACTGTACCTGCATGCCCATGATGACTCGCGACCCCAAGCTAGAGATAGCCCCTGGCGCATGTCCTGAAGATTTACTATGTTTCAAGATGGTGTCCTCGAAAAGTAGATAGAACAACCCGGTAAAGAACATCAGCAGTGCACCATAAGTTCTGCACAAACGATCGTTAGAGCACCATCCGTAAATTAGCCTCGATAGTTGGGGACCTCATACATGGTGTTAATGTTTTCTACTTTGATTACAGGAAGCAAAGTAAAAGTACTCATGAGAGAACATCCGACGGCCCATGTAGCGGACAGAACCGTATTCTGTCTCACAAAGTCGACGCCGTATAAAATAGGCCAGAATGATCCGAGAACGAAACAAACCGTGTATATCTCGCGGTGGAAGTAGGATTGGACCTGGTGTCTCATCAGCTTGTGTTCAATAAGTCAATGTATCGTAACATACAAGAGCTTCCAAAACTGCAACAAAGGCTACTAATTGAAATCCGGAGGCGATGTAGCCACCAAAAGAACGAACATGACCCAAAAGGATCTCGCGACCAGCGATCAATGCCTTCCTACGTGCAAAAACCTCTTCCCAGAAAAAGATTGGAAAAGCTCCGTAGACATAGTATTGCCATGAAGACTTCTGATATAAGAGAACCGAAAACAGCGCAGCAAGAATAGACGTGAAGAAAATAGTACTGCCCACGGTCCGTTTTGAATCTGAGGTTCTGTGCAAAACATGCAGATCAATAACTGTCGTCAGTGCATATGCGATCCAGCCTAGGTATCCAAAGGTGATGATGGTTCGGAGGAAGAGCCAGTCATATGTTTGCAGATAGCGCAGCCCCTCCAGCGCAGTAGCGAATAGAGCGCCAGACCTCTTGATGGGCTCATCATAACTGCCATTGGCAATAAGTACCTGGATCTCAGCAATATGCTCCTCAACTGAGTTCTTGCCATGATCTGCCAATGGCTCGAACGGTTTGTATCGCAGCAACGCAGCTCTCTTTTGCGCTTCCTTCACGCGATACATCTCCAAGACCTCTTGTGTATTCGCCAACGCAGCGAGCGCCTTTTCCTTGGGGCTTGCATCAATATATTCGAGTGGCAATTGACCGACAGAGTTCACGGGGAAATCCAAGCCAGCAAGGTAGGCCATCAGAGCAGCAACATCGGCCTGTGCAACATCATGGCGTTGAATGCCGTCAAGGCCCCAATCGGCGGAGAATCCATCTTCATGGCCAGTGACAGCCTTTCCATCTGTGTACTTTGGACCAGCAACACCAGATCCCCAGACGACCAGAGGTGTTCTAGTATTGTCAGGATGACCATCTCCATGGCTTCCCCAATCGCTCATACCATGGTCTGCGGTGAAGACAAACGCCGTCCTGTCGTCACCGTAGAACTCTTCTATAAGAGTCGCTATCTCCTGCACTCCTTTGTCCACAATCTTGATGTTATGCAGGTATTCCCTGGAGTAAGGGCGGTAGCCGTGGCCGGTGGTATCGAGCCCCAGAAGATGCAGGAAGAACACCACCTTATCCTGACGTAGCTTCGCATCCAATTCGGGATCGCTCTTTGCAGAGGCAAAAAGCTCCTTCACTTTATTGAAGACCCAGGTATCCAGTTGCGTTGCGTCCATGGTAAAGTCCTCTATCTCTTCTCCATACATGTCGGCATCAACCCGGCCCGGAACTGCGCCCTCCTTGAACATTGCGAGAATGTCCGGACTCCCCCAGCTCCAAGTATGCCGACTTTGGTTGAAGACACTATCGAAGTTGACCGGGTTCAATTTCCAACCTGTCGTCACGGCCGAGACATCTTCATACAGGCCTGCAATGAGAGCAACATGTCCAGGTCGAGACTCGGTGGGTACTCGGGTGTGGGAGACGCCAAAGGTTCCGTGGGAGAGCACGCGCGATCGAATAAAAGGAGCGAGGTAGATTGGATCGTTGTTTTCTGCATCTTCGCCGTCTTCCGGAGAAGGGTCTGGAGCTGGCTGAAACGCCTTGTCGGCGCGCAAACCATCGGCAACGAAGAGCACAAGACGACTGGCGGGCGCTTTCGCTCCAGGTTCTCGCTCAACGCCATACGATCTCATGCCGCTCACAATCGGGCTGACAAAGTAAATGTCAAATATGGAATAAGCATATATAAGATGGAACACCACCGCGAGGGCGAGAAACCCAAAGCGGCCCAGACGCGCCATCTTGCCTTCACGGGCGATCCAGCTTCGGAGGATAGCTGCAACAAAAGAGCGGACTTGATCTCCCCAGAACGTAGTAAACAAAAGGAGACCAAACAATTACAATGAAAAGAAAAGAATGGAAAAAAAATAGTTTCTGGCAAGCTGTCAAGCATCTGCAGAAACATGGACCTGTCGCTTTTTTTAATGACAGCTTTGGGGAACTTGGGGATGCCCCAGCCAATCGGGGGTTCCCAATGCGGCATGCTGTGGTTACGGTGGCCCGCAGAGCCCATAACGCAGCCCCTGATGGCCTAAGTATTACTATATTTGGAGAACTACTCTCTTGCGAATACTCTTGCGAACAAGGACTCCAGAGATTGGCATTACAAGAGAGTATGATATTTGCAACGGCCTTCGGCCCCTTGAATTATAAACTGTCACCGATGAATCCAACCATGCTCGATCCAAGACACCTAAATTAGCTCCAGATAGCAATGCAATAGCCAAGGATGCCATGCTCAAGCTGAGAAATGCAAAAGGAAATATGACACCAAGAAAGAGCACTTAGTTTGTCGAACTGCGTCGCTTTGTAAGCGCATCAATGACCCGTGTGTAGAATTTTGACGCTTGCTGGCGGACAAAGGTGATATCGACTGTAAGATACTCGGGAAGAATCTCGACCAGTTCACGATCACGACTTTCATCCAACAATGGGATATACTGGAATTCCGCCGTTTCGAAGTTGGTAGATGTTATTGTTGGGACAGCCAATTTGAAGTGAAGAGCTGCCGAGGTGTCAGAAACACATCTTGCAAGCCTCCCTTTTCGAAATAGAACTTACTTCCATTGACGCCAGTCTGGAGGCAGTCATACAGGTGATCCGATTCCCTCTTCTTCACATCGAGAATGACAAGACCAGTGAGGTCACTGTACAGCTCCTCCTTCAACTGCGAGAGATGAGCAGCTTGAGCTGCCTCAGCATCAGCTGCGCGGTTCGCCCTGTTGTTTTTGATTGCGCTTCCCGGAACTTTCGCGGCAGCGTTTTCGAGACTCGCAGTAGTATTACGGGCAGCTGCCAGCTTGGTCTGTAAGGCTTTGACTTCCGATTGAGCCGAAGTCAGTTGTTTCTTCGCCTCCGAGACTTGGGATTTCAATTCAGCGACCTCCGCATCCCGCTCCTTCAATTGTTTCTGGAGCGCTCGGCTTTGTTGGCCAAGCTTCTTCTGTGCTTCCAGCTCTGCCTTGAGAGAAGCAACCAAATTATTCGAAGCTAGAATTATCAGCGTTTTAATGTGTGATCAGGCGCGAGACCTACATACCTGTTGTCACTGCTTCGCAGTGTTGTCGAAGCTTTTCCATATTGGCATTCGCCTCGACAATCCCTATCTCTCTGAGGTTACGGTAGCGATTCTCCAGCGTGTCATACTTCTTAGTCAAATCACCAAGTCTACGCCTCAACTCCGGTTCACCAGTTCTATCATCATCCGTAGAAACCCCAAGCTTCTTTTTGAGAGGAGAGCTTCCTGGTGCGGGCTGTGACGGACGCCTGCCTTTCATAGGTGATGCTGAAGTTGATCGAGGGACCACGGCCTCTTCATGGAGATTAGTGTCTTCCACAAGTTCCATTTCCTCCTGCTCATTTTCTGCCGCGACACTGCTGGGATCCGTCCAATGAATGTGTCGCGATTGACTCATCGGCTGCTCTAATTGATCCTGGGACTCTGCCGGCGGCTGTACATGTCTCGTAGCCCTCGGTGTATATTCAAACTCGCCATCTGTCTGCACCTGCTTTCCAGCACTGACTTTCTTGCGTCCCCGTGTAGCTGCAGGTTTGGCCGATTTTGCCTTTTGATTTGTCTTAGTAGCAACGGGAGCATCGTCCAGCTCGTCGTCGGACGCCGCCAAACTCTCGGATTCTTGGACTCCAACCTCATCCTTGATTTTCTCGTTGCCACCTTTCCTCTCCGGACCTTCTTGAGTTGCGCCGTGCGCCGAGTTTCGGCTACCCTTTGGTCGTCCCCGTTTGGATGCTTTCTTTGGACCACTGTCAGGGGCTTGCGCTTGGGCCACTGTCGAATTACGCTTCGTTTCGGCTGGCGGCTTGCTTTCAACAGACTTGGATCGCGGCCTTCCTCTTGCTCTCTTAGCTGGACGCTCGTTTTCGCGCTGTCCAGCATCATTGCCATTGACCTGCATGGCATTCGCACCATCCGAGCCGGCCTGACCAGAAAGCCTGCCTGTCGCTTTTCGTTTCGGCATCTCAGGCAACACGAATATTATATTATATTCTGCTAATCAAACAATGATAAATCTTGGAATGGTTATACCGCACGCGACATTGCTTTGCATTCCGTCCGATGAACTTGGCTAACACAACCAAAACATCACGTCCACCCACCAATCTCACCGCCTTCCATGTGGCTCACCGCGTTGCGACAACCACATGCAGGCCATAGGCATGTGACGTCCCGTCGGCAAAGCCACGATGTTCGCCGGCGCAGCGAGGGAGCGCCACAGCTGTCCATATCGCCGACAGCCGACGCTCCTGATCTCTTGAAGGTTGATTCTAATCAACAGAGATATCACTCATCATAATTCCCGTTGCTGCACTCGGGCGACCGATTTTTTTTTCGAGGTCATCAATTGGCCACTTGTTGCAGATTGCCTGATTGTCTGTTACTCTTAAAGCAGCCCCCGCTATCATGGCTTCCGCGCGCGGTCCAAGATGGCAGCAGTTTTTGCAAGAGCTGGTGATGGTTGCTGGTACCGTGAGTGTTATGGCTCTCGTCCCATTCGAACGCGTTCTGATTAGTTCTGATAGTCTGCCTCCGCATACTTTCTCATTCGCTACCTTTTATCGCGCCTTGATTTCGACCCAGAGAGCCAGAAGAAAGAAGAGCAACGGCGCAAATCTGCCGCCATTCTGCGGAAGCTCGACGGTGGAGAGGAATCCGATGGGGACTCACCACGCAGGGGGGCTAAAAAGGCGCGCCGACAAAGGAGGGGAGATTTGGTCCTCAACCAGTACGAGCAAGCCATCGCTATGGATGTTGTCGCTCCCGATGACATTCATGTCTCATTTGAGGATATCGGAGGCCTGGATGATATTATCGAAGAGCTGAAGGAATCCGTCATCTATCCTCTGACCATGCCTCATCTCTACTCTTCCACGTCATCCCTTCTCAACGCGCCATCGGGAGTATTACTTTATGGCCCGCCAGGGTGCGGAAAGACTATGCTTGCTAAAGCGCTGGCTCATGAGAGTGGCGCGTGCTTCATAAATCTCCATATTTCCACCTTGACCGAGAAGTGGTATGGTGATTCGAACAAGCTGGTCAACGCTGTTTTCTCGTTAGCGCGCAAGCTGCAACCCTCGATTGTCTTCATTGACGAGATAGATGCAGTGCTCGGCACACGGCGGAGCGGTGAGCATGAGGCGAGTGGCATGGTCAAAGCCGAATTCATGACCCACTGGGATGGCCTGACCTCCGCAAATTCTCTGGGTGAACCGCAGCGGGTTGTTGTTCTCGGAGCCACAAATCGTATCCAGGATATTGATGAAGCGATCCTTAGGCGGATGCCTAAGAAGTTCCCTGTGACCCTTCCTCCGGCCGCACAGCGGCTTCGAATTCTCAGTCTGATTCTCAAAGACACCAAGGTAGATCGGGAAAACTTTGATGTTCATTATTTGGTCAAGGCAATGGCCGGGATGTCCGGTAGTGATATCAAGGAAGCTTGCCGGGATGCCGCCATGGTCCCTGTCCGAGAACTGATTCGACAAAAGAAAGCAGAAGGCCTTCAGATGACATCCGTAAACCCGACTGAAGTTCGCGGTCTTCGTACAGAGGACTTCTTCTCTCGAGCCGGAGGCGTCAGGGTCATTTCGCAACCCTCTCAGCACCAGACACGACCTACCAGCAAAGCCAGTTCGGAGAAAGAGTGGAGCACAGCTGAATCAGATGCAGCATCTGAAGTCGAGTCACGACCTGCCGAGATGACCGAGCCGCCTGAATAAACCACCCCCTTTCAATGATTTGGATGACTTGCTCGTCTAAAATGCCCTTGATACCAATGTATACAGCACCCCGGTACGGCGTTGATTTTTGATATACTACAATCTCTTGCGATCATATATATATATATATATATTTTTGTATCTTCCCGGCCGTTTCCGTTGATGATTGCTGGCTTTGGCTACTTAATACCTGCGAAACAAGCTCTTTGTCATTAGAAATGGCATTGTTTATAGACTTTCGATAGCTGTTGTACGATGACCAGAAAGACTCTCCCTCTCTCCAAATGGAGAATCCTAGAGATGTATAGAGACCGATTCCACTACTCCATACATTGTAATGCAGCCAAATCATACACTTTGTTGCACCACGGGACGAGTTAAACTTCATGGAATTTGAATTAGTGACAAACAGACTTCGATCAAGACATCTGATACACATTTGACGTGGACAATGCTCGGAGCATATTGGTGTCATGAAACTACTAAATAGATAATAGACATACGTATGTAGCGGGCACAGTGGCCACTGGGAGTACGGAGGAGCCCGATTCTTGGAGAGCGGCGGCAACAAGACACTTGCCGATCACAAGAACCTCAGCAATTACGAAGCTCCTCTCTGTTCCCTAGTTATTATTTTATCCACTCCCTTTAGATCTTTCAAGTGCTTGCGACCTTTTTCCTCGTCCAAGACCCCTACTCCGATTGAGCGGAAACGGACCACTTGGCGCTCCTGGGTCCAGTCCGTTCGTTTACTCCATCCAGAGCAATTGCGGGTCGTCATCACAAGGAGTCCAACTCTTCCTACATCCCGCGTCTCAACCCCCAGATCTGGCCAGCTTTCTACCCTTCCCCTGTTGCCTCACCTTGCGCGCTGCATATTTCAATATCTATCTCGAAGGGAAAACCCCTGATTCAGTATATCCGTGTCGCTCATTCTTCCCCACCTGTCCCTGGTTTTGTGATTGCGACGATACGGTGACTGGATGACGAATGGTCTATCCTAGGTAGAGAGACCTCTGATGGCAACACATGCCTTGGTGATCTCACATGCTGAGTTAAGCTCCTAAGGAAGAGCTTGCGACATCCATTAAGCGCGGATACCCATTGTCTTCCGTTGAACTCATTTCGCCGGGAATGAGTTCCAACAATGGCATTATTGACACTTTCAGCCCTGGGGCCGCCAGCACCAACACCGGCAGCAGATCTACGTCCACCGTCCGACCACGCACCCGCCGTTTGATATCTGTCGATGATGTTACAGACGAGGACTATGAAGGACCATTGCAGTCCACCAGGCTTTCTACCACAACGCTCTCACGAGACTCCTCCGCTGTCCGCTCACGAGGTGCCACCCCATCACCCCACACGTCCCGCGGGACGTCACCTCTTCCAATGCGGCATCCTTCTCGCGCCACTGAGTCACTCAACCTAGATAATCTTAACAGGTTCGGTGGTTCCCTAGGCGGGCACAGTCAGACAGGGAAGGCACAGGTCAAGTTCGCCGATTCTTCGCGGGCAGCGGTGGATTTTCTAGATTCATCATGGACCTCTTTACAAAGCCTGGCATCTTCTTTCCTGGGGAGCGATATTGCCCGATCCGCACCGAATGGGACGGCACGTACCCATGCGAGGAAGCCTTCGCGACCAGACCCGTACATGAGGGCTAATCCAAAGACACCCTCAGCATGGGGTCCGTCGACCCCGTCCACATCGGAAATTGCAGCTGGAACAAAGGAAGAGAGACTGGCTATGGTGCAGGCGAAGAAGCGGGAGGCTCTACTACTAGCAGACACAGGTTCAGAGGCTAGTCGCGACATTCGGCACAAAAGGCGAGATTCCAGTGATCGGACGGACCACGCGGCGGTCGATGCAAGGCAGGACGAGGAGGCTTTAGTATATGTACACCACGTTCAACCGAATGACAGCATAACTGGGGTTGCAATCAAGTATGGCTGTCAACCAGCGATATTCCGAAAGGCCAATGGATTTTGGCCCACGGATAGTATTCAGAGCAGAAAGACCGTGCTTTTGCCGGTTACCTCCTGTTCTGTGAAAGGACGGCCGATCCGTGCCCCGACCGAAATTGATCTTTTAGGAGGCGACACTTCGAACCGGGATTCTTTAGAGGATCTGACAGGAAGCTCGATAGCACCTGCACCAAGTTCAGATGCTAGGGCTTCCTCTACCGAGGGAGAAGCACCTACAGAAGCGCCGCTTGAAGGAGAGGCAGATAAGATCTGGAAGCATCAGTCGTGGGTGCAGATAGATGGGTTTTCTGCGCCAGTAGAGATTGGCCGCGTTCCTCGCAAAGCGTTGGGATTCTTCCCGCGTACACGACGAAAATCTCTATCTTACACAGACTCCGAACCTCGTTCATCAATATCCGGCCGCGAGCGAACGGCAGCTCTCACTTCAGCTCTGCCTTCACCGACAGAGTCGCCATCATCGCAAGCGTCCACTGCACAGAATCGAAGCTCCACAGACCCTTCAGGGGCGCGAGCCATATCTAGTGCCAAGCCGAGACCGCACCACCAACGCCAACGTAGCAATATACAGCTCGTAGGAACAGGAGTTGGAACGCTCGATCGCAGTGCAATGGCTCCCGGACCAGCTCTCGACGGATTGAGTAAATTTGTCGCACAACATCTGCCACAGTTAGCTCCTGCACCTGCGCCTCCTGGCCTGGGAAGGACACCGTCCGAGTATGCCGCGGCTACGGCTTCCAACGCTTCAACTAGCCTTGACAATATAGGGGGTGCAGTTGAAGGTTGGGTGAGAAAATTAACGACTCGAGCGAAAGCAGGTCTCAGCGAGCTGCAACAGAGCGCTCAAGCGTATCAGAGCAATACTGGTGCGAGGACTAGCCGACGTGGTATGGGAGATTTGATTGAACTGGACGCTGGCTTAGAGTCAAGGGATTCATCTGGCCTTCTGCCGGAGAGTTCGCGGAAACCGAACCTGAACCGATCAGGATCAAACCTGCACGACGCATCCTTGAGAGAGCGTTTCCCCAGTCCTTCGTCATCCGGAACGAGCAGGACTCGCACGGGTGGATCAAACCTAGGCTATGGCAACCGAGTGAAGGATGATTGATCACGTGCATAATGTTTATAATTGCTAGGTCTCGCAATTCTGGCGTGTATCTTTTCTGGTTCCTGGTCAGTCGCTAATCTAGTTGGCACTTTGCATTCTTTCTGCCACCCGGAGAGCTTGTACAACCACCAGCATGGCGCCGCAGGACAGCACCTCTGATATACACTGTGATCCGGCTCCTGACAACATTGCTAGAGGGTGTTGGGATACCCGTTGATTCATTCTTGCTTCGACCCGATGTATTTAGCTGAAGCAGCTCATACCCATTTTCAGACACTTCACTTGAGATAGATACACGAGCGTTCGTATACCATTTAATCTGCAGTATCGAATCTTTCTATAGGCTATGCCAAATGGTTATGAAATGCTTCCTTAAGGTCAAACATCAGCCTAAACTTTTCAGAATAATCAGACCGATCTCTTCACTGGCTTGCTCCATCGGTTTTCTCGCCAGTATGAGTGGCACTCTTACAAAGTTGACAAAGCTGACGGCACAGGAGCTGTAATCAAGCCTTGTACTGGTCCTGCAGATCCACGCATCAAGGCTCTCCTTTTCTCTAATTAGCGTTGGGTAAATGCCGTAGACGGAAAAATTGAGGTGCAGTGCCAGTTGACGCTAGCAAGTGTGTTTGCCGTCTCTCCTCGAATACTTCCACCTATCGTCAGCGTCTCTTCAACATCAACAGAAGAAAGCGTCTCCACTTTCTCCGAAATATACCCCATATCTATTGACAGAACACTGATGAAGATGCGGAGAACCTCCAATATGAGAACGGCATTTAACAGGCTGATTTCCACGGAGATGGCTGGTTTCTCAGCGACAGAGAGAAATCCAACATGGCGCGTCGAATCTCCTCTCTCGCCTGGCTGTCTCTCTTACTAGGTGCACTGAGCCGTGCCCTGCCCAGCTCGCAGACCCAAGGCGCCATTGCAGACTATCCCACAGCCACCCTGCGTACAAGCTATCAATCCGGCTCAAAAACCGTCTTCGTAGGCCGCTCCCTACCAGAGTTCGACCAGGAACTGTTCCTGGGCATCAAGTATGCAGACCAGCCAATTCGATTTACGCCGTCGAGCCTGAAGACATCCTATGCTGCCAACGACAGTAACTCTGGCCCTTATGATGCCTCTGGGACTGGCCTGGCTTTGTCCAAGGGCACGGTGCTGTACAATGCCACGCAATACGGGCACGAATGTCCCGGCTACGGATCGGACGAGACGAAGCTGGTCGACATGGGGCTGATCACCTTGCATGAAGATTGCCTGAATCTCAATATCATTCGCCCGACGCGGAAATCGGACAACGAGGAATTACTTCCGGTGATGATATGGATCTTTGGAGGTGGATGGCAGCAGGGGGCTACTGCTGATCCGAGGTATGGTTTATCGCCCGGTAGTTCTGGACAGACTGACCGGTATCCGTGGCAGATATAACATGAGCTATATTCTTCGTCAAGGAGCTTTGAATGGCAAGCCGGTGCTTGGCGTCTCGATCAATTATCGGGTTGCTGCTTTTGGATTCCTGGACTCGGAGGAAGTGAGGGTATGTATATATCAATACAAATGGTCGAGGCTATGCTGATAGGTACAGGCTACTGGCAATAACAACCTAGGTCTACGAGATCAACGGGTCGCTATGCGATGGGTCAAGGAGAATATCAAGGCGTTTGGGGGAGATCCTGACAAGGTCACAATCTGGGGGGAATCTGCGTGAGTGAGATATGAATTGCCCACTCCGATGCGTGGAATGCTGACTCAAACAGAGGAGCCTACAGCGTTGGAGCTCATTTGGTTGCCAATGGTGGTGACAATGAGGGTCTATTCCGCGCCGGTACGTTCTCACTCTAGCTTTTACCATCCGGAAGGCTCACATGGTCGTAGCTATCATGGAATCCGGTAACGCTGTTGGACCCCCATGGAACGGCACGGACTGGCATCAGCCGATGTACGACCGCATCGTGAACAAGGCTGGGTATCTTAATCGCTCCTCACGATGGAGTTTATGCTGACAATAGTAGTTGCTCTACGTCCTCGGACACACTCCAGTGTCTGCGAGAAGTCCCCTACCAGTCCTTGTACGACATAGCGTACGAGGGCCTGGAATGGTTCGCCGCCATCGACGGTTCATTTATCAAAGAGTATCCTCAGATTAGCTATACTGAAGGCAGACTGGCAAAAGTACCCATCCTCCTTGGATCCAACACAGATGAAGGAACCAGCTTCGGTACTACAGGGACGAACACGGACGAAGAATGCATTAACCAACTCATATGTGGGTTTTTCTGTCGGCCAAGGCAACGACTAGTACTGACGATGACAGCCTCAAAGCGCTGGGTCCTCACCCGTGAAGAAGCCACGCGCCTTCTGACGTACTACCCCAACGACCCTGCCCTGGGATGTCCCTATGGCTGGGGGAACGTCACTTGGCCGAAGCTGGGACTGATGTACAAACGGTACGAATCGATGGCAGGCGATCTGACTATGGTGGCACCAAGGCGGCTGCTTGCGCAGACCATGGCAAAGTACACAAAACAGGTCTACTCTTATCGATGGGACGTGCCGGCCTTGAACACAAGTAGCACCATCGGTGTCGGACATTTCGCAGAGGTTAGTCACCACCACCTGCATAGGAGATCTATGGCTCATTTCTCATACAGATCCCTTTTGTCTTTGCGAATCCTGTGCAGAACATTACACCGCTGGGAACTGATCCCTCCCGTCTCGAACTGGGCAACATGGCCGCTCGGATGTGGACGTCCTTCGTGACGGACCTTAATCCCAATGGGCATGGAGGTACGTCTGGATCAAGACTTGACTGAAAGACACTGACGGGTATAGTACCGCGAATCCCGCAATGGCCCAAGTACACACCAGGAAAGAAGGCGTCGAACTTTGTCTTTCGGTTGCCCGCAAATGGAAGCTATGTGGAGCGGGATGACTACCGCTTGGATGGGATGGATTACATTAATAATATTGCACGATAGAGCTAGGAGTCATATCTATCAGTGCGCCATGACAGAGTTACAAGCGGGGTCATAGAGTCGAAGAAATAGAGACATGATGCTTTTGTCAACTGGTCACTAGTAGCCAACTGGTAGTCAACCGGTCAACTGGTGTCAACTGGCAAGCTATTCACAGATTAGACTACGTTGAGTTGGTTATCCAGTCAATCAAAGCCCTTTCGTATAACTCGTCTATTCTGCTGTCTATCAGAGATCTAATCTGACAGTCAGTTACAGGACTGACTCAGACATACGACCCAGCCAAACCTTGCCACCAGTGTCCAGTGATCACCTCCCAGATCAACCCTAATCAAGACCATGGTCCTTAATCTTGAGAAGCTCGACCTCACTATTCAACGACATCAATATCAGCATCAGCATCATCCCCAAATCAAATCTAGAATGGCGCTAAAACGCACAAAACAAGTGAAGCATTCGGCGGAATCAGCCCCGGGAAGCCCCTAGCACACCCATTAACCACCCTTATTCAGACCCCATGAACATGGGATGAACATACTTCTCTCCATACGCATACTCCCTACCCCATATCAGCCAACGTCAACGTCACAGAAGCCAAACGCAGAAGCAGAAGTGAACACAGAGCCATACCCACTCATGGTCAAAATCGCCTTCTCCCCAAGACTCATCTGCCGAACGCCCTCGTCCCAGCCTGTAGCCATTAATCAATCCTGCATCTGTATACCCACGATGGTAAAAGTAGAATGTGTGTAAGGTGAAGTGAACAGAACATACCCCGAATGACATCTCCCGCCCCGATAGTCGCCTTCAGCGGGCCGCGTCTCTTCGAGCTATCGAATCTGACAAAAGAGGATTAGCTAGCTTTTCGCCTCTGCCGATGAGTGTTGGTTACGGCGGTCACATACTCCTTCCCTTTATGGTGGTCTGGGTTCGATTCGTCGTACAGATACCCAGTGTAGTTGAGCTCGACGGGGTCGCCGGGCTGCGGGTGGTCTTTGCCATTGCCCATCCGGAGGGTTTGTTTTTCGAGGCCCATTATATCCTATGCCTATTCCTGTTCCTAGACTGTGGAATTACTGTGAGGAGGGTGTAATCTAACAGAATAGAGGATTAGGAGGAGGGTGAAGGGAGGCGGAGGGAATTTGAGATCATATTCGGTGGGTTTGATGTAATCATTTCATAAATGGCCGATTCTTGGATCCGGATGGTAGCGATTTGGAGTGAATTTATTTGGTAATGGAGTATCTAGGTTTGATGGTCTATTGTCTGCAATAAGCGTTGATGCAGCTGTGTATTGGTTTGATCTGCCGATCCGAATTGCGTACAGCCTATCTAGCTAGACCTGCCAGAAAGACATCTTCTTCAGCTCACTAACATGGATCGACCGGATCTGCGTCCGCGGAAACCGCTCGTCCACCGCCGGCTCATCCCCCAGCTCGAGATAATGCAAAGTCGAGATACCAGCCTTCTCCATGAACGCCAGCACCCCGTGGAAATTGAAGCCGACCTGGTCCAGCCCGTGGCTATCATCTGAAAGGACAAACCGGCCTCCTCGCGCCAAAAATTCCTAGTACAATCAGTCACCACCCTGTCACAGAAACAACGAGCGAACTCACTCTGCAAATCTCCTCCTTAGGATAAGGCTCGCTCATCCCCTTCCGCAGCGCAGCCGAGTTCAGCTCCAGCATGCCTCCGTACCCAGCAATGAAGTCCAGGTTTCGCAGAATCCGCTCCCATACGCTAGGCCACTGTTTGAAGCTGCGCTCGGGGTCATCGCTCTTCAATTTAATCAGATCAAAGTGCCCCACGACGAGCGGCCGCAGCTGCGTCACCATATCCAGCTGCTCGTCAAAATAGCGCTCGAACAAACGCTTGTCCGTGCCGCCGGCCAGCTCGCGAGCCTTTTCATACATGGGCCGGTCATAGTCGATTGGCACGGTGAGTGTATGGTGCACGGATCCCACGAAGAACTCGAACGGGAGCCTCGACAGGCTCTGCTCGATCAAAGTCCGCGACTCGGGCCGAATCCAGTCAATCTCGAACCCAATGAGGATCTGGATCTGGTCTGCATATTTCTCGCGTAGCCGGACGGCCTCTGCAAAGTATGCGGCTTCGTTGGCGATCAGTGAGGCTTCGGTGTTGCCGGTTTCGATCTGATGAGTCAATAGAGATTTGGAATAAACGTTGCTTGGGGCGTACCTCTTCCGGGTAAAAGTCTTCTTTTGCTCGGGGCATGTGCTCGGTCAAACAGAAGACTTTGAACTTTTTTGAGATGGCTAATTTGATAATCTCTTCTAGTGAGTCTTTGGCATGTCCGGGGCAGAACTGGCCCGAATGGCTGTGGTGTGAGAACGGCATGGCTGCGCAGGTCTTGAGGAGAGCGTGTGATAGAAGACAGGTCACTTAGACGATGAACTGATGGTGTAGAAATAGCAAAGCCAGAAGCATTACGCTATACCCCGTCGATGTGGATTTAATTCATACAAGGAGTATGCATGTGTCAGAACAGACAGTCAATGTAACGCTGTTCTCAAGACTGTGTGGAGAAATGCCCCGCCCGGGGAAAGTGAGCCAAGCTCTGAGGATATAAATATGTCAATATCAAATCAATGCTAGGGAAAGTAATATTGTATTTAGCCTGACAGACCGACAAACATTTATGCTTGTGGATAAATCGGAGGAAGATTGCAAAACAAGCCGGACGGGAAAGAGATGATAGCAAGTCCGCCGACCCACTATCACCCATATATCAGACCTGGTAACCTTCTCGCAATACTCACAAGATTGGGTTCGAGTATTCTCTTACTCTACTTGCATACTATAGATGATAAAACCAGTCATTGTGGCCTTGTGGCCAATATACAGATATCCCATTATCTAAGAAATAGGAGTGATGCCCTGTCATCCATCACGGATACTTAATGTCACAACATCAATTCACTGCGCTCAGACGGCAGTTGAACGTCTCCAGTACTCGATTTCGGTTGCGTTGTATTCCATCCTACCAGTGGTCCCATAAGTCTCAAACTTCTGTCACTTGTCCTAGGGCAGTCCGATAGCATTGTGCCTGGACGCACAGACGTGCTCACCAAGACTTTATAATACATCGCAGTTCTGGGCAGAGCAAGAGAGCAAGCGAATTTCACGCACGCTGAGTGGCAGACCATGATTCGGTGCAAATCTCAAATTTGTCGTATCTAGATGTTCGGTCCGATTGGGGTCTCTATTGCACCCTCTTCTTGAAGACAATGGTGCAGAATATAATTTCCACGGTTTGCACCTCCATTCCTCCTCACGTGGGCTTCTTGCAAAAAGGAGAATGAATGAGCATCATCGGCCATTTGGTGAGGTGAGCCTTCGCCAACTGGCATAAGATTGGAGATTGGGCAGCATCCACCGCCCATCACGTCGAAACACTCACTGTTGGTAAACTGTCGAGCATGTCTGAATTGTCGTAGAGACTTTCTTGACCGCTGTCAACTGAATGTGCTCGCAGATGCCGCAAAATCCTCTGGATCGTTAACTCTCGGGGGACGGCCCGGAGAAAAACCTTCCACATCCCCGAAACAAGGCTCCTCGTGTTCTCACATGAGACTTAGAAATTCCATCTTGTCCCAAAGACAGCCTATCCGTAGCATCTGTCGTTCCGTAAAGAACCACAGATCAATAACCTTCAACCGGACAGACCTCAACCAGCCGCAAGCACCGTAGCAACCACATAATCCCCATCATGCGAGATAGACAGCTTGCCTACTCTGCCTCCGCCGGTTTCTCCACAGCCCATGGGATCCAAGTACACAATCTCCGGTCTTCCCTTATCGGCCTCACCAACCCTAACAATAACATCCTTCCACCCGAGGGATGACGCGCCGGCCGGAGCAGCCTTACGTGCTGCCTCTTTTGCCGCGAAACGGCCAGCCAGCCAGCGCGCCATATCTGGCGTTATTGGATTGAGTCCAGTCTTTTCTGCGCCGGACGATGGTGGTGGGAGGGAGAATCTGGTGCGGAAGTCTCGCTGCTCCTGTTCGTGGAGGATCCGCCGGGTGAAGCGGTGGAAGTAGTCGGGACGGTTGATGAGGCGGAGAATTCGGGGGAGATGAACGACATCCGTCCCTATATTGAGGGGATATGGAAAAGGAATTAGTTTCATAGGTGGTTTTTGATATCGCAGAATTAAGATTTGATCTCCGTAGCACGGGTTCGGAGACGCTGTTTGTGTTTAGAGATCATGTGACTGAAATTAGAAGTTAAAAGCAGAGGTGAAACCAAGAACGATAGTCATGATACTCAGAAAATGAATTATAGATTGACGAATGCTCTCTGATTGCTATTCAGCCTTCACCAACTACATACGGATTGGATGCACTCCCTCACAAGTCTGCACGTAAGTTTGCTGCATGCTACGAAGCCGTCTACATTTGGTCTTCTAAGTTATGTCACTCTGCTCACTGTACGAAGATCCTCTGGAACCGATGGGTCCTCAGGGGAAGATAGCGCAGATGGATCTCTGCACACGCGAGTACCTGGTATTAAGTTGAAGGAAACAACCTCAAATGGCGTATACCTCTATTATGTACAGATCATCAGCACCACTGGCACAGCCATTGAGCCCCATCACTAGCGAATCCTGACACACGACTGTAAGGATCCCATCTATTATCACACGAATTCACCCACTTATAAAATCGTTTCCATGATGGATATATCTCGCGTGCAATTTCTTTTCCGTCGTGCATCAGCAAGGCGTCCTCGACTGAGTCCTATCGTCCAAGGGGGACACCCTAATGATCCGATTTCTTTTGCTCTCCGTTTACTTGGTTCAAGAAGTCCCTGCGATAACCGCGGTTAGCCCCTGTCGAAAGCAGCTTGCTGTGCCGGTCATTCAAATGATAACATGCAGAATCGGTATGCCATTGAGGGCTATCGAAGTCATTGGAGATCGCTGGGGGTCATTGGCACAGCAACGTTGGACAACAAATGTCTAGAGTGGACGCAAACATACTGGATGAACTTCTCCTCGTCCTTGGAAGAGGCCTGGATGGGAGGAGTAGCCTGCTTCTTCTGACCACCACCGCGAGTGGAGAGGTAGATACCACCGAACAGGGTGCCCATGACGCCCATGGCGAGCTAAGATGATTGAACAAAATTAGCGATATGCCCTTGCAATGTGATCAATGACTTGGAGCCTGTCCGGTTGTCGTGGATCAGAAAGATATGACGGAAGAGACAGAGGGAACGTACGACGTGGGAACCGACTTGCTTGCCGGCAATCTGGTAGTAGACAACCATGGTGATAGAATGGGGTAGATTTGACAGAGGAGGATGGACGCGGGGAATGGAGCAATGCGAATAATAGGACCTACGGAAGCAATCGTGAAAGCCGGCAGCGATGGAAGTTGACTGCGCGGCTGGGTCTTTACCTCATTTGGTTAGAGGCCGGTGTTGAGGTCCCGTGATATCACGTGGACAGTGCATGACATAATAGGTTTGCTTGAGATCATGTGATGTTCCGGCTCGGTCCGAATCAGAGGTACGGATTCGGGAAGTTCCGCAGCACCGCATCATAAGACTGGGAGAGCACAAACAGCCAGCAACCACCAGTGACCAGTGGGTTACCGGATATAAGCACAAGTATATGTTACAATTCTTTGCCAGAGCTATCAATACGAGCGCGACATGAACCTCTTGTGGTAAGGACCCAGAGTGGCAGTCCAGGGCACTGGACCAAGGGAAGCACCCCCGATGGACCTCGGGGCAACGACAACTTAAGGTACGGCCTGGGATGAATTACTCCGTCTCCTCAATACTACCCCGGCTACTGGATGGGTTGCAGCTGTTTGGGTGCCGTGTGCGGTTATTGAGGAAGGCAAATCAGAGAAAAGGACTTAGATGAGAGAATATTGTTCTTCCGAAACATTTTGCTATCTTCCTATCCATCAGATTATCCTTCTTTTTGACTTGCTTTGCTCTGTTCTTGTAGCTTGTAGCTTCCCTCTTACTGCTACTTGCCTCGGCTATCACAGTACATACAGGACACCTATACTCACCCTTCAATCTAAATCTTCACTCCATACCCAGTCACTATTTCCTTTCCGCAAACTGAAAGCATGTTCTGGGGGAAGCGAGATCATCGCGATGAGACTCCCACAGACACACCGCAGCAGCCGATCCCCCGCGAGAAGCTTCCTGCTCAGCTTCAGAAAATAGTTGACCAGGATGACGGCTTCTATGATGATATCTACCCTCCATAGTATGTTTCCTCCTGGCGCATCCTGTTGCTAGTCCTTTAGAGAGGCCGTTCCATGTCGCCTGTCCAAGTTTATCCTGCGGAACTATGGCATCATTATCTCCGCCTGTCCCCGCAAAATGTTCAAGAATCATGAAATTCTTTTCTCTCTTTCAGACCTCGCCGGCCTTCTTTCCCACGACCTCCTCACCATCGCACTGCAATGACAAACCCATCATCTAACATGGACAGCTCCGTCGACTCGACCGACACCAACTACCGCTACGCCGGTTACGTCAACCGCATTCGTACCATCCTCCTCTCCGCCCACCGCTACGTCGCCTACACCTCCGACATAGGCGAGTCGTTCCGCCCCGTCGCACACCCCTACCTCGTGCGCACCGCCTACGGCATCTCATGGACCTATCTGTTTGGTGATGTCGCCCACGAAGGCTACAAAGCCTACCTGCGCAACCGGCACGTCCTCGCCCCACCCGGCGAGGCCTACAAGGACGCCAAAGACCTCTCGGCCAACGAGGTCGTCATGGGCATGGCAACAGGCGACATGGGCAGTCCCAGCGCCGGCACCGATGCCGAGCTCGCTCCCTGGCCGACAACCCGCATCCCCCTCATCGAGGACTACCGCATGGTAATGGTCAAACGGGCCGTGTTCCAGAGCATCGCAAGCATGGGGCTGCCGGCGTTCACGATCCACTCGGTGGTGAAGTACTCCGGGCAAATGATGAAGAACAACAAGAACGTCTTTGTGCGGACATGGACCCCTATCGGCGTATGTTCCCCTCCACCCGAGCAGCGTTAGGGAAGTCCAGCACAGCTACTAATGTGAATTGCAATGACAGCTGGGCCTTGCCGTCGTCCCCTTCCTCCCATACATCTTCGACGAACCCGTCGGCGAAGCAGTGGAATGGTCCTTCCGGACCGCTCTCCGCGCCTACGCAGGCGAGGACGCCGTCCGGCCCTTCCCCGCCCCGGCCACGGCCTCAGCCGCTCACCCCGCAGAGACAGGCGCAGATGCACCTTCCGTATCGCGCTACCTCAAGACCCAAGCGGAGAAGAACTCATCCGTGGCGCTCGGAGCCGACGGTTCCGTCGCAGCGAGCGCGAATCTCTCCTGGGAGGAGTACAAGGCCGAGCGGCAGAAGGCCAAGGAGGAGCGTAGGCGGCAGCGCGAGGCCAAGGGCTGGACGGGACCGCTCGCTTGGTTGGGGCTCGGGTCGGACTCGGACTCGAAGAGTAAAACCGAGTAATGGGTCTCTATTTTCCTTTAATACTAAGTTTGGGTGGGCGGGGGCGGGGCGTTTCATGGGTTTCATGCGCCCTGCACTTGAGCTTGTATGTTGATATAGATTATCTTTCTTTTGGTCCGCGTAGGCACTCCGTCTCACGTCGATCCGTTTCCTTTGTGTCATTCATCTCACCTCTGTTGCATATGCACAGCCATGTACAGGAGTTCCAGGTGCTCTCAGCTCAATGGTCCCGGGTTGTACCTAATTGATCTAATTGATGATAGAACAAGACGTACACAGGACTCATCTATGCTAGTAAACATCGTGCAGGCATTGCGACTCTGTATCGATTTGTAGTTCCGTTCTGCGAGATTGATTGGCATTCAACATATTCAGTGTATTACCGGTCAAATAAATCTTCAAGCATTCATTCAACACCCACAGGGGCAAAGGATCCTAAACACGACTCGTTCACTCTCTACTCACACTATACAACTGTACAATAATGGCAAGAACAAAACACTAGAGACATCAAGGGAGAACAGGACCATGGGTGATAGTATACGGCATCACTCATCACAGATACCTACGCCGCAGCCCAGGTACAGAGCAGAGGAATTGATTTTTTTGAGACGATGTGAGCCGTGAAGGTAACAAGGGTCTTGGTGTCGGGAGGTAAGAACTTCTCTGGGCACCATAAAGGAAAGGAAGAAATGAAAAGGTAGAGAAGTTAAGACCAAATTCTGGCAAGAACAAAATGGGGAATAAATATATGGAAATGTAGAAGAGACAGAATGATACATAAACAGCGCCACAGAAGCGCTGTCTCTCAAACCAATAAAGAAAATGAATACATCCAGAAGTTAAAAGGTATCTCTTTAGGCAGCAGGACTGGCAGGCATTCCAGCGAGTCCCACTCCCGCCCATGATCTTTGACCCACATCGTAGGGTTCAGTTTATCAGGCCTTCTGCAATACTCGGGCTTAGTTCCAGCCCAGGGAGTTCTCGGCCATGACAGGAGCACTGATCATCTGGCCCCGGCCACTTCCCCGGCTATTCTGGCTGTTGCGGGAAAGACGACCGCCAGCGGCGAAGAGAGAACCGGCCCCACGACCTTCACTCGTCTGCTCCATAGTGGAATTGGAGCGGCGATGCAATTGACGCTTCTTGCGGTAGCGACGAGCAACCCAGAACATACCCGCACCATAAGCTGCAGCGCCGCATACGACACCAACGCCGATGCCAACAGAGCTGGCACGAGCCGAAGCGCTGCGACTGGCACCGGCATCCGCATCGTTGCCAGAGTTACTGCCACTGCCATTACCATCACTGCTGCTACCACTGCCGCTGATTCCACTGTCGCTATACAATCCGCTGCCACTAGATGAGCCGGATTCTCCAACAACAAGAGGGATAGAAGGATCGATCATCGAGAACAGGGTCTTGACCGACTCGTTGGGCTGTTGGTAGAGTTTGGACAATGGACTGCGGAGCAGCTTCCTCAATGTGTCAACCTTGTCTGTAGGAATATAAGCCAAGGCAACGGTTGCAATGTAACCCGTGCTAGCCGAGTTGTCGTACGGCTGGATGGCGAACATCGCAATATCTTTGCCGAGAATCTCCAAAGCATAGATCAGTCCCTGTGGAATGTACAAGAAGATCTGCGATGAAGAGAGCGGGGTTGTGGCAACGAAGCTGTATCGGAGTTTGCCATTGAAGCCGAGCTGAATCAAAGTAGAGTCTGGTGGAGGGCTGGTCAGACCATTGGCTGGCGAGATGGATCCAGGCAATTGAGCGGGTCGATTGGTGCCAGTAGCGGTCTCAGCCGTTGAGAGCTGAGTCGTGGTTGTAGGCTCCACCAGAATACTGGAGGGAACAAAGTCGGTGTTCTCGGTGGTGGTAGTTTCGGGTGGATAAGTAGTACTGGTGGTAGTGGTGGTGGGGGCAGCCGTGGTGGTCTCCGGCGTGGTTGACGGACTTGGAGTCGTTTGCTCCGTTGTAGAGAGTGTCTGAATTGCTGAGCTGCTGAAATCGGCAGTAGGTGTAGGCAAAGTCGAGCTCACTCCGGTGGATCCCGTGACAGCAATCGAGGAACCAATAGCGGTATCGGAGCTACCAGGAATGACGGCGGTGCTGGTCACAGAGGGAGCAGTTGTAGGAACGCTAGGACTAATCTGAGTGTACGAAGTTGGCGACTCACTTCCGCTGCTGCCTCCTGGGATGAGGATACTAGTCAAGCCGGTAGGGACGCCAACAAAGCTGCTGGTGTGAGTGCTTGCGGTTGGAATGACTCCAGTGCTACCAGCGCTACTGAGGATAGGACCCAGAATTCCACCCAGGCCACTCGAACTGGTGGCAGAGGGTGTCACAGCAGGGACGCTGACAGGCACAGTAGACTGACCAAGGTCTGTGGATGCCGAGGTCTCAGCTCCACTGCTACCGTTGGTCACGGCTGAGGATGATGCGGAGCCAGGTAATAGGTCAGTAACAGCAGAGGT
Organism: Aspergillus fumigatus Af293; assembly: GCF_000002655.1. Classification (NCBI taxonomy): domain Eukaryota; kingdom Fungi; phylum Ascomycota; class Eurotiomycetes; order Eurotiales; family Aspergillaceae; genus Aspergillus; species Aspergillus fumigatus. The sequence goes on from NC_007197.1 coordinate 1,138,245, forward strand.
CAACGGATCGAGTACGCCGCTCGGGCTTGGAGTTGGGGAGGGGCTGGCCTCAGGCGAGGAGTTGTTGCCTGTCGAAGAGGGAATAACGACTGTTGAGTGCGTAACAGTGCCATCAGCGTTGGACGAATCGGTAGTGGCAGCTCCGGACGCAAGGGAACTGGAAGCTGTAGGCAGAATTCCAGAGAGATCCGAGGCAACAGTGTCAAGGAGGCCGGACGAGCTCGCAGCTGGGGTTGGAGTCGTTTCAACGGGCGCAGCGGGAGATGAGGAACCTGTTGGCGTCGTAGAGTTTGTGCTGGGATCATTGCTCTCGGTCGCCGAGCTCCCTGTGCTCTTGGCTTCAGTGGCGGTTGGAACGGCAATGGTTGAGCTGCTCGGGTTTCCGAGTACACTGCTGACAAGGCCACCCACACCACCCAAGGCATCACTAACAACATTTCCACTGCTTGTGGCAGGAGTTGATGAGGCTGGTGTAGTTTGGGAGTTGTCAGAGGGGTCTGTCTTGGCCTGAGATGTCTGCGCTGCTGATACGGTTGTCGAACTCTCAGGGGCCTTGGATCCATCAGTGGCAGATGAGCTTACTGGAGGGCTGGTACTGGTTGAGCTGCTCGGGTCTCCCAGAACACTGCTGACAACGGCACTCAAGGTGTCGCTGACGGTATTTCCGCTGCTTGTGGCAGGCGATGAGGCTGGTGCAGTTTGGGAGTTGTCTGAGGTGTCTGTCTTGGCCGGAGAGGAGGTCTGCGCCGTTGAGAGAGCCGTCGCGGGAACGTTGTTCGGAGCAGACTGATCGGTCGCAGAAGATGGCTCGAGCGTTGAACCGGACGTGGCATCAGAAGATGTTTCTGCTGAAGGGGACGGTGTGGGGGTTGGGGTAATGGTGTGAGTGACACCGCTGGCATCTATCGAGACGATGATGGGCAGGGAGACGAGCGGGGCGCTGGATGTTGCCGTGGGGCCGTTTTGAAGCAGGCTATTGAAGTAAGAGATGAAGGGATTCACATCAGCCCTTTTATCCAAGTGAATGTTCGTGTTCGACGACGTAGTGGCAGAGGAATCAGGTCCATGGACGACATGTCTTTTGAATTGTTTGGGGATGAAGCGCGGCTTCAATTCCTGGGCATTTTCAGCCGCGACAAGCTCGAGACCTCCCAGGGACAGGAGGGCCGCAACAAGAGTTGCAGGACGCATGGTTTTGATACCAAAGCGACTGCTCGCGATAGGGAACGGCTAGAGTTCGTAGTGCCGCAGTGATGCACAAAGGAATGGACGGAGCCGAAAGCTCAGCAGGGCTCCTATAGTCAAAGGTAGATCACGAGAGAGGCTCAGTTATCCGTCACGCTCGGCAAGGCATCGATGCAGGTCTTGGAGCTGGTTGGGCGATAGGAATTACTGCTATCACGTCCAAAATCGTATATGCGGTATGTAATCAGGAGGTTGGGACGCAATTCGCAGTTTCTTCGAGCCGGACACCCTTACTGACAATCGACAACGGACAGCACGGTCGACTGTATCCGATGCAAAGACTTTGATGATGCGAGTTGGAGAACTGAGACGGTAGCGATATTGCGGCGTCGACGTCGAAGCTGATCAATTCGTGATAAAGAACGAGTGTATTAACAATGCGAATAAAGAGTGACAAGGGAAGCTATTGAGTCGGGTGTTCCCAAAGCAAATTGGCAAAACGAATGTGAGTGCTGTAAGGAACGAACGACGAGATCTAGAACAGAAACGTCAAAATTAATAAAAAAGAAAAAGAGAGACCGCGTTATTGTCGTGGATATGAGGTAGTGGAGGAGGTGGGTGAAGGTGTGGTGGTGGAAGAGGCCGATGGATAAAAGTACCTGTTGAGTAAGGAGGACTGCCAGATCTCTGGTCGAAGCGAGAGGCGCGACCGTGGAAGAGAGGGGGGCTGGTGGGTATGGATGCGATGCAAGGAGCCAGCGCACTTGTTAGGTCCCAGCGGTAAATGATATTGGCTACGTTCAGTTCACAAATAGCACCGACTATCGACGGAAGATAGACGAAACAATTAAGAGCAAAAGAAGAATGAAAGATGACGGGGAAAAGAACAAAACGAGTGACAAGAAGGCAGGACAGACAGCAGCACTTCAAAAGACGAAAATGCGACTAAAGAAAGAGGGACCTGGAGGTGAAAGGGAAATTAATTGAGGCGGAGATGGAGGATTATTTTTGTCTACTTTGAGATTAGCCTGGTTTATTTTCGTTGTTAGCGCAGACCAACCTAGTGAGAAAGAAAAGGAGGGAACTTATTAATGTTACCATACTGTATCATCACACAGGGGCTGGCCATATTTACCAGCAAATCAGTGTACAGAGCCGTGGAAATGAAAGCAAGGTCCGAACATTACAGAGACATTACGGAAATACAAAGTACTATAGGTAACCATGGACAGTAAAGGGGCACGCTATGGACACGCACCACTTTCAAGCTGTCCACAGTACACATACGGAGTACATAACTTAAGTAGCTGCTCTTCGAGATGCTGGCATTGACAACACCTTCATAATGTTCTACAACACTTACAGCTGATGTGGTTATCTGTAGATATCCGTGGTGATGCAACCAGTCTATCATTCTGGATGGTTCTCTAGGGAGGACAAAATGACAATCAGCAAGGCATACTGCGGCGGCTGGCTACCTGCAGCAAGCACTGCCTACCTAATGATATAGTGCCAATCTACGAATCTACAGATGACATTGCTCGGAAAGGTCACAACGGTACTAATCTGTAGTGTCAATGTCACCTCAGTCATTATTGGCAGCTTTATCTCACTCAGTATTATGGACTCCTTGAGTTGGCCCAGAGAACCGAGTCGATCAGAGTCGAAGGGAGCCAGTTCAGAAGACGAGTCTTTGTCCATGGTGTATCTGGGTCGACAAAATCCAGACTCAGGAGGAAGGCAAGTCATGAAGAAGTGATGTTTTCTAAAACAAAGGCACGCCAACCACAATGGCGACTACTGTAGTCGATCTGTAGCACAGAAGGAAGCAATGGAGTGGCAGTGACGAAAGCCCCGCAATCTCAAGCATTTCGAAGCAAGATAAAACATTCCCTGGTTAAAACTGGGCCAAAGAAAACATGCAGTTCCTGAGTTCAAGAAAGGAGTTCCATAGTTTGTCCATCTATCCACGGGAAGCTGATTCTGAGTCTTGTCGTCGATTGACTTCTCTTTGGTCGTCATCCAAAGCCGAAGAAGTCTTGTACTACCACATCAAGTTGATGCCTACTGCTGGTTCTACTCATAGTACGGAGTACAGTGCATGTTGATCTGCTGCCCAGGCGTGCTCATCATAATTCCCGGCATTTCCCGTGGTAGCCCTCCACAGCCCTTTCGACCAATCGCCCATGATCCATCCAACCAGCTCACCAGCCTCTTGCTTACGCTGGGCTGCAGTAGGCCTATTTTGTCAAGGTTCGGTCCATCAAGTCTAGAATGACGGCGTCATCTAGTGCGTGTGTGGACCACAATCCGACCACTCATGCGGACCTCCAAGATGAATCGTGGGAAATATAGTGGAGTATGATGGTGCGTGGTGATAGAGTAGTGGTATGGAGATTTAATGGCCGAAGGAATGAACAGAGTCAAGGCTCTCTTTAAATCAAATTGAGCACACAGCATTATGGTTATGACTACGGAGTCTTCATTCAAATCATCAAACGGTTCCTGACGATGATAGCATTCCTAACCTGAGGCATCAATTTCATACCGTGAAATGTACTCCATATCAGTAGAAACAGCGAGTCAGCCAGCCCTTACGGTGAAACTTTACAATCACAGACCATTAAGCATTCAGGGGAAAAGGCATGATGGTCCAAATAGAACCATGACCGACGCTAACATATTTGCAGTAAAAGCCCTCCATTAGGGTGTCATAGCGTGTCATAGCAACCAACACCATTGACCCTGATTGAGGAACCTAGGGGATCAACTTCTGATTTCGTCTTCCACCGAGTCTAACGCCGCCCCCCATTCGGTGATCAACTCGGTCATAGCGTGAGGAACACTGTGAGTAAGTTGATTATTGCTGATTAAACCTCGATAGCCTGATGCTGGACATCGTGCTTGTCAATCATCATACTAGCTTCCAGGTTCTAGCAGATTATTCATCTATCTATTGGACCAGCAATGTGCCAAGTATTTCTCCCGAACTCTATGATCTTTCAACAAGGAGATGTTTTACCACATCTTTTCCCCTGGCAGGTTGCAGTTCCGTAAGCGACCTGGCGTGGGAGGCTGAAACGGTCGTCATTTCATCCCTTCTGGCTGGACCGCTCCGGCCCGGTTCAAACACTTGCAGAGTCAACGGAGGTTATATTGCACATTTGCTGTCAAGTAAGCACCTCTAGTATGTTATCTGGAGAGCTACTAGAAAATGAACAGTAAAGAGCCACTCAGTACAGGCGACAAAGTGCCTTTAGCGAAATGCCAGCCGGGCGGATTAGCGACCTTTACGGAGTACGGAGTACCTAGTTAGTTAAGGTACGGCGGAGACCATGACCTAATCCAGTATTAATGCCAGCAATCGACAGGCAATATCTTACAGAGTAGATTTTTAGCTGCCTCCTGACTTCTGCCACTCCAGCAACCCACACCACAGGAACATGCTCAAGTCAGGGCAGAACTTCATTCCAGGTACCACGGAACAATATCGTCAAGCTTGACGATTCGACACAACAACACGTCACTGAGCATTCCTCACCATGGGTTCAAAGTCCGCCATGTTTTCATGATAGAAGATGCATCAGAAAATGTTGCCCTTGATGAAACAAACAAAAATGTAACTGTCAAGACACGACAATCGGTAAATACAGATTTGCCCAACTTGGTGCTTGAGTTGGTAAAATGACGCTAAACCTGTTCCTGAAAATGACCTACAAAGGCCCACTTTACTAAGCAAATGTCCCATTGATGGATCAATTGAGTTTACGGAGCGCACAGTATATTACACATTACATGGTATACAGTTTTATGACCTCCAGCCTTGGGTACCTACACAGTAGGTACAGTCTACAATTTACGGGCGAGTAAATTATTCTTAGCATAACATTTCAAGATTTCACAAACATCATCTAGATGACTTGTCAGTAGCCGATAAATAGCCAAGCATGTAATAGATACCAGCTAACACTAAACCATCTCTTCCTGTGTTTCATCCTACTGCAGGTACACCATTACTAACATCGTACATGGGCTATATCTCAGATCTAAGCCATGCAAACGGATATGCCATCGTCCATGGTGCCACGTTTTGTTTTGAATGGGTCTAGGGGTCTGAATTTCTGCCTGAGGACGCGGCCATACCCATATGGCTGTCACCTGCAGACAGTTTGCCTATCGCATAGCACGCCGGACAACACATCACATCGCTTCCCAATGACCATCCCATAAGACCTCGACTAAAGCCGGGAATCCCTCACAGTCGCAACCCCCGTCACCACCGCAGAACACTCAATCTCCACATCCGTACCCAACGGCAACGTCTTCACAGCAACGCAAGTCCGCGCCTAGCCATACGTCAGAATCCGCATCCGCATCCGCATCACCTCATCTCAGCTCATCTCAAAACGCAGAGCAAAACGGATAGAAGGAAACTAACCGGCTTCGGCTCCCCAAACGCCGCCTGATAGACTTCATTCACAGCGGCAAAGTCCCCCATATCAGCCAGGAAGATATTCACCTTGACCACGTCTTGCAGACTTGATCCGCCTGCTTCCAGGACAGCGGAGAGATTATGTAGGATTTGCTTCTGCGTTGCCTTAGTTCCATCGTTTCATCTTTGTAGTATCGTAGAGGAGGGGGAGAGTGAAAGTACAGTGCGCGCTTGTATGGGGCCCTCCACCATCTTCCCCGTTGTAGGATCCACGCCGACTTGCCCGGAGCAGTAGATCATGTTCCCTACTTTGATTCCTTGAGAGAGGAATGGGGGTGGGAGGGGGGCCTTTTCGGTTCGGATAGGGATGCGGATTGTTTGGGCCATGGTTAGGGTTACTGGGAGGTTGTCTAGTTGAGTGTTGAGGTGGTGAAGACTGCTGAGGGTTCTGGTGTGAGAAAGTTGGAGGTAGACAGAAGACTCGTGCGGAGATGTCGCCCCACTATGACTACTACGACTGTGGAAGTGATACATTCCATACATTCAACAGGTAGGTGACGATATAAGGGTAGATCATATTAGAGAGAAATTAATTGAATTGAATAAGAAAACAAATGAGAATGAAAATAAATAGGCCTTGGATCTCCATTGGATCTCCAAGAGAATGATGGACGCATAGTTGTGATCTTAGGTATATGCTTAGACTGTTAGTGCGGGAAGATATATTCTTTTATGTGCATGGAAATGGCATTATGACAGGAACACAAGACACTGATCTAGCACGTAAGTTTGGCTTTAAATCAGAGTTGCACTCTTTCGTAGAAGAGTTTGGTTTATCGTAAGTATCTGTATCTACCTCAAGGCAAAAGACTGATATACAAAAAGGAAGTAAACAGAGGGCTTGGAAGTATGCATGCACAAAGTGCCTATATCATAACCCTCTCATATCATTACACGTCTGGAGCAGCAGCAAATGTGTGAATGTGCAAGATGCCTTCCTCCTCAAACCTGACACTAGCCCTCAGGTCTCTCAGCAGAATGATCCGGAACATGACCCGCCACAAAAATGGCTCGCTATAGTTCACGCCTGGAAACCATTCCAGAATCTCCAGAGCTCCCAAATCCAGCTCTCCAGATGACAGAGAATTGGAGGCCCATTCCGGACTTGGAGCCTGACAGGAAGAAAATGCGTGGACCAGGACCGGTTCCCGAGTCCAAGAGCCCTGTCGAGGTTTGCGTACATGGGTTGACTGCAAAGTTCTTCCTGGATCTTCCTGACGATAGGATAATCCCTAGTTACTATCTGAAGAAAGCTGAGAGAACTGGTAAGTTTTTTCTGTGTCCAGATGTCCTGACAGGGGAAGTCACTGACCGGATGGGCCTTTAGTCATTGTTCACCGTACACCTTGGTGCTTTCGCAATGCCGACGATGCCCGCGACGTGGACATAAACAAATGGTCTCCAGTCGACATCCGCTTTCGAAGCGTTTTCATGACCCTCAGGAAACTTCCCGAGTTCGGCTCTCTTTACGACGAAGACGAGGACGAGGACGAGGGGTACGGTACAACAGATGCAGGAGGAAGCAAGCCCAAGCCTAAGTTCGATGAGATGGTCAAACTTCAGGGACAAGTCGTGTATGCTCTTCTGCAAGGGATCTTGGAAGCGTTCAAAGTCACCAGAGAGACGGACGACAGCGACTCATACCTCTTTTTTCGGTCAGTAGCTTCTCCATGGCATGTCATTCCCGGCGCTTGCACTCACAGCGGCCATAGGGCGAGGCTGCTCAACTGCCAGCTAGAGTATTGGATCGGGTACAGCGAGAGATACAAGGATGGTCCTCTCACAGCTGGACTGGCCTGCTTGGATCACCATCCTGATAAGAGGGCCTGCCCTACAGTTCTGCCAGTGTCAGCGGTAAGCTTTACCCAAGATCCCTCTGGAGCATGTGCTCTAACAAGTTGTTTCAGGTGGCTGACTGCTTGTAGTCGTTGGAAAACACATTTCTCAGATCGGCCCTCGAGGACAAGCTCAAGCTCATGCTTGGCCAGCTCCTTCTAAACATCTCCCGTCTGCGGCCCCATGGGGACCAGATCCCGGACCAGGAGGTTTATTTGATTGGCATCTACGGCTCCAGGCTGCATATCCTTCGTGCTATCTTCCTCGGCCAGAAAACGTCCCATCTGTGGAGCGGAAGACACAACCGTTCCTCCTCAGACGCCGATGTGATAGACCCCAATCCGAGCACTGTCTACGATCGATTCTACACTGGAAAGAACCTGGAACGACTTCGCCAACAGGTGGAGTGGCTGAGCGTGAAGAATCTGGACAATAACCCAAATCCACGTCATTTTCGAGTCTTAGGCAGCCGCGAATTTGACCTCTGGTGCAAGCAAGATTTTCGAGCTGCCGTCAAGATGATCGTGGCTCTGTTCATCTACATGATGAGCGGGCAGGCTCGTTGCGGTGTTCTGCAGAAGGTGTTCCAAAATTACCCTATTGATGAAGAATCTGACGATGAGTTGGAGGAGGTACATGACACCCGCAAACGGGTGGCGATTGAGGAAGAGAAGCTAGCAAAGAAGGAGAAGGAGTTGGAAGAGACCGAAAGGAAGAAGCGTGAGGAGGAACAGAAAATGTCCAAATCAAAGGGAAAGAGGCGAAGTTACATCCATGGTCGCTTTCAAGGATTCAAAGGTTGGCGTAAGCCGTGCGAAGACTTTGCGTGGCAGAAGGAGACAGATAGTTCACTGGACGACGACTTGTAGACCAAGGATGCTGGTCCTTGCTTGTCCTAAGGCAATGTAGCCTAGACATCGTGCTCCAGGTAGAGTTAGCTATTCTGAATCAATCAGTTCGACTAGGCGGCATTGCAACATTTCATTTGATAGGACACCATAGATGAAACGGAAGGCAAGTAAATATAAAGTTGTGAATTTTCTATACAAACACCAAAATATGATCGCAATGTTGTGACAAATTGTTGCTTCACATTCGGTAATATCCCAATGACCCTTATTCTCGATCTCTGCGACGCCTTTCAGACTCGAACTCGGTGAATGCATCAATACCCAGTCCCTCTTCCCCCCCAGTGCGAAAATACTCGACAACGACACCAATAGCATAGCATGTTCCCGCCGTCGCTACACCGCCGATGAGCATCCTACGGAGTGCTGTTTGAACTCTGGACCAAGCGTTCGCATGACCAGTTACTTTTGACCCATCCGCAGTGCTCACGATGCCTGGATTGGAAGATGAGTCAGAAGGAGCAGTCGCTGCTCGAATATTTTCACCGGGGTCTAATTGGGGGGAGGTGAGCCGTCCTGCTGAACCACCATTGCTTGGGGTCTTCGAACGCAAAGCCGAGCCACTCCCGGAAGCCTTCCGAAAGACAATGATATCCTCACCGCCAGAGACAATTTCATACCCGTCATCGCGCATTTCAGCAAGGTACGGTACGAACTTCGCAGGTTGGCTCAGACGAGGAAGGACTTCCGCGGGTGAAAGTAGCTTATCGGTCGACTGGAGTGAGGAGCTTGTCTCTGCTTCCACCACCTGCGAGGTAGAGGGGTCATATACAAGAACACGATATGTTGCTGTTGCCCAAGAATCATTTGGAGAAACTTGAACTTCATTGCGTGCCCCCTGGGCTTCGTGATTTGGATCAAGCCTTACGTTGCGAATGTCTCCTTGAGAATGAGGAAGGAAGGTGCTTGCGATCATTGAACTCTGAGAGGGCAATTGAGCCTTTCGTGAGTCAAGTGGCTCCAAAACCGTCTCCTTTGACTTGGAAGCTTCATGGATTTTGTACTTCTCCCGAATTCTTCGAACATCTATGTCTTTGACTGGGTCTTCGGTCATCTCAAAAGCAAGGTCCAGTTTGCGCCGCTTATCCCTTAGTTGTTCTTCCGGATCTCCATCCTTGTTTTTCAGCTCGTACGGTGTGCGAATGTCACTGGCGCGTAGAATATCCAGATCTTCAGCTCTTTCTGCCTGTGTAACCCACTCTTCCTGCAGCTTAAGCCCGTGCGATGTCCTTTGTGCTGTAGCTAATGGATCTTTTGTTTCTGTTGGGACACCTGATGACCCTTCATTTTGATGGCTAATAGCGGAGGGAGGCACATTGTCCGCCTTTAAACGAGGATTGTCAATTGATAACTGCTCGTTAGCCATTTCAATCTCCGATGATGGTACTCCCTTTGTAAAAGTCGTATTTGTGTCCCGAGGCTCAGTTGGCTCTTTGAGGATGTTTTCATCAGAAATTCCTGGCTTCGCAGTTAAGATACTGCCGCCATAGGCAAATTCGTTTGGGTCTTGTGTGGTACTTTGAGGACTCGGGCCATCGACTGTTTCAGATTGCACGGTGTTATCATGGGCTCCAGCCTCTGTAACCCCTTTAGTGTTCGGGTGCGGTTCTGAACGGTCTAACGGGGAGAGGAAGCCAGCACTCCGGGCGCTCTCGCTTTGAACTGTATTTGAACAAATCGATGAATTGGGAGTTTCTGTGTACGGGCTATCCTGAGACCGCTCAAAGGTTTCCCCCTTCTTCGGGACCATGCGGCCGGTGATGGGATCAAACTCATAGTCTCCAGTATCATCCTCCGTCGGCTCCTTATATGCGTTGACCTCGCTTCTGGGGCTTGCTGACTGTTTGCCACTAGGTCGAGGATCAGATGGATGCGCGGCATCAGTCTTCACGCGCGCAGTTGTATCAGTCACTTTAGGCTCGGCTTCTGCCTTTGAACCTTGACCGAAAAGAGACCGGAACAGGGAAGAGAAAATATTCTCATGCTTGCCCCAAGACTTAAATGGGTCAAGCCTTCTCCCGAATAAAGCCTCGTAAGGATCCGCCTCGATCTCCTTCTTTATTTGTTCCATCCTCTTCTCCAAACGAATTCTTTGTGCTTCCCAGTAGTCGTTCCTGGGTGCATGTTCATTCCAATTTGTAGGACCATGGAATCTCAACTGGCTCCATCCCCAGCCAGAATTCCACCACGAATGATGATCATCGAATGAAGATTGTGATCGTTGTCGGTGACCAACTTGTCGATCTCTTAGCTTCGAAGGACCATGGCGCAGATACTTTTCCAACCTCCTTCTTTCGTCAGAGCTTCTGCTCCCATATCGATGGTATGTTAATCGCCATATCCCTCGGCTCTGGACTGAGGTCGTGCTTGGCACTTTGAGGTAAGTGACATATGGGACTTGAGAATATCTTAAAATGGCTCTCGAGCACCTCAAATGTTTAGGATTCGATAGCACTAAAGTATATGCCATTTTGAATGTTCCTTTTGAGCTAACTGGATTAACTTATCAGATCTCTCAATAATGAAGGTGCAGTCATACCTGACTGTGTTATGACAGCCAACGATCTAGACCCTCACATCACAACAGCTTTGACAGGTTAAAGCTCTTATTAAAAGTCCGCGTTGGAGCCAAGCACTAGAAGAACAAATGATGGAGACCCACCTTTAAAGTGAAGGTCACAACAGAGATGATGAACTAGTCGAGCTATGAGGAGTGAGGAGCTTCCCCAAGAGGCGGAGAGAGCTCGTTGATAAGCCATGCGGGGTCGACAGCTTCAACGAACCAAATGTGAACTCTCCATAATATTCGCCACAAAAGCACACTTCCATAAGAACAGCGGCACAATCTACTTTGTGGTTATACCTATAACTAGAGCAAGCCAGCAGTTGCTTCTATCAGAAAATTATATCTCTTTTGGTCATAACGGCGTCAATGTGACAAAAGTGCCCATGCCAACGAATACAATACATCAATATGTACAAATGAACTCCTTCATATGGCCAGGCTAGACACCCTCAAATCAATCGAATCAATGCTATTCATCGAAGAAAGGTCGGAGGTGATGTAGTTGCTCCAGAATCTTAACCCTTCGATGCCTTCCTCGCGACATAGGACACCTTTATCCTCAGCCATTTCTAGCTCTTCTGCTGCGACTCCGACACTCCACTTGAACCTTTGAGCAGCCTCTTGTGCTGTCACGGCACGCCCAAATTGACGCCAGTCCCACGGTACTGGATCGGCGGGCGGTATCTGACGAAGTTCCGCCATCCATTCTTGCAGTTGCCGAATGGTCTTCTCATCATTCCAGTCGTAGCGTTGAACAACAAGAAGACCACTTTTGAATCGCCGCAGCCGAACAGGTAGTTTCAGTTTTTCCCAGAGCTCTGCTGCTTTCTGGAAGTCAGAAGGACTAACTAGTTCCACCCCATTTCGGGAGCGATTGAACATCGCCCAAAGATCAACCAGACTCATGATACCGCCTTCTTTCTGCAAGATACCCTTGTTATCGTCGGTGAGGTACTCCGCCAAGTCCCGTGAGAGTTCAGAGAGATATAAATTCTCGGCACCAGAGCCAAGCATATCTTTGGTCGTGGTCATCCCAAGAGCGGCAGCGGATTCTGACAGCACTGCGTTGGTTGCTGCAGTATTCTCGTCACCGGCCATGCCTGATTCCCTGGCGAGCGTTTCAGCAAGATTGATGATCCGTTTAGCAGACGCCATCAAGGCTTCAAGATCTTCAAACGAGCTGCCTATTACCACCTCGTTATTTCTACGAGCTTCAAGTCCCCGCTGCTCAAGGCCCGCAATTCCTACTGCGGGGGACCGGGGTTGGGCTGGCGTGGAGACGTTGGCGGCAACAGCACCAGAGGCTGTAAGATTCGGCGTGGCAGGCGATTGCGATGGCTGCTGCGGAACAGGAGGCGCATCGTAGAGCAGCCACTTTCGCTGGACCAAGGCGCCTTTCAACCTTTCATAGAAAGTCTTTTCACCGCCTCCGCGGAAGGATAATTTGACTACCTCAAAAGTCTCAGTATTGGCGATGTTTCCTTGTCCGAATACCGGCGCTGGGGATTCTGATCGACGTGAGCCATCAACAGACGCCCCTCGGGCGACTGCGGGGGCTAGGGGAGCCCCGCATATTTCACACTCGAGAAGATAAGGATGGTTCACAAATGTACATCTGGGACATGGTGTGGAGGCATTAGGCTTGCGTACAGTTTCATCATCATTGCTTTCGGGTTGACCAGGCTCATGTGAAGCTGGATGTACTTGGGCGGCTTCGCGACTAGCGGCAGCTGTGATTGCGGCCTTCAGAACGGTCGTAAATGGCGGCTTTATGCCACAAGCCAAGCATGGCGACAAGGGAGTAGAAGCAGTAGCCGTTGCTGGGTCGAAATTAGAAGGCACCGGATTAGTGAACGAGCATATCGGACAGACCCAGGTCGCGTTGATAGGCTTCGGTGCCGGCTGCTTGTATGGGGTTGCCGGGAGCGGACACTGCGAACTCCCGGACTGGAGTGTTGGTGACTGTGATGCAGAAGGGCTAGCCCCTACGCTCTTCGATTTGAGGTCATTCTTTGCGGGTTTCGGGTGCAAGAGAATTTTCGAAGACGACTTCAGAAACCCTGCCTGAAAAGGGTGAGCTCGGGAGCAAAGGATGGTACGGACTCAACCATCAACCATACTTGATAATCCGCTCGGTCGATTTCCTTCAGGTCGATAGCGACTGAGTACTTGCGTGGCTCGTCAATAGCGACATAGCAGACTCGGTGGGATGTGAGGTACGCATGGCCATTTTGATAATTTGGGACCTTGAACCTTCTGTATATACGAACAATACTCGCTAGTAAGCACCAGAATGTCAAAGCAGTGGCATATGCAAGGAACAACTGGGGAACAGGTTGCTGGCGACTCACCCTTCGTATAACCCCACCGCATCCTGGACGAAGAGCAAAGTCTCATCGGGTAACAATGAGGGACGGAGTGCAGTGGTCAGATCTAGAGACTTGAAGAACATCTAGTAAGCTCAGCCAGCATCTCTCCACCCTCTTTAACTGTGAAGAGAACATACAATTAAGTCCAAATCCCAGAAAGTAGCCCGAGTACTCACCCCGCTGACGTAAGGTGGGTTAGGGGCATCGCCCAGTTGATGGGAAGATACAGGGAGCGAGAGCAACCATTAGCGCACCCTCACATTCTCTCCGCCACACCAGCCCAGAGAGAGTAAGCGAGAACCTTGACCTCTACCTTCCTTTCAAAGGCCTCACTTTTGCACTTAGACCTAGTGGTCAAATCGACATCTATCACTAAGGTAGCTTCGTCTACTCAACTTCACTCACCATCACCTACCAGTTGGCGTATTATCTCCCATAACCATAATAGTTTTGAGGTGATTTGGCCAACTTCTCAGCTTACTGGTGTGTATGAGGAAATTTGACCACTGCCCTCAAGACCAGGCAACGCGTAGTCTAATCCTGTTCTTCTTCTCTTTCTCTTTTTTATTCTGATATACTTTCTTCTTCAACAATATTTCCTACTTTTCTTAACTTCTGTTTTTGCTTTTGTACACGTTTCTGCCATCATGAGTTCTGGTATCCCACCTTGGCGTACTACCGCATCCGCGACTGCTACGACCGCTCACTTTCCTGCACATGGTATGTGTTTTCTTACTCTAATATCTTTGTATTCAATTTCTAATTGTGACCTAGCAACCCCTGCATATATCCCTGTTCAAGCACGTCGTAGCTTTGCTCATACATCCACCACCGCCATGGTACCTCAGCCGCAGCCAACGACAACTCAAGCACCTCGCAAACGAGTAGAATGGCCAGCCCCCCTTCGATCATATGTACAACGAAGCTTCGCGCCTGAGAACCAACTTCCTGGAGTCAACCGGCAGGAGATGGAGGTGAAACTGAAGGGTGTTATTACTGAGGCGGCGGAGAAGGGTCAGCTGGAGAAGATCAACTGGGATGCATTGCCCCTACCGCAAGTCATGATTCAAAACGAGCGGAACCAGATTCTTACCAACCCAGCTGTCTCTGGTTGGAGTGATTCACTTTTAACTGCTGCTCAGAAACCGGACACCGTTACCGAGGACGTTTCTAGAAAAAGGAAATCGGCTGAGTACGGGGACAAAGACAGCTGTCCACCATGGAGGCAGACTAACAACCATCATGCATTTGGAGATCGAACTACTTATCCCTCAGCAGACAAGCGTCAGCGTGTTGATCATAAGAACCCCAGTAAGTCAAAAGCTAATCTGGAAATGCGGAGGAAACGTTTCGAAGAACCGCGGGCCAGGTATGGCTCTTCGCCATCCTCATCTCGTGGGGAATCCCCAGCGCCCAGTGCCAATCAGGGACCTGTTGTTGGACGGTGCCAGGAGCTAGAGAAGAACTACTTCCGCTTGACTTCAGCGCCAAACCCAGACACCGTTCGACCGCTGCATGTTTTGCACAAGACCCTGGATCTTCTGAAAAAGAAATGGAAGAAGGATAACAATTATGGATATATTTGCGACCAGTTCAAGTCTCTGCGACAAGATCTGACTGTCCAGCACATCAGAAATGAGTTCACTGTCAGTGTCTATGAGATTCATGCCCGCATTGCGCTCGAGAAGGGAGATCTTGGTGAGTATAATCAATGTCAGACACAGCTGCGAGCTTTATATGCCCAAAATCTCGGTGGGCACCCTACAGAATTTAAGGCGTATCGTATTCTTTACTTCATCCACACCCGCAATTGGACGGCTATGAACGATGCGTTGGCCGATCTAACAGCAGCAGACAAGCGTGATCCTGCTGTCAAACATGCCTTGGATGTTCGCTCAGCCCTTGCCCTGGGAAACTATCATCGTTTCTTCCAGCTTTACCTCGACACCCCTAACATGGGGGCTTATCTGATGGACATGTTTGTGGACCGCGAGCGACTTTCCGCACTTGCAGCCATTTGTAAAGCGTAAGTGTTCTTCTGCTCGTTGTGTGCTGTTCTTTGCGGGCTGACTTGATGCCAACAGTTACAAACCCGACGTAAAGATACGTTTTATCACTGAGGAACTTGGCTTCGAGTCCGATGAACAGAGTGCACGCTTTATCCTGGACCATGCCTCTGAGGATTTACTTCAAGAGAAAGATGGATCCGTGAGGCTGTTCACGAGCGGCAGGGCTGCTCAACTCTTCGAGGCGGCCAAGTCCGAAGCCCACAGAGTCGTTGATATAAAAGGACAGATTTGATACCGAGTTTTTCGTTACTGCAACCCAGCGTCCATACCCCATTGATTATCGGCATATACGAGTCTCCCGTCTTTCAGTGCTCTCAATACCCTTGCACCTTGATTTCGTCTGCTTTTCTTCCCCATTTTTTTTATTAGACGGCACAGTCGGCTGGCACCAAGTGCTTCCGATGTTTCCCGTTTACGTCTGCTTCGGTTTTCTCTATGCTCCTCACCCTTGACGGCGCCTTGCATATATCTTTCTTGGCTTTTGAGATCGGCTCACTAAGCCTAGAAACATGGTAGCGTTATTTTCTCTGACTTTTGGCGTTGTCACGGATGGGCTGTGGAAATGGTTTAGCATCTTTAAGTCCTAGAAAACGTAATCTAGTGATACTTAGCAATGTCAAAAGTACTTTCAGCGCCAGTGGTAGCTATCTTTTGTAATCCCTCGATAAGACACTGACCAGTCGAACAACACCTGTGTTCAGATACAGTATGAGTTCATGGGGCACACGAAGCCATCACCAGATAGGCCACTCATTGAGAAGAAGCCCCATTACATGAAACACACTGTTAAGACATGAGTGCTCCAACTCTGCAGCATCCACGGACTGCTTGACGCAGTCATCGGCGGTGCCAAAAACAATTGCTCCGTTCTGTAGCCCCGATTGGCTGGATGCTATTACAGCATGCAAGGGTACCTGCATCGAGGTGCAGCAGCTGTATCTTTTGAGCCTTGTCTGATTTAGGATCCGATCCTCGATCTACGGGGCTCTGAAAGTCTGGCACCACGGTGAACTAGAATTGTGACAGCCGGTTTCGGAGCATCTTGGCATTGCCTCCATAGGTTTGGCCATACTTGATGCTGTCCGGTTAATATATATGACTACAGCAGGAAATACTGGCCGACCCCAGCGATCATTGACAGGCCGCTGTATGAACCACGGTCCGAGGAGATCGGTTAGTTGGTTGCTCATGTTATCTTTCAGGAATTGAGATGTTTCGTCCCGGGTTCCTATTAATAGCCCCAAAATCTGGGATGAAGCGGAGAAGGTCGAGATATAGGAGTCTGGGACGGTGGATGCTGGGCGCCATGGGACTGCTGAAGACGGCCTTATCGGGGAGATTATGCATCCCGTTTTGGGTGCATTGCGGGTCGTATGTTATAGGTAGTCCTGGCTTGCTAGAAACAGGACTTCAGTATTCTAGTTCTGGATTGTCGACAATATCAAGACCTGCTCGAATACTCAATAGCCCGTGTATCTATGTCTGTAGAAGTTGAGATCTTACCTACCTTTTTGACTTTGACAGTAGAGTGGCTAACTAAATTGAACGACAGATGTGGTGGGCCAGACTCAGTCTGTGAGTCCTCGCCAATCATAGCGGCTCCACAGCTACTGAGAACGAATGAGTAAATTTCAAGTGGCGAATGAAACTCCATGTGGCTGCCATCCCACAAAGCGACGGGTGGAATACTTACATTCAAGAGGTCTTGGCTGACTCTGCCACATCGTCCTCCGATTTGGCGAACGTGCTAAGTCCTGGGCGAAAAGGAAATTTGGCAGCTAATTCGTACATTATTTGCTGGGTTCTAGCAGATTCTCTTGAGCAAATCAGGGAAGATCTCGTATTGCTGCCCAATGGTCGCCAGGATTGTGTGCATTAACCAATCTAATGGCCCTAATAGACCCTGGGTCGGCTTCCATTGGTTGGGACTACCTGCTGCCTACCTTAGGTAGGTACTTACCTACTGGGGACCACCTTCCAACGCACTGGATATCCAGTGACCTGTAAACCTGTCTTGGTGCCTTACCAGAGTAGTCGCTGTAAGGTACAGTACCCACGACTCTGTAGAAGACAGGATGGTCCACTTTTTGGGTATCAGCCATGGTCGAAACATTCCAGAATAACTGTAAACTGTGGATTAGATTCCTTCAGGTGGCCATCTACCACGGACGTAATGAGGACCTTTGAAAGGCAGTCTAAGATATTGGCTTTTTTTGACTTTGGCCTAAAAAAGGAGGAAAACAAAGGAAGCACCAGCGCGAAAAAGCATCTCCACATAGGATACTAGGCACGGGGAGTACTCCGTACCCATCAGCACCACTTTTCAGAATCATGTCTTCTTTCAAGATGACTGATTTAAGTGCGCTGTCAGGTGGCTAGTGACATTATCCTATTGTACATATAATTATCGCCACCGTATATCTATGCGCTATCTGTCCCTACTATGTAGTATTCGGTAGGAGGAATCGCGCCACTTTGCATCATACCTACTTCTAAACAAGAGTACTTCTCGAAACCTTGGTCGAGGCTGGAAACTCGAAATGTCGAAAACTCTGGCCTTCACGGTCGTCTTTATATACAGAGTACCTACAAAAAAAGTAGATCACAGACTCCAGCACTAGTGACCTAGTCTTCTACTCCAGGCAAAGGAGAAAGTACTTTGTACTACCCCGTGAACCATACTATACGGCTTTTCAGCTGGGGTGAAAAAGTACCACCAAAAATACTCACTGACTACTGGGCGATGGTCCGTGTCTATCGTCATTAGAAGTTCGTGCTTCTCTCCCCCTCAGCTGATTGATCGAGAATACCATCGTCAACCGGCCTGCAGAGGTCTTCTGAAAACCGACAGGGTTCCCAACCAGCTCAAACCAGAAAGTCTTTCTTTCTCTCCTTTCAGGGGCGAGAAGGGAAATCCCAGACACCACCACCAAAGCGGGCTACTTTCTTTCGCAACTCCAGAACAACCAGACATCAGGTATCCACGGTAGTAATTGAGCACGAGGGTGAAGCGAAAGGAGAGAAAGCTCAAGAGATCCACGTTAAGGACCTATTACTCTTATTAACCACTCCAACGGCTAGACTACTCTCCACACTCTCTTTTACCAGCGTTATTATCATTATTTGAACGGAGATCTCCATTACTTTTATCAATTCTTTGACTACAACGTGCTCTCTCTCTCCTTATTCACAATCCCGCACACAGACCAGAGACACCAACGTTTGGTCTCTCACACTCATTTTCTCTTTGTATGAATCCAAAGGATCTAATTACTTTGCTGATCTTTTGTTACACTCTTTTTCTATTTGATTTTTGGGTCGTTATATTGCTTCTTTCTGCCTTGCCTCTCGAAGCCATCTCGCTCTTTCGCAATCCCCTTGAGTCTCCCAACCTGCGCTGCGGCTGTCGTTGATCCAACCTCTCCAGCCGAGTACAGTGTTGTTAGCACAATTCGACTAGACCTTTTTTTCGTATTCTTTTTTTTTTTTTATTTGGAGAGAAAGAATGAAGGTATGTTTTGATTCCAAAGTTCTTTGATACTACCTAGTGAACTGTGCGCAGCCCCTTCGTTTCAAGCAGCCGGCTTGCCCCCCTTCCACCATAACCATCCATACCCCGCCTCTCGTTTATCTCGATTATGGTTGTCGCTTCTGGTCTCTTTTCTTCCGATTCCGAATTTAGTGTTGATTTTTCTATTCCTGTTCTTGGAATATCATCACCATTATTTACCTAAACCTTTTTTTTTTCTTAATTCACCTTCCCTCCTTTATTGCTATGGCAAATTAATAACATATTCTTTAAATATATAGGCCATCAGGCGATCTCTCAAAGGGGAAAAAGACCCTAAACCTCACCACCACCATCTTTCAATCACTCCCAAGTCAGCCATCGCGATTCTGCCACCTAAGAAGGTAAGTAGGCCTTGTCTAGCCCCCAAACACAAAATGGACCGCTTCGGCCCCCCCCTCCCCCTTTCGCTCCAACATTGAAAGAGTATAGTTAGGCTATCACTCTCATCCCCTCCCCCCTTCAAATTACTCCCCCTCATTCCAGTCGCGTTGTCAATCCTTGGAAGTTGGTATTGACCGCGCGTCCCTTTTTTCGCTTCTAGGTGATCAAAGCTCTCTACGACTACCAACCAGAACCCGGCAACACGCAAGAATTAGCGTTCAGCAAGGGCGACTTCTTTCACGTTATCAGCAGGGAGGACGACTTGGACTGGTACGAAGCGTGCAACCCACTCATCCCTAGTGCCAGGGGGTTGGTACCTGTCTCCTTTTTTGAGGTCATCGGCAAGAACGAAAGAGATAGTGGCGGGTCGGTCGATCTTCATAAGAAGAAAGAGTCGCACGACTCGGGTTTCTCAGATCGTGGTCCCGCTCAGTTTTCCTCTCCCGATCATACTCCCACCCAGCTTCAGCACTCCCCATCGACTCCCAGGATGTCGACGTTAGGAAAGGCCTCGAGCGCCATGGTCTATGGTATCGTCCAGTATGACTTCCAAGCAGAGCGACCGGATGAACTCGACGCGAAAGCAGGGGAAGCGATCATTGTCATCGCCCAGTCCAACCCGGAGTGGTTCGTCGCAAAGCCCATCGGTCGTCTAGGTGGCCCCGGGTTGATCCCCGTCTCATTCATCGAACTTCGGGACATGCAAACCGGTCAAGCGGTATCCGATCCTTTGGAGGCAGTCAAGCGCGCTGGTGTACCAAGGGTTGAAGAATGGAAGAAAATGACCGCCGAATACAAGAACAGCAGCATCACCCTCGGCAAGATTGACTCGGCCGCGTCAGCAGTGCAGTCCGTGACCTCTGGAGTTGAGAAGATGTCCATGGGGCGCAACAGCGCCGGCCACGCAGGCCAAAATGGAAATGCCTACGTATGTCTCCCTTCTTGCTGTCTTCCTTTGCCGATGCGCCTGCTCATGCTGATTTCATGTACAGGGCTATCATAATCGGAATGCGAGCAAAGCGTCCCTACCTCAACACCTGTCGCAGCCGCCGATGCCGAATCACCATCAGCAGCCTCTGGTCGCCCCAGTAGCCGCATCCATTCCCCGGTACTGCTTTGATAACGACAAGTATTGGTATATCATTGAGGCCAAGATGGAGGACGGCCGTTGCTGGGAGTTGTCCCGTTATTATCATGACTTCTACGATTTCCAGATTGCGCTTCTGACCCAATTCGAGGAGGAGGCCGGAAACCGCGGCAAGCCGCGCACATTACCATTTATGCCCGGACCTGTGACGCATGTCACCGATGCGATCTCCAACGGCCGTCGCCAGAACTTGGACGAATACATAAAGAAGCTCCTGGCCATGCCTCCCCATATCTCCCGCTGTCAGCTGGTGCGTCAGCTATTCGCACCTCGCCCAGGTGACTTTGAAATTGACCCGAGCGCGTTTGGAGAAGATGCTCGGTACTCCGGTGGCTCGCACCATTCCTCCACACAGGAGACCTCGCGCACCGCGTCCCGCCAGTCATCTCAGGCTCAGATGAGCTCGCATCCCGACCGAGCCTCGCACCAGCGCAATCAGCCCTCCGTCTCGCATGCGGCCGACAGACCAGCGCCGATGAACCGACAGGCCAGCTCTCTCACCCAAGTGTCAACAACCTCAAGCGGGGGCGCCATGAAAGTCAAGGTTTTCTTCCAGGACGACTTGATTGCCATTCGCGTCCCTAGCGACATCAGTTTCCAGCAGCTCCGGGAGAAGCTATTAGATCGCCTCAAGCTCAATGAGGAAATCGTGGTGCAATATAAGGACGAACCATCTGGCGCGTACATGGACCTAAACAATGACAGTGACCTTGACACCGCCATGCAGCGGAATTCCAAGCTCACCCTACACGTCGGGCTTGCATAAGAAAGCCCAGGCCACTCCTTCTCTTCTTGAAAGCATGCATAGATTCATGGTTTTCCCAATGCAAGTTTGCGATAGATCGTTGTCCCCTGCGCCTGCCCTTTTGTCTCATATTACCCCGCAACATTTTTCATCCACCTCTGGAGACGGTGTACGGTGTTCTGGTTTTGCCCTATCGTTCAATGTTTATTCTGGAAACAAGAAGCCATTTGAGCGCTTTCTGAATGTCTGTGTTTGAAAAACGACAGATTGAGATGTCCGACATGTTTGATGTTTATGCCGTTATGTACTTTTCCTGGTTGATATATCCTTTCTCCTGTGCTTTTTGCATTGGATCCTGTTCCGTGGGCATATGACTTGTTGTGATGTTTCCATACCCTCTTGACTTTTTTGTCCATCACATGTACATATGTTTTCTTTGCATATATACACCTCTATGTAGGCTTCTCTACCTGCCTGCAGTCGTATAGTGATATGTCTTTTCCTCAGTATTATTAGAACTCCAGCATAACATAGCACAACATTCGGACTCTTGTACCTGGTATGTGACAACTAATTGCGCCAATAGGAATTCCGTCGTAATTGCCGGGTTCCGAGTCACATGATCCTGTCTTTGGAAATCCCGCGGTTCTTTTTCGCCTCAGGCCAACGCAGCGCTGATGGAATTCGATTGCCATCTTGCCAATTGAACATACGCGCATCAGGCGCACGTGGTCTCCTGTCTTCGTACTCCAGTCTTCCGAGATCTTGAGATTATTCTAGCAAGAATACTGATGCCGTTTTCCAAAAGCTATCAGGCGTACACGCTTTGTTGACACCGACAATTTTCCTTTTCCCCGCTTGTCCGCCACACTCGATTCTTCGACCATAGAAGTATACCCGATCGGAAGAATCTAGCTCCAGAACCTTAGGCCTACCGACCGCACTTTAACACGAAGCGGTTACGATTGCTTGCGCTCAGCATCCCTTGCACGAGCGCCTTGTCCAAGGAATAAATGAGTCGGCCATCTGCGAAACTCTGCGCCGAGTCCCTTCCCTCGGCGCTGAGGAGCCGGGCCCCAGGGTTGTCGGCGGGAAGACCCGGACGTGCACGGGTACTGAACGGGGCATGTAGACGGAGTATACATAGCAGCAATGGCGCAGCTCGTCGTCAGGTGGCCGAAGCGCAGGGTGTTTGGTTGAATGCCAGGAACGCGCAGCCGAGGACTGGAGTGTATATGCGGCGCTTCGCTACGGCGGCTGTTCAGCCTCAGACTGAGACTATTGCGGGACAGACGGAGGATGCGAGGGCTGGGTTGTCTGGTAGGGGGCCATTGCAGGAGTATGAGGGGCGAGTGCAGCAGGGGCGGTTGCGGGATGATCCGCATCAGAGGGGTGGGTTGGTTCCTGTACTGATTTTTCAAAGGCGACGATGAGCTGACAGAGCTAAGAGATTGTCCAAAAGCTGCAGGACCTGCACAACGTGTTGAAAGGTTATACTCCTCCGACCGTTGTGCACCCAAGCGTTGAGTCGCTGGATCCGAAACCCAAGTCGTCGTTCTTCGGCTCGCTGTTTGGGCGCCAGAGCGCAAAGGCGGAGACTGAGATCCCCGAGAATCTCCCCAAGGGATTGTATATGTATGGTGATGTGGGGTGCGGGAAGACGATGCTCATGGATCTGTTCTACGAGACCTTGCCGGCCAACATCAAGTCCAAGTCGCGCATCCATTTCCACAACTTCATGCAGGATGTACATAAGCGCATGCACGTGGTGAAGATGCAGTACGGTAATGACTTCGATGCTCTGCCTTTGGTGGCGGCGAATATCGCGGACTTGTCGAGCGTGTTGTGTTTCGACGAGTTTCAGTGTACGGATGTTGCTGATGCGATGATATTGCGGCGGTATGTCCCTGGAGTATTTTGAGGCGCGGCCTCGGCTGACAACTTTTAGACTACTTGAATCCCTCATGTCTCATGGCGTCGTGCTCGTAACAACCTCGAACCGTCATCCTGATGATCTGTACAAGAACGGTATTCAACGAAAATCCTTCATTCCGTGTATCAATCTTCTCAAGACTGCTTTGACTGTGATCAACCTGAATTCGCCGACCGATTACCGCAAAATGCCTCGTCCACCAGCTGCCGTGTACCACCACCCGCTTGGTCCTGAAGCTGATCGCCACGCGCAGAAGTGGTACGAATTCCTGGGCGATCCCAATGACCCTCCTCATCCGGAGACACAAGAAGTATGGGGCCGTAAGATCAAGGTTCCCTCGGCCAGCGGAAAGGCGGCCCGTTTCACTTTCCAGGAGCTCATCGGAAGCGCAACGGGAGCGGCGGACTACCTGGAGCTGGTGCGGAACTACGAAGCTTTCATTGTAACGGATGTTCCAGGGATGACGTTGCAGCAACGCGATCTGGCACGTCGATTCATCACTTTTATTGACGCCGTCTATGAGAGCCGGGTGAGTAGCTCTACCATTTTGCTTTTGCCCAAGTCAGGCGATGGCTAATATTTCTCTCGACAGGCCAAATTAGTTCTCACCACAGCAGTCCCACTCACCAACCTCTTCATGTCCGAGCAAGAAGTAAGAACCTCCCTCGAAGAAAACGGGGACCACTCCGATCTCTCAGACGCCATGCGCATGATGATGGACGATCTGGGTTTGTCAGTGCAAGCCCTCAAATCGACCTCCATTTTTAGCGGTGACGAGGAACGATTTGCGTTCGCTCGTGCCCTTTCGCGGTTATTCGAGATGGGCAGTAAGGACTGGGTGGAACGCGGCTTAGGAGTAGGCAAGACCGTCGAGGAGGGGAAGAGTGAGCACGATGCGTGGATGAAGGCGAGGAGTCACTGGAGCGAGGACAACATGTAGATTCAGTTCATACTAGACTTGTGGCGTTTGTTCTATACCTTTCGCATCTTTGCGGCATGTGCAGCTTTTTGGGGAAATGCTGTGCAGTGTATATCTCATTCTACATATATAGAACTACCCATATATACACTCGCGAGACCACGTCTACCGCTAAAACCCTCATGTTATCTACCACCCATGCCTCTAATTGATACGGTCAGATAAGCCTAAAGTAAACCATGTCGTTGTCAATATCTCTCAATACCTTGTCCACTACAGAATACGGCATACATTTCTCACAAATGAGGGGTAGAGAGTGCCTTACATCCAGAGCACAAAGACCCGATAGAATACCCCTGGTATTCCCATTTGTCCAGGGCTGAACATAAGTATCAATTCTGCTATGGGGAACATCCTGTGGCTAAGTCATCGAATCGGTCGAGACGAACATAACCGGGGTATTCAGCTATTGGTGCTCACCAGGGGCATGGGAAACTGGACTACCCTTATAAGCAGTATGACGTCCGCACTAAGTTGCTTTGCCAGTGGGTTAGTCGGCTACACTTAGTCCAGGTGAGGTAAGGCACTCCGTCCAAGGACAAGCAAGCAGATGGAGGTGTCCTTGCACGCGGACTGCATCACTCTGGATTACGACAGTTAGACAAAGTTTTCGTAATCGAATCGCGGAGAGCAATGCTTAGCTCTGTTCTGGTATTGAGAGATACGAATGTACCAGGAGGCGGTGAATCATAATGTGTTCAAGTGAAACTGGTAAAGTTGCTGATTTGAGCTGGACGATGAGCAGCACATTACTACTATGGAATCAAGGTTTCTGATTTGTATCAAGAGTGCGCGCTTCACATTGTCGATGAGAGGTATAGAAACAATGGTCCTTCGTTTTTTTGAGATTAACCTACTTGGACAATCCTACAGGGGGTAGGTCGAGTAAATGCTAGCTGCGACAGAGATCATACACCCCTGAGTGAGTTGTCATACGCTGCTCGTCGGTACCTTCAGCACGTTCATGTCTTGACATCGAATCAGCCAGTTCGCCAGCACTTTCGCCTTGACTGGTACCTGAGGGAATATCTCGTATTTGTGAACTTCCCCGCCTGAATTCCGAGGCAGCAGCCGGCTGCCTAAACCCAAAATGCGCCGCCATCTCTGATACTCTCCGTATAAATATCATCACATATAATATGAACAGAGTCTTCTCGGTACTGAAGATTCTCAGGCCATTTCCTCGCATACAATTGCGTTCAATAACAATGGAGACTAGAAACACGCGCTTTGACTTACCGGGTTACTCCATCCCGTTGAATTGGAGCCCAGGAGCTTATGAGATGTTCCCTAATGCGCTGGAGAGTAGTCAGGCTGAGTAAATTGCTCCCGATACGATTGATTGTTCTGAAGCTAAGATGTAGGCGCTTGACTACCCATCGGGAGATATTGATGATGCGAGCGCTCAACTCCATTACCGACAAGCTGGACTGGGAGAAAAAGGTGCGTTTGCTTTCTTCCCTGAATGAGCATGACTGACAGGACATAAAGGTCTTTGATGAAGAAATCACTGCCAAATGGCGCAAGGAAATTATAGGCAGCGGAGAGGATATCACTCCCAATATGATGGACTGGATCATCAAGGAGGCGCAGTGGAAAGCCAAGGTCTTCCAGGACACCAAGCATGTCGTCGCATTCGATGCTGGCGTGGTCAAATCTGATATTGCCATCGGTGAAGACTTACGACAGGTGCTGAAAGATGCTGTTCGGCCCCTGGAGGATGTGCCTGAAGGGCTCAAAAACTACCATCCTGGATCGGACGACAAGGTGGTTGACCTGGTCCATCCGTCGCTGTTCCCGGTCGTCTACGGCAGGACGCGCATTCTTCATAGGAAACTGATTGGTCTCGAGGACTTTTTGAATTATGTCGGAGAGGGCAAGATACTTGCAATTCCTCCGGAAGAGGAAGCTACTGCTACTATCGACCGCGACTGGGGGGGTGTTCGTCGACCCTACAGCCGCAAATTCCAGTGGCTTCCCTGTGACGTGCATTTCACTGACAATGGCGAATGTCGCATTGCGTCGTATATAAATAACCTGCATCCGAACAAACATCGCCAGCTGTACCAAGTCATCGAGAAGATCCTGGAGCAGACCATCCCGCTGTGGAACACCACCTTGACCCTCGTGCGGGATAAGTACAAGCGAATCCCCTACAATGAAGTCCAATATGACGAGCATCCCGAGCCGGAGCCGCAGCCAGAAAACGAGGAAGACGAGCATAGTGACGAATATTATCAACGATACGACGAATGGCAAAAGCGAGAGCCCATCCGACGCCCGGAACCGGGCGAGTTCGCTCCCCATGTAACCGAGGCCAAGAAGCAGGTCAACCTGCACAAGGACTTTGCCGAGAGAGGCTTGCAAGTGATCATTAAGCTGGCCAATATCGAGTTGACACCGGAGAAGCCCGAGTACGAGGGCGGATCGTGGCACGTCGAGGGACAACTGGTATGTTGCTTTGCTGGAGCACACAAGCACACACACACACACACACTGACTTTCACAGAATGAGCATATCTGCGCTTCAGCCATCTACTACTACGACAGTCAGAACATCACCGACAGCAGACTCGCATTCCGACAACGGGCGGATACAGAAGAAGTCTCATATATCTCCTATGACCAATCGCGACACGAATTCCTCCACGAAATCTTTGGCTTGGATAATGAGGCGGGTTGGAACGAGGGCAATGTCACTCAATTCCTCGGCGGGGTGGACACTCGTCAAGGACGCTTGCTCACCTTCCCAAACAGCCTGCAGCACCAGGTGTCGCCGTTTGCGCTGGCAGATCGGTCCAAGCCAGGCCATCGCAAGATCCTCGCTTTCTTCCTCGTGGACCCCCATCTCTCGATTATTTCTTCAGCGAATGTGCCACCTCAACAAGAGGACTGGTGGAAGGAACGGCAGGAGGTTGTCGGGAAGTTGCTGAGCGAGAGACTCCCGGCTGAGTTGCAGAATATGGTCAATGAGGTTCTCGACGCTACGCCAATAACTTTGGAGGAGGCAAAGCAGTACCGCAAGGAATTGATGGAGGAGCGCTCCAACAAGGCGCAGGAACAGAACCGGGACTTTGAAAGGGGGGAGTTTAACTTGTGCGAACATTGACCGGTTTGCATGTATCTGTTCATTCTCGTCGATTGTACCCTATCAAGTAATAGCTGCTTCGGCAATCGTTTCCATCTCATCTACTATGCACTCTTTGTAGGCTGGAAGCTCTCCTATCCCGGACTCTAGCCCTGTCTGTCCGACCCCTTTTCGAAACATTTCGCAAGTTTCGAGACACAGGAACTGGTAGAAAGGGTTAGCCAGTTTGGTGAATGAAGGCCGCTCAAGTTTTTTCTTGTAGATTTGAGACGATCGTGGTTTAGTGAGCAGAGCTGCATATTCTGCCGTTGACTGGACAATATTTAGGAGCAACAAGTAAACAAGATCTAGCAGAACTGCATGTTCTCCTGTTGAGGAAGAAATAGTTTAGTATACTCCTTCTCTTTCGAATTCCGGGCAAATACAGTCGCACACTATCACGAGGCCTCAGTCATGAACGGCGACACTCTCTGCACAACTCTGCAGATACCCGACGCATGAAAAGTTACACAAGGCGCAGGCGAATAAGGTGTGAGAAGGGTTTGCTGTCTCTTTAGTCTTCCCCTTATTAGCATACGACCCCTTTCTTCAATACTTCGATCTGAGCAGTGTTGGAGCAATACTTCCGAAGATGGCCCTGAAGATATCGCGCTCACAGCGATTGAGCATGGTGATCGGGATATCATCATGTTTCTTCTTGACTGAAATCTCATGTATTTGTCCTCTGCGCAGATTAACAAATCCTTGGATTCAAAGCTGACACCCGCAGTTGGCTTGTACACTCATTCGCTGGCTTTGGTGGCAGATGCCTTTCACTACGTACGCTTTGCTTTAACTTCCAGGGGACATCTGCTAAACGGTCCAGTTGACTGACCTGATTGGGCTCGTTGTCGCCTTGCTGGCCTTGAAGGTGAGATAATGGCCTTGAGGAACGCAGAGCATAGAAGCACTGACACAGCAAACAAAGCTTTCTGAGATCGACGATCCGCCGAAGATTCTGGCCTTCGGGTGGCAGCGAGCACCAGTACTGGGAGCTTTCTTTAACGGAGCGCTTCTCTTTGCGCTGGGAATAAGCATTCTATTGCACTCTGTGGAGAGATTCATATCATTGCATAGTTCGTGCCTGCCTTCAACGTGCAGGCGACTCACTGATATTTTACAGAGATCGAGAATCCCAGACTCATGTTCATTGTTGGATGCGTTGGCTTGGGTCTTAATATCCTCAGCGCTCTTATTCTTCATGGCAGGCTTGTCTTTCTGGATGTGCAGTCCCGTTGCTAATGTCAAGGCATTAGAGAAAAGTTCCCATACCCATCGACACGCGTTAGATACGTCGACAGACTCGTCCATAGGAGCCCATGACGAGGTACGAATACCCGAGACTTGCCCTCATTTCCACAATTTCTGGGATTTGCATAAGCTCAGCTAAGTCTTCGATGCAGGGCAGCATAAGGCTTCCACCTGAGAGGACAGGATCCAGTTGTCGTGATGTTGGAATGCTAGGAGTTTTGCTCCATGTTATCGGAGATGCAGTGAACAATCTCGGCGTTATGATTGCTGCACTGGTAATCTGGTTCACAGAATATGAAGGACGATACTACGCTGATCCAGGAGCAAGTTTATGGATCGGCGTCATAATCATACTGTCTTCTCTTCCGCTCCGTATGTTATCCTCCATCCGGGGAGTTGTTAGGTGGTGCTGACGCTTTTCAGTGCGGAAGGCCGGATCAATTCTCTTGGGATGTACACCCTCTGGCATTGATCTCAATGACCTAAGAAGTGACCTGGAAAAAGTAAGCGATGTTGTATTATTCCGATGTCATCTCCGCTCTGACAGTGACTTGCATAGATTCAGGGAGTGCTGTCGATTCATGAGATCAATGTGTGGCATATCAGCCAGCACAAGTCCTTAGCCGTCATTGGAGTGCTCCTCACCGATCAACAAGTCCCAGGGTCCACCAAGGTGATCAGCATGGTCAACGAGTGTTGTCAGAAGTATGGCATTCAATCTGTTGCTCTTCGGCAGAAGCTACATTCACAAGAATTGTCATTGGCAGCGTTAGACAGAATTTGAGAGCGAAGAAGGCAATAGAATTTTTCACTGAAGCATAGAGTAGATAGACTCAGGGGATCCCTGTTAAGACTAAATCATGTCAGGGATGAGATGGACTGTGGGATGCTCTTTGTCACCTGACAAGCGTCACAAGCCCATAGTTCTTCTGCAACAACTAGACTGCTTAGTTGCCACGACGCTCCTCACTACCCTCTCAATCGTCACTTTTACAGTACTCTGATCAAGGATTGATTGATCCGAGTTTGGATTTTCGTTCTCCACCTTCTCCGCATGTCTGGCGGAATGATTCCGCGATGCAACTGATATGCTCTTCTCCAGATATGTCAATCTGCACGATCCTCAGCCTAGCAGCTGCCTGCAGGAGGACAGAGTCGTTCTCATGATTTTATTTGTTCTTCGTTTCTCCCAGAGCGGCCAAGTTTATCTCATAACCATCCTGTAATGGATGAAAGAGGAAACTGATACGCCCTGGGTGACCGAGACCCCATGACCACGCACCGATATGCTTGAAAGGAAGGACCAATAATACGAATCCCATGAGGGGAGAGCTTGATAGTTATCTCGATTCAACAGCCGCTCGGCAGATAGGAGCTTCTCCAATCTCCACCATGGCGTATCTCCTACAACATCTATGGTTATCTCCCTTGGAGGCGCGGGGAAGATAATGTATCCTGGTTGGAATGTGTCACCGCATTCCGATTCCGAGATGCAAGGAGTTCTGGCGTGAACGACTTGTAGGTGTCTGGTAGGGACTGTCTCCAGGGACTGATACACGGTAGCGCCTTCGAGTAGCGGTATAAGATATACTCCTCTCACCTCCTCCTTGATCTAACTTTAAATTCTTGCTTGTCCGTCTATGAAGGGCACACTGTGATCATATCAATCGGCTGATACATCATGTCTGTACAAAATTGGGAAATTCGAGCATGTCGTGCTAAAGACGTACTTCTGAACTCAGTTCCCAAACAATGGATCCTTCCCGCACACAAACTGCCTCCGGCGCACCAGAAAAATGTCGAAGACTTTCCTCGAAAGAGCGGCATCCTCAGTGATAGAGAAGTCTCTATTACCGAGATGTCTGCTACCGCGCTTGTAGCAGGTATGGGAGCGGGCCTATTGAGTGCCGAGGAAGTGGTCGTTGCGTTTCTCAAACGAGCTGTCTTGGGCCACCAGTTGGTATGCTGCGCAACCAGAAGCGACGTTTGAATTTGGATCAGGAATTGCTAACACTCATAGCTCAACTTTGCTACGGAGTTCATGGCGGAGAGAGCCATTTCTAGGGCTAAAAAGCTTGACGAGTACTTCAAGAGAACTGGAAAGCTTGTTGGGCCCTTGGTAGGTTGGCCTATCATGTCAAAAAGAGCAAACGCCCCTAACGGCGAGTCTACTGTAGCATGGCGTCCCCATCAGCGTGAAAGAGCATATCGAGATCAAAGGTCGAACCTGCAATGCAGGCTTTGTGGCATGGTACGATTCTAGTACAACAACTCAAGCCGCCAGCTGACAGCACCCAGGGTCGATGACATTGCAAACGAAGACGCATTGCTTGTCCAGTATCTTGAGAGAGCAGGCGCCATTTTCCATGTGCGAACAAACCAGCCCCAGTCATTGATGGTAAGAATCTCCGTCTACCTGTAAGGACCGCATACTCAACCCATCTTAGCATCTCTGCTGCGACAACAATCTCACCGGTCCCACGAGGAACCCTTATAACCGCACCCTCACACCCGGCGGCTCCTCAGGCGGCGAGGGCGCCTCAATGGGCTTCAAGTGTGCTGCTCTCGGTGTCGGTACCGACATTGGCGGGTCCATCAGAGCCCCTGCTGGCTTCTGCGGTGCATATGGATTCCGTCCTACCGCTCTCCGGATGCCTGCGACAGGAATCAAAGTCCCCGGCCCAGGACAGGAGTCCATCCACGGCACCGCCGGACCGTTGGCAAGCCAAAGTGTCGAAGATCTAAATCTCTTCCAACGAGCCGTCATCGACCAGGAGCCATGGGAGACAGAAACATCCCTAGTCCCGTTACCCTGGAGGCAGGTAAAAGCCACCAAGAACATGACGGTTGGCATCATGTGGGATGATGGGTATTCCCTAAACCTCAATCACTATTCTCCTCTTAGATAACAATACTAACCGCATGCACAGGTGCGTTCGCCCCCATCCCCCAGTCACCCGAGCCCTGCGCCACGCCAAAGAAAAGCTCCTCGCAGCCGGCCTAAAAGTCGTAGACTGGGAACCCTACCGCCACGACCACGGCTGGGAGATTATCGTGCGTCCTTCCTCATTCTCCCCTCATCCCTTGCATCTGCTAACTAACAAGTCAAGTCATCCCTCTACTTCCCCGACGCCGCCAACAGCCAACGCACCGTCCTCTCCCAAAGCGGCGAGCCCCTCCTCCCCCTAACTGAATGGGCCTTCGCCTACAGCCGCGCCTCCCCGCTCAGCATCCCCGAGAACTGGGCCCTGAACTGCAAGCGCGACGCCTACCGCGACACGTACCACGCCCTCATGAAATCCCGCGACGTAGACTTCATCCTCTGCCCTGTCTATGTCGGCGCGGCGGCAGTGATGGGCGAATCGCAGTACTGGAATTACACCGCTATCTGGAATATCCTCGACTATCCCGGTGTTGTTTTCCCGAGCGGGCTGATCGTTGACCCGGAGTTGGATCCGGTGGATGGTGGGTATCGCCCCCGGAGCGAGGTTGATGCGCGCGAGTGGGCCAAGTATCGTCCTGAGCGGTATGAGGGAGCGCCGATTGGTCTGCAGCTCGTAGGCAAGCGTTTCAAGGATGAGGAGACCCTTGCGGCGGCGGGCCTTGTTTCGGATATCGTGCAAGGGAAAGAAGAGGATATCAGAAGTAGGCTTTGAGGTTTGCTTCTGCGGAATGCGCTCAATTAAGTGATCGCTACGCGAGCTAGATTGAAGCATCCATACATCCTGTCATTATATCCATTCAATCATCAGATACGTACATACATGGAAATCAAGTTATGAGCTGGAAGACTCAACATATCAAGCGGGATCGCGGAGCAAACTCCAACAAGGAAAAGAAAAAAAACATAGAAAACCATATCTCATAGCGTAGAAGTGCTGCATCACCTTTCTAGAATACAGTCACCAGACATCATTACTTCTTCCAGAACATAGCCTTTCCTGCTGTCCTCTTGAGGGTCCAACCAGCCTCTGTCACCTTATCCTTGAAGCTAGTCCCACCACCATACTGCGCCGTCGATCTGCTCGACACATAACTCGAAGTAGCAGCGTTGGAATTCACAATATTGCCTGCATCAAACTTGGTCTTGCCCTCAACGATCTTCTGGACCACTAACAAGATCGCATACGTCGTGGACCCGACGGCACGGATCAGCGCCAACACAGCCACTGACCACAAAATGATGCCCAGATAGACATTTGTTCCACCAGAGTCGACGCCATAGATCTCGGAGACGGACATGGCGAGGATGACATTGGCGACCATCCAGATGGACACCATGTATGTACGCACGGCGCGGTAATAGTCTTCTTGCTGCTGGTTCTCGGACACTGGGGGTGGAGGGACTTCGAGACGGTCACGGAGGTTGCGCAGGGCGGCGTCGTAGCCACTGTCAATGTCAAGCTGCTCTGAGGGCATTTCCACCTCGACGGTCGTTCCGTTAATGATACGTGCTGCGCCTAGGTCGTTGTTGATGGTGTTGTCTCCCTTGGTACCCCAAGTCACATCGTGCGTGTTACAGAACGCATAGACCTGCAGAGTGCAAATGTAGCTTGGCAACAGCGCAAAGTATTGCGCCGAAGAAGTGAACATATGCCACGGATCCAAATATAGGAACGAAGAATAGAAGTAGAGACCGACAGTGGAGAGCAGGGATACCACAATATTGATGAAGAGCGAATCACTAACAGCAAGCTCTTTCTTGCCCACCCCAGCCTTCGCCATCAGCTCTAGAACGACTAGATAGAGAGCACAGAATGCGGTGTAGACCATTATTATACTGTAGACGATGATGCCCGACATGTAAAGCTTCTTTGCTCTTTGGGGATGTTAGTAACACGCTTTTCCATTGTTGGGTAGTCGCGACACTAACCCCTGTGGTCGATTACCCATCGAAA
Organism: Aspergillus fumigatus Af293; assembly: GCF_000002655.1. Lineage (NCBI taxonomy): Eukaryota > Fungi > Ascomycota > Eurotiomycetes > Eurotiales > Aspergillaceae > Aspergillus > Aspergillus fumigatus. Next base: position 1,171,702 of record NC_007197.1, read on the forward strand.
TGATGAATTGCAAGCACATGACCAAGATGCATGCGTACCGCAGGACAAAGAAGATGTATTTTCCCATGTTATGTCCAAATGGGTCAATTCTCTCGTCCGATAGAGATCCTGCAATGAAAAAGAAAGCCAGGTAGAAGTTTGCCTGCGGATGGTCAGCACCTGTTCAGTAAGCGGAACTAATTTACATACCAATCCAAAGTAAGTGAAGAGCAGGTTCAAAAATTGATAGAACGCCTCAATCTGAAGAAGAATCTTGCGCGGAACAGAGTGGTCGGTCTTCCAAAGTTGTTTTACATTGACGAGGGAATATACCGCAGCAAAAAAGGCACCGTTCAGCCAACGTCTTCGCTGGGAGATAAACTCCGGTATGGTGTCTGATGAGGCCATGAGTTAGCTTCAATTTGACCTTACAATTCAAACGCAGCGCTCACCTGGAACGTCAGTTTCACCGACAGCGCTTTTGACAAATTTCAGAACCCATCTCTCTTCCCGCTTGGCTACCAATTCCCAGCACAGGATACGATCTTCTGCCAGGTACATATTGGCTGTGAAGACATCGGCATCCTTGCCGTGCAGTGTTTCACCCTTGAAATACTGATTAAGCGGTCCGTTGCCATCGGCATCGTTTTGCAGAGCAAAGAAACGATACGCACTGAGAGCTCCGGGAAGCACAGTGATGTATCCAAAGACCGATTCCAAGGGTTTGTCCAAAATGTTGGACATTTTATACTCAAAGTTCTGACTTGCGACAAGCGGATTCAACAAGCCCATCATGTTCTTGCCCTTACCGGCCTTGATCTCACCAGCTGCTCCGGCAACATTTGAGTCTTGGTCGAACGCCTTCCACAAATGGTATAATGCAGTGGGCTCCGGTTTGGTTCCAACATCCAGAAGGATGCAAATATTCGGTTGTAGAGCGCGCCCAAAGGCATTGAAGAACCAGCGGTGTGAGTTTAACTTTTTCTGGTTGTGTTCTTTGAGGCAGAAGATCACTTGACAGGGCATGATGCCCTTCTCTGCTCCCTTGAACTTCAGATCTGAGTCGAGAGATACCTGAGTCGTGTATTCATACACATGGGCCGTGACCTGCTTCTGGTTGACAATATTTTTGGCGATACCTTCTTGGTAGACTCCCATTGCTGCCAGTGCGTTCAGAGTCCTTGGATGGACCTTCTTGCGACCATCTGCAATAATACAAACCACAATCTTCTTCCATCCGTCTTTACCCCATGTTCTGGATTTGGATCTTGAGCAGAAGTGGCTGATGTTTCGCATAATCCCATGCATGGTGCGGGTGAAGTGTGTTTCATCCTCATTGTACATAGTCACACAAATGAATAACTCAGTCTCGCGCATGGTACTTCCAATCTGTTGGCGTAGTTTATAACCTCTCTGAGTGAAGTCATCTGGATCGCAAGTAACGGCTGTATAGCGCATGTGCGTGAACTCGCGGTCATCCCGACGAGGTAAGAAACTATGCAAAATCGTGGGAATTTTACATTCGAGGATCAGTTCACCGTTGATCAGCTGGACTTCCTTCTTAGACATCTGGGCCTCTCGAACTCCTCGACGACTTTGCTTTTCAGGAGCGGGACCATAGTGCATGTTAGGGTCAACGTCGACGACATCGTCTTCATTGAGGTTGATCTTCGCCATCTCTTCCTTTTCATCTGTGATCATGGTCGAATCGCTCATGAACGATCGAATGCTTCCACGGTGCTCGTGTCGGTTGTTCGTCCTTCCTCCTCCTCCGAACGGATCTTCAGGATCGTTGCCATCTCCGATATCGATGCTTGTATCTTGCCCCGTTGCTGCTCCGGGGCCAGCAAACAATGGAGCAGGTGGCAAGGGGCGTCTAGGGCTCCCGCCGTATCTGGAACTGGGTGTACCTGGCCGTGGACTGCCGTTTAGATCTGCGCGTTCGTACTGCGAGCCGGTGACAGACGGTGGAGCCGGGGGCCTTGTCCAGTCCGCCGCGCGCGCTGGAGACCAAGGTCTGAGGGGAGAAGCAGGGCGCGATGAATACTGCGGCACTTCGACCGCGGAAACGGCTGGTGGAGGGATCGATGGGACATTCCCTAGACTCGAAGCAGGCCGTGATGGAGACTCTTCAGCATTATACCCGTAGAATCTATTGTATCCTCCGTTGGCATTTCCGCTATATGGCACATATTGTACGTTAGCTCTAGTCCTTTTCGGTGAAATTATTTTGGGAAGGGTTGGGTCAATCATAGTGATGGCGCTCAAATTCGAGCCGCTCGCGATAGACTGCTTGTATCAAACATGTGCAGTCATTGAGCGTACACCACCGTAGCACGTAGGGGTAGTGAATGAGGAAAAGAAAGACAGAGAACAATAGAAATGCAGTCTCTTCCTCAAAAAAATAGAAGAAAAATTCCCAGTTTTAGTCAAACAAAAGCGCTTTACACTCTAGTCCAAACAAGGGATACAAAGTAGGAAACAACCTGACGAAGGGCAACAGACAGATACCACTAAGTATCTTCGGCATGCGGGGACGTCATGACACATTCCGAGGAGACAAAGATCTGTAGCAGAAGAAAAATCCTGGATATTACTTACGATTCATCGTCAGAGTACTCAATTCCATAGTGATGACTAGCACCCCTTTCCACATCGACACTTAGATCGTCATCCACATCGGTGCTATTGGGTAACAGGCGCATGGTGACCCCCTGATGACGGGGTGAAGAATCGTGATCTGCGAGGAAGGATGTTGTCTCTCCATAGTTGCCATATGCAGGCGGCTCTTCCTCGTAGTTTGGCGCGGGTGGATACATTCGCGACGAGTTGGAGCTCATGGTAGATGGGATCGGATGACTGCTGGTTTACGCCTTCATGACACTTTGCGATTAAGCCGACACTCGTAGCTTCTTTTTTGCTATGGGAAGCGAGAAACCGAGACAATCTCAGCCTCAGAGTAGATAGAAACACAGGGCAAGTTCCTTGACGGGATCGACACGTCGGTGTCCTGGCAAGACGGTGAAGGAATCATCAGTTCTTGATCGACGGGATGGATGATAGGAATTCTGCACTGGAATGTAACTCACTGCGTGTCGGCTGTACTCTGTCGCCGTAAACAATGCGGTTTCAGTAGCTCTATAATGTAATCAAGTGTGAATAGCTCGTAGCAAACAAAGACCAATTGTTCGAGGGATTGACTAGTATGCTTGAGAAACTGATGTCTTCCAATACCATAGACAAATCTCACTCAGAATAAGAACATAATATGAATTCCAAACGAGAGCACAGGCACACTGACTCTTTTTCTTTCAGACCTAAGCGCTAACGACGGTATCACATTGGCTGTTCCAAGGGATTGCGAGAGCGCGGAGAGCATCTGTTGCGTATGGATTGTCTCCAGGGCAACCGGGCGGGCTGGAGCTGATAACTGGCGGGGCGACGCAAATCCCGTTCCTTGTTCCTTGCATGTTCCCAGACATTGATTAGGAGGGAGGCAACGATTAAAGCCATTGATTTTTACCTTGAGGACATCAAGGAAAGACTGCTTGATTTTCTTAACCTATCTCTAATAACCACATCCTTCGGAAAGGTGGGATGATGCCAGAGCTACTGACCTGATGTTTATAGTTCGTAGCTACGTACATTGTGACACACCCGCAGCCATCATTGAAAACCCACTTTCGTGGGGCCAAGAGATCGGCCAACTCAGCATAAATTGAAGCTAGACTAGATGAGCCAAACGATCGAGAAATAGACTAGACATAAGATAATAACGTCGAGATCCGTGGACGTATTTGTCAAAGTGCCCCACCAGTAAGTACTAAGGTATGCAATCTCGTAGGACAACGCAGCAGACGTTTAATTCAAGCAGATAATCAATAAGCTTTAGGCAGTCAGCTGGGTTATTGTCGGACTTTTGACTAAGTGGTAATAGACTGGAAGGTAGGGGAGCAAATGGAGAGGGGAGAGAACATGATACACTTCATGAGACTTCGTGCACATCAATAATTAGCAGGTAAGGATGACGTGAAACTCCTTGTGGAATAACAATCCAATTTGTCACATCCATAACTCACTATTGGACTCAACTTTACAAATGGAGTTTGCAGAAGCTAGCAGCGACAGCCCTTCGCCTTCAAGGATTGGCGGCACTGTTGAGCAGAGGCTCTCTCTCGCGGTCAGTAGGCTCAGGCTCCGTAATTCTACGGAATAGCGAGTCGCGACCGGAGTACTTGGTGCTAGAGAGGTAAATCGACTCGACGAGGAAGACTGCGAAGATGACAAAGGCAAAGATCCATTGCAGAGCAATGACCTTGATTGCTAGTTGCTCGATGGCCAAGGCTGCAAAGAGTCAGCCTCTGTGTCTCTCCCATACAAGGTAGGCCAGACTTACCAAGAGTCAAGAACGTCAGACAGTAGCCCAAGAGGTCATCTTGGGTCGCCATGATGTGGGTCGAGCCGAAGGCGAAAATCAACCAGATGAAGATATTGGCAGCAATACGAGCGGGGAAACTATTGCTGCCAACTGCGACGGCTCCATTCCAGAAAAGTGCCATCAGCGTCCAGGCGTAGGGGCCTGCGATTGCCGATAGATGTACAAACGTCGGCAGGGTTCGGTGACGCCAGTAGGCAGCATGCTGATTGAGGTAGTTTGCGGCCAGCATGACTTCTGAGGCCCAGAAGTGGCCGCGAGTCCATAAAAGGATCCAGGCGAGGGTAAAGAGGTTGTTCAAGATGAAATGAGATCCGACGTTGGCAGCTGCGTTGGCGATGGCGCCATCATTTGAGAACAGATGGTAAACATAGCTCAGCTGGGTAAGGAGCAGAAGAACCCTTGACAGTGTAATGCAGTTAGTTTGAAGAATAGGACAAAATTTGGCTGCTCCGGGCAAGCATACCAGTATATCTCAGTAATTGTGGTGTTCAAACTGAAGGGGGTGGTGTAAACGTGTCCCTGCTTAAAGATTTTACGACCATGCTTGACATCATCTGGTGAGTGCAAAGTATAGTAGACGCCAAATATGACGACGAGCAGCCATGTTATGGGAACAAGGACACGATACGTCGACAGCGCATAACGGCCGTGGGTTTCGCGCCTGGCGAACGGATTGTCTACGCCATTAGTATATGAACGAGCTGACAATATTGACCTGACTATGTGATGATGTGAACGATGATGATGAGGGTGACACTTACAAATAGCCATAGTGCCTGCTTCTGGTGAGAGAGGACAGACTATACACACACAAGAATACTTTTATTCAACGTTGGTTCAGGAGAGGAGGAGAAGATACTTATAATCATGATTCAGCCTACGAGAGCGAAGTGCAGGGAGACGAATACCCCCGCATCATGAGGTCTCCTGACAGTCTTGAGTGGCCAACGAGATGCTTCCGGGACAGCCAACAAGGTTGATCCTCCCTCGCCGTGAACTTTCTTGATTCTAATGACGACAACCAAATTTGCTTAAACAACCTGGGTTTGATTTACTAGAGCTTACCAGGGAGACATGTTTTGACGATACTGAACTATTCTTCTTTTCAGTCTCGAGTTCCTTTTTTTAGAGGTTTTTTTTTCTTTTTCTTTCCCACAGGAAAATGTCAGTGAAAAGATGGTGCTGAGCGATGGAAGCTGAAACTGATGACATCACTCGTACTCTACGGTGCTGGGCCACTTTTCTGGCAGTTAACTCCTGGAGAGGTAAACTACTGCCAGGTTATTGACATAATTCCCAAACGTCCGTTTTCAGTCTATAAAACTTTTGTGGTAGTAATAACAACCATTACATATTCCAAGTCCTCTAGAAAGTCATAAAGTCTTCTACTTCCAGTGATCTAATCCCTGGTAGACCTCCTGTCACTTCTGTTGATCAGGCCCCACAGACGGTCGATCAGAGCACGGGCGCGGTACGGGGCATGTCATACGATGCCTAGATAGTGTAGGCAGCGCGTAGGCACCAATCGCTTCCCTTTGAACAGTAGTTATTGAGTCGCTACGATCTACTGAAAAGCCATCTGAATATAATACAGTACCCAACAATCAACGCTGTTTGAGGATAGCCTGAAGATAATGCTAAACAGTGCGTCGTCATATCTATCTGATGCAGACCGTCGGCCGCAATGACCCTCTAGCGCTGAATAATGGTGATATTGACAATCTTGTTAATCGCTGTGAGCCTGCACAGCGAGAGCAGTATCCCGTTATGACGATAAGTCAAACCAAAAGTAGCCAATTAATGTGCAAAACATTTTGTCCTGAATGGCTCGATCACTTAGTCTGTTCCTGCATGACCTCCTTTACGGCTTCGACGATCCGTTCATGAATGGAAGGAGGAGCCACGATCATCCCGTAGCATCCAGCTAGGGTTCGGCCCAAGCTGCAGTCGACAGGATTTCCAGCAAGATCAGTAACCTTAACGCCGACTTCTTCAGCAATCAACATGCCGCCTGCATGGTCCCAAATCTTTGACCGATATAATGCCTTGTGGGGGATCTTGATCAAAGCGTTGCAGCCTCCTACCGCAATGGCTATGTAGCGCAACTGTGCAGCCCAGAGATCAGTGCTGTACGGCCACGGAGCACCCAGTTTCGATGCCACTCGAGCATGCAAAGAGGTATTAGATGATGTAGCGGACCCACAATCCACGAAATCGAGGTCCTTCGGGTCCGTAATCTGTGGCCTCTGAGGGATACTCTCAGCAGCGAGCAGACCCCCGCGTCCCATCTTCCGTATCCAGGCGCCTTGACCAGCAACTGCAAAGACTTGAGACCCGTAGCCATCTCGATCCACAACATCCTCTCGAAGACGGCCCGTAGCAAGATTAAGATTCGGGCAACCTAACACGCCGACCTTCTGGCATCCATTCTCCACCAGTGCCAGGCATACCGCATACTGCTGGCCCTGCATGAAAGTCGCAGTACCATCGACAGGATCCAAAACCCAGGCACGATTCTCCAGGCTACACCTACCACGAGCTCCAAGATCAATCAAGTCAAGCATTTCCTCCTTTGACTTGGGAGCGTAGAGAAGGGCTTCACTGTCCTTGTCATCGAGATGAGTAGTAGACGCGAGTTCCCATGTGCGCTCAAGAAGTTCTGGATCTGCACGAAGAGCCTTTGAGTCTTCCTCACCCACAAACTCATCTTCAGGAAAGGCTTTGTGGATAGCGCCAATGATAAGTGCTTGGGCAGCAAAGTCGGCGATGGTCACAGGCGTGGAATCACTCTTGTCGAAAGATCCTTTGTCGACAGCCTCGAGCAATTTCTTCGTCAATAGTGCAGCCCGTTGCACCGTGAGGCATGCAAGTTGTAGTTCTTTGGAATAAAGACAGCTGGAATCCATTATGCAGAATCCAGACACGCCGAGCTTGTCGTTCAGTCCGATAGTCTACCTTAGGCAAATTTGCAAGTCGCCGATGATGATGATGGCACAAATGATATCAATGTAGAGAGAGAAAACGAAGATAAATATGGTCCTCTTCCTCAGTTGAGCTTCCAAGGGGAAACATGGAGTTTCAAAGTGAAATTTGTCCTTGTTTCTCCTATCTGATTCGACTTGCTCTAAATCAGGAATATAGGTTGGAAAGACCTAGACCAACAGGAAGGAACGAAGCAGAACAGTCAATTGGAGTTTCAAGAGCTTCACTTGTCTTTGGCAACTGCACAATCACTTCAGAGATTTCTCAGGGGGGAACCCTAGGAGCTGTAGACAATTGCCTGGCAATTGTAATGGACGTGGGTGGCTTTATGACCTCATAAATGAATTAAATATTCATTCAATGCTCAGTGGGCAATTGGACCGTTCCATTACAGTGTGACGGACAGTCAATCGAAAATGACGTTCTATTCTGAAATTTTACGGCAAGAGAAAACAACAGAAATTTATGGCCGGACCTTTTTGACACCCCGCTGTCTTCCAAGTCAATCATAGTTGGTGATCAAGGTCCCATCGACGATATCCGGAATGGTCACGTGACACTGCGCTTCTACGGTTCTATTCGCATACTGTCATTTCTGAAGGGCAGAAACCAAATTGGCGTATTGTCATCGTGTGTATAAATATGCCATGAGACTTGTATAACGGAATAAGTCTATGAGTGACCAGGCTACAGGATGTACCTCATGAACGGCAAGTTGTCCCAATCAAACCATGACCCAAACCATCGAACGCCTTATGATCCAAGTGAAACAAGAATTTTCGAATCATTCCTTCCATCTGGAACAAAGGATGAGAGGAATTAAAACGGCGCAAATGCCAATTCGAAAGCGAAGCCAAGACTCAACTTGGCATGCTCCAACATATGATCGAAGCTCAAATACTTGATCTTGTCGTCGGTAGTATGTATCTTCTTATTGGTATTTTCCATCTCTGCTTCTGTCGCCATAGCCGCGGGATAACCATATTTACTGGCCGAGGTGTGGTCGGAGCAGGCATATCCGCACTTCGTCTCCAGGTAACCCACAGAGCAGTACTAATGCAGCCGTCAATTTCATTTGTCGACTAAACAGCTTTTCGTGGGGGACAACTGAGGCTTACCGCTGTAACAACGTCCTTGAGAAACTGTGTGAGGCCCTGGTCGACATAATCGACCATAATTCCTATGGCTTCCTCAACACCGGCGTTCAAAGCTCCCTGGACGTAGCCAGTCATGTCTTGCTGGAGCATGGCTTTGATTTCCCGCCTATTCCGCTTGTAATTGGAAAATATTGCCTGGGAGCCCAGCATTCCGCCTTCTTCTGCAGAGTACCAGTGGAACTCGACAGTATTGGATGCATTACCCTTGGCAATGGCGTCTGACTGCAGCAGACCGCGCAACGCTTCAAGAATGGTGACAGTTCCACTTCCATCGTCATCAGCACCGGGAGCAGCCAAGATTGACGGGAGAAACAAATTGATGCTGTCCTGATGGGCGCCCAGCACCACAGTCTTGTTCGTTCGGCCGGGTATTCGGGCAATAATGCTGAACTGACCCCATGGATGAGAGAATCGCTCAACAGTTGCACCATACTCAGCGGCTCCAGACTCAGAGACAACTCTCTGAACTTGGTCGAACAGCCACGTTGCCGATCGGATTCCCGTCTGAGATTTGTAATAGCGAGTATGAAATGATGTGAATCGTTCCAGGTTGGCCTTCATGTTTTCTTTCGATAAATTCTTGTTAAGAGCAGCCACTTCTTCTGCATACTGCATCTTCGGTGGATATTTCACATAGCTGGCGCTGTGGAGAGTCGGGTAAAATCCGGTGTTGTGCTCTTCTGTGATATCGATAAAATTCACGCCGTCCTTCAAGCAATCGTGCAGTTAGTCGCCCGTGGACTTGGAGACCCAAATTTTGGGGAAGTATGGTACCAATTTCAATGCCCATTTCTCCTCTTCAGTCACCCATCGTGTTCGATAAGGGGCCAGTTCGATCAAGTACTTCTCCTGGTCATGATGGATGCGGGGGTTGTTTAAGAATGCTTCCTGAGTAATCACTGCAGCTACAGCCCCTGTGAAAGCTATTGCGCTCAGCGCAATAGCTGTAAGAACTTTCATAGTAAATCAATGGGGTCTATCCCCTACAGTTCATAAAACAAGGCGGGATAACAATGTTGAAGATATAACTGATTTTGGGGCCTTTGAACGGCGTAACTACAGCTTTTGTGAGGCAGGAGAAAGAAAGATGTTTGAATGATGTGTGCTGAGGACCTTTCCAAGTCAAAAGGGACTGCAGGGCAAAATCCAGCGCCTTTGTCTCAAAATAGACGGAGAATACGTGATGATTGGGTGGATAATAATGGACTGGTTATCGCAAGCAACTGGCCAAGTCCAAACAGAGGTGAGCGCTGGTGGCTGGCGGCTGGCTTAAATAATAGATAGTAGAGCAGTTTCAGGACCGAGGTTGGTAGCTTAGCCGCTACGGAGTACGTGGACTAAATTAGATTTAATATCTTTAGAACTCTGGTATAGTCGACCTAGGTGGTTAGTTATTACTGTAAGATCATTATAACCTAAATCATCAACTCAGGCTCTTAAGAGGTAGCAAACTACCTTAGTGAAGTAGGGTAGTAACGACCCAAGTCCGGTACCGTGAGGGGATGGTTCGACCTCTGCCGTCCGTCCGTGGCTTATATAATATCTCTTCCAGAGCCTTTTTGCCCTCTAACTGTGGGCCTTAACTGATATTGACATCTGAGGTGATCGCTCATTGTGCTTGTGTCAAATCATAAAATCATTCACTACCAGGGAAAGTAAATTGCTTCAAGTTTTCGACCATGCTGTCTTTGTGACTCATTGGAGAATGCGACCGTGTCAGTCATGATCCCCACTCTAACCCGCAGATCACCATGCCTCAGGCGACAAGGGTGACAAACTTCCCCGCATGGATATGAGTGCTGGGTGCCTGGCCGGTCGCTTTGACGAGGGGATAATGGTTGACTTTGGGACATGTTACTCATTACACAACTGTCCAGGTGGCTCGACCACTGAATTATCAATGATAACAGTCAGTAAGATAGCGATATATCATAAAAGACATACTGAAAGAGCAAAGGGAACGACCTAAGTCTTCGACCATAGCATCGTGTGAATCAGGGTATTTAGCGATGCTCAGAATATATTACGATATTGAATTCAACTCGGGTCACCCCAGCTTATCTTCAAACCGGAATATGGCCATTACTCGCCATGGTTCTGAATCAGGCTGGCATGACTCGGTTCGTATTTGAATTAGCATGATCGATGAGATGATGATGTAGAGAGGTACCTGCAGCCATCATCACAGATCGCAGATGCTGGAACCGGTAATCAGGGCTAGGGCATGTATTGCCCAGCACCAATCATGTGTGTATCTGTAACCCGTGCCCCATTGTGAGTCAACCCGAGGCCTTTTCGATGGCGAGAAAAGTTCGGCACCACTCTCCTTTCGGTAACGACCCGCGATCTTCGGCCTCGGACGCGACAACTGGTTATCTGCTTTCATTTCTTATCGCTCTTCATCCCCATCCCCTGCTCCATTCGTGTTCCCTCTTCCTACTTGACTCTCGTCTTCTCTCCCCAGTCAATACAGAGGTCATTCATTGAGCAGATTCAAGGCGTTTTTTACATTCTGTCCATGAGCGGTGTCTTGCTACTCTCAATAGGCTCCATCCACCCGAACTTATTGATAGCCCGCTCGCGTCTTCCAACATGGCCATCCATCCAACACTGCCATCCCAGGCCAACTCACAGGGACGCCTGACACCTCAGCAGACTCGAGCAATCTCAGCTTGGTCGGAGCAGGCGGCTGCATCCCTGCGGAATTTGACTCTCTCGGAGTCGGTATCGGCCAGCGACAGAAATGTCGAATTCATTTCGACGCGTGATTCCCCTCTGCGCGGATCCTCGGTTCCTCTATCTATTCCTCTTGACGACCCAGCTCCTGTGGTGCATACGGGAGCCGTACCCAGAGTCAAGCTTGTGACTCGTGAGTCCGAGACGCAACCGGTTGCCTCGGTTTCGTTCAGACGTCGAGAACCTATTCGTCGCGATAGTCTGAAGAGACGGGAAGCGCTCCTCAAAGGAAAGGACGGAAGTCGGCGCAGACAACGTTGGGAGAACGGTACGTCTTGACTTATGACGTGGATGCCATGATCTTCGAGGCATTCCTTTTCCCCAAAGGGTGCGACGCGTTGCCCCTCATTTTGCGCCATTGCTGATTGAGCTTTCTCTCAAAGATCGTCTCTTGCATAACCCTTGGGTTGAACCTCCTGCGCCCAGTGACTGGGCGGTACAGCCGACATATCCGCGACATGATCCCATGCCTTACTATCTGGCACCTCTTTGGGACATGAAATATGCTCACCTCGATCGGACGTCTTCTCAGCAGACTCAGAAAGGTACGAGGCATGAGAAGCATCGCGTTCCCAAGGAACTTCGCATGAGATTGAAGCATGCACGTGCTGCTCGCGGAATGCTCCAGGATTTGGAAGAGGATATTAGACAGTTCATCCAGACATGGAGCGAGAAGCAGCTGATGCTGCGAAAAGAAGGCTTGGAAGATGCACCATTATCATCTGAGGACGAATCTGAGGATGAAGTTGTCTTTGTGGGGCGCAATGGACAGATGCATGACTCGCCTGAGCACAAGACAAGGTTGCGAGAACTGCGCGCGAATTTAAGCCAACATAACGAGCGAGATGGAGAGAAGATGGTGTTTGAGAGCCCGGTTGATGACCGGGCCGCTGGCTTTGGGTAAGTTTCGAGTACAATCTTCCGCTGGGTCTATACTCATCTTCATCAGTCGCTGGCTCGTTCATTCCATTGCTAGTTACTACGGCCTGCATACATGGTCGATCACGGTGGGGGAACCTGCTCGCCGTGAGGCCTATGTTGGGTTCCATATGCCGGCGCCAGGTAGTCGGCCTGGGCTCACGACTCACGTATCTGTCCCATCAAATGCCCAACAAGGGGCTATGATGAAGCCTGGCGATGACCTTCCGAAGCCACTCTGGGCTCAGATCTGAGCGTAGGCGAACTTTATTTCATGTCTATCGTTATATAGTTTAGATGGGTCAGAGTAGAGGCTTGGTGAAAAACTGCCTTTGACACTCATATACAAACTTCGGTGAGTCCGATGTAAGGTAGAGCGTCTGTGTAAGACACGCGGTTCTCCGGATTTGTCAGCCGTGCATGATACCATGATACACATTAACGGTGTTATTAATCATAGAATCAGTAAACTGATAGAATATAGCCTGGAGTTTACCCTGTCGCAGGAACCAGACAGGACTAATATCCTCAACTGCTTTCTGGGTCGTCTGGTTTATACGTATGTTGCGATTAAAATCCGATGGTTTGTCGCCTACCACACGCTCACCACAATCCTTTTGCCCTTGTCAAAAGAAGCAAGCAGAATATAATATGACTTAATGAACATGCGCGGCTGCAATGTCCGTCTGCTTACCGGAATCATGCTGGACGCAAGCATCGTCATCTGCCTGTGCTTCATCTTGACTGTCTTTTCCAATACTCAAGCCCGTGCGACGTATTGGTGCTGTCATTGTAACTGTCTTGGACTTGGAGAATTCTACAGAAGCTCCGCCGTGGCAAGGCATCCTTTTCTTGTTATTCGAAGGTCCCATTAAATTTCTCTGCACTTCCAGACTTTGGGCTAGGAGTTGCGCAGTCGCAGACTTCTCCTATCTGCACTGACTAGGCAGCAGCTTTCAATCGAGTTCACAGGGCCAGGTAGTTCCTGTAACTGCGGAGAGCGAGCAACCGGTAGATTCACACTAGAATCATAGAAACTCCCTTTCTTGTACGATTTCTGATGCAGTATCATGCCTGACTGGCGGTACCATCAGCGCACAAACAAGTTATGGAATGCAAGTTGTAAGTAGACAGATCAACATGGTGATACCTTCAGCAACACCGTGCAGACATTACCAACATCCATGGCACAAACCGCTGGAGTAGTCTTGATTGATAAAGGTATATTTACATGACTCTACATGACTCAACAACTCTATTTGCGTCGATCAGATCGACGGGACTACTACTCTCCTTGTTCCAGGCCCACGGTAGGTTTAAGACCTGATGAATGCCTAGAGAGGTACTAGTGTGGGGGATTTGCGTGTTCTCTCTTGCCTCCTTTTCTCTTCTGCTTCATCATGGATGGCATCATTGGCATGGTATGTGGTCATGGCGCGCATTTTCCGTGTCTTGTGGGTCTTTGAAGGCCGAGAGGACGGCTGTCTGTGTCGAGCAGTTTACGAAGTGGATCTGGGATGTACGTTATCCTTCTTCCAGGGATACTGAATATCTAGCACTTATGAGGGATTATCTCATCGAATTGAATTGAGTTTATATGGAGCGAGTCCTGTGTAACGATTGTATATTTTGGTCCACCAGGAAGGCTTTACCAGAAACAGACAAAGTTGCAAGGTTTTGTTGATCGAGGCTCCAATTTGACCCTTCGTGAATTACGGAGTACTTACTCAGTTTGAAATCTAGCCGCCGAACGAAATGGCACGACATGATGTAGATCGATAAGACGTATGAACCTTAGAGGTTGGCCATATTCCTACCGTAGTTCGGCGCACCGGCACTCTGTACCGTGCCATAAGCCACAGAGACTGCCAGGTGGCAGTGGGACGGTGATGGGCCGATCTAAGGATGCATAGGTGCCTTGGGAAATATCAGTGCATCGTACGCATACAGTCATTGGACCATGAATGGCCCAACTTTTTGTATCTTAGGATGGTTTCATCGTGCTGGTCGCTCCCACGGAGTATTTCTTGATTGTTGACCAATTAATATTGTCTTGAAAAGACCCAAGGCAAGATCCATCAGATAGTGGCTTTGCAGACTCCGGGTCAATAGTGGAGATCAGCCCACACTCCGTATTTTGCTCTGCCAAACGAGTGCTCCGTGCTCGGGGCTGCGGGACGATCGATACACAAGTTTCGAGTGATACACTCCATGTATTTAGGCTAGCTCACGAGCTGTGCCTTCTGCGAGGAGAAATACCGGTATCGGAGTTATGAGTGATTATTCGTCGGTTTTGGGAGTTATCCATGATCATGATCCAATGAAGGCTTGCAGTTCACTTTTTTTTTGGGGAGGGGGGGGGGGGATAAGAAGACTTGGTCCGTGTTCTGAAAAAGGGGAGCGTTGACCGTTGTACTCTCATACTCTCTAATTTCGGACCGATCCGAAGGCCCCCAGTTGGTTCCATGGTAAAAGCCTTAGTGTCCTGACACCATGATTGAGAGACGGTACTGCTGATTTGAAAACTGTCGATGAAGATGAAGAGAGGTTGAAGAGAAGTGACGAATGTAAACATTTCTACTGAGCATATGACAAGTCGTTCAAGCATAGTCGTAAAGAGTCTCTCCCAGTCAAATTAACCTTAACCACGTTGTACCAGAATTCAAATCAGGCAACTCGCCGAGGCGTGGGATGTAATATCGGTTTCCGAGTTGGCCCGCTTCCATCCTGCTGGTTCACGCGCTGCTTGCCTGGTCGGAGAATATCGTATTTGCATTGATTTGCAAGGAGTCAGGGCACTTGACAATGGCCTTTATCGGCCTAATCTTCGATTTTCATATTCCTATTGGGAGGGGGTCCAGCATCTGCTGGTCTGCCTGAGCGCTCACACCTCTTTCCATGGTCGCTTCCAGAACGAAATGGTTGCAGCGACGAAAGTGAGGCGGGAATAAAGTTGAGAGGATGGTTCGAGCCCTCGCTCCTCGGATGTAGAGGTCTTATTTCTTGTCAGGCTGCTTCTAGTGATGTTGTCGTTAATTTCTTGGGCCGATGATGCTTTTGTCGGGGACTCTCAGAGGTAGCTGTAGAATAGCCTCATCGCAATGACCTTCGGCTTCATCGACGTAAAAAAACTTCTAAATAACCTAAGGAGAGTTGATCGAGGTGGTACTTTGAGGTATCAGATGGCTGAGCCTCGAGCATCACAGAAAAAGATTAGATTTAGGCCCCCATACTGTCGTGGGGTTAATGAACGAATGAAATATTCGAAGACTGTTTTTTCCTTTCCAAAGTAAGCACCCGCGACAGTCGCAAATGGGACCAAACTATGAACGCCTCGAAGCTGAGCCATAAACGCTGACCGGACTGGATTGACGTGGCTCCCTTCTTCTCCATCGCTCTTCATCATTGTTGTTCATTCCTTGGTGCGTTCCTCTCATTCTCCCTCGTTGCCCTCCAACACAACCACTACGGGTACTACCTTGATACCCGCGCCAAAACAATCCTGCGCCACGTTGGACAATCCTGATCTATTCTTCTGATCTTGGATTGTTCAATCCCTAGAAATTACGAGTACCAGCTAGTGTCTTCTCCTTCCTCGTCGGCCAATACTACCGGTTACTGTCCTTGTTCTGGCTCCTGACCTGCCTCCCTTCCCAATACTCCTGGCGTCATCTGCTATCTACTGCTCCCTCGGGCCTCCTTTCACATTCCCTTAAGCCCTTCCCATCCCTCGG
This sequence comes from Aspergillus fumigatus Af293, assembly GCF_000002655.1. Taxonomy (NCBI): domain Eukaryota; kingdom Fungi; phylum Ascomycota; class Eurotiomycetes; order Eurotiales; family Aspergillaceae; genus Aspergillus; species Aspergillus fumigatus. Next base: position 1,187,646 of record NC_007197.1, read on the forward strand.
TTTCGTGCCATAACTATAACATACTCTCTAAGCCCTATAGACGCGAAAGAGGCTTTACATCTGAACACCCCATCGTATGACTGAAGTGTCCTTACTTTTCGTCTGGTTCCAGCTGTTGGAGTTTTCTTACCTCGTCTCATCTCACCTCATGAGCGTATCCGACTGGATGCTGTGTCATACACAAAAACCCGGGCTGAGCGGCTGTTCCATAAGAAGTGAAAGGATATTGTGATCTGATTTGCATAACACTTATTTATATATATTCTATCCCTACCTGTTTTGTACCATCGTTATTTTTATTTTTATTATTATTTTTTTTTTTTTTTTTTTTTCTTTTTGGGGTTATTATTATCTGGTACCTTTGATACCTGCCTGTTTTACGGAGGCCTGTCGCTTGCGGGGATTGACATTGCACAACCCCGACGCATCATTTTTTCGCACCATCGCATTTAAAGACATTATGGAATCTTACAGTGCATCATCGTGTCAAGATCGTTGTGCCCGAACAAGGCGCAGCTCTGGTTCGACCAACAGCGAAGCCTCGGATCGGTCGAAAAGCACGGTCCCTACGGTCTACAGCTATCGGCCCACATCTAAGCGACAGCCAGAAACGGATCGCTTCACGATGGACCCTAGAGATTCTACATCGACGTATGCATCCACGATACCATCGACCGACGGGTTACCGGAAGACCCGCAATATGAGGTTATCGACCGAAAGCCGGAGATCTATGCCACTGACGCGATCCCTTCCAGTCCAACCACTTTTGCAGAGCTATTCCCCTCATCCCGACGGCTACTGATTCGGCACGATGATTCGACACTAGATGGTAATATGAATCTACGGGTCGACACTTTAGTGCCTCGAAGGGGCGGCTATCAACAAGATGTAATCCTTTTTCATCTCCGCATGTATGACTTGTTCTCGAGAAAGTTCTCATTTCGGCGCTACTGTCGCGAGTCTGGTCGTGAGATCTGTCACTCAGAAAGGAGGCCCAGATCGTCCAGTATCGACAAGAGGCCCATCCTCCAGCGCTCCTGGAGCAGTGTGTTGGCAAGCTTGCGACCTGGGTCGAGTGGGAATGGAACGATAGCTGGCGCTGAACATAAGCGCCACAACTCAGGACATCACTCGATCAAGCAGGAAGGTGCAAATTTGGATGATGCAACAGCAGATGCCAAGGAGTATCCCAGTCGCCCAGTCGCCCTCGCAGATACAACGGTGTTAGAATTTTCTAATTATGCGCATGTAGAGGTCAAGAGGCGAGGCGCAGGGATACCCAAGCGGTACGAATTCGAGTATTGGTCCACGAAATACTACTGGAAGAAAGAGTGCAGGAAAGAAGGAGATTTGCGAGAAGTGTCCTACCATCTCATCAACACGCGGACGTCCAAGATTATCGCTCATATTGTGCCCGAGATCCTCACGCCGGTGGAAGCTGTCGAGGAGGAGAGTAAGGGCGGTTGGGTTCCTTCGTCCTCAATGTGGATTAGCGATTCATCAGTGTACGAAAAAATGCATGAGGTTGCCGAGTAAGCTGGAGCCCCTCCCCCTCCCAAAGACAAGAACGAGTTTCGCCTCACATGGACACAATACTGATCGTCTTGCAGTGTGATAGTAGCTACAGGATTGGTTGTTCTAGTTGATGACTGTATCCGACAGCGATGGCACTCAAAACATCATACGGACCCCAGTCATTCGGCGGCTAAAACCTCTTTTACAAAAAGTATTGAGTTGATGGGGCCTATGCGACTTATTGAAGAGGTGTTTCACCGGCGGGGATCCGCCTGATACTAATGAATATGATGACGACGCGCGAAGGAACTTGGGTAAATTCGCCGCTACGGTGATCTGACTCGTACGTTAGCAAGCACTGCGATCGTGATGTCGACGTGCAGTGGCGCGAACCCAACTTCCAGAATTTTCACAACATTGGTGAATTTGGATACTGATGCCTGATTTTCTGACGATCATTTTTCAGGCTGGATCCCTTGCATGTCCGTGTATCTGGTTCGCTGGCGACGAGGATCCCAGCTGGACTTGCTTGTTAGTTGTTGTTGTTGTTGTTGTTGTTGTTGTTGTTGTTGTTGTTGTTGTTGTTGTTGTTGTTGTTGTTGTTGTTGTTGTCATTGTCCCTCGAATGTGTAACAGGAACTCTGCGGCCTCTAGTTATCGCTGTGTCGACACTTGTCGGTCGACTGAGTCGGATGACCTCCTTTCGGGTGTTTAGTTGGAAGCATGACCAACGTGTATATGATTGCATGGCTATTTTTGGGATAGCGCCTCCAGAGTCTGTCTGAAGTGTGATAGGCAAATGATGGGTGCATAACAGATCATCAATTATTTCGTGTTGAACCGAGTCATTAGCAACGTACAGGAACCATGGTTCATGGTAGCTGGCTGCCTCGCTAGTGAGTAGCGACCCCCTGGTGGGCCAGTCCAGCGCTTACAATCGAAACGAAGCGCGAATGATATGCCTAGAATGAGTCGAAACGAGGAGTCTGAGGAAAAAGGAGAAGGGAGGGGAGGAAAGAGGAAGGAACTCCTGGGTTTGATGTTCCGGAAGCTCACCATCTTCTCCTTACCTACTACCTACCTACCCTCACAATGTAAGGTACCTTGGCCTGGTAAGGCACTTAAACTTCTATGGGAGGCTGGAATGATTGGACCAGACTCCATCCCGCAACTCAAAAGAAGTCTTTTCTTTTTATTTATTTTCATTCATTTTCCCAATCGCCCATCCTCTCCTTGTTCTCTATTGGTAAAAATGCTCGAGATAACAGCGGAAAGCTCTTCCAGCTATGGTCATATACCAATTAAGCTTGTCCTATGGGCGATGCGGGGCAGATCGAGGCTCGTCAATGTCCCTTTTTATTCCATCGAATTAAATGGCTTGATGGGCCTTCAATGAGCCCGTGTGGAAACGATTCAGCTTTTCCCCGGTGCTATGATAGATGATGGCATATAGCGTCTGATGCAGGTGATCTATAGCTCTGTGGTCCGCGACACTTTTCCGTCCACATCGCTTCATCTCTAGCTATCGCCGTCGTTCATTGTTGTTCTGTAGATGACGGCAATGAACAACATGAAGACGCACGTATGTATGCCCAAAACAGTGCCAGAAGAAAGCAACGAATCATGATGGTTCCCTTTCGGAAGACGGTTTGCGTCAACTTTGAGCCTAATAGACGTCTCTCTTCGCTGGCAAAGCTGTGCTCTATGCAAAGCTTTGCTTTAACCGTACGAGCGGGCTGTTTCATCTGGTGTTGCCTTTTTGAGTTGAGGTTCCTGCCGGGATACCTCCCACACACTTGTCTTCTTCTGCTTGCTGTCGCTTCTTACCTGTCTGCAACCCCATGTCCCCATGGCATCTGTTTATGCAGAGCGGCCTGGTTTTTTTGACCATTGGTTTTCCAGGGCTGATAGGAACGATGTGTTTTTAAAAGTCCTCGGTCCAGATTCATGATTGAATCATTGATGAGCTGGCATTGTGGTCTCTGGGCCCGCTTTCAATCTTTACAGGTGCCTTACTGGCTGGTGTGAGCAAATCCTGACTTCAATTCGTCGCTTCTGCTACTATGGGGCCCCTCTCCGCTTTTGGGCAACTAGATCACACCCCTCCACTATGTGGTCATTCCAGAAGGAGGGGTTTCCGCCTTTCTTGTCCTTGGAGAGGCGTCCATGAGGCGTCTAGAATCTTCATACCCGATAGGAAGCAATGTTTGCTGGAATCAACGGAAGGAAAGGGGAGAGAGGATGTGTCAAAGCAAGGTAAAGGAGACGAAGTGTCTGTTGTTCAAGGCTTCGGGCCTGTGGGCTGGATTCCTTGTACGACAGCAGTTCCTTTTGCCTCTGCGCCATCCGATGCTTGCTATCAAATGGATCTGGCTCTTGGTGGAGCTCCGTCGCAACTGTTCTTGGTTATTGGCGTTTCTTCAGGGTGTATTCTCAGTCGGCGTGCGCCGGGCCGTTCCAGCATTGCAGCCTCAAAATGATCCGCATGCTCTCCATGCAACTGGCGGCCTTTTGACTGGAGGGGGGAAATTTGCTGGCGCTGTAGCTTGTCCCCAGCGACATGCATAAGCCCGACTGTTAGGTTTCATGGTTAGGCTCCGTGTTTGTCACGCCAAAACAGTCTTTCTTGCACCGGGAAAATAAATAAAAAAAAACGATTTGGGGTCAAGCATGGCCCACAGTTTATATGACCCCCCGCTTCCCATGTCCATCAGGGCTATTTGAGTGGGAAAGAGAAAATTCAAAAGAGGTATTATTGTCTTATCAAAAGCGAATACAAAAGACTCTTGGCTCGATTGATCCTGTTCCTTGAGGATCTCTTTTTTTTTATTATTCATTTTCGCCTTCCAGAAACCGTCCGCATTCCAGTTGGCACTTGCTTGCCTCTTTCTTGGGCAGAAGTTCTGCGGAGGGGTCGTTGGCTCTTGATATACTCAAATCTTCTTTACCCTTTGATCTTCTTCAATTTCAGACCGCATTATTGTGGCTGGCAAGGGACCACGATATCGCGAAGAATCGTATTCTATTTCGGTCAAGCAAAATCACTTCAACATGGCCTCGACGCAAGGAAATGTTGGTCGGAAGGTTGAATGGATAGAGAAACTTGAGAGTATGCCCCACATGAACTACATTTTTCTTGAAGGAATCGTCATTGTGCCGTATGGGTTTATCGTTCGTGCGACTAATTGCAGACTGTATCTTCCTTCAGAGCATTGCAAAACTGCAGGCCTTGGAACCCCGATGTACACATTGTTCTCCGATCGTCGAGGTAACTGAACCCCTTCGCCTCTCTCCATTCCTTTTTTTCTTCCCATTTCACAGATCCTGATCGAGAGTATATTCTTCCTTTGCGTTGCATCTTCTCCAGCAACTCCTCTTCCTGGAAATATACCCTTAAGTGAACTGAATGGTGCCCTCTATGTCACGGCATCATGATTTGGGAGTAACTTTTCCTTCACCGACTTTTAGACCTGACAGCTTGTTGTACCAAGTGCTAACGGCTTTATGTCTTCAAACAGGAGGTCGGACAGCTTGGAGCTCCAGCGTGGAGGTACACGGTAGAGCATTTTTTGCGCGGTACTGGTACGATGGGAACTTCACAATTAACGCCAAACATGACGCTGCGGAGGTAGCTATCACGTTCCTGACCTCCCAACAGCAACCGCAAGCTCGCAGCGAAACTCTTCCCGGAAAGGTGTGGCCGTAGCAAACGAGCAAATACGGAAATATGGCTATGGTAGGATGGGATTCAAGGGGTTCGACAGTTGAGAAGTACTTTCTCAGTCTCATTTGCCTGGGCTGGATTGATAACTTGCCTTTCCTCCGATTTTTTTTATTCTCTTTTTCGATTCTTCCGCTGTGGCTCCTATGACCGCGTACGACGACTTGATGCCCGACGCTTCGGGTTCCGCAGACGTTATGTACAACATTCTCGGCTGTCAACATTCTTCTTTGTGCAATATCCTGCTGCGACAAGCACTCAACACATGGATGACTACGGTGCTGGAGTGGGTGGACAATAGGAGAACGAACCATTCCCAGTTTCCGCTCGCCGCAACTTCCTACAGGACTACAGAACACCCGCACCTGCCATATTTGCTCGGCTCTTTTTGTTTTACGCTCTCTATTACAAGCGGCCCGGTTATTCTCTTTTGTTCAACTTATCGACCTTCTGTACAATTCTCCTTATTTCCTTTCAGGTTCGCAAGGCACTGGCACTACTGAGGCCTTGCTACGATATTATGACGACAGAACAGTGACGGACAACTCCGATATTCGAATTTGGTTTCTTGCGTGCATTTTGGATTCTTGATGTCAAAATCTTTGACCTTTTTGGTGACTCCAGCGCCTGTGTAAGTCTCCTGTGACAGTCATACCTAAACAGGTCCTGTCATTTGCCCATTGTGTACGCGAACTGGATCCCACCGGTACCAGACGGGCCAGGGATTACAATTCTTGTTCGTGCGAATCGACCATCTAGGAGAAAATGGTCTCGTTTCTTTGCCACGTGCCAGTTCAGAGCCGTCAAAATAGCAGTAGGACTCCCTATCCCATTAATTGTGTGTCCCCGGGTTGCCCCACCTTCTTGAACTTTCAACGTCCGTTGGGGACTTGGTGACTGCTCTAGAAGGGCTATTTTGCGCACTAATAGTGCGGGTTCGTTGTGCATCTGGAAATCGCGGTGTTAAATAAAGTACGGTTACAGCGTTCCGTATCCTTGGTTGCACCATGTCACATCTTGAGCTTAACCTTAAATTCTTCGGCTGAGAGCTCGGCCGTTCACGTGCCAACCGGATAAGTCTATTCCGCTTGTGCGCTAACTGGTCATGGCCAGCCTTGGCTACGAACACTATGGGTTTATTCTTCTCTTTCGTCTCCGCGTAGCATTCGTTTGATTACAAGGTCCGCAGATGATAGTGTCGCCACAAACTGTCTAGGGAAAGTCGGGAGGGGAAAATAAGATCACCATGAACCCAGTTACCCACTTCCATCAATAAGCAAATCTTCTCCCGCTTGCTCTGTCTCTACGGTTCAACCACCCGTAATAGCATCGAAGCATGATGCACCCCGCGCAAACAAAAAGGAGTAGCCCCGCGTTGGTCCAGTGTCCCGTCGGGTAGCCCCTCTTCGCTTCGTTGGCTTTGTAAATCCACACGCCGACGATTTGGCCTGGGGCGCCGAAGGAGACGTTCAGGGCTATTGCAAGCCCCGTGCCGGCTGTGGAGTGGAGGTTGGAGGAGAGCCAGCCTAAGAGCGGGGGGATGCAGGCGAAGGAGCCGCTTGTGGCGACGATGAGGCAGCCGTAGCGGTGCTTATGACACTAACGTTAGTGGATTACTTTAAGGAAGGGGGCTGGGGGAGGTACTAAGTAAGCGTCTGGTGGGAGGACGGCGGACGCTAGGAATCCCATAGCGCCAATGAAGGAGAAAAGGGCGGAATGCAGGCCACGGCTGATGGTACATTGTTAGTGTGTGTTGTGTGGCATGGTGCTGAGGTGAGGACTTGTGTACCTGTTGAAATGATCGGCGGACCAGGCTGCGGCTGTTGTCACGACATAGGCTACTGCCCATGGGGGTACTGTCATGAGCTGCGCGCGTAGGTTGGTATACCCGAGCCCGCTGGTAATTGCGGGCGTAAAGAGAGAAAGACTGGAAAACGGGGCGGATATGCCGAAATAGATCTGTTAAGAGGCATCAGTTGTGGGAACAGTAGCGCGCTAAGAACAGGCAACGGACCGCATAATGTGCGTAGAGACGCCAGTCTGTTAGCACAGCTTTGGCGTCCTCCCAAGTCATGGCTTTGGCTTCTCCCTTGGAGCCTTCTGTTCGCAGCCGTTGAGCAGCGAGGTCTTTCTCCTCTCGTGTGAGCCAACGTGCTGATTCAGGATAATCGGGAAGAAAGAACCAGACTAGAACGGCTGAAGCGCACGAGGGTGCGCCTTCGATGATAAATAGCCATCGCCATGCAGATAGTCCATGGACCTGATTCATGTGGCCCACGCCGTATGCAATTGCACCGCCAAAGGCACCGGCTAAGGTAGCGGATGCGAGAATCAAGGCCACGCGAATGGAGCGCTCGGAGTGTCGATACCAGAAGGTCAGGTAGTAGACCAGGCCAGGGAAGAGGCCCGCTTCCATTACTAACGGTTGTCAGCCATTCAGTAAACTAATCCTTGGTTTTGGGAGGGAATATTGGGGGTACCTCCTAGAAGGAAACGGATGCCGGTGACTTGAGCGAAATTATGGGTTCCTCCCAAGCCCATTGTGCACGCGCCCCATGACAGCATCAGAAACGCAATCCATCTCTAGATTTTATAAGTCTCTGATCTCTAACGCAAGATTCTCATGGCATACACTCGGCCTAAGCTTCTTCAAAAAGTAGTTCGAAGGGACTTCAAACAGCGCGTAAGCAATGAGGAACACCATAAGCGCAATTCTAGCACACGTCAGTATCGACAATTTAGCGTCCACTATTCGGACAAACCTACGTGTATTGATACGAGGTCATCTTAGTCTCGGACAGGAGGTCATTGTGTGTGTCTTGGTTGAGGATCTTTGCATTTCCTATGCCCAAGATGAGAACTGGTTGATCAAGAGTTGGTTTCATGCTTACCGATGTTAGATCGATCTAGATAGCAGAGAAGATAGATCGCTGCACATAGAGGAACAATGCGTAAGTCTTGTTTCCAGACCAGTGCTTTCTCCTGAATGCGGCATGATCTATCAGAATGTTGCTCGTTGATGTCCTTGTAATTAACAATCAGCAATGACAGCTAGACTCGAATTCGTATTCCACTCCACATACATCAGACGCAATCTCAACATCGCGAGCACCTTCCAAATTGGGGTGTGCCTTCGTCTCGCTCATTTCCTCGGGTAAACGACGAAGAGCCGCGGGTGGAAATGAACAAGCTTTTGAGAAGCAATTCTTCCTTCGAGCGTATTTATAGTCTTGGGTCTGTTAGCACCTGTTGGAGCTCCCCCGCACAAGCGGGCTCCGTTGACTGGGGTAACCCTTTTCTGAAGAAAACATAATCCCACGATGTCGGTGAACCTCCGACGGTCATCACCGAACGTGGTCAACCACCTTTTAGACAGGTCATAGATACAGTGTTGGTGATTGGTTGCTGTCTTTACCAGAAAGGCCATGGATCGGCAGGTGTGTCTCGGCATTGCCGTTCGCCGAACAGGCAATATTGCAGTCAGGAAGGAAGAAGAATGAAGTCGTGTCAGCCTAGCATTGGAACCGAGCTTGGAAGCGATGTGATGCTTTTGTTGAAACGCGGCTGATCTCTGGCAATCTCTCGACTTGGCCCTCCCCACAGCGCACGTGGTCACTTTGAAGATGCATGTTATTAACCATTAGTACTGGCTCGATTCGCTTGTAGTGTGTGGTCAGTTGGGCCACGTCAGGGGCCCTTTTTCAAGAACAAGTGAGATACACAACCTAGATCACTAGAGGCCATTCTCAGTCGCTTTGTTTATCAGTCTTGTCTCTTTCTTCTCTATTAAAATAGTTTGGACCTTGTCAACTGCACACACTCACCAGTTGGCGCCGGAGGGCTTGACATCGACATCTACATAGTGCGGTAGACAATCTTGGACAAGCATAGGTCTTCGAGTCGGCGCATCATGAAGAATTCGACTGGTATCCCCGCCAATTCTTTTATCTTTGGACTCTGGGTGAGAAAACATTATACAGAATCCAACTGTATCTTTCCAAACAGAGAGATAATGTGAGAAGGCAAACATCCATCTAATTGGCCAAGGGAAAAGCTTCGAAGTTTGCCCAGTTGGGTTAGCGCCAATTTTTATCTATCGATAATGATTGAATCGTGATTTTGTTGCATTTGTCTGCTGTTGTGCGTCAATTGTCTACCCTTTCTCTCCCAATGAAATGTCCTGCATTATATTCAAGCATTCGTTTCTCCCATAGCATTTTAAGAAGTATAAACAATCGTACTTTGGCAGAAATTAACTCCAATCCAGCTTTGCGCACATTCCAGATTGCAAGCCTGGCGACAGAAGCTACCCCTCCGCGCAGAAAGATGCCATCTGCATTGACTTTCGACCTTCATAAAAAGTGCTCAGTAAGTTTGTCTTACTTGCTATTTTCTTTTCTTTCTTTCTTTCTCTTTTTTTTGGTATATCTCAATTTTGAGCTAATCGGGCCCAAACATAGACAACCAAAGCGCGCGCGAGCACCCTCCATCTCCCTCATGGCTCCGTCCCGCTTCCTATCTTTATGCCGGTTGCGACACAGGCGTCGCTCAAGGGACTCACGTATGACCAGCTGAAGCAAACAGGCTGCATGCTGTGCTTGAATAATACATACCATCTGGGCTTGAAACCGGGGCAGGAGGTTCTAGACCAAGTGGGCGGCGCGCATAAGCTGCAAGGATGGGATCGGAATATCCTGACAGATAGCGGCGGGTGAGCTATGTCTGTGCTTTCACCGGCCTGGGCTGACACTGACTCCTGCAATGTAGTTTTCAGATGGTCTCTCTACTGAAGCTCGCAAAGGTCACCGAGGAAGGTGTCCGATTCCTCAGTCCCCACGATGGAACCCCGATGTGTGTGTCCTTGCCGATCCGACGTCTCAACGAATCCCACTGACAGGGTTATTCTAGGCTACTCACACCAGAACATTCGATTTCTTTGCAAAACTCGATTGGCTCGGATATCATCATGCAGCTAGACGACGTCATTGCGACTACCTCTCCCGATCATGCCAGAATTCACGAGGCCATGGAACGGTCCGTTCGGTGGCTAGACCGCTGTATCGATGCGCACAAGTATCCCGAGAGACAGAACCTATTCTGTATCATCCAAGGCGGTCTAGACCTGGAGCTACGGAAGCAGTGCTGCGCTGAAATGGTTGCGCGAGATACACCGGGTATTGCCATTGGAGGTCTATCGGGTGGTGAGGCAAAGGAGGAGTTTTGTAAAGTGTATGTGTTGGCGTAAATGCGTACGGGCTACATGTGCTTACAATTCTAGGGTGGATACGTGCACTGGACTCCTTCCAGAGCACAAACCCCGATACGTGATGGGAGTGGTAAGTACTAGGTGGCCCATTCGGTTGGCAGTCTCTTTTATTGACGCTGCTCAGGGTTATCCAGAAGATCTGGTTGTAGCAGTTGCCCTCGGAGCGGACATGTTCGATTGTGTGTGGCCGACGAGAACAGCCGTAAGGACAACCTCCGGAATCGTTTGAACGCAAGTTCGGCTGACTGTTGATAGCGATTCGGAAATGCTGTGGTTCCTTCTGGCAACCTGAACCTACGCCATAAGTCGTTTGCCGAGGACTTCCGACCTATACAAGAAGGGTGCAGCTGTTCTTGTTGCCGGCCCCGAGATCAAGGCGGTTTGGGGATTACGCGAGCGTATCTCCACCACCTAGCTGCCAAAGAGACGGTTGGAGCTCATCTGTGAGACTTCCCTTCACGTTCAAGGGAACTTATTGCTAATTTCTCAACAGGCTCACCATTCATAATGTTCACTATTTGCTAAACTTGATGGGATCTGCTCGTCAAGCCATTTTGGAAGATCGATATCCAGCATTTCTGCGCGAATTTTTCGACAATCTGTATGGAGATAAAGCGAAATTCCCTGAGTGGGCTGTCACTGCGCTGCGTGGTGTTGGTGTTGATCTGCTGGCAGACTAGCATACTTGCCGTCAGAGCGTCTTTATCTACATCATATAATCTCAAGACGGGTGTCGAGCATCATTCGACACCCTGGTACAACTGCCAGGCCTCTCCAGTAATATTGCCAATTTAGGACTTGAATGTAATTGTAGCCCGATAATTCTGCTTATCAGCACGTGATCTCGCGCGTCGCGTTTACGCGTTACTCAAAAAAGTCCTCCGCAACCAATACCAAAGACGAAACATCTCAATCACCATGACAATTCAATCCAAAGACCAAACAAGCATCATGTCGCCGGCAGCCGTGTTGCCGCAAGATACCCCCAGCCAAACTGGCACACCGACTCCTCCTCATAACCCTGCACATGAGGAACATCAATACCTCAACCTCATCCGCACCATCCTCGCCGAAGGCGAGCATCGTCCCGACCGCACAGGGACAGGCACCCGCTCGATCTTCGCACCACCGCAGCTACGATTCTCGCTCTCCAAGCCTGGTGCAACACCCTCCTCGGACCCGATCCCCATCCTCCCCCTCCTCACCACCAAACGCGTTTTCCTGCGTGCCGTCATCGCCGAGCTCCTCTGGTTCATCTCCGGATGCACCTCCTCCATCCCCCTCTCGGAAGCAGGCATCAAAATCTGGGACGGTAACGGCAGCCGCGAGTTCCTGGACAAAGTTGGGCTCGGGCACCGCGAGGTCGGCGATCTAGGCCCTGTGTATGGGTTCCAGTGGCGGCATTTCGGGGCCGAGTACATCGACGCCAAGACGGATTACACAGGCCAGGGCGTCGACCAGCTCGCGGAGGTTGTGCGCAAGCTGAAAGAAACGCCCTTTGACCGCCGCATCATCATGAGTGCGTGGAACCCGGCGGATCTGAAGAAGATGGCGCTCCCGCCCTGTCATATGTTTGCGCAGTTCTATGTCTCATATCCGAATGGGCTGGACAACAAGGGGAGCCTATCGTGTCTGCTGTATCAACGTTCGTGCGATATGGGGCTTGGTGTGCCATTCAACATTGCGTCGTATGCGCTGCTGACGCATATACTGGCCCATGCGACGGATCTGAACCCCGGCACTCTGATTCATACCATGGGTGATGCGCATGTGTATCTGGACCATGTCGACGCGCTGAACGAGCAGCTCAAGCGGGAGCCTACAGAGTTTCCGGAACTGCGCATCAAGCGTAATGATCGTGGGAGTGGAGTTGTGGATGGTTGGAAGGAGGAGGAGTTTGAAGTCGTTGGATACCAGCCTCACAAGGCTATCAAAATGAACATGAGCGTTTGATCTCGTACTGGTTTTATACAGTTGATACCAGCATTTCTATCTTAGATTCTTGATTTCAATAAAGGCACCTCTGTGCATGGCATTAACGACTATCTAATAGTCGGGGCTCAGGGGAATATGTAAAAGGTATCCAAAACGCTCCTGGTGTATCTTTGCTAAATATGCAGGTTTAGATGGCAGAATATCCAGAGGGGAAAAAAGGGAGCAGATCACTCCTCACGACTTCCCCAGAATAACTCCCGCCCCTCTCAATAAGACAATAGTATGACCCTGCTTCACCTTCCCATCCCCAATCGTCTCCGAGAACTCCAAAAACTCCCCCGAATCCACATGGAAGATCCGCAACCGCTCCTCCTCCCCGGCCCGATTATTCACATTCTCGATCCGCAACCTCCGCGCCGCATCATCCAGCACCCGCCCAACCTTCCACCTCGAATCGAACCAAAAGTCCCCCGAAGGCGGCTCCGCCTTTTGTGCCTGCGCATCTGCCGTCCCAACTACATGCAGATACAGCCGCTTGTCAGCGGGGATGCCTGCATCACCCTTTGCTGCCTTCTTGAGTGCATTCAGCTCCGAAATTCGCGCAGCTGCGCTATTGGCCTTAGGCTTCGGCGCCAGCGCCTGTCCTTTGTCTTTTCCCCATGTGCGCACCCGCGCGAACATCGAGCGGATCGTCTCCGCATTGCTTGGGCCCTGGCTGCCTGCCCGAGCGCCAAGCGGCGCGATCTTCGTGCACTCGTGCTCTTCCCGGAGCCGGTGGCGTAGACAATACTGTCTATTACAGTCTGGGCAGCGCACGCCGGGATCTTTCAGCGTGTTGATGAGTGTCTTGCAGTCGAGATGGGCGCATTGGTCTGAGTTGTAGATTGTGGGTTTCTGCGTGGGAAGGCTCGCGGTGCTGGTGTTCTGGTTTCCGTTGCGGCGGCGGGCCCATTCGCCGGCTTTGGGGCAGCGGTGGGCGGTTTCGGTGCGGTGCTCGAGGCAGAAGGTTCCGCGGCAGGATTCACAGCGGAAAGGGAGGAAGTCGAGTTGGTGGCAGTATTCGAATTGACAGTGTCGGCCGATGGACTCTAGGTCCTTATCGGCCGTTTGCGTGAAGGATTCTTGGGCGTTCGGACTGGGTGTCCGGCCTTTTGAGACGGTTATGGGTGCCATGGTGGGAATCACCTTTCAAAGCAGGATTAAATGAACGGAAGAGACAACGAGAGTGCCTCGATTATATCTGAATATGGAGAGAAAGGATGAATAATGCGCGACAAGAGATGGCGCTAGAAGCCACTGGCAACATGCGGAGAGGGGTGCCTGACTCAGCAGGATTAGATGAGGCATAAAAAGTGGAGAAGATTTCAGTGTGGCTGTGGCGCTGATTATCTGATCCGGAGATCGGAGATAAGCAAAGCACATCTTCTGTGCCTCTCAGTAGGCGCCAACAAAGGTACTTGACTTGATAATGATACGCGAAGGAGGTAATCTGTTAATTTAAACAAATCTGATGAGGTATCCTTAGCATCACGGTGAAGAGACAAGGCTGGTCAAGACCCAAACTAACAAACTCCGTACACTTCAGGGGTATATTCAAACATGGCGTACTAAACTGACAAAAGAAAAACATATTAGATAACATAGAAGGAAAAGTTGGCGCATAGAGTCCAGCGCAGGAACAGTAGGAAAGATCAAAATGAATCAGGGTTGTTCGGGTTTATAGTTTTGATTATGCATGAGATCCGGATGACCAGTCCCTGCATTATCACTGTGGGTGAAAAGGTTTGGCTGCTGCATGGCTAAAGCCTGCTTCCCCTCAGGAGCGGTGCTTGCTGCCGCAAAAGGAATAGGGCAGCTGGACGTAAAAACGGGAAGTCCATTCATTGTCTGACGCGTGGTTGTTGGAGGTGAGTATACCGTAGATCGACCAGGCAGGGATTCTGAAGCCCACGAGGACGGGGTTGCTGAGCCAGAAGGAGCTTCCTGCGTCGAGACAGAACCAGATACTAACACATCCTTGGGTGTTTCCCAGCGAGGGCGATTGATAGTGACATTGCTCAACAAAGGAGTTTCATTTTCCGCCAGCGGATCAGGAGAAGAGACAACAAGATCGTCTGGTGCATTTTCCGGGCTTTCTTGCTTCACCCGATCCATGTTCCCGTTGGAGATGGCTATATTCGGACCAAAAGGCATCTGGGAGGTGCTAGGACTCGGCGAAGGGTGAGAGGTTCCTCTGGCAGTGGAAGCATGCGCGGTCGCGGCCGCGGTGACGCTTGAGGCTTTCTTGGAGGACGTTGGTGTCTTGGATGTTGTCGGTCTTGGAGCGCGTCTTTGATGTTGCTCTGTCGCTTTTGCCGCTTTTGTCGTTTTTCTCTGTTTCTCGCGAGCGGCGTGTTCTTCAGGGGTAGGTACCTTCAATTTGATGCTCAATTTCTTCACGCCGGCTGCCAAATCGTCCAAATCTGCCGGTCTGGAATCCGTCTTCTCCGTCATTTCTGCTTGTGCTTGGTCGGAGACGACTTTCTGATCATCGCTACTGGCTGGCTTTGAGAGAAAACTAGACGGCACGCGCGGTACAGGAGGCACCTTGGGACCCTCGGACCGTTTGGGAGCAGCGGACCGTGACGGAGTACTCGACCTGCTGCGGCTAGGAGACTCCGGAGGACAGCTACCTGCAGCTATGCTTGCTTGTTCGGGTGTTTCGCTTGCCCCAACGTCTAACGAGCTCGTATTGGGCCGACCAGACTCGGCTGCACCCGAAGGCTTAGAAGCGATCGGCGTTGTGCTCTTTCTCCGAGTTGTCCTGACGCCAGGCGAGCTATCAGCAGTTGAACTTGGCAGGTCTCCAGGGTCGATAGTAGTCCTCCGAGTGCTCTTCGTAACATTTTTCTTTGGAGTCTCCGCCTTGGGACTGCTAGGCAGAGAAGCTTTGGCCTTTCTCGTACGTAGCTGCATTCGATTTCCCTCTGATGCCGCTGAAGCTGCCGACGCTGCCTTCTGGGAGGCCTGGGCGGCAGCCACAGCGGTCTGACGTTCCCGCCGAATGCGTGAAGCTTCCGCATTTAGTTCTTCCGGACGATAACTTGTGGTCTGACGATGGCTGGGAATAAGGACTTTGGATAGTTCGTGTGCCGCCGTAGCCCAGCCTACCTCTGGCAAGGGTACAACATCTGAGCCCGCCGGTGAGCCAGTAGACTTTCGATCCCGAGGGGCTGCAACGACTTTGGCTGCAAAAGATTGCGTGGGCGCAAAATAGGTGCGAGCAGACTTTGATTTTGGCGCTGTGGAAGGAGGTGGATAGACAAGCGCCTCCAGCTCGTCGAGTCTTGTTGGCGCCCACCACTGACTATCATAACCAATGTCAGATGGGGTGCGCAGTGCTTCAGCTGGAGCGTTGCTGTCCGATACATGCAAGCGGTCAAACATTTCGGAAGCCAGACCGACCTGCTGCTCATGGTTGACGATGGCCGACAATGTCGTTGTGTCTCCCAGCGCTGCGAGATGACTGAGGACGCCGCTGGTCAATGCTCGATTACTATAGCCCCCTTCCAAGACACTGATGACACGCCCATCTACGCCTAGCCCTTCTTCCTCGGCCATCTGCACAACATCCGCGGTGAACTTCGCATAGAACTCTGTCGGTACATTCACTTGGTGTCTCTGCATACCAGAACCTTCCCACTCACTCGCGTCGAATCCTGCGGATATGAAAATTGCCGCTTTTGGCGGAGTGTCGCCGGGCGCGCTATCAAGAAGGCGTTCGGTGTGCAGACGTAGAAAAGCGCGCGCTTTCTCTAACAGTATGGTGTACTTGGCGGCATAAATTTCCCAGAACTCCGCATCAGACTTCCACGTCTCCAAGTGGACATTCCAGATCGACTGACCGTGGGCTTTATCAATACACACACTAGCGTTCCGCACCTTCTCAACATCACCATATTCACAAGGAAAAGAGTTTATGTCATGCAAGCTGAAGTAGCCAATCCTCGTTTTCTTGTGATTGGCTGCATTCCAGGCCGCTGACACGGCTTTCTGATTCTGTTCCCACGCAATATCTTGCGAACCGTCGCCATGATGCAGGTCGAAATCCAGTATAGCGGCATGGGTCAGGCCATGGGTCATGGCAGCGTAGGTTATACCCACATGTACATTGTTGATCCAGCAAAATCCGGACGGATGAGAGGTAGAGCAATGGTGACCAGGGGGTCGAATACAGACAAACGCTCTTTTGGTAGTGTTGGAGTTAAAGACGGCATCGACACCTTCACAAACTCCGCCGAGCGCGCCCTCAAAGGCATTCAAAGATTCTGAGCAAAGATAAAGGTCACCATCGTTCAGCGGAGCCTTCTTGGCGGAATCGCCGTCCTTTCCTGAGCTGCGCGGCCGAACCAGCTCTTTGCCATTCAGAGCAAGTCTTGATTCTGCTGCATCACACATGGTTTTCAGCTCATCCATCCACTTAGTCCCATGCACATGAGTGACAGCCGCAGACGTGATAGGCATAGTCCGCGACGTCTTGCGGATTTGGAACGGCGGCGCGGGGAGCTGATGTAGATCAAGCTCAGGATGAGGGGCAAAGCGCTTTCCAGCATGGCGGCCGGCCATGAGGACATAAGCTGCCGATACTCCCACCACACAAGCTTGTATTCTCTCGGGCCGTTCGACGATGTAACTCAAAGCGGTCTTCGACGTTCGCGGCCGCGAGAAACGATGGCCGTAGCACGCGTCATGAACGACTACCACGACTTTGGAATGTAGGTCGGTGGATTGGTGCAAATCGACTTCTCGTTGGAAGAAATCCGCGGCGACAGAAGCTGCAGTGGGCGCAGCTTGCTCCTGAGGTCTTTTGGATGGCATATTTGCTGTGGAAGTGGGGGGGGTCGCGAAGTTGGAGGACGAAGAGCGTCGCGATAGACTGGGACGAGGTGAGTTTGCGCCTGCACTGTTGTGTCCAGATCGAAGCGACGCGGTCGATGATCGCTTTTTCAGGCTGGAGGTGGATTTCCGTCGTTCATCTCGTTCATCACTTAGAGAGTTGGAACTGGCAGTTCGTCGGGGTACAGGATGCGCCAGATCAGCAGAAGAACGCGCGGGAACATCCAGAGGCGACAGTAACGAAGACGGGGAAGGAGAGGTTGGAAGAGGAGTCGCGGCTGCAGAAGCAATTGTCAAATGATTCAGACTATTGGTTAGATCGTTGGAACTTGGTGCGGGAGGTGGTGGTGGTGGTGCAGTGAATGTCGCCTGGGGAGGCTCGTCGCGTATGGAGGGGTCCATGATGGCGACAGAAGTGGCATTTGAACACAATCAAATGCTGAGATAGGAATTGCGACTGTAACACGTTACTTTTGAGCGAAAGAAGAGCTGCTAATGAATTGCATTATAGTTATCCGAAGAAGTTTAGTAGATAGGAGGTTGAAATGGAAAGAAGCGAGGGGGCAACAAGGAGAAAAAAAGAGCCATCGTCATTCTTCCCCCTCATCCAGCCAAGGGGCAGTCGATCCCTTCCACTCCCCTTCTCGGCGCCCTTTTTCTTTGATTATCATTGGGCTGTCGTTACTTTGAGTATGACGCGGATCAAACGATGATAACAATGGAATGTTTCATCGTAAGAAAACTCATGAGTATGCCTCAAAGTCGAAAAGTCAAGTTCAGCGTGATTGTGTCCTGATTAGAGATACAGAGGAGATCTTCGAACACATGTCGAACGAGTTGCATAGATAAAGTCGAGCAGTGGATATAATAAACTGAATCAATGGAATCTCGAGGTTTGCTCTATGGAATGTGATATGCATCTAAATGAATATAGAAGAAGAGGCAGACAATGATATCATTGTCTTTCCCAAAAGGGGAACGCCATTCCCAGCCCTCCAGAACACCACAAGCTTCTTTTGAGCTCCCCAAAAACACCGATCCCAAATCATAATGCATTAACATGACTGGCATCAACCTAGAAAGTCCGTCATGAATAGGGGAGATCCAAACTCAAAAGGTTCGCGATCGCAGTCCGCGCAATTTGTACCACTTTCTCGATAACGTTGAGGTCTTCTCTTCGAGTGAACTATCCGTCGAGCCGACCTCAGAGTTGCGATTGGATTTCTTCATCTTTTTCTCGGACTTGAAGCCTTTAGTGGCGTGGTGGTGGCAGAAGCATTGCATATGTACTGTTTCAATGCTGACACCCTGACAGCCATTGCGCTTGCGAGCTGCGCAGAGACTCTGGCCTGAGTCTTCTGCGCATTGGCACCACGCGTACTGGGTATAGTACTGCCGACACATGATGAATTCAGTGTTTATGGACACTATATGAGCTCTTTGTGGTCTCGGTGTGTGGTGATCTCGCGCAGGTGAAAATTCGAGTTGTGATGGGTCGGTTCCGCGGGCTTCCGATATGTTATCAGGTCAGACCAACGAGGAAAGCCAGTCGCCAGTGATTTTGTTGTCCTCGATATGATTTCAGCTGTATAGGTTTGATGCGCGGTCTAATCTTAGATCATAAGGGTCGCGGCTCGTTGGCGATTGTAATGGCTGGTGATTAGAAATGCTTTGTCTGCTGCGAGAGCCTCAGCTCAGAGTAACCGATTATTGACAGTCCAGCAGATATTTGTGACAAGGAGAGCGCATGAGAGAATGCGGTAAGGTGAATTGGGTCTTAATATAGGTCCAGACGTCAATGTAGTCATGTAGTCATGTAGGCTAAGGTTACGAAGATTTCAGATACGAATGGGAGCAGCAAGAATCTAGGGTCCGGCCTAGATCTTGCAGAGAAAAAAGGTTGCAATGACAACGATAATGACGATGGCAGCGGTGATGTGATGATATAAGTGCAACAGAATGAAACTGACGTCAATATACAATGAAGAAGTGTCGGTGAAACAGTAGAGTAGCACTTCCGGATGGTAATGACTCTGTCATTCTGGCTCCTCTACTACCGTCCAGATCTACGGAGGGCTTTAATATTTCAATCCTTTACTGTACTCCGTAAGATTTCTGTATCTATTAATATTTCCCCCAAGCATGAAGGCTTACTGGCTGATCAATGGTCCAATCGCCTTTTCTTCCAGGGCTGGACTTCCGGTGAGTGGCTGATTTAGGCGCCTGCATTTTGACAGACAGATGGCAACTACTCCGTACCTTACTGTTCAGCTTGACTTTGGGGTTTGTATTCCCATTTGCCCTGGTTGGAGGCACCCGAACGGCCATTCATCGTGAACGATGAATGGACATTGGCCCACTGCGCCTCATGCCAAGTAGTATTGTGATCCTTGGCTGTCGCCAGGCGGATGAAAGGATCACCGTCAAAGAAACAAACAACATTTCGTCTCAGTTTGAGTCTTTTGGCATGAAGAATGAAAATGAGGCATACGAAAGTGTAGCCAGTTAACCAGAGAAACGATCTAGGATGGGAGCGAATGGAGCCCGCGAAATTGGATGGACCGTTGCGCTCCATCTGACTGTGGGTTTGCCGAACCACTTCGGTGTCAGAGGATGCAGATACGTAGGAGCACGGGGTACGGAGTACTACAGAATAGATTGATACCTTGTCACAGTTGTATTTCCACTGAAAATCTGCACTAGCGAGGTCACACCAGTCCACCTGATTCCGCCCAGACTCCGACATCCGAGTGATCATCATCGATACTAATGAAAAAAGTCATGACGATGACAATCAGTTCAAGAATTCAGGACCTGCAGGGCTTCGCCGGAAACGGAACTGCTGAGTTTCCCCGGATAAGATTACGCTAGTACTCATAGGGCTTAGCGGCAGGTGTCTGACCGAACTGTCATTTGTCATCTGCGCCGGTTACGTACCGAGTATCACGTGGCTACCTTGTAAGGCAGGGCAAGGCGTCTCTAACCGGTTTTGGCTTAGTGTTTCCTCCTGGTGTAGTTGGATGACTGAGGCATCGCGTTCCATCTGCATCGATCGATCCTCGTATATCAACGCAAATTCGTCACTGCTTCCTGGCAGTTGTCATCACTATACGCAGGATTCTTAATCTTTCTTAACAGACCTATTCAACCCCATCTCTTAACCAGCACTGCACAACCACACCTACCACACTGTGAAAGACCTGATGCAACACTATCTCCAATGACTCCCACCGAACAACAAGAACAAGAACAACCCTCCCCAACATCAACAACAATCATGCCCGCCTCACCTTCCCGAACAGGAACCCTGCTTGCGAACCTTTCGTCCGTAACCTCACGCATCAGCACCGCCGCCTTGAACGCCAACCGCCCCGCCACAAAACCTATCCGCCTCATCGCCGTCTCAAAGCTCAAGCCCGCAGCCGATATCCTCGCCCTCCACAACCCGCCCACGAACCATCTCCACTTCGGCGAAAACTACCTCCAGGAACTCCTTGAGAAATCCAAGCTCCTCCCGCCAAGTATCCGCTGGCACTTCATCGGCGGACTGCAGTCGAACAAGTGCGTCACACTTGCGCGGGACGTCCGCGGGCTCTGGGCCGTCGAGTCCGTCGACAGCGAGAAGAAGGCCTCGCTGCTGGATAGAGGGTGGGGGGAGCGATCGGAGGAAGTCCGTGGTGTTGCACTCGAGGACCGGCTGCGTGTGTTTGTGCAGGTGAACACCTCCGGCGAAGAGAACAAGGCCGGGGTGGACCCTGTAGCTGGGGCGGTGCCGCTTGCGCGGTTCATCCGGGAGAAGTGCCCACGGTTGAAGCTGCAGGGCGTGATGACTATTGGGGCGATTGCGCGGTCCAAGGCTACGACGCCGGAGACGGAGAATGAGGATTTTGTGTGTTTGCGGGAGACGCGGGATCGCATCGTTAGGGAGCTGGGGCTGCAGGGTGATGATGCCGAGCTGGAGCTGAGTATGGGCATGAGTGAGGACTTTGAGGGCGCGATCAAGCTGGGGAGTGATGAGGTTCGTGTCGGGACGACGATTTTCGGGGAGCGGCCGCCCAAGTCCGAGGCAAAGGTGGTGTAGATGATGTGGGGAGAGAAGGGTGATGATTTACGACTTTTGCATTACTACGGGCGTTGCATCAGAGGAGGACGACTTGACTACCGGCCGGACCTGCCGCCATGGCCGGTGGAAAATTGCACAGATAATTAGATTGTTGTACGGCTTGATTACTGCTCAAAGCCACGGGATATATGTACCTTGTTAGCATCAATAATTACATCAAAAGGTAATCTTGCCTTTGGAGGGAAACTCCGGAACGAGATTATTGTTAGTCAGTCATAAGACCATCATCTTTGTCAGCTGCCATCGTAGGTCATCCCCATCTCGTCACCGTGAGCCGAACATCTCATCAGGTGCGCCTTGCGCCAGTTTCTGCTCCATCTGTTTTGCTAGTGCTTGCGGCACGGCTTCTTGCGTGGCCCGAATGGTGACCCGGAACATCTGCAAAATCGACATCAGTAAAGCGTGGGGAACTCATGCTGAGAGAATGCTTACCTTGCGTTCATAGTTGGGCTCCAGTCGGAGAAGGCATCCTGTCTTTCCGCCATGGGACTGGTACACAGCACATCCGACGATATTATTGGGATTGGGATCCACGTTCTCCAGGATCCTCCAGTGGAACCCTTCCACAAGGCGGCGTGTAAAGGTCTCACTGACATTCTTCGCCTTGGCAGTGACGCCGAACGTGTGCTGCGCCTCGAGTGGGGGACCGCCAATCTGCCTCCACCGCTTGAAGAACTCTTCCGCTGACAGAGTCGACGGCTCCATGTAGCGGTGCATCAGCACGGGGAGTTGTAGGGTGTAAGCCTGAAGCGCTCCAGCAAGGTACGAGATTCGGATGGTGGGCGCATCACTAAACGGCCCGTGAGCCTCAACCAATAGCGTCTGCTGAGTTTGGCCTGCGGCTGGAACAGAAGGCTCCGGGAGACTCTTGCTATCAATCTTCAGGTTTGGTGCCGCAGGGTTGTCCAGCGTAGTCGTCAGAGATCCGATCGCGAATGAAGATTTGTTCGAGATGTAGATCTTCACGACGCCCATGTGGCCACGATACTCGGACCGCAAGCCAACCTGGATTTGCGCATCCTCGAAGAGCACGCCTTCATCCGCAAAGTACAATCTATTGTATCCTGGTTCCCAGTCAGGCGTAAGATGAGCTGCACTGGCCATATTCGGCGGGGGTGCAGGTGGAGCACTGAGATCGAGGCCGGCCAGGTCGCCAGAGGCGTTTGACGTCGCTGCCGACCCGTTGGCCCCGGTTTTGGTACCATTGACAATAGTGGTAAATGTACGCTTGAGTCCAGTGTTCTGTGCTAGAAGAACTTCTTTCTTGTCCGCGTTAGCATCCTTGCCACCCACGACCCAAGTCTTCTTCTCGGTCGTGCCGGCCGTCTTCTGATGCAGGCGAGACAGAAGAATAGAGGTTCGCTCCGAAAATGGAGGCATCTCGTCACACACGGTCCGGAGGAGGTCATCTGTGGGAAGCGTTGCCAGTGTCAAGTATTCAAAAGCGCGCTGCTGTAACTCGGTGTCGGGGGAATGGCTGTAGAGACGGAAAATGTGCAAGAGTTGTGGCTTGATTTCGGGGAAGAGATTTACAAATTTGATGAAGGAGGATAAGATCATGGCACGAGTGTTGTCGTTACTGGTGATCATCTTCCCCTGCAAAGCCAAGAACTGCTCAATCGGGCTCGAGCCTTCATTGTCGGCGATCAAATGACCAAATTCTCCTAGAACATAACAGCCGATCTTGACCAAGCTCTCGTGGCAATCAGTCTTCAGGTACCCTAAAAGTGTATGTGCGGCATAGGCTTGTAATTCCTCGTTGTTCGTCACAATTTGGATGACTCGCTGCCATACTTCGTCGTTGACATGGTCGCCTGCCAACGACAGCAGTTTCAATGTAATGTCGATGTACCATTGAGCATCAGTGGCGTACTTTTCTGTGAGAATCGCAACCTTGAGGACCATCTCTTCTCGAATGGCATAGTCCGCGGTCTGCAGGTACCGTAGAAGTTCGTTCACGATGGGGGCCGCATTTGTGGTGTCGCACATGCTATAGATCAGGTCCAGACCTTTGCGCCGCACGCTGATATCTCGATCTCGAAGTGAACCTAAGATTATGTTCTGATGCTTCTTGATGGGGTCAAGAGTTTCGGCCCTGGCGGCGAAGTGTGTCATGGCCTCCAAACCGAGGTAGCGGACATTTGTCTCTCGAGACTGAATGTATTTACCCAAACGGGAGGATATCTGCATCATGAGGTTATGCTCGGTATCTAGATGAATAAGAAGATTGATAGCCTCGAAGAGAATGGCATTTTGAGCATTGTTTTGCTGGACATTCTTTGGTGTGTCCATAGCGGTAGTCATGATCTGTTGCAGCGATGCTCTAATGATTTCGCGGACGTGGCTGTCCTCTATAACAAAGGGTGAGCTTGAGAAAGGAAAGTCTGTGTAATAAAGATGGAAAACTTACGAGAGGGTGGATAGTACTGAAGTAAGCGCAGCAGTTTGACCTGGATCCAAGGACAGGGCACACGGTAGTAGAGATAATCAGGCGCGATCTCATTATCGACCACGATCCTCTTGAGACGCTGCGCCGCTTTAATATAGCTCCCCTTGTATTCTTCCGGCCTATCTTGCGCCAATGCCATGATGAGAGATGTGACAGACAAAGTGACACCCATGTCCGGGTCGTCCATCAAAGAAATCATTCGCTCAGCCCATTCGTTTTGCACGATGCCAGGGTATTTTCGGTACAATCGAAGCAGAGTCAAGGCGGCCTTCTTCTTGACAAAAGCTTTAGATGTCCTACAGCCTGATTAGCCGTCACCCTCAAGAGGAACAAAACAGTCATACTCACGGGGAAATTAGCAGCCGATGGACGTCCGTACTCAACGCCTCCCCCATCTCCCGTCCACCAACATTGGCAACGGCATGCAGCGCCAAACAGTTGAATAACTCATTATTATCAAGTAGATCTTTCCGGATACTGTTGACGACCAGATGTAGCAGCTCGTGCTGCTCATGCAAGAACAGGGTCACAGCCAGATACCCAATCTGCTTCTCCGAATACTTATTGGAGGAGATCAAGTTGACAGCCTCCAAATGACCGAAATCAACATCATACCCCTGAATATAGACATATAGCAGTTTGCAGACATATTTCTTCTTCTGGTAGCCGTTTAAGTTGCCGGCCTTGAACTTCTGCCGGATATTGGCCAGCTCCTTGTTCACGCGCTTCTCCTCAAGCTCGCGCGCTCGAGCATTACGCAGATCGGCAATGAACTGCACGAGACCCCGCATGGACGACATGGTGGATGGGGTGGATTATCCAGCACACTCTATGCTTTCCGAATACAGGTCGTTGATTTCACAAAAGCGCAAGACACCACGTCGGTGGGATTCGCTCAGTCGGACCGTGTCATACAAACATATCCCAGTTTTGGCGTTCACCTAGTTCGCTGTTCTGAGATATCCTTCTTCAAAGCTCCTGGCACATGGCGCGACTGTGCAGCTCGACCAGCACAAACAAGGTCCGGAGCGGAGGGGATGGCTGCGACAAGGGGTAAATCGGGTTTCGGAGGGTAGCACCAGCAATTCTCGAACTTCGTCAGACCGAAGGGAAGATGTCAGCTAAGGCGCATGAATAGGACTGACTGGAATGTGACCCATAGAACTGATTACAAGCCAAGCTCGAGGTCTTAAAATAGGAGTTCCATGTGTGGTCCGTGGCTGCTTCAGGAGCAAAGCAACCGTTTCTCCGAGTTGTTGAGCCACTTCCGCTGCCGACCCGCTTAAGACCCACTGGCGCATCGTGGATTAATGTTGATGCGATGTGGCGGTGCAGCACTCGAAGAGTACCTACAGTTACGTCGAGCGACCAGTAATGAGCATGAACAAACAGGTGTCTTCAAGCTCCAGAAAGAAAAAAGACATTTTGTGTACTCTGTACTCTAGAGTGATAGTATCCAGGATAAATGTGAACATGAGGCCCAAAAGGAGCACAAAAAGTAAAGCATTGTAATGCACCCACGCGGGATCGAACCGCGGACCTTTCCATCACTGTTTCTTGACAATACAAGTGGAATGCTCTACCACTGAGCCATAGGTGCATGTGTGTATTAGATAAGCGTACTGGGGTAGATGAAGAGAAGCATTGTATGAGCCGCATGGACGAAGTACCTCTCTTGATGACTCTTGTTGGTGCTGGTGTAGGAAACACTAGTCGGCAGAGAATGACAGTTGACAGAGTATGTTGACAGCCGTTTTGAGACATACTCTTGACATGCAGCCGGTGATAAGTGTACTAACCACTACTAGGACAAATTCTGTTCGCTATGCCATCTAACGAGGGCTACAAATACAAAATGAAAATTTGTAGAATAAAGACAACCTCTTAGGATTGCATTATCGTAGAATCATGGAACGAGCACAAGCTCAACCCAAGCCACCAGTAGTGATGCGGCTACGAATGCCAGCTATGATACAATGAATCCTCCAATTACAAAGCAAACCCCCTAACACCGGAAAGAAAACCCCAGGCCCGAAAAAGCATAAGCGTCATCAAATGCGGCAAATAACATTCAAGCACGAGTAGTGAAATCAGTTTCAATGGCTTCAGCCGCCGCATCAACAGCGCTGACCTTCTCACAGGTGCAGGATGCTATTCCACGTCAGCGGCTAGTCATAACAGTTCTCCACTCAATGCAACTTACTAGAAGGTCTCTTGCCGCAGGGGCACGCATCACCGGTCACGGGGTGGTTCTCGGCGGCTGCGCGCTCACAAGTACATTGTCCAGCCGGACGGGCTCCTACCAACGAAGTCAGTCATCTGTTCTTCATCCGGCATTGTGTGAGTTCTAGCGGGCAGACTTACGGCATGAGCATCTGGGCCCGGAGATGGTGTTTTCAATGGCGGATCTGCTGCAGGTGCAGTGGAGGGCGTTCTCTTTGCCGCAGGAGCACTTGGCCTGGGCTGCGCAGACGCAGCTTCCGTCACCGGAGGTTTTGCAGCAGGTGGAAGACGGGTGGACCATTGCGTCTTTCGGTTGGCTAGGTGGTTTTGAGTAGATTGTGCTGCAAGTCAAAGATTCTCTAAGAAGAGAACGGTGTTGCTTCAAGTGCTTGTGAGAGTCGTAGGATGATGTATGACGTAACCGAAGTGATGAGGAAGCTCGAGGAAAATCCAACAATTGCAATGCCAACGGACAAAGTAAGACAGGTGAAGGAGCTGTGGAGGATGAATCTTTTGAATCAGTTATTTAATCAAGGCTGATGAAAGACAGAAACAATCATCGCGAACTTCAGCAGAATTTATATCCTCGATTGTATGACCATGGCCTTCAACCTGGCAAGTATGGATTATCAATGTCCGCTCTTTGATTGGCTGTAAACCCAGATCCCGTGACTCACTTCCAGCAATTCCTGCAAAATCTGGGGTTATTTATGGTGGCAATGACTATGACTGGATGACCAGAGCCTGAGGCTGCGAGTGTCGCCCAACTGGTGAATGGCGGATTACTTTTAACTACGTTTTGATTCGATGTCCACCTGGTGCCTGGATCTGCCTGTATCTCTTGACTCAGGACAGTGAGGGCAAAGCCTGGTTCTCGGAAATAGCAGTCCATCTATTGGGCCACTGGGCTGGCTTATCCTTTATGGTCCAGATAATCAACTACTAACTTAAAGGTGTTTGAATGGTCTGACCTACCTTATTTGTGATCAAGCTGACCTCGACAAAAGCTTTCATGTAATTGGACGAGAATACTACATTTGAAGCCCTAAGTCGTGCTGATGGAATGCGCTCCCCAAACCTCTTATGGTTGGTGCAGGCTATATTGTAACTGTATGTATGTTGTACAGTAGTAATCCTTCTGACTACAGCTCCACGCACGATGGAAATCCATCAGGGTACTGGCACAGATATAAAGAAAAATCACGGGACGGCCGTGTGTCCCCTGGCGTGAAATTGAAGAGGTGAACCAATGAAACGCACAAAGAAACAGACGCCACACCATGTCCTCCCAAATAGAAAAGAAGAAAGCAGACGGATTAAATGCAAAGTATTTTCCGTTCTCGAAACCGGATTGTCAGATGCAGAGATGGGGTCGATCAAGAAAGTGAGGATCATGGACAGCCATTGGAAAGAGATGTAAAGTCTCAGGGCCCACGAATTATTGAGCGGTTTTATGAATCAACCGTCGCACGGAGGATCATAAGAATGATTTAGACATTAAGTTGGCCCGTTGTGTCCACTATACAGGACCGGGAGCGAAGCTAGCGTTATATGGAGACGGAGGAGGGTTGGAGTGGATCTTTCAGGTTGCTGTTATGTCACATGTAGCTGGTATAGTCATAGGATGGGTTGCCGAATTTCCCTCGCATAGGATCCAAGATCTGAGGGGATTGATTGATCCGGTCTTCAGTAGAGACGGCCACCTGTGGAATATGTGTCGTGTCCGGTGGGAAGGAAGCAGGGAGGCTCATACTCGAAGCGTTGGCTTGCGAATAAGGTAATGCTGTTTGCATGCTGTATGGATGATGCTCGTAGGAGTAAGGCCGGTAGTCAGGTGCATCTGACACCGGTATCGAGTGTAAAGCGGGCATGTGTCGAGGTTGCATATGTGAGTTCATCTCTATGCTGCCAAAGCCTTTTGGAGCTGGCATAGTGAGTGTGGTTTGGTAGCTTGGGATCTGCTGGTCTATTCGAGGCGCGTTAATCATACTACTTCAAGATAAAAACGAGGGGATGATCACATACTGTTGTTGTCCACGTTGTATGGCAACTGCTGCTCCTGCTGGCCAGTAGGTGACACAGAGCCTTCCATGGCCCGAGAATGGTCGTAGCCCATAACCATTCCATTGGCCGGTCTGGGAATTCCATAGTCGATGGGGCGCCGCGCATATGGCAAGCCGGGATGGTTGAGCGGTTCGACTCCCGGCCTCGAGAACCTGCCGGGCAAATGCAGTCCTGTGGGGTATGAGACTTCGGAGAAGCTGCTGGACCTAGGAAAAGGGAAAGTCCCGCGGGTGTTCCGTTGTAGTTCTGGCAGCGTTGCTACCGGTCGAGGTCCAAGGATGCCATGTTGGGAAAAGTGATCGGGTGTCCTGTCAGGACCAGTTGAAGGGAAGCAATTTCCTGTGGTAGACGACGAACTCAGCGGAGAAACCACGTATTCGTCGTCATTGACACGTTGTAATCCGTCCGTAAGAAGCATCTTCAGAGAATTAGAATCCGTAGTAGACGCCATGTAGTTTCGGGGTGACGCAACTGGTGTCTCTGAGAGTGGTTTGTTGTCAAATGGGGTACGCAGAACCTGAGTTGTGTCAAAATCATCGGGTAAAGCCCGGGACTTTAACATCCTCTCTCGATCGTTGCTTGTGAGTCGCTTGAGTTTGGCTCGCCTGAAAACCATAAATTAGTGGACCGATCAGCTCAAAAAGAAATCCACAGACGGGAATAATACCTATTCTGAAACCAGACTTGTACTTGACGAGGAGTCAGTCCAGGAATCTCCCTCGAAAGACGTTCACGATGTGCAGCATCTGGGTGTGCTTGACGAGTGAATTCACTCATCAAAAAACGGGTCTGATTGTGCGTCAAGCTGCAGGTGTTGATTAGTATTCGTTTTGCTAGCAACAACACGAACCACTCGTAAGAATCGAGGTATTCCGAAAGCTTACCGGAACCGCTTCATCTTCTTCTTGTCAGTCTTTGCGTCAGAGGAGTTCTTCTGATCTCCTCCTTCGTCTGACGATATGCCCATTGCCTCACCATCGTCCTTCTCATCCCCTCGTGTCTCTTCCTGAGGCCGCTTCTTTGCTTCCAGCGAAGCCGCTTTTGAAACAGAGGGGCTGGCTGGCGTTGAGACCCCAGAAGGATGAGATTCGCTGTGGTTCAGCTGATCCAGCCTCATTCGTGACAGCGTCTCTTCTGTACTTCTGCTTTCTGCTTCCTTTGGTGGCGGCATCTCTGCCTCAGAACTCCGTACATGGTTAGACGTTGCCACAACGGTTGATGCTGATAAGGCATTTTCAGCCTTAAGCACAGCACTCGGTTGCATGTCGACTGCCAGCTTCTGAACCGAATGGCCTCCCTTCTCCCCCGGGTAGGGCAACCTTGGCGGGCTCACCCTTGATCGCGAAAGTACCTGCTCGCTATTCCAGGAAGTTGCCGGTAAATGGTTCGTGATCGCAGAGAGATGGGATGTTGCAGGAGGCGACAACGACGACAGCCAGACGCAAGGCCCACTGATTGACATGATAGAGAGGGCTCTTCTCACGTCAGGCAAGATTCGCTATTGGTATAGGACAGCCAGGTCGAGGAGCTCCTTGAAATCACAATGTGGGAGAGCAACAGGATCTCAGGAGAGAAGAAAGGATGTCTTCCAAGATCTTGAAGTGAATCAAAAGCGTACCAGGTGGGTCTCAAAGTAATGTCCGGGCGCTTGCTGAAGAAGCTCAGGACCTCCGAGTCGGGTCCGTCAGGCAAATCAGAGGCGAGAACAAATTGAAATAATACAGGGGATGTATTGATATGATACCGCAGTTGGGTCCAGGATGTTCTCCAGGCAATATTCTATGCGCGTCAAACGAAACAAACCAGAGAGACAGATATATAGTCGTAGTGGATTAAGGAGGATTAAGGAGCAACACGATGTCAAGTAAAAAAGCCTGTTGCCATAAGGCTTCTCCTATTTTGCCCCTCGACTTGACTTAGTGTTTGTCCTTTTTATTCTGAAATGATAAAGGAGAACGTCAAATATCGATTGGGACCGAGGGCCAAAGGTAGGAGAATGGAGAACGATCCGCTGATGGGTCCTGGAAACGGCCGGGGAGTGACTGGACGGTGGGTAGGTAGACAAGTAAGTAAGTGTAGAGGGCTTATA
Organism: Aspergillus fumigatus Af293; assembly: GCF_000002655.1. Lineage (NCBI taxonomy): Eukaryota > Fungi > Ascomycota > Eurotiomycetes > Eurotiales > Aspergillaceae > Aspergillus > Aspergillus fumigatus. The sequence continues at coordinate 1,217,907 of NC_007197.1, forward strand.
GTAAAGATTAAACAACCGACAGTGCGTCGGTGTCCAGGCGAGGACAGGACGAAACTAACAAAAGTGGAAATGAGCAAAACGGCTAATCTAGTCATCGAATAAGGCCAGTATCGGGGTGAATCATAGGAGATTAGACCGAGCACAAAGGCTCAGTTCGAATCCTAAAGTGATCCACCGGAGGGCCCAAAGTTTGCCAGTCTAATAGATGAGGATGATGCTAAGGACGCACCAGTAGGCTCAGTTAATTCCTCACTGCGCTGCCACTCATGGGACAATCAGCCAGAGACGTACTTACCTATGATGCTGAATTGAATCTTCATGGAATTCAGCCCGAAGCCCCTCAAGCATATTATATGGGTATTCCAAAGGAGATATACTAGGCACGCATCTATCGTATATGGGTCAAAGATTCTACCTGAGGGGGAGAATCGGGACTCCAAAGAACAGTTACAGGACATACATAGGATAAAATTCAGAAAATTAAAAACAAACCAACAAACCAACCGCTTCAGGGCCCATAGTAACAGACCATACAAACCCTACGAAGATGGACGGGCCATAGCTTGATGGTTCGGGAAACGGAGATCTTAGGACCATGCTATCAATGCTACGAATACTACTAAAATGCTACCGCTTCTGATCGCCCTCTGGTGGCGCCTTGTCCGTAGAAGTGACGATCCGTGTCAAGTCCAGGATTTGAGGTTAGGCTAGGTTGGCAAGTGACAAAACAGGAAAATAGTGGCAGGAAGAAAGCTCAAAAAAGGGAAAAGGAGGGGAAGAGGCAACATAAACACCAAGATGACAGGGAGAAAGTGGCGGCAAGCTGACTGAACCGGGGCCGGAGCAATTTCTCCACGTCGAAGACCCGGTGATGTTGTATTCGGTCTTTTCTGATGGATACAGCCGAAAAGCTACTATGCCAAACGAAGGTACCATGCCTAAGGGGGAAGACTCTCCTAAGTTCAAACCTCAACAAGGTTATTATTACCTCTTTTTGTTACCAAAGACGCTGCAGATCTTGAGTTAACTTGTCGGGAGTCTCCTCGGTATCAACTGTGAACTCGCCTACAATAGAGGGGGAAGCTTGGAGTTCATCATATGAAGCGAGACGGGTATCACAAGTAGGCATGGTGGCGAACTGAACGGCGACTCATGTCAGACAAGTCTAGATTGACGAACGAATTTTTGACAGCATAACAGGACGGGAGAAAGGAACGGACAGAATAAAATGAGACATACTCACATGCAACGGCCGTATGGAGGCTTGACTATCTCTAAACGGTAAGGTTAGTGAGACTGTACTAAACGCGAGAAAGTCCACAATCGAGGTTAAGACGAGCTGAACAGCTGATCTTCGGCAGCAGGCGTCGTTGTATGAGAGATAATTCCCTTTTTTATTTATTTTTATTTATTTGTTTATTTTTTGGTCAAGGGACCGAAAACGCCGTTCCTTGGAACTGGCACAGGAAGACGATTGCGGGTCACGGAAAGCCTGGAACAGCAGAGGTGTCGTTCTGACTGAAGAGGTGCTTTCTCCGGCCAACGGTTGTTTAAAAGGGTAAATAGACCCTGGTTGCCTGACTATAACTGGTGCCGAGTACGTCTCATACCCAGTCACATCAAGGAAAGGAGAAGTTGCAGTAAACCCCTCTGCAACCTGGACCTCTGCAACCTGGACCCTGCTCTGTAGCCTCTGTCCTTGAGTAGAATACTAATTCTTCTGTTAGCCATACTCCGTACTGTATTCAAAATCTGGGATTGTGCTAGTAACAAACCAACGGCGATTCGTTGTCCTTTGAGACACCATGTGGAAGACGTACCGAAGACGCTAGCAATGTGTTTGACTCGATAAGCCGCCGGAGACCCGGGGCGGCCGTCCTGTTCCAGGTCAAGCGAGGAGATCATGATACTGTACGTCTTCCTTTAGTTCGTTGGTATTTTTTCTTTATTTTCCTGATGATTATTGGTGTTATTTTATTTTCCCTTGTTTCTAGTCGTTTTGCATTATTTTTTTTCCCTCTCTCTTTTCCTTTTCGCGGCTTGGAACCGAACGACACAACCAAGATCTCAGAGACACAGTTGACCCTTGGCGTAGTGGAGCCAGTCTCAGTTTAAACTTGAAGAGTACCCAATACTCCATAGTCTGTACCTAGAACATATTTAAACAGCCTCCGGGTCCTATATGACCGAAACCTGAGACATTGCAGCGCACACTCATTACGCAAGTAACACTTACTGGTCTGTATGCAACAACAATTCCAAAATGTATGCGCCAATCACAGACATAATGACCAGTGTCGATGATATTTGCAAGTACGCCCATGCATAGCATTGCATGCCGTCTGCAACTAACTGGATGTAGAACTTGGAGTCTAGGACAGCACGTATGTGGGAATTTCGTCAGTAACTAGTAACCTGATTCAGTATGGTTTGGCTTTTGGCTTGCGAATAGGTTGGATTCGCGGAGATGAGCCATTGACAGGGAATCCAGGCTGGTGGTGTGTCTTCGACAAGTGGACAAGGGTCACGACATCAATGCTTTCATGTAACAGGCGGGTGCACCTCAGGAATGACCACCAAGAGGACCATGCGCCTAGCGATATTGAAGCCTGTGAGATGCAGAGGATGAACCAAGCGTGGCACTAACCCGAATAATAACAAACCCGAGTTTGCAGCTAATCAATAAACGGTTTTGACCATGGCCGCCTCATGCGATTGCATCGTTAGTGTCTAGTGCATAGATATTCTCCACCTTTGGTTCTTCGAGGAGGGGGGTGGAGTGGATCATGAGAATAAGGAATAACAGATAAATCTCCACCAGGAGCTTCTATGAAACATCCGTGTCAAGCCCATCCAGGGGGGCGTCTTTTTGAAAAAGTCGAGAAAGAAGGAGGAAAACATCTAAGTTTATAATCAAATTGGCCACAATAGACGAAATGAGAGTAAACCACCCCGAGAACAGGCAACGACGATTGTCAGATTGATAACACAGAATCAGAAACGGTAAAGACTACATACGTAGTGTGGAATAATTGATTTTCAAAACGACTGAGTTACCCATTCCCAAAGATTGATCATTATTGGCACCATGGTAGCTGGCCCACGAGCAGTGTCGGTGGAGATGATTAAAGGAGAAACTGCGAAGCCATAGTCGGTGGTGGAAAAGCAAATGGAGGATTCTTCCGAAAGTGGAGTGAAGGTGGGATCTGTGGGTCAGGTTGCGTCTGTCACTTCAGCGTAACAATCAGATACGTAGCATCACTTCCATGGATCGCTGGTAAGGTAGGTAAAGTACGGAGTAGTAAGGTAGGTATGTACTAGTCTGTATCTAGGAGTGTTGGCTGGATACAAAGCCATGGGAGGGCGGCTAGAGACAGGGGAAGCGAGTAAGGGAATGGGAGTGGGAGGAAAGACAGAAAATCATGCACTAAGGTTTCGAGATGCATGGATTCTTATAAGCGAAGACCTGTTAAGGAAGTAATTTGGTTTCTCATGTCTGGTCTGCACGCATTCATTATGCATGTCAGGCTAAGAAGTCCCGAATACGACGGTGGTGGGTTGTGTTCTATGGGTTCCAGGAGGAGAATGGTCAGGGAGCTCAACATCACCTGGACAACACTGGAAACAGAACACAACAAGATGCATCGCAATAACTGATGTCCGTAAAGGAAGAAATAATGGATCGTTAATGATCTGGCACACTTACGGACATGTATTTCGTCCTCCGGGCCTATGTGTATGAGACAAGGCCGGCTAAATAAATTCAGCCAGCCAACAGCGGAGGATACTCCGTAGTCCCATTTGGATTAGCCAGTCATGAGCATGGCGAATTCTCGGGTAATCCCTGATCGATGATCGATGATTGACAAGAGGCTGCTCCACACATCGTAATCATACCCAAGACCTGGTCTCAGTCGGATAGAGTACTTTACTCCTTTTGCACTTGAGAGTCGGACTACTGACAAAAGTGGTATAGTGATGGCACTTGTAGGAGGATGTAACTACTGTTTCCACTGTCCGGCGGAAGTGATGGTCCGTCAATACCAAGGCAAAGTTAGTTCGTCAGTTCGTGACGAGGAATGTTCCAAGGAATATGCAGATAGGAGAAGAAATCATATGCAGCCTCGCTTGTCAAGAGATCTCATGACGGCGGCGCAAACTCTCGGAGCTCTCGCTTTGAGATCCCGACTCAGCACTGTCCGATTTCATCCACTCAATGAGTTGTAGAGCCGCCGGAGAATTTAGCATCTGTAAGGTACGGACGGATTTCATACCTTGGTCCACAGTCAATACAGTACTGCGTTTGAAATAACCTAGTGCGTTGTTGGAAACAGAACTGCAGATCCCAAGATTGAGGAAGCTTCACAGGGTAAATGACATGGCATGATCCTTGAACAACTTGTCAGGAAGCATTGAGATATCGAAAAATGGAGGGCAGTGTCAAACACAAGCGCTGAGCCGTTGACAGAACGCTGAAGTGGATCGGGATGTCCATGGTTAGTTGAGGGACGATCACATCAGAATGAACGGTTCTCCTCCAGTGTCTCTTGTACCCTGTAGATAGCAAGATATACCATCACTCATACTCCACTATCTGTAGTACGGAGGTAGTCTTCAAAATTTCAATGGTAATAATGAGTAAGCAGGGCGAGCAATGCAACAACGATGCGGGGAAGACGATCGCAAGATGAATCGTTCCATAAGAATGATTGGTGGCAGACTTGTTGATCAACAACGGTTGTCAGCAACGCAGTGTCCACAATCTCAGGACGCCAAGCCTGCTGACAATCCTTTCATTTCTTCATCACTTGCGATTACATTATTCGTCTTATCCAGATCGAATGATCTGTCCCAGGAAAGGCAGACGGATCCATCGCAGTGGGGATTGAAGCTCATATTACGCAAGCCCGTAAGATTAAGGAGTAGATGTTGCGATCATACATCCACACCAGGAGCCATGTGTACCTTACCCAGCCGAGTGTTTCTAGATATCGAGGATCAGTGTAGATACTTCGAACTGCTAGCAAAAACAAGAAAAAAGAGACCGAATCTCTTGCAAGCTAAGCACCTCTCCGAAATGAGGCCGTTGGTTTCTCAGTGAGTATCCACTTAGTACTGGGAGACTTGGTAATCTGATGGATTGATTGAATCTTATCGAAAGTCAATGTACGGAGTAGATTGTCAATTCGTTTAGCTAATTTAGCTGGCCCTCCATGGTCCGTGCGAGTCATTGGCCACGATGAAGTGAAACATCGTTCAACGGCCTTGCAAGGGCATCACCCATGGTCTGCCGTTCGCTTAAGTTGGATAGCCAAGTGCCTCGGTCCCAATAGAGGTATTAATATTTCCAGGGATCAACTAATAATGTTAGTCCAGAGATCACAGTGATCATTGGTTTCGGATACACTGCCGAGGTTCTATGTACCGATTCTGCTCCTAGGGTTGTTGATGCTGGTCAGGCACAGCATATACCATAGTCTTAGTATTATTCATTGCTGCTGATATTGGATGGTGAATCCTTGGTATAGAGGCTGCGCTACAATAATAATTCGTCTTGTAAACAAGACAGTATTTACTTGGTTACTACGTATTGAAAAGGTCAGCTAGGTACCATTACTACATAATAAGATAATGAACAGGGGACGGATACTTGCGCCGAATAGAATCTCCCTTTTCGTCTTTCCCCTGATTGCAGATATCTTTTCTTCCAGGAGTCGTTGTACTAGAATGTTCTAAAGTACAGATCATATTGAGGTCATAGCCAGCTATCAAGGGGCCTACTTAAGGGGGTTGCGGCTGCCTGCTTTTCATCTGTCTGAAACATGGTATCCCAAAAACACCACTGTAATTTCCGCAAATGCCATCAACAGCTTGACAGGGAGCCGCGGAGGCGCTGTCATTGAAACGGGGCTGCTGAAAAAGGAAGTTAGAATGAGCGCAGGAGTAACGCGCAGAAATACTTCTCTCGCCAATTCCATTTTGATACTGAAGTAGTAGGTAGGAAGAAGGGGAACAATAAACAATAAATTCAAGAAAAACAATGATGCCAACTATACCATACCGAATAACTATCATGACTCTTGATCATTACTCGTTGGTTACGGACACCTAAAAGAAGAGTGGATGAACCTGTCAATTCTGCCAATGCAGCAACTGTCTTCGTCTCTCAATCAGTTTTAAATTGTTCCTGATTAGAGTTGCTGATCCCTTAGGGAATCGGGCCACGCCCTGTAGCTTACTCTGGAGTACATAGTATTCCTCTCAGTGGTCACAGCAAATGACATCGTTGCCAAGTTGATGTACAGTAGGCCGTAGCTGGCCTTTGTGTCCATTTGATTCCAGATGCGCCCACCCTGCAGCTTTTGCTCCCACACCTTAAACCGCAAGGAATTCTCCGGCTGGATGGATGTGGGCCTTGTGGATGCCTGAACGCCTTCAATTTCCGGTAGCCGATGCACTGGCCCTCTTTGGCTTCCAACGCTCTAGACTAATACTAGAGTAAACCACATTTGGAGTGGAGAGACAGAGAAGGAAGGATAGAAAAAATGAATAAAAAAAAATAGTCATGGCTTTTGCAGTCCCGAGATGCCCAAGGAGTGTCTGCATTCGTGTTACCGTAATTTCTCCTAAAGCTTTTCACATTTACCGTGTTTTTCTTTCCTCACTTTCTTCCTGTTATGCCCCTCTCCCCCTGATAGCGTCCGTTGTAGTCTGGCAGATACAACAAAACTTGAAAACGTACTCCGTAGAGATGACAATGTTTCAGTCTATCGACAGCCCAGCCAGACAGCGACCCCTGACTTACGGGTCGAGTTCGTCAGCAATCAAATAGGCCATCGGCCGATGAGGCGGCTGGTGGAATCTTCGCTGTCTTCGTCTCGAAGACCGTACCTTGCATTAGACGCTGCCGCACCATTTCCAGTCGAAGGATTGCTAACAGCTTGGTCCATAATCCTCTTGGGATCTTCCGCACACTGTGAAGACGGTCAATGTAGCAAGTTCATCAGCAGAGTGTCGATCGATGGAGTCATAGGCAGCACAATCCCAAAACAGTTGTCGAAATTCGGACTCTGAAATAAGCAAGTGCATGCGTTCATCTCAGCGACAGGATACTTGAAAGTCGCCTGTCTTTCATTCATCAGGTCGCCTGGGGAGCCCCGGTAACTGCTTCTTGATTGTTATCATTCAGATCACCTGGTGTCTGTTCGGAAACTGCTGTAGTATTCCTGTCAACTGGCTGTTCTTCTTGTCCGGATGCATTGGCTTCCGGTCCGGCATCGCCGGATGCCTTAGCCGCGGGCTCAGAAGCCTGGGAGGCCGGTTCATGAGCAGGAGTGGTGCTCTCAAGAGGTTGCGGGGCTTCAAACAGAGCCTTCAGATTCTTGCCGTCATCAATCTTGTCAAAGGCCGCGAGTTTGCCTTTAGCAGAAAGACGTAGAATGCGCCAAGTTTTACTCGCTTTTGCCCGAATCGCCGTGTCCTTGTCTTCTTTCGTATGCGCAGTATCAATGTCTAATTCATCATCCATGATGCCCATCATGAATGAGTCGGCGGAGGGAACAGAATATCTTGACACATGTCAGCCATGAATGGGATCAGGTCCAGGGACAATGAGGTACAAACCTCTCCGGCTCCTTCAGCTTCTCGATGCTTGACAGTGACTCTCCCTCGGCCAAAAAGTTGAGATTCAGGGCGCCCATAGGCGAGGGACGAAGCCGCTTATTTGCATAGGTTTTTGTCGCATTCTCGCGAGCACGGAGATACTCTGCGACTGAGACGGCAGGCCTTTCGATGAGCGGACAGCCCTCGGCTTTCCAACGGACCCAGTTCTTATCCCTCGATAAAACTGTGTCGACCATGCGATAATAGAATTTACCACCAGCGCCTTCTTGTAGATATTCCTCAATGGCTTTCCTCATCTTGGTTGCCCACTTGGCCTGTAACTGTTAATTTGTCTTCGAAGCGAGAGGGAAAGACGTGGGGAAGGAGTGAAGCATAATTTGGAAAGTGTATAGAGGTGTCAAACAGCTTACATCTTCTTCATTCAATACAAAACCGTAAAGCACTGATTTGTTCGTCAAATCAGCAAGTTTTGCTTTCGCTTTCGGTGTAAGAGAAAGCACAAAATCCAGAAGAATCAATGCCTGTACAAGAACGTGTCTTCTAAAAGCAGTGTCGTTGACCTGTACTGATCGTTAGCACGTAAAAATCAGACGCAGGACCCTTAGCAACGTACTTCGAGGTCAAACAAGTCTCTGCTTGTCAGATACTTTGGGTTGAAACTGCTCGCAATTTCTTGGCCATCCACGCTCCGTTTCCGCTTTGTAGACTTCCGTATTTCCTCGGCTGTCTTACTGGCACTTTGATTCTCAAGGTCTGTTCTGATATTCTTGAACGCGATCAATGTGTTTTCCAAACCAGTCATGAAGGACGAGAAGTGATGAGAATCAAACACTTTTGTCGGGGCAGAGAAGTATGCCTGCAGCCCCCAGAAAACAGGGTACAGAGCGTTCAAATCAACTGCCTTCTCCGAATCCTTGTCTTCAGTTTTCGAGACGATAAGTTTGGGGATTTTTGCTTGTTCTTGTACAAGCGTCTGAGAAGCGCTGGCCGAAGGTGGTGGTTGGCCATCATGATCATGTCCCAGGGCTTCAGTTGCTGTTAATGTTTCCTTCGCATCGGGCATTTCCACATCCATATCATCGCTCTCCTTGGCTCCTGATTTAGTAATCTCGTCAAAGGTGGTAACATTTTCGGTGTGATATTCGCCGCGGAGATTAACAGCACTTTTATCCCCAAGCGGGAAACTCTGAAATAAAAATATGAAGACACGGCCGCAAAATACCGTGTCCTCTGCCCGGGACAGCCTCCGAAGCAGCTCATTGCAGGATCTAAGGATAATCAAGCTCTTTTGCTTGAAGTGTTTCTGGAACAGTATCAGCGGATGTACTGCATGAGTTGTAGTGACAGAAGGAAATATCGACCTTTGTATTCCGTTCTCGGCGGGACTCCAAATAATCGAATACCTTGCGACAACCATCAATGGTCTGGCTATCGAGCAACTCCTCGATCAACCAAAATATCAAACCGGGCTCGCACTGTTCTATGCACAGTCAGCTAGCTGTTCGGTCACAAGACTAGACGACTGGGGCCAACCATTATCAGAAAAAATTGAGATTATGTCAAGCAAATTCCACATGCGAATGAACGAGGGCTCGTCAATTGTCGTGTTCGCCTACAGATAGCTCAATGTTAGCTTTATGTCACACTCATACTTAATAGTTAAACCTCTGAGTGAGTCATACCAGAAGGTTGTAGAACTTTTCCCGGAAAGCGAGTTCAACTGCCGCAAAGCGTGTCTGCTGGCTCAGCTGTTCCACCATTTGCTTTTCTTCCCCCTGGATTGCCCATATCGACTCGCCCAAATGAGCCTCTGTTAAAGGGGGTTCTATTTGCGCATCTTTTTTGATTTGTTCTGCACGGTTCAGTAGATCATCGACCAGTTTTCTGTATATATGCATCGCATCATGCTCAGCAAGCGACATCCTCACAGAGTCACCAAGAGCAAGCTTAACAGAAAAAGGATAAGGATGGTTGTAAAGTTCGCGCAAGCTTCGGGTGATAAATGGCGGCTCTGCGGTCACTAGCCGCCAAGAAGTCAGTCTTGGCTTAAACGCGCGCTAACAGCTTCGCTTTCCGCCCGCGACGGACCACTTGCGCAAATAAATTGGACCTGCGCCTGCAGTACTTTTGAATCAGCCCTCAACATCGAGGAATGGGCCTGCAAACACGTCAGGCTATGGCGCAAGGCCTCGATTCCCGGCCAACGGTGGCGGACTTCCGTGAGGACAGCTCATGGGTCCAGCTGGCCAAAACCCACTGGCTTGGGGCCTCTACCGTCCGCAAAGCCAAGCAGGATGTTATTAGACAGGGATTATGGGAACCCTTAGAAGCTGAAAACTTCAGCCTTCGTTCGCTCTTGACACTGGAGAACTTAAATATTCTGGAGAAGTGCGCACTGCCACTGTGCCTGACGCTTTTTTTGGTCCCTTGAAGCTAATTGCCTATAGATACCTGTGGCCGACATATTCGGAAGATGCGTCCAATCACCATGTGCTACTAATTGCGCTGATTGTCAGCATTAAGCAGCGAGATCATTTGCCAATATGGGGTGCGTTCCTGTAGTTTCAGGCCGGTATACCTGTGAGAAGCTAATGAATTATAGAGACCTTCTCTGACCGGCCCGGCGACTTCTCCAACCTTTTCCATCGTATCCTCTCTATGAGCGTCGACAATTCTTTGTCTACCTTCTCTCGCCAATCGATATTGTCCTTCATTATCAGTGCTTTCCAATCCCTGGAGAACGTACTCATCCGAAAGGAGTGCGCACCTCTCGTTTCGATTTCCATCTGGCACAATCTCTCGAGCGAAGAACTAAGGGATCGGATCTTTGCTAAAGTACCATCATTAAAGAAAGCCTGGAGAGCAGCTGGGAAGCGGTACGAAGCTGGAGATGAGACAGCAAAGGCGAGGATGCGATTCGAGCGATCGTGGCTCTTTACTATGCTTCTGGATTTCTTGCGGCGATTGAATGGGTCCGAGCAGGAATTGTCTGATAATCTACGCTATTGTGAGAGGTTTCTGGAATACCTGGTAGACTTGGAGAGTCAGCTCCCGACACGGCGCTACGTCAACACGTTATTGAAGGATCTCAACTTACTCCCGGTTATACGGCTTTCGCAAATGTACCGTTCTCCTGGAAATGCTCTCTTCCGCGACCTCGTTGAGCTTCTTAACCATTTCTCAGGATTCGCAATCGATGATTACACCGGCGAACCTCTTGACCCGCAGGCAATCTATGAGAGCCATTCCCGAGAGTTGGCACATTTGCAGCGGACCGCAATGAAGCACTTCAAGGATAAGCTGATGATCCTTGCTCTGTCAAATTACGGCTCAATCGAGCAACGCTCAGAACTGGAAGGGCAACTGAGTGCCCTGAACGACTCCGAGCTTCAAAGTCTCTGTATGCACCTGGGTTTCCGGACAGATTATCCCAAACAATCCGGTGTCATACCGACTCGACATCTCTATCTCGAGATACTTCTGTCATTCTACGAGCGCAAGGTGCCGTTTCAAGAGACCGCATCCCGACTAAGCATTGTGCCCACAGAAAAAGATCTCTATGACCCTTCATTCTTGCGAAACGAAACCTATGACGGATCTCGACCGCTTGCGATTCCGAAACTGAATCTTCAATATCTGAGCCTTGGCGACTTTCTTTGGCGGTCGTTCCTGCTGTATCGTTCCGAAGCTTTCTTCCAGGTCCGAAAGGATATGGAAGCGATTATCAAGCGGATGCAGCCTCGATCAAGCCGCGATGGTAAAACGCTGACCTTCGATGGTTTCTCTCGCATGGCCATTCCCATCTCCAAACCAGCCATAATCGAGGTTGCACCTCCTAAAGTAGGCTCGTCTGACCCAGCTTTTGTGAGAGCTGAGATTGCAATCGAAGTTGGCAGGTTAGCAGATCACATTCGGAAGGAGTGGGACTCACTTCGTCCAGATGACGTCGTCTTCCTTCTAGCTGTCCAACCGGGTACTGCAAACAATTCCGTTTTCAGGGACAGCTCTGTAGAGACTCCGAGTCTGATGCACCTTAGGACTGCAACGGTGGTTCAGGTTCTCGATGAACAGGGTCGCCCACTTCGTGAACCAGTTGTGGGCCACACGAATGGGTATCAATCTCGACCTCGCCTCCGGAGATTGCTGCTCAATCTGGATCCATCCGCTTTCAAGGCTGATAAGGATCGCACCTCCCAAGGAAAGCAGGACATTTATCCATTGATAAACGTGATTGCAAGACGGAAAGGGCGGGAGAACAATTTCAGGTCGATACTGGAGAACATGCAGAGACTCATTGTCTCTGATGTTACCCTTCCTTCTTGGATTCAGGATATCTTTCTAGGATACGGAGATCCTGCAGGTGCCAGGTATACGGAATTGCCCAACCGACTGAAGTCAGTTGATTTCCGAGACACTTTTCTGGACTGGCAGCACCTAGTGGAAAGTTTCCCAGGGTGCACCATTGAGCCTTCGGGTAATGAGGCGTCGAGTTTCGGGCCCCCGTACGTAATTGAATACGTTGAAAATACTTCCAAAGCGCCTTCAGAAACATCGTTGAAGAAGCGACGGAGAGATCCGGTTGAGAAGGAAGGAACAAGTGCACGAGTGATCCGCGTGTCGACATACAAACAGCCAAATCCAGGTCCCTATCCTGTCGATGCTCCCAAACTCAACACCATTCGTTTCACCCCAGCTCAGGTTGAAGCTATCGCATCCGGCACGCAGCCCGGATTGACTGTGATCGTTGGCCCTCCTGGAACTGGTAAAACGGATGTTGCAACTCAAATCATCAATAATATTTACCATGACTTCCCGAAGGAGCGTACCCTTCTGATCGCGCACAGTAACCAGGCTCTTAATCAGTTGTTCCAAAAGATCGTTGCCCTAGACATCGATGAACGTCATCTTCTTCGACTCGGCCATGGTGAAGAGGAACTCGAAACCGAAACCAGTTACAGCAAATATGGCCGCGTGGAGTCGTTTCTTGAAAACCGCAATTACTTCCTCGCTGAAGTGACACGCTTAGCGGCGTCGATCGGTGCAGAAGGCGCACACGGCAATTCGTGTGAGACGGCTGGGTATTTCAATACAGTCTACATCCAGCCAGCCTGGGCAAAATTCTTCGACCATGCTCGTGCTGAAAGTACAACCACCGAGGATATCATTGCGTCTTTTCCATTCCATGCCTATTTCTCAACTGCCCCTCAGCCTGTGTTTGATCCGGCCGCTTCGAAGGAGACATTGCTGGATGTGGCGGAAGGTTGTCAACGGCATATCGACAAGATCTTCTCTGAGCTGGAGGATATTCGCCCATTTGAGATTCTGAGGCAATCCCGTGACAAGGCAAACTATCTCCTTGTGAAAGAAGCGAGAATCATTGCTATGACATCTACACATGCGGCAATGCGTCGACAGGAAATCGCCGACCTTGGCTTCCATTATGACAACGTCGTGATGGAAGAGGCGGCGCAGATTACTGAGATCGAAAGTTTTATTCCGTCCGCCCTACAGCACATGAAGAATGGCGAGCTCCCTCTGAAACGCGTGGTTCTTTGCGGCGATCACCTTCAGAACTCTCCGATTATTCAGAACCTTGCTTTCCGCCAGTACGCCCATTTCGAGCAGAGTCTTTTCCTACGCTTGGTAAGACTAGGCGTCCCTGTGATCAACCTTGATCAGCAGGGCCGAGCAAGACCTAGCTTGGCAGAACTTTTCCGGTGGCGTTATCATCAGCTTGGAGATTTGCCCATTGTTCACACGGCTCAAGAATACAAGCACGCGAATGCTGGCTTCCAGTACGACTATCAGTTCATCAACGTCCCAGATTATCAGGGGAGCGGAGAAAGGGAGCCGACCCCTCACTTCATCCAGAACCTGGGAGAAGCCGAGTACGCTGTCGCCATTTATCAGTACATGCGTCTCCTAGGGTACCCGGCATCAAAGATATCCATTCTTGCTACCTACGCAGGCCAAACGGCGCTGATTAAAGACGTTCTTGCCCATCGATGTGCTAAAAACGCACTGTTTGGCATGCCTAAGATCGTAACAACTGTGGATAAGTATCAGGGTGAACAGAACGACTGTAAGTTGAACTGTCTTGAGCTACGGATTATGCTGACCTAGGTTATGCGCAGACGTTATCCTTTCCCTCACGCGAACTCGCACAGTGGGCTATCTCCGAGACGTTCGCCGCCTTACGGTAGCTCTTTCCCGTTCCCGCCTAGGTCTCTATATCCTCGGTCGTCGCGAGGTTTTTGAGTCATGCTATGAACTCAAGCCGGCCTTTGACCTTCTCCTACAGCGCCCTGACAAACTCATGTTGACCACGGGCGAAATGTTCCCAACCACAAGATCGCTGGACGACGAGGTTCAGGGTACACCTATGGAGGGAGTCGAACATCTCGGGCAATATGTGTTTGAAATGACTCAGGCCAAGGTTAGGGCCATGGGTGATCAGGACCTCATAGTAGACGATGCATTGCCTGACGGGGAAAACGAGCTGTTGGACGAGGACGAAGTTATGCTTGGAGCGGGCGATGAGCCCGAGGATGACCCATTGCATGAGCAGACGTGAATAGCCGTGCAGGATTTCATTGAACCCAACAGCTTGACATCATTATTCCTCCCAACGGTGTAGCCTGCCTGTAGGGTTGTGCTCAAAGTTCTTATGTATATTCGGCGCCTGATTCGATATAATACACCATATAATCGCGGTGCTTTTGACTGAACCAGTGTGATGTGCCTTACGCCGCTGTGTGCCTGCCGCTTCCCCCGGCCCCTAAAATGAAGAAAATTCCGAAGTGTGGTCAATAAGTACGGGGCTATGAAAGATGTACAAGATGTTCATACTTTCTATATACAGCGGTATTCCTAAGTCACTTCGATCTATAGGGGCTTGTCAGATCCTCTAGATGGGAACTATCCGTGTATATATGTCTCCTGGATGAGTGCCTCAGCCGTGATAGAAAGGTCCACCAACGCCAAGAGTGTAAGCCGCCAAATACGACGATTTGTCTACGATTCCTTGCGTCCATCGAGTTCCTCAACAATGTTTTTGGGGTCTTTCCAGGCAAGAGCAATGTACCTGCCGGTTAACGCAGTCAGCTCTTCGAACTGTCTTATTCGGTGAAGCGCAAACGCGTACTTTGTATGACTTCCTCTTGCGAAGACCTCACCCTTGGAGTTCATGAACTTGATGTTTGTGTATGCTAGAGTCTTCCCAACTGTCGATTGGTTAGGCATATCAATGGACTAGAGTTCGTATGGGTCTATGATGGCGTAGTTCTGGGAGGACTCGTCCTCTGATCATTAGTAGGAGACTCACACTTATCGCAAGTGACTTCCTGTATACACGTCAGTAATCTTGTAAAAACTCTGGCTTAAAAGCAAAAAAAACGAACCGCTTGGATCTTGTCTCCAACTTTACCACCGGAGCTCAGGTATGTTACTTGTGATAGAAGCTCGTATCAGGATATATGCAAGTCTTGGACATATTCGGCACATCGGGTTTTGGCATACCATTAAGATCTGTCGAGACACCTGTCGCAAACAAGCCTCGAGAAGCGACAGCTAGGGAGCCGCCAAGGTCCACTGACACAAAGGTCAATGAGATGGCAAAAAGGGTGACGGGTCTTAACGGTATACAGTACCCATACTAGCTATTGTCCCTCCATGAAGGATGCTGAGTCTATTCTGATAATATTGTTAAAATGGGACAAAGAGTCAGTCACAGGCCGGAGGCTTACCGTGTGCTCTTTCTGGATATCAAGCTCAAAGTTGACAGTTCCAGGTCGTGCAGCAGTTACTCGGAGCTGAGAGCGGCTATTAGTATATCCCGAAACGCTTGTCCGATACTAAGTGTCAATGATATCGCAGGGCAAAAATCGCAAAGTCGATGGGTTGCAGAAGCAAAATCTTACATTGTCAAGGAGGCTGGAACCTCAAGAGATATTGTCAGCGGCGGTCTTGCTCGAGTGTCTATATGAGCCCTCTGTCCGTACTTACCGAGGCTCTAACCCTGAGGTAGCCCGGAAGGACTCCCAGACCTGTACAGAACGGTTACGATGGAAGTATCATTTGAATCAAACAATTTGATACTTACAGATCTGACAAATCGCAAGGTTGTCATATTTACTCAGTGCGAAAAATGCAATCGGAGACGCGGAATAGGAAATGGATAAGGAATGGACTATGACTATGAAGCGTTACGTATCTGCCCTAGGTTATGGATGGAGAAGCTAAACAGTGAGATCATCGCCGACTGCGCTTGGTGGCCGCTATGGTCACCGGACAATATCTGATGCAACTTCTCCAATCAGACAGAACTCAAGACCGCCCAGTTATCCTCACCCTTCATCGTGGAGGTTTCTTAGTGCCAACGCCTGATGATGCTGCAGAGATAACGAATTATTTTGGCCCTGCAGGCAAGATGGCTGCGGCACCACCCCGTCCTTTCGATTACCTGGAGAGCTTGCCTGGTACTGTCTTCAACAAGCTCTACCAGCAGCCCTCCACTGCTCTCGCCATTTTCAGGCGCATGCTGCCTGACCTGGGTACGTGTCTGCCTCGTCATCGTGCAGATGAGCCCTTTTTGGACTGATAAATCACAGCAAAATGTTTCGTGATGGCCCTTCTCTACCTCAAGGACCCACTTCCAGCAGCGGATTTGGAGGCGTGGGTCAGACCAGGCAGTTTGAAGTGAGTATCAACTACTTTCTCAGAGTGAACGTATCGGAAAATATAGTCGCTGACTCCCAAAAGAGAGCGAGATAATGCGCTTTCAATTTTGGGCAGGTTGCACATTATGACCAGCACTACGACGTCGGATAACATAAAAGCATACACCGTCACCGATCCTTTTGCATCCTCTCTTCGGCAGGCTCTCACCGGTGCCGAGCAGACTCAATCGTTCGGTGTCCTGTCACAGATATCTGACAAAGAAGCCGTCTCCATTGCGGATTTGGACGAGTATTCCAGACGGCAGTGGGAAGGAGTTCTGGGATACATGGTGGGGACCAGTGGACTGGGCATGCAACGCGACGTCAGTTTGAGCAAAGGCGTGAAGGAGCTCTTGCAGGCGGGCCACCTCGTCGAGATCAGGGATCGTCGAGTGGAAATTACACAGGACGGGTTCGCTTTCGCTCTACAAGACGTTGGCACTCAAGTGTGGCATATCCTAGTTCTATATGTTGAGAGCGCCGCGGCCATCGGTATGGACAGCGTCGAGGTGCTTTCCTTTGTGTTCTTCCTGAGCAGTTTGGAACTGGGGAAATCATATGAGAAGAAGCAGTTGACGTCGAACCAATTGCGCACTCTGACCGACTTGGCCGACTTTGGTATCGTCTACCAAGAAACCCCGGATGCCACTCATTTCTACCCGACGCGCCTCGCAACCACCTTGACTTCCGACTCCAGCACTCTGAGCAATCCTCTCGCTGGCTCCCTTTCTGGACCTACGGGCACATCCTCGAGCAAGGCCGGTTCCGGATTCATCATCATCGAAACGAATTACCGACTCTACGCATATACCTCCTCACCGCTCCAGATCTCCCTCATTGCACTGTTCACCACATTGAAATATCGCTTCCCGAATTTGATCACGGGTAAAATCACCCGCCAGTCAGTCCGTCGTGCAGTGGAGATGGGCATCACCGCCGATCAAATCATCTCTTACCTATCAACACATGCACACCCACAAATGCGCAAGCACAATGTGTCCAGGTCGACTTCTAATCAAGCCGGAATGCCGGTGTCTGTCCTACCGCCTACCGTTGTGGATCAGATTCGTCTTTGGCAGCTCGAGAGAGATCGCGTCAAAGCGACACATGGCTTTTTATTCAGGGACTTCAACACTCTGGCCGAATATGAGGCCCCGTGTCGATATGCCGAGGAGATCGGCGTTCTGGTCTGGAAATCTGATCGCAAGCGGATGTTCTTTGTCACTCGACATCACCAGGTTGCTGCTTTCTTGAAGAGCAGGAGGAAGTAAAGTCATTCCAGGCCGGAACCGGCCTGGCCCGGCGCCCTCCACGGACTAAAATTGTTTCTATGGTTCAATCTTTGACAAGCATGGTATGGCGTTAGGACGCACTGTTCTTTGAATATGGCGAATATCATAAAGGGTCTGTGGCCTCTGAGGTTGTTGACGGCCTGCTCAATCAGGATTATACTAAATTCTACGCATCAGACAGGCTGCTTGCAATGATTGTTAGAAAACCCATGTAGATATCAAACTCCGGTGTCGTCCAAAGTACAGCAGTTTGCAGTCAACCCTTCACACCAATAACTCCTCCGATTAATCGCCTTTCCCAACAGATAGACATCTGGTCTAGTGTATCCCGACACCTTCATGTCCCAAACTCCCCACTTCAGTACGGTGATGCGGCCCAGATACTCATAATCCAATGAAACGCCACATGGTGAATACGCACAAACGATCTTTCAGCCTCCCGTAATCCTTCACAAAGCAATCTCATCACAACATCCAACGATCTCCATGAATCGCAATATACTCGTCTCTGAACTCTCTCAGACTAGCAGACGCCTCCTCCGTCACGCAGACATTCTCAAGAACCATGAAGGCACGCTTGACACGATAGTTCGCAAGGTTCGCATCGGGGTGACCCAGAGGTCGGGAGTAGCTCGACAGCATGCCAAATCCAGTGGCGATATCGGGTTCATTGAAAGAATCTTCGTAGTGGAACGCGTTGGTGAGAGTCATGAAACGGCCAAGCCAATACTGACGGGGCTGTGCCTCGGATACCTGGAAGCCAGCAGGAATGGTCGTGGTCAGCGTTCTCTGCTTGTTGCCTGGGATCCGGCTGGTGTGATTATCATCTCTGGGCAGTACCATTCTCTGAGTGCCAGCCTTGTTTCTGGTCGTAGGCACATTTGCAGATTGTTCCTGTTGGCTTGTTTTAGAAACGCTCTGGTCTTGGTTGTCATCGGATGCTGGCTGTGAAATAACCTCTTCTTCAGTCTGAAGGGCCTTCAGGTTGGCGAACCCTCTGCTCATGCGCAGCTTCTTCGGCTGCATGTCGCTTGTACTTCTTAAGGTGCGATTTGTTATTTTGCATATGAAGGCAGACTGATTATCGGACAACTGATGGTGAGTGAAGGTCTGCTGTCTTTGTGGAAGAGGTTCGCTAAATCGTACTTTCTTGACATTCAGGCCAGTGGCATTGTTTGGAACGGGGATGGCGCTGCCTCTTGTATTGTTGTTTATTCCTTGCTCCTCCGACGCCTTTCTTCCATCTTGTAAGGCAGGAGCGCATGGCTTTGCAGGAGATCTGACTTTAGCAGGAACCGGTATAGAACTCCGTGGAGAAGTCAAATGGATCAATGCAGCCTTTGAGGATGAAGAGGAAGTAGTTCGTGTGATTGACGAACGAAATTTCTTCGATGATGAGTCCAACACAACCTCAGTGCGCTGCTCGATCATCTCGGTTTGCTTGGATTGATGTTCCAGACATTTTTCACAGACTGAAGCACTTTCGGCAGTCGGTTGGACATTCTCAGCAGATTTGGCAAGCTCAATAGGCACCACTGGCTGGATAGGTTGAGTAGGTAGCGTAGGTTGGTTAACTTGCACTGCCTGGACAGGTCTACTGATTCGGTAAACTCGAACAGGTTCGGTAGGTCGGACATATCGAACGTTTTGAGCTATTTTGACCAGCCGAGGAGGAGTAGGAATGTCAAGATCTCCATCTTCTGTTTCTTGCGTTCCAATATTTGAGATGGACTTGTTTTCATCGTTGCTCGCGTTCCGTCTGAGATTGATGTAACGCTTGTTCAGTGATGACAGCAAACTCCGCTTTCCTTCCTTTTGATACGTTTCGCGAGAGTGAATACCATTGACTGGATGAGCAGTAGGGACTGGGATCTTCGAATACTTGTGTTCGGACGATGAGGTCGAAGTTGAGCTAGTGAAACTGGTGGATCTCGAAGACGTTTGACTGCTTGATGGCGAGGAAGAAGGACCAGCTCTTGCTGTCAAACGGCGGATCGATATCTTGATCTTTCTATAAGATTTCTCACTGCTGGCTGTGGTTTCGTTTGAATCTTGAGAGCCAAATGAGGATGACTTGGTAGGTAGAGGCATTGAGACTTGGCGATGAGAATCCCATGCTTCGTGTATCTGAGAGTTGCGACCCTTTACTCTGAGCGAGTACAGGATTGAGCTTTCATCCTTAATAGGAATGAATGAGCCAAATGAGAAGATGCGTCCGGCTTTGTCATTGTCCTTTGGACCGCTGTCTCTCTCGCTGCCCAGCCGCTGATAAGTGTGTTTTCCTTCACGAGTCTTGCTTCGAAGGACTTGAATGGATCCCAACAGAGAAGCCCTACGGCTTCGCGTCTCTGACATGACCGGATTCGATGCAAAGTGCAGTCAATATCAGAAGAATGAGGATAGACGAATTGTGCTTAGAAGAATATTTGAATGAAGTAGATATTATGTTTTGAAGATAGTACTACGTGCTGTGGAGAGAGATGTAGATAGTGAGATCGATAAAGAGAAAGAACAGGCTGAACAGTAGTATTTATCATTATTTACCTTAAGGATGACAGTATATGATTACCGGACATATCCGCTTTGAGAGAGCAGCTGCAGTGAATTGCCTTGAGTCTACCTGACAACCAAGTTTAACAGTAGCAGCCCTTCATATGGGCTTCATTCTCATTCACTAGCTCTCACCATTAGAAGCATCACGCAGCATACTCGAAGAACTCTTCGCAGCTCAGACAAACCATGCATTGTTGTCTCGTCATATTGCAGCCCAGGAGTGAACCCGTTCGCGCCACATCAGGCATCGACTCATTTCGGAGGCAGTAGAATGTTTCCTTCGGATACCTTCACAGCGCCTCCCTGAAGCTCAACAGTGTCGATCTTGTTATCCTGGTTGACCACAACCTCTACCCCAATCTCACTGCGTCTGCCAATCTCCACCCCTTGCACAATGTTGTATTTATACTGACCAGGTTTCCTTTCCATCAAAGACAGATAAGCCGCGAGACCGCTGGCCGCACTTCCTGTTGCTGGATCTTCTAGGTTTCCGAAAATCGCCCTGGTCCGAATAGTATTTGCACCAGTCTGTGGGTCCTTGACATTGCGTACGTAGAAGTACGTCACACAGAGACCTGCATCCCAACCTTCATCCAGATAGCCAGAGCCCCCAGAGATAACCTCACCACCCGAGGCCGTGGTAACAGCAGCGAGAGCCTCGAGGGAGGGCAGCTCGACATGGACCTGGCTCATCCCATTGACGATAGAGAAGATGGGGAAAGCTGGCTCCACGGTACCGGTTATACGGAAAAAGCCAGACAAGAAAGGGTGCAATCGGAGCAGTTGCTGGAGCGGAAATCTGGACTGGTGCAGCCGTGTATTATGCGCGATTCTAGCAGTTACTGCAGGCCAGGGCTGTCCCAATTGCAGCGATATGGGGATATCCCCCGACTTGGTGGTCAGGGTCTTGACGACTCCCTTGTCTCCTTCGTCCGGGGAAAGATATAGAAACCAGCAGGCAGCTCCTATGGTGGGATGGCCTGCGAATGGGAGTTCACTGTCAGGGGTGAAGATGTCGATAATGCGTTTTTCTCCCTTTTCAGAATGGACAAAAATGGTCTCTGACAAGTTGAACTCGCGCGCAATCGACTGCTTCTGCTGTTGTGTCACAGCCGGCTTGTTTGAGTCCGGGAGGAACACCACGGCTAGTGGATTGCCAGCATACGGCCGTGACGTGAAGACGTCCAAAGTGACAAATCGGACTTGTTCAGTCATGATAGAGTGGCAAGTGGTTTGTTTGAAGTTAGATAAAACCCAAGCTGCTGGCAGGGTCTTGATTTACGTCTTCGATGATACAAACAGAGTTGGAGGAGCGCATTGTGATTTAAAACTCTTGCCCGCTTCGACCATGGATCTGTGAGTCATCGAGCCAACGCTCGTGTTGCGGTCTTGTAATGCTACTCGTTGCTATCAGAAGGTAAATGCCAATGGCTTAACGAAGATCATTTGATGCAAAGCTGCTTATTTCAGTTAGTTAGGCCTCTGATTGTTGTCGAAATATTTACTCGTTGTAGAATACCTTAGGGCTTGGATGTGTCGCATCTTCGAGATACAGCAGACATAATGGGAAATGATGCATGGTGCCTTATCTATTGCTGTTAATTGTCAGATGCACTCGATGGAAGTGTTCCTATGAGCTCCTCGAGCCTAATCACTGAGTAGATGCAGTGCATCTACATATGGATGCATTCGTGATCCGGTATCTATGCGAAAATATACTTTCATTCCCGTGCCCATCAAGAACCAACCCGAACACCGCATGCAATAATCATTACACCATGATAGGTATGCATCTCACTCTGAATCGCTTTCGATGACAAACCCAGCCCGCACTCTTCGCCGAGGCGGTGCAGCGACAGCCGCTGCTTCTTCACCGTCTTCATCTATAGTATCAGGTGCAGGGGGTTCGGTATCGCTGTCGTCGTTCTCCGCACTAAGGACCTTGTCTCTAGTACGATTCCGGCTGAAAGCTAAATCATCGTCGAAATCGAGTTCATTTTCTTCGGATGTAACAAGTGTGTCTTCGACGTCGTTAGCACCTTTTAAAGAAGGTGAGCCTTGTCCGAGAGAGTCTGGCGACCGAGCTTCCGTACCAGCCACGACAAGATCGTCATTGCCATCGAGCCCTTCAGTTTGTTGCAGGCGCCGCTGTCGCTTGCTCTGACTATCTGCGGTCGAGGCAGTGTATTGATCGCTTTGCCGCTTACGCCCGCTGCTTTTCTTTCGCGAGTTCTCACTGACCTCCTCGACGACCCCGTGAAGCAGAGCTTTCCTGATTCTTTCTGCCTGTTCTTTTCGTCTCTGCTCCTCAAGTCGAAAGAATTCCTGGTCTGCTTCTTCATCTGTTTCCTCGTCACTGGCGTGGATATACAGATCGCTCTTTATTTTCGCTTGTCGAGCTAAAGCATTTTCCAGGCGTGCTCGACGTCGTGCCTCCAAGTCTTCTTCGTCGGGTTCTTCTTCTTCTCCGGCTTGCTTGCGTCTCTTTTTGCGTTGTTTCTTCAATTGCTCTAGAGCGTTGGCCCTTGATCGTGGGTTGGGTGGGAATAGCGGTCCGTCTGGGACGTTGTCGTCTCCCTCAGAATCGGACCCAAAATCAACGTTGGCCATTTGGTCATCTCTGTCTCGTCTTGTATTGTTTCCTGATTTTCTCCTTATCAACTGGCTCAAGTCCCGGTCAGAGTTCTCTGTGACAGGCTCAGTCAAACACTGCTCAATGATAGATCTCGTGTGCCGAAGTTCTTGAGAGTTGAGTGATGAGGGAACGACCCAGGAGGCTCCAGGAACATCCTCCATGCCTAGACGTTCGAAGCGAACCAAAGACATAAGGAGACGTAGTTTGGCATTGGAGAACATAGCCTTCTGGCATGACTCATTGTCGGATTTGACAGCTGTTTCATGTTAGTCACCGTACGACCAGCCAGGAGAAACCAGAAGACGTACGAATCATTGGGTTGGGAGCTTTTTGTCCTCCTGAGTGCTGTTCCTGACTTTCCCAGGCCTCTCTCTCATCAGCTGCCGAATTTAAGACATCACTGACCCATTTGACCAGGTCAGTGTGCTCATCCTTGACCATGACATGCACAACTATCCTTATTTTCTCGTCGATTGTCTTGGCTTCTCTGGGTTCAACCTCCAGCTCAGCTGGTGGTCTCTTGGAGGCGGATATTGTTTGTTTCTCATGCCCATATTCCAGGTAGAAGACGGTCGAGTTGATCTTACTGAACAGCAGCTCTGTGATCAAAGCCGGGCGTTGATCAATTTTCTTGATCATGCGCCGAATAATCTGCCGGACCAGTTCCTCCCATTCCTTGAAGATCGGCTTGTTTGAGTCCAAGGCACCCGGACCTTTGATCATGCGATAGAAGAGGTTGATGATGTCAAGGCGGAAAAGCAAAACGCTCATCTCTTGCTTGAATGCTATCCTGTAAAAGTAACGATGGGCTCGCTTCAATTGGTCCACATTCAATTCTCTATAGTACTTGGTAAAAGCGATGAATGTGTCAACACAGCTCTGGTTGCAGAACTTGGCGGCAAAACGTCTGAAATCGAATTTGCGCTCCTTCGAGATTCTTTCGACGTCCATCAAGTCTTCTTCTTCAGATGCTTCCTCCTCGTCATCGCCTTCGATATCGGCCTGTTTGGCCTGTTTGGCTTTGCGCTTTGCGCGGCGACGGGATCTGACATGCATATCGACATTCTCTTTGGAGTAATGTTCCAGCATCCTTAAGAATACATGAGCAAGCTCTGTGCATGCATCCAAGTACCCAAATCCTTGGTCTTTGTACCCACGAACGATGGCGACGATGCGGTCATGGGTGGTTTCTTCGTAGAAAATTCGGTTCTGGATGTTATCGGCGATCTCTTGATCTTCTTCAAGTGGTGACTGAGCCATCTCTTGTACAGTCAACAGAATCTGCGTGAAACAGCGCATTTCTGCAGTAAGGTCTTCCACGTCTTTGTTGTCATAGCTGTATTGCATTGAGCGGTTCAGAAAAACAAATGTTTCCTGGTTGAGGACGCTGGCAACGAGCGCAAAACTATCGGGTTCTATCTCCTTTAACGGCGTGTCACCCAGATGCCGTTTTTCGCGTTGATGTGCTCGCCGCACACGCTCGGCTTCAAGAAACCAGGCAACGGTATAAAAGAACTGTCTTGTGTTGATATCCATCACTCGATCAGCTTCACGTTCAATGGCTTTTCGAACGTGAGTGAAGAGTGGATTGAAACCAGAATCCAAAAACTCTTCTACAAACATCCGTAGGTTCTTGGTCGCCGTCGAGTTGATATTGACAGGCGTATTAAAGTCGTTGTTTGCCGTCACCTCGGCTGCTCTTCGACGTATCTGAGGCTTGTTCCACTTCTTGCTCTGATCCATCTTGTGGAGGGTTGTCTGGCTATCTTTGAGCACATCTTGTCCCGACACCGTGGAGACCTTGGCGTCATCGCGTTTGACCCAAATCATTGTCCCAAACCTACCATGCCGAGTTGGCGCATTTTTCGCATATTCCCGCCGCAGAGAGGACTCCTTCTGTAAAAGTTCACCCAGTTCGTCTGTGCGCTTTGCCTTTCGTTGGGCGTCGTTCATGAAGAGTTTCTCCACGTTGACTCCCTTGACAATATGGAACAATATTTCGAGGAGAACCACATCTTGAAGGCTGAAATCTTCTCCCACATTGGAGCACATGGTTAGGAGAAGAGCGAAAGCATCTTGATTCTGAAAAGCATTGATGGTCGCCGATCTTGACGTTTCCTCTTCATCGCCCTCCGCAGCAAGGCGCGCATTCGGCGAAATCACTGCGATATTTCGAAGGAAGTAGAGCATGAGCTTCAAAATGCCTTCATCGCGAGTCGTTCGTTCGGATCGAGGGACTGCCATGCTGGGGAGGCCGATTCGGATGATAGTTCGGAGGATGCTGCCGCTACCATGACTGAGAATACCACGTTTATAAAGAACCTGGGCTTGTTGCAAATAGGGCGTGTGTCGATGATGGTTGACTGTCATTTCACTGTGCACCTCCAATGGCCATGTCAGAGGCACCAGCAATTCCACTGTCCTTTGTCAGATCCACGGATCATCGAGCTCCTTTCCGCACGCATTCAGCTCACTTACGGCATGCCAATGCAATCCTCGACATGTGTTTGCTCTTTTGACCACTTGTCGACCAGAGGGTCAAAATCGGCAACAGGTCGCCGTTGACGAGATTCGCTTCCCCTAGACATCGTGCAACATCCATGCGATTGTGCTTTTCATCGTATAATTTCAACCAACGCTTGATATCTCGTAGACAGGCCAGTGCATCGTCGCCCAGGACATAGCGGTCCGCGCTCTCGCCATTGAACCCTCCGAGCTGCAGATATTAGCACAACCTCATGTGAATGAGGGTATCGAGTCTACCACTTACTGCAGTAACAAGGCTGTAAACATGAGCGCGGACATCAGGGTCTACGACCTGCACACCCTCGCTCAACGGCGCACCTTCTTCATCCATAGTCGTCGGTTCAATTCCGAGCGTCCGCCGGCGCCGTGGTCTAGCAAACTGATAGCATCACCATAAACATTGATGGATGAAAAGCCCACCTTTCATTCGCGCGCCCATCGCAGTAGCCAATGATAACGCGTTATCTCACGCGCCTCGCGTTTATTAGACTGGCCAGCCTCGGCTTACCGGAGAAGATATTTACCCGACGACCGAAGGTAGCCGATGACGTCGGATCACATGAATCGGGTGTACATGGGGAAGACAAGCCAGTGTCCGAATAGATCTTCGGCTGTCTTCGCTTCTACCTTTCTTTCGTTGTCTGCGTTCAATTTCGTTTTTTCGTACTCTAGAGCGGCAATTACCATCGTCTCACGCCATGTTCTCAGCTTCTGTCCGGGGTGTGGCCCGCGTAGGCTCATCAATTACCTCTCGTACCTTTAGTACTTCCACCGCCGCCTATGCTGCCGAGGTTAAGTCCCTGGGCGTGATCGGGGCTGGTCAAATGGTGAGCATGCTTCCATACTGTAACTTTTTGTCAAGTCAAATGCTAAGTGATCTGCAGGGTCTGGGTATCGCTCTTGTTGCTGCTTCAAAGGCTCAGGTTCCTGTTACCCTGATCGATAATACCCAGGCGGCTTTGGACAAGGGTCTCTCATTCGCCGGTATGCTTGATACAGCCCAATTGTCCTCTACACTTCTGTGGCTTCTTGGATATTCCAATTAACCGACATTTCCCACCTCAGACAAGCTCCTTCAGAAAGATGTTTCCAAGGAGCGCCTTACTCAGGAAGCTGCCGACGCCGTTCGTGCGCGCATTACTCCTAGTCTGAACATGGACGACCTTTCGTCCGTGGACTTTGTGATCGAGGCCGTTCCCGAGATTCCCGACCTCAAGACCTCCATCTTCTCGAAGCTCGCTCAAATTGCACCCAAGCATGCTATCCTCGCAACCAATACCTCGTCTATCCCGATAACTAAGATCGCTGCCGCCACCTCAACAGATCCGACAGATCTACAGGCCCCTTCCCGTGTGATCTCTACCCATTTCATGAACCCGGTGCCGGTTCAGAAGGGCGTTGAGATCATTGCTGGTCTGCAGACGTCCAAGGAGACCATGGATACCGCAATTGCCTTTGTGCAGCGCATGGGCAAGATTGCAGCCGTTTCAGCGGATTCGCCTGGTT
The DNA here is from genome assembly GCF_000002655.1 of Aspergillus fumigatus Af293. NCBI lineage: Eukaryota > Fungi > Ascomycota > Eurotiomycetes > Eurotiales > Aspergillaceae > Aspergillus > Aspergillus fumigatus. The sequence goes on from NC_007197.1 coordinate 1,244,759, forward strand.
TCCTCGCTAACCGTATCCTCATGCCATACATCAATGAGGCTATCATCTGCCTGGAGACTGGAGTTGGTGCCCGCGAGGACATTGACAGCATCATGAAGAATGGAACAAATGTTCCCATGGGACCTTTGACCCTGGCTGACTTTATTGGTCTTGATACCTGCCTGGCTATTATGAATGTACTGCATCAGGAAACCGGAGACAGCAAGTATAGGCCGTCTGGGCTGCTCAAGAGGATGGTTGATGCGGGTTGGTTGGGTAAGAAGAGCGGAAAGGGCTTTTACGACTACTAACCTGGCGACTCGCTGCGATGTTTGAAGTAACATATACGTGATATCCCTTACTGTATGCTACCACATGGCTATATACACCATATCTACCGAAGGACGAAATATCCAGCATTAAAAGTTGGAGCAGTTATTTGCATTTGCTTATTGTAAATGGTCGTCGAGGGTCATCGTCAGCATGCGAATCTAGCAAGATATTGGTTTATAGTACAACAAAGCATATCGCTTCAAAGTTAAAATATTAGCCAGTTTCATCAATGGATGTTTGTCGACTTCGTCATCGACACCTATTCTTCCAGCTCTCTCTCGGCGAATTTCATTGCAGCCACGATAGCAGCAAGTTCAACTGCATCATGTGTTCCCATTCCGTCTCCGAGAGGCGCGCCGGTTTGGCATTCGGCGATTACGTTCCCTAAGGCGTTGTGATGGCAGATAAGCCATGGTCCACCACAGTTGTAGCTTTGCTGCGTCAGTATCTCGAACGGCCAAGGATGAAGTAAGGGTTAGGACGAACCAAAGATCTGCACCGCATCTACAAGTTATACGTGGGCAGCCCTCATTAAGCTCGACCATCGCCCCACAGTGAAAACATCTCTGCCAGCCTTGAGTCCTCGCGAGTTCGAGAAATTCAGTCAGCCCAGGGTCGAAGGAACATTTGCCAGGCGCATGTGCCTTGTCCTTACAGCCCGGGCAGATGGCAGTGCCACAATACGGGCAGAGCTGTGTCGTTGATTGACCTTCCAACTTCTCAAGTGGTATCCATTTCCCGCATTTCATCGCGGGGCAATACCGGCGTTCTCTGGCCGATGTCGCATACTCCCGCGCTTTCAGCTTAAAAAGGGCTTTCTCCTTCTCTGTCAGTTTCGAGAGGACTTGCTCCGTCGGAATCATCTGCGAGCAGCACCTCGGCGGAAACAACTGCTCGTTTGCCATGGCTGTGAGTGCCAATCGGCTGAAACAATAATCGCAGTATATGTGCTGGCAAGGGAGAATCTCCACATTTTTAATAGATTCGCTGTTAAAGCAGACCGTGCAACGTCTGTTTGCAAGTTAGTAGATGATAGAGTTACCAAAGCGGAGCAAATAAACTCACTCCTTCTTTCGTATTCCTTGGTAAAGGCGCGCCATATTGTCAATGACACCAAGTCTTGGGAAAACACAAAGGTTCTTCAGACCAGCGATATGGGCTTGCAAGTGCAAATCAGACTTCCCGGGCGCTGGGCGAACATCCATATTGCGCCTGCTTGCTGCACGACGAGCGCCTGTGGATATTGCTTTCTTGTCTGAAGCAGCTCCTAATGGAGCTATCTTTTCAACATCACTAGCATGCAGTCGCTCCTCTTCAGCTCGGCTATGAATGAGGCCGGAAATAAAAGATGATAGAGTGATAGAAGGCATGATTGCTCGGTTGATTCAAGTCATATCCAGAGTTGTCTCGAAGACGATCAAACCTAGTGATCGCGATATGCGCCCTTGAACTACTTCGCTGATCCTAACGGTGGCAGTTTGCCAAGGGCAGTGGTTGTCAGTCACTGGTCTTATAGCATGATAGCATGACAATGAAGTCTGTAGTATGGTTCTGACAGATATGTGGCCTTCATCATTTCGTCAGTCGGAGTTGAAAAGGGACGAGAATCATTTGGTATGGCCCCTTCCCATGGAATCTTCAACCGAGGGTATACCGCAAGTGCCTGGGAAGTGCCATGGTTCGAGTGTCTCCCAGCATCATGCACGCGGCCCGTTTCTCTGAGGAATCATCATTTGACACGGAGATTTGCGGCCCAATAAGTACTGTTCTGGCGACATAATGAGTGAACCAAGGATATCATCATCTCTAACGCCGAATGTGAGAATCACTGACGTGTAAACCTTGATGGACTGGCCAGTGCGGGGTACGATGAGTATGCTAATATCATCGCTTGCTGATGACTCGTACGGATAGCGGGACTTTTGTCAAATACTTCTGGGGACTCCATAGATCACCTTGACTTATGATAGGAGCCAGCCTGCTGATTCTACGAACAATCAGCGCCGTCTATGGGGTGGCAAACGGATCAAAAGCAAAAACAGTGCGAACCCGCTCACCAACAAAAAAAAAATCTAGCTACGACACGTGCACATTTTCCATTCAGTCTTCAAAGACTTGGATTCATTCCGTTTATTGTCGAGATCAAGGGTATCATTGAAATGCAGCATTTGAAGAACACCCCAACAACGTACGTTCAAAATACACAGTAGAAGCCACCCGTACTCCGGTACCGATTGAGAGGAAACCCGCAAGTAGCAAAGTTATTCTCAAAGAATGCCTGAAAATTTCCGTCCTGCCCATGAAGAGCCATACTCCTGGTATTCCTGACGGGTGATGGCGAACTTTCTCAACTCGGCTCTGTTCGCCGCTAATCGTGACGCTCCAAGCCATGTGGAACGTATGGGGCTAAAGTAGAGCGGAATGAGAACGTGTCTCGGGGAAACTGTTAAGGCGAACTTACTCATGAGGGCGCCGAACTCTGACAACGCATTCTGCCGAAGCTATCTGTCGCAGCTCGCTTTCCCTGAGAAGGTGTTAGAACCGAAGAACGATGATCACCGTAGCAGCAGCCTTACAATCGTTCCAAAAAACCCGGAATCAAGGTATTCCCTCCAACAACCAGAACATTCGCTAGGAACGACGGATGTAGACCGGTAGGCAGAACTGAAAGACTCTGCAGAATGATATCTGGAATACCGGCTTGCTTCATACCTATATCACTTGGTGTGAACAGTATTTCTGGCACAGTAAAGCGTTCATTCCCCAGAATCAGCACGTCTTCGGACAGAGCCTCAGCATTGCCGCCAGAGAGAATACTCTTCCTCTTCTTCGCATTCGAAAGAGGATCATGCGGTCGCATGAAGCCCTTCTTGCCTGTGTTAGGATCAGGTAGCACATAATCAACTGTGATCCCTTCGGCTGCGTCCGTCAAGCCCCGTTTTCGGTTGCCCTGCCATGTCTGTTCCAAGTCACCAGCAAAGTTGTTGCTTACGAAACAGACAGCCTCCTTAACCTCGTTCATGATGTAAGTTTCATCGACCATGTTGTACTGCCTCATAGACACCATCTCTTTCAGGTAATTCGTTAGATGTTTGCCACCAATGTCAAGTCTCCGAATGGCGCGCTGGATGGGTTGCCCTTTGTAAACTGGTGTTACTGTTGTATGAGAGTAGCCGGAGTCGACGACAAGTAAGCATTGCTTCGGCGAGATCGGAGACGAAGAGTCTTGCCCAATAGGGTCTCCGAACAAGGACTGAACTTCATTCCAAGCATTCAGCACAGGTCCTGGGAAGTCAGCATCAATAACCAGGTAAGACAGTGAGGGAATCCGGCTATCTTACCTACAAATCTCACATAGCCGCCAAAGCCCCATTCTTCCATCACAATTTCATCAGCATTCTTTTGTAGGGTCGGCAGAGCGTTCGGCGCCTCGGTGAGCACGAGCGTTGTATCTTCTGGAGATTCAATCCGAAGATCTTTCGACCTCACCGTCTTCTCGTCGAAAAATGCGTTGTCCCATATTTCCTTCTGTGCTTCCCAGTTGACAATGTATCCTTTCTCCACTGGACGCCTGAAAACCATCTCGTTCCAGTCGGTAACTTGTGAGTTGAGTTGTGCACCAATGTAGATACGGTTCCCGCGTGTTTTGGCAATGGCATTCGGGATTGTGCTGCAGGCTGAAAGAGCCTGGCCTAAATCTTCGGGAGGTGGAAACCCGGGTGCGTATCCAGCTTTCAAGGTGTATGCGCCATTGTCGATAATGAATGTCTTCTCCGGTAACGACTGGACTTTTGGAGCGGAGGCTTGTGCGGAGGTGCGAGGTTTAGTAGAGCCCATCCTGTCTATGAAACATGCGAAAAAAAATTTTTTCAATTTATTGGGGTCTGTCGTTCGACATCATCTGAATGTCGTTTGCGACAGACTAATGCTGTGGTTAAGAAGGGGGTCACGTATGTGATTGATAACAAATATTGGAGCTCAGGCCGAAGGAGTTTGTCCGATCCAGACGTCACAACTGAGAACATGTCAGGACACTTCGAATGATAGTACCTGCTAAGGCCCGCGCCAACTGGACAACTTTAATTGCAGGTGACCCCGCAGAGCCCTAATCAGTTGTTGCCCCGCAATTTCCTACAAATTTCTCCATCTTACGATTACGTGCAATAACAGAGCCAAGATCGATATTAGGATCAGCAAACCCCCTCAGAATGGCAAAACAGCTTCGGGTCAGTCTGACGACGACTCTCACTCTCCTGGAGCAACTGCAAGCTGCTCTTTCAGCTCCCGCCGAAGACCCCAAGCCCGCTGAACTTTCTGGAAAGGATGCCCTTCCCCTCCTTTCCACGTCAGCTACCGCGTTGAAATCCCAGGTCACAAAGCTATCCCTCTTGACGATAACTTCTCCATTCACTCACTCGGCGGTTGGCACCGTTCTGTCGGCATTAAATAGTTCCGTACTTCCGTCTCTCGTGACGGGGGCTCTCCTTGTCACTCCTGCCGACCATACAAAGGCTTTCCACGCGGAGGTACACGCTTTGACGAAGACTACGTTGAGGGAATTGACTTCTTTGGTAACCGAGGTTCAAGCTGTTGCCGAAAAGGCGGACAAGGCAAAGGAAGGTCAAAGGAAAGGAGGGAAACTTTTGCAGGCAGAGAAGGATCCTGTGACAGTCGCAACTGGGCGTGTCTGGGATTCGTGCGACGCGTTGATTGATGTTGCGGCTAAAGGGGTAGTTGGATTCGTGATACGGCGTGTGGAAGAGTGGCGGGATCTGGTACGTGATGCAGTGGAGGAGATTGAGGAGTGGGATCCCGAAGAGGACGGGGACGAATTCTTCGATGATCTTCTGAGTGATGATGGCGAGAAGGATACTCAGGATGAGGAAGACGAGGATACCGAAGAAAGCAGCGCTACGCTACATGCGCAGAAGAAATCGACCCTCCGGATTTTGAAGCCTATTGCACAGATATACCCTGCCATTGTCGCGAATCGGCTGAAGGGCGCTGGCGATGTGCCGTGCTCATCTCCTTCTGGGATTGGTAGATTGGAACGCTTGATGACGAACTTACAACACATCCCGGAGCATATAGATGAAGTCGCGGGAGCCCTGTACGAGGAGGATTTGGGTAAATGCGCTCAATATCTCGACAAGGCTAAACACTGTGCTATGAACGCTGTTGACTCTGTTAAACCGACGTGGGATACGGTGGACGCTACCGACGGTCAGCAGAAGGAAGATAAGTTCGCAATATGGTCGAAAACATGGATGAATGTCTTGGATGAAGTCAGCAAATCTGTGGAGGCGGACAATCAAGAATGAATGAATACGTGGAAGGAGAAGCCACCACTCGTGGATCACATTTACAGATGAACTGCCACAGTTCGAAAAGACCTCTCGCAACTCGAACATTCTATAGCCTGTTGAGGAATCTCTGAATTTATTACAGTCCAGTAAATGTGAAAAATGGCGTATATACATGAGAGGAAAAGGATCACGAAGATGGGCAAAGAAGCTGTACACTGTATAATCAAGGCAGTGTGTCAAAAGACCAAGACCCAGTGCTGAGATTCGCTAGATGCTTTCCAATTCTGGAGGCTTGATTTCCTCATCGCTGGACTTAAACATGAACAGTGGACTCCTCATCTGGTTCCCATTCCGCAAGGTCTTCGCTTCGGATACGATCCTTCAGCCAGTCAAGGATCGCATCAGTCCCTTTCGCCACGACCTGCCATCGGGGAACCCGAAAGCTGTTGCCTGCTACTTCAAACCTTCTCAGGGGGGAGCCGGTGCCCCAATTCTTGCTGCAACCCTCGGCCCTCAGCAAGCCAAGTTTTGGCGGAAGAGAGCTGATGTTGTTGTTACTAACGTCCAGCACCTGGAGGCCCTGCACAGCCTCGAAGTCCAAAGATTGAAATCCATTGTCCGCTGCGAGAAAAGTCATCAAGTTCGGATAGACCTGGCGCACAGCAGGAAGAGGCCCCGAAAGGCGGTTGTACGAAATATCCAGGGTCGTCAAGCACGGTGCCGTAAGATTAGCCAATATTGGCTCGATGGTTGTCAATTTAGCGGCGCTCAAATTGAGGATGTGGAGATTCGGCAGAGTTAAGGATGTAGAAAGAACGGATAAGCTGTCCAGGGGGTTATTCGAGAGGTCAAGGTCTGTCAGGCAGTGTGCTAGCATGCTGAAAGCTGGCACAGGTATGCAGGTCAACGAGTTATGTTGCAGGTACACGCAGCGTATATCATTGAAGTTGATTCGTTCCAACTGCTTCACGTCCACCTCTGACAGTTCCGAATATGATCTATCAAGAATTCCCCCCGGCTTGACCTGCCACGACGTCATCTGAGCCGGTGTTTCTGGTGCAAGGGTGAATTGCGTGGCGACCGAGCCTTCGTCATCATCAGTGTCCTGAGGCTCTGGCTCACACCTGTTTCGCAGATCACGCTTGATATCATCTGTATTCATGGTCAAGAATTTACGTTCTCGCAGTGGGTTGTTGGCTAAGCGAAGGGTGGAAAGACCCTCCATCAATCCGATCCTTTCATCCAATTTGGATATATTGTTTCCCGTGAAGTCAACATTGCGAAGGTTCTGCAGCTCGACAAAACCCTGCGGAATTGCTGAAAGACTATTGTCTTCGGCCGAGAGAGTCAAAAGTGCGGTCCAGGTGCAGATGTTCGGCAAATGCTTAATCCGATTCATACTGATGGACAAGGTTTGAAGGCTAGGCATCTCGAGGTCTTCTCGTTCTGATATCGCTGTCAGCGCGTTTCCGGTTACATCTAAGCTCTGTAACGAGTCAAGCTTCGATAGAGAAGCTGGGATCAGCGTCCCAGCTAACTTGTTCCTGGGGGCTCTGAGATCTTTAAGAGGAAGCATGCCAAGAGACTGAAAAGGGAGAGATGTCAGTTGATTATCACCAACATCTAGTATCCTAAGGCAAGCCAAATATTCCAGGCTTTTGGGCAGTTCGGTTAGAGAATTGCCGCGCAAGTCCAGAACCTCCAATCTCGTAAGATTCTTCACGTCTGAGGAGAACGAACCCTCCAAGAGATTGTTTGCTAGTTTCAAGTCTTTCAAAGCCTCCATTTGCATGACGATCTGAATGCTTTCCGCGTCCAATTTGTTATTGGACAGATTCAGAGTGTGAAGTCTTTGTAGTCTTCTGAACCCCATTGGAAGGGTGCGCAGCTGGTTGCCATGAAGATCCATTATTTCCAGTCCAGCAAACTGATTGCCTCGTTCGTCTTTGTCGGAATCGATATCGAACGGATCGATGTCGGGAAAGGCTGCCTCCGACAGCTCAACAAATTCATTGTCCGCAGCGATGAACTTGACAAGATCTACGCTCTCATACCAATCCGTCGTCGAGTTAGGATCGAAGTCATACATAGCCATGACCTCTTTCGGTATCTCTGTCAATGACATGGCTGCAATGTTCAAATGGCCCGAGGTCCGCCCTGCTTCCACACGCTTGCGGAGCAACCCACTTTTTGAGTCTTTGGGCTGTTGATTGAAGGGATCTTCAACGTTGAGGTTATCAAAGATATCAACGGAGCCGTTTTGAGTATTGTTCTGCCTTGCGGAGGCTTTGCGCGCGGCTTTCGCCTTAGCAATGCTCTCCCTTAATGCGCTGGATGACTTGGAAGCCTTTCTCATTTCTATTTCCGACTGTTGCTCTATCGAGAGATCCGGCGCATTCAGCGGGGTTGATGGCTTTCTCGAGTTATTTATAGGGCTGGAATTGTTCGCCAGAGATTTCCTTGTCTTTTTCACATGGAGTGGAGGAGGCGGAGGTCCCATGTCTGAAAACGTAGCGTTTGCGGACGTCTTGCCCAGAGCTGGGCGAGGATCTGGCGACTTTCTTGTCGTATCATTAACTCCGTTATATAAACTTGCTCTTACAGATGGCTTCTTCAAGGTCGAAGAGATGTCAGTACCAGCCGACGATGTTCTCTGGCCGGTAGAAGCGTCGTTTGAAGACAAAGTCGGAGCGGGTGATATCCTAGACCTCGAAGGAAGTTGTATTGCAGACGCTTGTTGTGAAAGAAAATCATTCTCGCTAGGTTGCCGCGTAGTTGATGCCCTCGAAGGTGATCTTGAGGTCATCACAGATGGTGTCCGAGACGGGGACCGTACCGGGCTGTTGCCATTGAAGAAACTAGATTGCCTGCTCGGAGGGCCAGGTGATGGAGGGATCCGGGATAATGTCTCAATAGTCCGTTCCGATAATGAAGGTCGAGGGCGACCTCGGCGCTCTGCATCTCCTACAGCGGCATCTGTTCCCAGCATAGGGGCTTCTTCCGAGGCGTCTCCCGCGTTTTCCGACCGTCCACCATTGCTCAGTCCACCGTTGGAAGTGTCTCTCTTCTGTCGAGGTTTCTCGGGGGTCCTGTAAGACAATGGGTGTTTTGGAGGCGGCTTCTTGAGAACGGGCTGCTCGGACGGTCTTCGGAGCCGTGTAGCATCAAGACCGGGATCTGCGCGCAACTTTTCACGGGAAGGGGAAGGTTTGACGGATCTGGAAGTGCTGGACGTTGGCAAAGGCAGTCTGGAAGCAGCCAGCCGAGGAATCCCACTCGGTCTAGTTGGTGTCTTCTGTTGCTGGTCCATCTTACGACCACTCGGTTGCTGTTGTGGTCAGTGCAGACAAAATTTTGAGGGGCATGCGATTGTTGATATGCGTTAGCGTCAGTGGTGATATCAGTAAGGGCGTCGCATGCTCGACCTGAAAAATTGTGTAATCGTCCAGAATTGGGAGACAAGCGGCCGAGCAAATTTAGATTAACAAAATCGTGGAAGCCAATAGGCTTTGGTCAGCCTTGAACGCTGTCTAACAATCAGGCTTGTCCATATCTCTTTGTTGACAACATCGATGTTTATTTATTTTACTCCGTAGTACTAACTACTTGGTGCCTGATAACAGTGCCTGAGGCCACTTTCTCCATCCGTCGCCCAATCATGTAATCGCCTGGGGGTCCCCACTTCGGTATCCCGAGACAGATCCCAGAATCCATGATATTCCAATCCAACAGTTTTAGCCTCAGGTAACATTCAAGCGCAGAACTGAGCCTCCACGCGCCTTTATATCTTGTTGTCTTGTACTCTGTACGGTGTTTACATCTGATCTTTCACTAACCTCTATTAAATATAATTCAACGGGCTTTATCCTTGTTATCTTGCAATTTTGGTAAGCAGTTGTCAAGAGATATATAGTTTCTTCATTCCGCTGAAGAGGACTTCGAGCACCCAAAAAGCCTTTCTGTCGAATCCGTTAATATGAGAATGACGCAGCCGACTGGAATAAACAAGGGAAAAAAAAAAGGGAAAAGACTTTCTTCAATGGCATGGCTTGGCCATCTACTGTGTACAAACCGACATACTAGAGACTGGGCTCTAGGATATTGACACCTTACCATTGCAGAGGTAGAGGAAGATACGTGGTAAGCAATGCCGGTGTAATACTCCCATAGAGGTATTAGTGCTTCATAGTTTATCAAAATAACACTTTAAGACCAAATTTGTCTCACCGAGCTACTTCTAGCCTGTTTATTGTGTTTAAGTCTGGCAATTGCCTTGATGCTTCATCGCTAGTCGTAAGAGAGCATACATGCACAGAGTAACGGAAGGTATTCGACCAATCCTGCCATTGGTTTTCGATTCTTCCGATGACGTCCGCATCATCACCTTAATTAGACTTAAGTCTCCTAGTACCAAGTCCTATCTTAGACCTAGTCTCTATAACTTCGTCAGGTATCGTGTTGCCTGAGTTACGGACTCTGGCCCAGGGAGGTTCAGCTCTTGTTTACCTTTTCCGAACTTGATCGATCTCCATTCTAGCCTCATTCGGAATGGGAGGAGTTTTGGCGCGCGGCTGGACTCACGTGGGTGGAGGCGGGTGGTCATAATTGGTCCAGGCCGAAAGCGTCGCAAGCAACTCTCCCAGCCCCCCCGATGTGCGAAACTCCCGCTTGCGACATTCCGTCCTTTAAGGCATCAAATCGCCCGCACTCCGCGATCCTTGCGTCTAACATCACACATACAATATTGCTTAACCTCTTTCCTAGTCCTTGAGCCCCTTGCTCCTATATCATTCCGCTAGACGTCTACCAGTTATTGCATATCGGACTTCCTCCAAGGGTGTCAGCGTCCATACTTGATTAGAACGTGCTTCTACCGGCGCTATCAGTGATAAGACCAACTGCTCATCGCCGAAGACCACCCTGGGCGTACAATTGTGTTGTCCGTGTCAGCACCTTCGGCAGCTGTCGCCTCTACTTACACATCTTACATTGTCATTTAATCCCAAATACAATATCTATCATAACCGGCCCGACATATCAGTTGGGTGTTGACGTGTCAAATCAAAGTCCGGTATGTGCTCGTTTGTTGACAACAAATGATCTAGCCCCGCCTGATTGAGTGATGCTAACACACCTCCAGTGCGAGGGTCTTCCCCACGGAGTATATTATATCTCATTCGGAGCGCCACAACTTATATCATGTCTCAAGAATCCCAGTTATCGCAGACTTCACTTGCTCCTCCTCTGGAGCTTCCAGGGCCAGCCACTCCGGATCGACGGCCAAGTCTCTCTGCATCGCCTGAGCTGGATGAAAAAGTCCAAGTCCAGGTTTCCCAAGCCGATCAGCGCAAGCTCGTCTCCCCCCCTTCATTGGCCTCCTCGGACATGACCCCACCTCCATCATCACAAGTGCCCGGTGCTCCCCTGCGGCGGTCAAGATCACGATCGACCACATACCTAGCATCTCCTCCAGATATTGAAAAGACTCTGTGCGCTGCATACGGTGCCTCTGAGAATCTTCCATCTGTCGGTGACATTGACACTGCTGGCGAGCCCGAGCTGCGTATAATCGCCAAAGAGCTCCTCAGTGTTGCGCAAGAAGCTCGTATGTCGGCGCTGCATTTCAAACTTCAGAATAGCCTTCTGTCTTTCACAAGTAATGAAGCAATCAAGCGCGCCGAAGTTGAACATCAGTTAGCGAGGCGGGAGGTGGAGATTCTTCAGAGTTCCGAGTACCGAAATAGACATGGTCCGACCGAGGTGAAACCACTGCAACCTATGTCGAACGCGGAGCTGGAGGCCGCCCTCAGGCGTAATCAAGAGTTGGAGAGAGTCAATGCCACTCTCGATCGCAGACTGCGTCGCGCGAAGAAACTCATTGAGCAGGAGAAAGAAAAGTCAGAGCTGCTCATGGAGGAGAATAATCTGCTGAAGAAGCGGATTAGAGAAAACCGCGAGCATTTCTCTAGGATGATCGAACGTGGTTCCATGTCACCGAGTCCTCAGATCCAATCGGGCACGCCTCAAAGAAAGCCAGTCCCCCACTTCCATGACAGCCCTAGTCCACACATGAGCCGAGGTGAAAGCCATCCGTTTGATGCCCTTCTTGCTGCAGACAGAGTTCTCAACAGAGGATCTTCTGATTTCCAATCATCTCCACAAAGGTTTAGTCAAAGACAGCACTCTAATGGCCATGTGCGGGGCACCCATTCATTGTCTTCGCTCCCCATGACACCGTCGCAGCCTCGGACGACCCCACGAGAACATCTGTTCTTCACTCCTACCAGGAATACTCAGTATGAGCAGCGTGACCGCGACAGCACGATATCTGCCTCGGACATCGAAGAAGCCGAGACAGAAGAAGACATTCCAGCCTCTCAACCTGATTCTCCTGCAACCAGCATGGTTCGTCCCGACCCTGTCATCAGTCAGCAGCAGACTCGAAGTGCGGCAATTGCCCCGAAGACGAGCACATTATTGCAAACAAAATTGTTCGGCCAGGTGAGGAAGGCTGGCGTCGACCGTCCTCCGAGTGGACTAAAACGCAAAGCCAGCATTGACGAAAGTGCGGCCTCGAAGAAATCCAAGGCGGCTGAGGGGGTGGGTCTTGGTATTGAAGCGTAGACTTCTTAATGATTGTGTATACACGTGCATAATCTTTACTATGCTCCTTGCCTCGGGGATCTCGCAGTATTCCACGCGACTGAACTCGCTATGACATCGCTTTCGATTCATTGCGATAGTCATGAAAGTTTCATTTTGTTTGTTTGCCTTCAGCTGCGCCTTTGATTTTGATTTACTTATTGTTCCCTTCAAGGAACATTCACGATTGATGACCTTTACAAGACCGACATGTGGAATTGGTGTTTTCTGGAGCGTTTGTTTCCGCTCTTGGAGCTTTTGTTGCTTTTGATATTATCAGGTTTACCAACGGCCACCGCTGCCTCTCCAGATTGCTTTTCGGACTTCGGTGAAGTTTTTTTCTCCAAAATGAAATATTAGCGAAACGCCCTGCATGGCAGGGACGACCTTGAACAACTGCTACTCATGTAGAGAGAGGCATGGGAGTCTTGTAATTGTATGAATAGCTTTCCGGCCTGCCTCGATTAGTAATAATGAAGCAGACTGCAAGAACTTTCAAAACAGAAGATGAACGTCAAGCACGACAAAGCATTTAACGACAGAAGCCACAGGAGCTTGTATGTCATAATAAGACATTGAGGGAATTTACACCTAATAGAAGATCGATTTGAATTGATGCTGGAACCATGACAGTAATCGAACTGAGCTGGGATTCTGCGAAATCTTTTGGTATTGAAAGTTACGTATCAGGAAACCTTACCACATCCGGCAAACAGGGTAGGGCTCGCTAAGCGAGGCGGTGCGGCTCTGCGCGGTTGGCCACACCAAAAAAGTTACACCCAATATTGAACGACTCTTTGGAGTCTTGAGACACGACCAGCAACAACCCACGACGACGACGACAATCTCCCGGCTCTGATCTCCATCCGTCACAATGGTGCGTTATATTATCCTCGCTGTTTCGAATATACGAATAGATCCTTGAGAGTTTTATTTCGATGGTCACAATGAGAAAGGGCTGGCATGCTGATTCGATTTTTTTGATGGTGATATAGGCGATCAAGCACAACAACCAACTCCAGAAGCACCGTGAGTGAGCCCTCATGAACCGACTCTTTACAAGACATGGAAATCCAGACTGTATCGCATTTTTTGGGGGTGAATTAATGGTCTGACGGAGATTTTGATATTAGACTTCCACAAGGACTGGCAGCGTCGTGTGCGCGTGCACTTCGACCAGGTACGAATCCGAAACCTATATCCTTCCGAATTGCACCTTCAAGCCGACGACTGGACACTTGCAAAAATGACCAACTCCGAACGGAGCGAACGAGACTTGCTTTGAGCGTTCATGGACTGACATTGGGTATTATAGCCTGGCCGCAAGCACCGCCGTCGTGAGGCCCGTCTCGCTAAGGCCGCCGCTGTTGCTCCTCGTCCGGTTGACAAGCTGCGTCCCGTTGTGCGCTGCCCTACCGTCAAGTACAACCGCCGTGTCCGTGTCGGCCGTGGCTTCACCCTTGCTGAGCTGAAGGTAAATTCATCCTCACTTTTCGTCCCACAATAGCGGGGAGTTGGCGGTGCCTGGTTTACCGCTCTAACTCGTACCCGCATGGGCTGGATTTAAATACCAGATTGGAACAGAGGCTCACAAAACTCTTTTAAACCAATAGGAAGCTGGTATCCCCAAGAAGCTCGCTCGCACTGTCGGTATCGCCGTTGACCACCGCCGCGTCAACTACTCCAAGGAGTCGCTCGTTGCCAATGTCGCTCGTCTCAAGGACTACAAGGCTCGCCTGATCCTCTTCCCCCGCAAGAGCGGTCAGTTCAAGAAGCTTGACTCATCCGCCGACGAGGTCAACGCCGCCAAGGCTGCTTTCGCCGCTGAGGGCAAGACTGAGGGTTACGCCACCAAGCTGGGCGCTACCTTCCCCGTCAAGAACATCTCCGCCGCTGAGGCCGTTACTGAGGTCAAGCGCGATGAGCTGCCCAAGGGCGAAGAGGCCGCTTACCGCCGCCTGCGGGAGGCCCGCAGCGAGGCCCGCTACAAGGGCATCCGGGAGAAGCGTGCCAAGGCCAAGGCTGAGGAGGAGTCTGCTGCTAAGAAATAAATGTGATTCTCAGCTAATGATGATCGGGTCGATTTTCAAGTCGGGGATTATTAGTGTATTGTGGCATGGCGTGGCTTCCCTTTTCTCTCTTCACCTCTGTCCTTAAAAAGCTCCCAACCTCTCGAAATGCAAATGTCCCACTTTCATGTTCACAGACCGGTCCTCCCTGCGAAGTTTTCGATCAACTTAATGAAATACCTTTCAGGACGCGTCTGCTAGCTCTGCTTTTCATTCCATGGAGCGCTTAGGTAGATTTTGCCGACCATGCCAGGGACAGGCAGCTTGGGCACACTTCTGTGCTACTCCACCTAAATACTCGTGCTACATTCAGGACGAGTTCTTTCAATGCATGGACGTGCAAGAGGAGATGGAGATGATTTGGCAATTACATGGCATATATACACAGTGTCTCATACAAGTGTCCACAGGCTTACACTCATGGTATCTTGTAGTGTTTCCAGGATTTGTAAATCCGCAAAAGTACAAGTCCTCTGGACGTAACGTAAGCCATAAGATTTCAGTGTCGCATGCTTGGACGGGTATAAAAAGGTTAACACATCCATATCCAAGAAGTTAGACAATATCCAAAACTCCAATCCTTGCGCCTGTTTCATTTCATTCTCAACCTTCCGTGCCATTTACATCGTCCATCATCCATTATAGGAGAGCCAGAAACCCCAATATTGAAGGAGCCAACAGAATCGCCCTAATATCCCATTAAGCATGTACCTTCGAGAGCTCTCCGCCAGCTTCAACGCCGAATAAAGCATTTAGGACGCACTCGACAGCTCGAATGATAGCATCGGCCTCAGTTTCATTTGCGCCCTGCTGACGTCTAAAGTCCCTCAGTACCTCCCGGAAGAGCTTCTTGGTCTCTAGTTCAATTTTTCTGCAGGATGTGCCATTACTCGTTGATCTCGACGCGATGCTGATATCCGTCGTCAGTTTAGGTTCACTTGACCATTCGTCCATGCTCAGGTCGCACGAGAGGAGTAGTTTCATCCTATTTTCCTTTGATTCGAAAAGCATTGTGCTGCGCTTGAGGTGTGGCAGCAGTCGGCGCGAGTTTGACCTATCATCTTGTCCCTGTTGTGTGTTGCTCTTTCCAGGGGCGCCAACCAACGCAGGCCGGCCAAGCAGGTTTGCATGACGG
Source organism: Aspergillus fumigatus Af293 (assembly GCF_000002655.1). Classification (NCBI taxonomy): domain Eukaryota; kingdom Fungi; phylum Ascomycota; class Eurotiomycetes; order Eurotiales; family Aspergillaceae; genus Aspergillus; species Aspergillus fumigatus. Next base: position 1,260,223 of record NC_007197.1, read on the forward strand.
TTCTCGATTTCGGACCATACGAGAGCACGTGACAGCATTGCTTCCCAATACTGACTGATGCCCTGACAGAGGCCAGTTATGTCTAATTTCAGGAGCGGATTGGACAGCCTTGAATCAATCCATCGTCTCAGTGGTATAGGGATTTTCGTTAAGGAAGTTCCAGGACTCGTCGGGACTGATATTGAGGTCAAGCACAGTAATTCCGTGTTCGTTTCGTAAACGACGGGTATACTGTAGACGTTGGATGGAAATGGGGCTGGAGCGGTCAGTGTCAAGTGATGTTTTTCAAGAAGGGTATCGTTCTTTGAGTCGGAGGTAGTGTTTGAATGCGCGGTTAAGTTTAACGGTGCAAAAACAGTCAAGTATGGCTTTGCGCGAGCAGATGCTGCAAGAGCAAACGGATTTGTAGGGGTAGGGGACTGCTGTATTGACGGCGCGAACTTTGTGGAGAAAGGTAATAGGGCTGATAATAAGGACGATATCGACGGATTGGCAGCAGGGCGCTTCACGTTTTTGCTGACCGGGTCTTCAGTTACTAATATAGATCTTGTTTCGAAATCAGCCTGTTGGTTCATATGATCAGAGCACCAAACAAAACTTACATGAGTTTGTCCAGGTCGTGGTCCGACTCCATGGTCTCATGTTGTTGGCCGAACCTCTCTGACCAGCTCTCCAATTCCGCGATGTCCTCCTTGAGCTTTCTCAAGTCGGCAGAGAGCTCTTTCTTGAGTTTTTGTTTCTTCACAACGGGTTCTGGAAGAAACTCTTTCGATACAATGACGCCGAGTCCTGATTGGTCACCTGTTTGTCGCCCATAATCAACCTTCCTGAGCTTGGAAGGGCTTTTCTCTAGTAGTTCACCAGTTCTCCGCGTTCGGAATTTCTCAAGCTGCGTGCTAGGGCTGCTGCTCAAAAGTCCTCTTGGTCTCTCCGGGGGATTTTCCAAGCCTAACTGAGTCGGCGTCGGGGGAAGGTCCGGTTCCTCAAATTCTTCATGCAAAGGCGGCTGCTCAGAATTAATGCTCACATTCACTTCTCCTGTCGCGCTGCCAAGTTCCGACGCTAGTTGATCTTCCGGGGTGTTTATAGGTTCCGGATTTGCCACAGTATTCGGTAAGTTTGCTGGAGACCCGAAGACGAAGTCTGCAGGAGTGATTTTCCTGGGCACTCGTCTTGGGGGGGCAGCAAATGCTTGAATTCCACTCGACCGTCGCGTTGAGAACGGCGAGCGCGCATCTCCGACTTGTCGCGCAGTACGCACAGGGCTTGCAGTCGACGCCAACGACGGTCGAAAAGCCTTTCTATCCCGCAGCCCAAATACTCCCGCTTCCGCCTGCTTCTGCTGATCATCCTGATTCCGGTCCTTCCCCGGTGATTTATTATGAGCGCGTTCCAAGAGTTCGGGATGTGACCTTGCCAGACTCGCTTTTGTTGGCGCCTGAAAGGTAGGAATCCTCGAAGGGCGCGTTCGAGCGTCACCCCTGAGGGGTTGAGAACTCATTTGCGACGCGTCGCAAGCGGGTAGTAACTGATGACCGAAGTGATTAGCGCCGCTCGCACAATCCGCAGCTAGACATCCAAATGCTGTAAATGGCTTATTTCAATGAATCTATCAGTTACACAATAGAAGCTGACTGCTGCCACGAGCCTTAATGGCAGGAACCTGGGTTCAACATCGTGCAGCATGTGTTCCGCGATAAGCATACTGCCGCGGAATCGGGATAGCTTGGGCTGTTTGCATCGTTTGCCTAATGACATAAGTTTGTCGTTTTCTGTGGCCTTCGGAAGTTCTTCACATTCAATTCTAGGACTCAAGAATGGAGTGCTTCTCCATGCATATCACGCAGTCGATCCTTCGATGTAGAATCCGTCCATTAATCTTTGGGCACTCCCGGGCTACGACCAAGCCTTCTCTACCTCTCGGCCCAATCTCATCACTGACAAGGCAATATGCCTTCACTGCGCCTTCCCATCGCAGGACCCTCCACGATGATTCCCTGGCAAGCTTAGAAGATTCAACACGCTCGCAAGCGCATCCGTTATCGGGCTACTACTACGATATCCTTTCATCCAAATCACCCTACAGATCTCATGCGCCGACTTCGCACCCTGCCGCCGAGAAACCAACCCCGGCAACAACCGTCAAGCCCCAATCGCCAGAAGAAAAGATGTCCATCGTCTTCGGATCACGACTTGCTGGACCAGGCCGTGCTTCACGTTACAACCCCGGAACTCTGCCACCCGAGTCTCAATGGAAGACGATCAACGGGGTGGCCATTCCGCCCCGGCCCGAGGAACCGGACAATTGCTGCATGAGTGGTTGTGTCCATTGCGTGTGGGATGATTACCGCGATGAAATGGAGGAATGGGCCAGTCGCGTGGAAAAGGCCAAGGCGAAGGGCACTACGCAGAAGGCCACGGCGGATATGCGACAGACGCCGCGGGCAGAGGTTGACAGTGCGAGTCGTAGCATGGATGACGACGGCGGAGGTAGCGAGACTAACTGGCCAGTATCTTACGAGGCAGATGATCTCTTTGCCAATATACCAGTTGGTATTCGCGAATTCATGAAGACGGAGAAGAAGCTAAAGGAAAAGCATCAACATGAGAAAAATAAAGCGTCAAGTTGAGCTTCTGCGAGGTTGGATTATGCCTTGTGGGAAATGATTGTTGTAACGAAGGGTATATAGTCTACGTTCCTTCCGTGTTGTACATAGTATTTTGATCCTGATATAGACTAGAGTATCTAGAGATGTATATAGATTCATCTTGTGGATTGATGCACTGAGATTCGAGAACAAAACCTGCTGCCGCCGGTACCACAGGGTTCACAGCAATTTTTTCACTGACCATCTGCCAGCAGTCCCTTCGTCACTATGAACAGCGAATGACAATATATCATCGACTAGGAGGCCCATACACATAATTCTATCTTAAGCCATATCAGATCCTCCTTACCAAAGCAGGCGGTGAACTTTCTGCCAGATTAATCCGCCCTGCTATCGCAAAAAGTTCCAATCCATCAGTGGTAATCTCTACAATCAACTCAACCAATCGTTACTTATAACATACATTGAACAACATGTCAATATCAAAAACCGAAACGGACATCATACTCAACAAAGCCAATGTTGCCTTAGCGCGTAGTCAACGTCTAGTAGCCTCCTGGCTCCCTCCGCCGACAGACGAAGAAAAGGCCCGTGTCAAGACAGAAGAAGAGCTGCAGCAAGAGGAAGATGAGATCTTCACTGCTGTTCCGGAGACGTATGTTTTTCCTTTTCCACGTCTGATGTCAATTTTTATTTCCACGCATACTGACAGTCCCGAAACAGACTAGGAGTCGGCGCGCCCCTCCCCGAGAAAGCCGCTGACGGGAGCTGGAACCGGACCGAATTAGATTCAAACGATAAGCTCCGGAAACAACTCCTTGGGAAAAACTACAAGAAGGTCATGGCTGCTTCGGCTGCGGTAAAATCAGGCAAGCCGGTGGGCCAAAATGGAGTACCCGCTGGGAATGCGACGGCTTCCTCGGCGGGTGGGACGGGAGATGCGGATGATGACGATGACGATGAAGAAGGACGAACAGCGGTGGTAGGAAAGAAAGGCGACCTTCGGAAGAGAGCGGTGGATTCGGCACGGAAAAGAAAAGCTACGGCTGATATCGCAGAGGACGATGGCATTGGTCCTAGTGGCGCTGGCGAGATCAAGGGTGGTGACAGCGAAGACACCACAGCGAAGCACGAGGGCCCGTTGTCGCGACCAGCGCCAGGGCCGAGAGGCCGGAAGAAAGCCACAAGTTTTTTGGATGAGATACTCGCCGATCGGTCGAAAAAGAGGAAGAAGCGATGAAGTTGGTTGTCAGGAACCTCCCCCAATCCTTCACTTGTACAACATGATACCCTGTTATCCGTTGGAATATTGAGTTTGATAGACAGCAATTCACAATTCACATGAATACAGCAAATCCTCCTTGTGAACCTTCTCGATGTCCTGATTGGCCTAATTCTTATAGTTCGCCATACTCTCGAATTTGTCTCACCAGGTCCTGACCAACATCCGAGAGATGGGCGAAGCTGTAGACAATACTGTGTCACCAGAGTTCATGCACACGTGACATGCTTGCATTAGATTGCAGACTCCTATTGTAGATCTAGCTTGTCCTCAAAAAATAAACATGGTCTGCCCCACCCAGCCCCAGGGTATATATAGTATGATATGTGGAAACGGAACCCGCCTATTCCAGGTTCCACTAAGCGCAAACAACAATATTGTGGCAAGAAGGCAGTCATCATCGGTCTGTCTGGTCAGGTAAGATAACAACCGAAGCGGACATATAACGGCTTCGAGCAGGTATGCTGCAAAAGGTGGAGTGCGCCCTCCAATTAGGCGTAAAAGACAGGATAAAACAAAACGTGGCCTCCAACTGTCCTTGAAAACTCGCGGTTTTCCTGGAGAGATTGTACAAGTTATAAGGGATGAAAGAAGAAGAAAGATCAAAGAACGGGTGAGATTCCGATGTGATCAGGACATGTGGCAGTGATAGATTGCTCAAATATGCAGATGGTGCTTCTTCAAGAAGTTTGCGTGTATTGCTGTTGTTGCAAAACGGAGAACAGACGCTGATGTTCTCATGCGCAACACATGACTTGCGCCTTACATTGGCGGTTGGGTTAGACATTGCAATTTCGCACGTAAAGCAGTCCCACGCCTTTTTTGTTTTATTCTAACCGCTTCCGTTTCCGATCTTCGAGGTTGTTATGCTGATCCTCTTCAGGACGTTCCGCTGTATCAGCGGGGTTGAGGAGCGAGTGAACATTGCTGGCCATGCTGGATCGTCTGGTGGCAGGAAGCGAAGATTCATGCCTAGCATACTTCGATCCACCATATGTCCATGTGTTGTCCACAGTTAGAGTGGATGACGGCTGGTCCGAATTCAAGGGCGGCGTAGCATGTCGCGAACTGCTTTGAAACCGCCTCGACACTCCCATCTCATACTGAGCCAGCACATCTCGAACCTGCTGCTCACTAGAAGTCGGTGTACGATGGGGTGAGGGTGGCCAAGGTGTGGCTGGAGCGCCTGGTGCATTAGCAGGGGGAAACTGGGAAACATTCGGCGGTGGCCAGCCATGCTGACGGATGTCTGCCGAAGTGTGTCGACGAGCAAGATTGGGTCCCGGTGGAGAAGACACCGAAGACAAAGGATGAGGCACCGGCTGTTGAGGTGGGACTACAGAGGGCACCTGCGGCCGATTATAGTTCGGGGACGAATTTCCCCCACCAATTGAGCCATACCGGCGAGGAGAGACAGCAAGATGCGGGGGCACGGGTGGCCGGATTATGTTTTGTCTAGACGGATCCATCATCGATGGTCGACGGCTATCGTCTTGGGGCACCTGGCGCGGGGAAAGAGGCGGCCCGGGATCAACCGACACATTGGCAAAAAATGGTGGCCTGACAGATAAATATGGGTCTGGAGGATTTTCGAGGGTTCGTACGACGTCGAGATGTTTCTCTATCTCTTTCTGCATGCTGGATACTGTGGTGAGTTAGCGAATGTGTGGTCATGGTAATGTTGCTTTTTGGTAATGGTGCTTACCATCCCGGTACAGAGGACTGTCCCGATCAGGAATCGTTCCTTGTAGGAATTGAGAAATCGAATACGCCCACTGAAATCCCGTCAGCGTTCCAGTGTCAGACATAGCAGAAACTCAAAGAGTCAACGAACATGATGGCATCTGGCCAAACTCTCCGCCATGGCTTGACATCTTAAGTTGAGAGCTGTATGTGCCTCTTCAGCGCGACTCAAACGGGTATGCATGTCATATAGCGAATGTTCCAAATTAAGCAATCGCGCTTCAGTCGCATCTGGGACGGGCTCGGCTGGCGTGCCAGGTTGAGAAACAGCGGTCTTGTGGCCGGGAAATGAGTCGCGATGGATCAAGGCATGTCGTGATGCTCGGCGCTTTATTTCGCGCAACCCTACAAGGTCGCCCCGTTTAAAATTCCCGTTCCCGTGTTTGAACTCCCATAATGCAGAGTCTGGAGAGCCCGTGTGAAAGACATCGCTCACTATATGATGTAAAGGGTCAGCAAAAGTACGAACCCATTCACACCCTCGTCGAAAGTCATATACCTTTATGAAAACCATACATATTGAGCTGTCGAACGAAAGACGAGATATTAGTGTGCTTGAAATATTGACTAAAGAGGTAGATATCAGCAATCAGGCTACAATATGCGAAGCGCTTTCAAAGGGAGGAACTGACGCGAGAACTTTTGAGAACTCGGATGTTGGCGACATGACAAAGCTGTCGTTGGTGCTCGACCACGATATTAGATGTTGAATACTAGGATCCTCCAGCATACTGTTTAAGTTGCATCAGCAAGGGTTCACATGATGTGTGTCAAAGGTGCAGATGGTAATTATTAGACAAGAAGGGTTTGAGACATCCGTGAGAGCGAACGGAATCCGAGCGAACATACTTGTACAGTTTATGAATGAAAGCGGTCTGAACGACTTTTGGCTGCTGGGCTGCGGCTGCAGCCCCGATTGCTTGATTTGCCATTGAAGTATTGTTCATATTTCCTGTTTCGACCGAACCATTGGAATTCGCGGTGTTTGCGCCCGCCCGATCGCTGTCTGGACTGCTGTGGGCGGGCGGCGCAGGACCTGTCGTCGTAGAGGCCGGCGGAGTGACCTCCATGGAGTCACCTGTCGATTGAACAGAGGATGGAATAGAGGAGGGAAGGACGGGGAGCTTTCGTGTCTTGCCTGCCGCATCTGCAGGACCGGCAGTAAAAGTATTTTGAGATGGAGGATCGGCGAGGCTGCTCATCTCGCGCGAAAGGAACGAGGACGGCCAAGCCGCAGAGGGGAGGAAGCAAGCCTGCGGAGCGGATTTTGGAAGAAACCACCTGGACTGATAATGCGAAGGGTCACCGAAGAGATGGAGCGATCACGTAGTGCCTTTTTTCCTCTCTTTCAGATGTTGGCGGCTCGTGGATAACTGGAGAACGTGGGAAAGTGGGTACAAAGAATCACAGAGCCTGGGCCAAGAAGGCGCTGATCAATACCATAGAGTCTCCGCTTCTAGAGTCATTGTGAAGCGAGGATCTCCTGTAGACAAATTGTGGCTTCGATGTCTCTTTCCTTTTCCTTTTTTCTTTTCCGTCTCGCGCGTCGGTTTACCAAACAGCGACTGTTCAAGAATTTTTGTCGCCCACCAGACTCAACGGGGGGTGAAGAGTCTTAGACCAGTCCAAAGTTCCTCTTTGCCCCTTTGTTCTCCACTCGTTCCAATCTACTCCGTAGTCTCGGAAGAAGGTGTAGCATGAAATCGACGAGGGTCGAGAGGGAGAGCCGTGGAAGGACAGGAAAGTATCGCGGACGAGGCGCGTTAAAAGATCGGATCTGCAGATAACCAGAAGCTGCTAGTGCCTAGTAGTTGAAGCTGACTATCATGGGTCCGGTTTCTGACATCCGGTCTAGGAGCTCGGGAAATGACCAACGGAGGCACGGGAACGGCCGATTTGTTGGCTCCTTGTCGTTCAAATGCACGATTTCCTTTTTTTTTTTTTTTTTTTTTTTTTTTTTTTTTTTTTTTTTTTTTTTTTTTACCTCTTCCCCTTTCGTTTCTGCTCTAGAGTGCCTATGTGAGTTTATTGAAATATTATTTCTGTATATGCCTTGTGGAGAGAAGAAATAAAAATGGGGGGATCAGTTCCTCATAGCATGGGGACAGGGAAATGCGACAAAAACCAAAGATGAAAATCCGCAATTGAGGAGATTCTGAAACGAGAGTTCGGATAAAGGATTATCTCGAATATATTATCCAATATAACATAAGGCAGTAAAATAGACTATACTCCGTAGATGGTGACAGTTACCAACAGAATCGTTAGTTACGATAGGGAGTTTAAGGTGCAGATGGATGTTTGGGGAACCCAGTATCGATAGCTGGCTTACCTATCACAGTCCTACTCAACCCAGTAGTCTGTTACTAAAGTAAACAGGTAAGGAGTAGTCTGGGCTCTGGAATCTGCACGGAACCGCGGATATGGAACAACGATTGGTTGGATGCAAGGAAGAGTGGCGTAGGTAAAGAAGCTATATTGCGACTAGTGATGAGGGGGAGGCGAATAGGGGGAGCAATACGGAGTATGATGTATTGCGATCTATGAAGAGGGAAGAGAGCTGTAGTCCATAACTAGGAGAGACAAACCTATTTATGCAAATGGTACTGTGCTTTGATGAATTGTTCACTACCTTACTGATTAAGAAGTAAAGACTAGCGATATGAATCATGGATGACCACGGAGGAAGTCAGTAATAGACAAGCTTGTCCTCTAGCTCGGTGGACTCAAAGCCAATTTTACTTTTGATACCAGGAGATAGATGCAGAATAGATATTCAGGCCGCGAATTAGTGGTATTAAATATTCAGATAGATCTGTAGTACTTGGTCTAAACATGTGCCGTAAATGACCACTAGATTTCAATAGTCTGAATGCAGAGATTCCAATATCCGTCCATCACCATCTTAACCCTGGTTAACTGCCTACGTGGGTTTATTATCATCTATCTACCCATTGCCGTTGTTTGATACTCCATCCCTTTGGTAATCATGATGTACTAGAATATCATGGGCCGGCATTATAATAGAGAGCATTGATGTTTCTCTATATCGTATTCGTCCATCTCCACCTTCTTTCTTTTCCTTTTGTCAATGTATATCTTGTCGATTCAGTCCTGGAACAACTTGGTATCGGAGCTCTCAGAACAAACAAAGGTCAAGACTTCTAATTAACAAAGGGTTTCTCTTGGTCCTAAAAATAGATGCATCATCCTCAATTTTAACGAAGTCATCATCTCCGATTCTCCGGGAGTTGGAAAGGAATAGCACGCAATGGCTGTGCGGCTTCATCGAAACACCACGCGCTCACACCACCCCTATTCAGCAACAAAACACAATCATGATCTCCTTTGAGCACGTATTCGTCGGCATCATGTTGACCAGGGTCTACCGCCCATGGAGAAGGCATGGACTTGGCCGGCCGGTAAGGAACTTGCGCGCCTGGTTGTGAAATCCAGATGGTGGGCATGGCTCCCTCGACCCTGATATAGTACAAAAGATTGCGGTCGACAGGTGCAAGGTGTAAGTGGGAGGAGAATGTGTGTTCCGGGGGCAAGAGATGCAAGAAAACCTCTTCAGTCTCGATATAGTAGGTAATGGCGATAATATAATGTGGGTGGTGATCTTTACTGCCCTTGGGACGGGCTATTAGGATTCCCACTCTGTCGTTGAATTGGTCTGAGAGCCAGGCATTTGGCCGAACTACCCAGTCGTTATCTTCTAGCCTTGGCAAGGCTATACTTTTGGACGCGGTTTGAGGAGCTCCCACCGAATCATCAGGGTAATGTTTGACGACCTGCAACTGTGTGGCATTGCATGGGACCCCTTCGAGATCCCATGGACCATCAACGCCGTCGTTTCGCTGTAGATGGATGGAGATCAAGCAATCCAGCGTAGGATGTAAGTCTATAAACACTAAGTGATCTGCCACAACTACTGTGCGGGAAACACGCGAGTTGAAGTCCCATTGCATGACAACGGTGTTTCCAGCCGCGGGGTCCTTGAAACCAAAGGCAACCTTGGTGCCGCGAACAGCGAAGAGGTGGAATAGGCGGGATGGCAGTCGAAAGTATGCTGATTCCTCCGTTTGGAGATTCCAGACGTGGCAGTATCTAAAACCATTTCAATAAGTAAGGAGATACTACATGAGTTTGATCTGCGCAATTGCCGCCTACCCACGTAGAGTGACCGCTGCAACAATCATATCCGAAAGACGAATGTGGCCGATGCGTTCTCTGTTTTCAGTGCAGAACATCTGCATTGCATGCGAACACATATCCTGCACGACGACTGTGGTCATTTCGCCAGTCCATGCATACCGTCCATTCGAATAGTCTAGACATGCTGGGCTAATGTGGCTGGGCTCGCGCCGACGGAGGGCTGAAGACGGCTCTCCTCGCTCCAGTCTGATTCTCTGCTTGGCATACTGGTTGTAGATGTGACGAGATGCCTGATGAAAAAGATCGAGGGTGCGGCCTGAATACCGACGGTATACAGCGCTGCAGACTGGGTTAGATGACAGGAGCTTGTGCCAAGTTCTAGAGACCTGATAATATGAGTATCACCATTCCTGGTCACCAGACGTTGACAAGTATTGCCTACTCTCTGCAAAACATGGATTTCCGCTAGGTCTAGATACTGGGCGACTTGCACAGCAATCTCGGGTGGAAGCAACCCTAGGATATCACACTTGAAGGTTCGTTTATTGAGAAGATCCCTCAAGTCACGCCATTCGTCAGAAGCTAGCTGATGGACAAGCTGACGGAACCTACAAATGGTGACTAGTGTCAGTCAATGAGTCTTCAGAATATAGATTATTGAATTGTGATAAGGCTTTCATTGAGGAAACCCGTACAGTCTGCGTCGCGCGGGCTTTGCCCTGAGATTTTGGAGTCGAGTGATGATCTCTTGTTCGTCCGAATTCGGGTCTACAAATTCCATAGTGACGCGGATATCGCTTTCCAGCGGCTGCGAATCATCGTTGTCGTCTTTGGTAAGGGGGCAGAAGCATCTACAATGACGGTATCTGCCGCACTGTGGAAGGGTTGAGCCTCTCAGGGAGCGAGGGTGCTGATAAGGAAAAGGAATCAGCTGAGCTAGTTGATCCACCGTCATTTTTATCTAAGGTACCCGGCGAGTGTTTACAACAATTCTGCTGAAAGACCTTGATAGCAGCCAAGATGATGCATTCGTTTTTATGACCAAGAGAAACACTCATTATTAAAAGGTCCTGAGGTTTGTTTGATCGGAGAGCTGAGGCGTTTAGAGAAATAGATATTGGATCGATAGGATACTGAAACAACAAGAAAAGCATTGACAAAAGGAAAGGAAGAGGAAAGGAGACGGGCAAAAAAGGATATGGACGATATAACAGAACCATCAATGCTCTCTATGATTATGTCACCCTGCCTTCCCCGTACTGTGCGGATTCCACTATTATACTAGCATAATTTACTGACATATTCTGACCGACTCGCGCCCCTCGCAATTCAGCACCCATATCGCTGATCAACCATTAATAGGAGTATCACGAGGGCTGCGAATCTGAGGTCCCGGTAGTCCATTTGGTATTTCCAACCATGTCATCACCCATGTAGTCAAAGGAAGGTAGAAAAGGGAAATCATGAAAGATAAGACAAAAAGATAGAACATCAGGCGATGACACATGCTGGACCATCCCAAAGCGACAGAATTTAGATACCGAGGGTGAACTCGACACCGACGTCAATCTCACGGGCCATCTTGACGACCTTGGAGAACTGGACGGACTTCTCGGCGGCGCTCTGGAGGTCCTCGATGGAGAAGATCTTAAGACCGGACTCGTTGATCTATAAATTCTAGATTAGCATTCATGGCAATTTTCGTACTTTGTGAATGCAAACAGGCTGGCCACGTACCAGCTTCTGAGCCTGCTCCATGTTGGTACCCTGCAACCGAGCAACGATGGGGATGCGCAGACCCATATCCTCCACGACATTGATCAAACCCCGGGCGATAGCATCGCAGCGGACGATACCGCCGAAAATGTTAACGAAGATGGCAGTGACTTTTGGGTCGCTGGTGATGAGCTCAAAAGCAGACTTGATAGCGGCGGGGGTAGCACCACCACCAACGTCGAGGAAGTTGGCGGGGTTTCCGCCGTTGAGCTTGATGATATCCATGGTGGCCATGGCGAGACCAGCACCGTTGACTAAGAAGCGGTCAGCATGAGGGCAGTAACGTAAGTGTTGTCAGGTCGTACCCAGGCATCCAATGTCACCATCCAGCTTGATGAAGTTCAAGCCGTACCTGTCGTCCAAGTTAGAACAGCAATTACGTGGGTTATAAACTGGGTGCCATCGGGACGTACTCAGCAGCCTTGACCTCATCGGCGTCTTCCTGAGTAGTGTCTCTCCACGAGAAGACTTCCTTCTGTCTGAACTCAGCGTTGTCATCAAAGTTCAGCTTGGCGTCCATAGCCAGAACCTGGTGGTCGGAGGTCTCAGACAGAGGGTTAATCTCAATCTGAGTAGCGTCCTTCTCCATGAAGACCTTGTACAGGTTCTGGATGGTTGTCTTGGCATCCTCGATGCACTGCTCAGAGAAGCCAAGATCGGTAGCAATCTTGCGGGCAATGTCATCAGTCACGCCAACCTTGATGTCAATAGGAGTCGTCATGATAGCCTCAGGGTGTTCCTTGGCAACTGCCTCAATATCCATACCGCCTTGCGACGAGGCAACAATGACGGGGGTCTGAGTTGCGCGGTCCATGAGGACGGCAAGATAGAATTCACGACGAGCGAACTTGCGCTCGCAAATGTAGACAGCGTTGCAAAGGCGACCAGCAGCACCAGTCTGCTTGGTGATGAGCTTGTGTCCGATCATCTGGCTAGCGAACATCTTGGCCTCGGTTGGGCTGGAGAGAAATAATGTCAACAAGGAGAAATGCCGCAGAGAAAACAGTGATGATTTTAGGGCAATCACTCACGAGTAGATAACGCGCACACCTCCCTTAAGACCATTGTCGAAGGAACCCTTACCACGGCCACCAGCAAGAACTTGAGCCTTGATCACCATGTCATCGTTCCCTAAAGTGTTAGCCTTAGTAAGCCGCGGTCCAGCCTCGTCCGTAAGGCCTCATATACATACCGATTGACTTAGCGACAGCCTCTGCTTCCTCTGCCGAGTGGGCGACCTCACCCTTGGGAACTCCGACGCCATACTGGCATCCGGTCAGTCATCGTAGATCTGTGATATATCGAGTGAACGTTTTCAGCAACATACGGATTTGAGCAGTCTGGCAGAGAGGTATTCGTGAATGGACAGGTTTCTCTGTTGCTGGGCCAGTCTGAATTGGACGGAGGATTCCTACCAAAATCGCCATGTCAGCAAGCTCAGTTTGATGCTAATATATATGGTACCATATGATATTATCGCAATAGCACAAGGAAATAACTCACCGTCGCAGCTCTGATAGCTGCAGCGACAGGACGGCTGCTTCGCGCGAGCTTAAACATGATGAAAATAATTTGTCAATGAGGGGGGAATTTCAAGAAAACAGGTTAGAGCACAAGAGAGGAAGAACGGAGCCTCCAAGGTGATTGTTGACAAGAAGGGCGGATTATCCACTGTTGAGATCTCGGGAAAAGGAACAGCTTTCACTGCTTTTTCACGGCTGCGTTTGTCGGAACAATATTGCGCTTCGTCTGCATTGCACTCGTCGCCTGATGGAGCCAACCAGCGTTCGTGTATAGATGACTAATCGGATGCATATTGCGGGCGACGCGAATATCACGGAACCCTGTTATAACTTCTTCCCCGACCACAGTTCCTTACCGAGACCCGTAGTTTGCTGGCCTTGTCGTCACTAGAACCAAAAGAAAGCAAGAAATGATAACTGACTTTGCCGGTCGTCTCCAATCGCCGCCGCATTTAAACTTCTATACTTTTATGGTTCTGTCAGATGTGCAGGTATTGTTTTCGTGGTGGAACACCTGTTGGGTACTTCTAGACTATCGAGCCGAGCAACGATCCTTTGCTTCTATTTCCCTACGGCATTTTTCAACTTGTAGAGCTTGAACATCCGCGTCATGGCTCCATGAAAAAGACCCGTCCAAGCCCAACCGCCACATAGGAGCCAAATCAGCCAGCTCTTGTTACCTTCCCAGATCCAACTCTTTCGTCCTTGCGCCCAAGGCCATAACCAACGCCATGGCGCTGACCCGTACAGGACCTGCGTTACAACGCTTCGCGCATATGCAGCATGTGGCATCGCGCCATCCTGACTATGCGTCACACGGCGTGCGTATTCATCTTTAATGGGAGTGAACAGGGAGTTCGGCTGGAGAGTTCGCTTAGTACGTGCAATACGGGATTGCACACCCCCAGTGATGACAGTTGTGACATTTACTCTGGAGGGGGTTCAGTATCAGTGAAAAAGGGCAATATGGAGAAACACATTTGCATACCCAAAGGGAGCAAGTTCCACCCGCAGCGTGTCGCTGAATGAATGTAGCGCTGCTTTTGAGGCGTTGTAGACCGACCCGAACACATAAGGTATGATCTTTACAAAGAGGGAGACTGTCAAAACCAGAAAAATGGGATATCAGTGAAGTGGATTTACTAACCCCAGCCACACTACCGATCATGACAATGGTGCCCTTTGCCTTTATGAGCAATGGCAAGAAGGCCTGGCAAATAGAGATGACCGCGAAGAAGTTGGTTTCAAAAGTTTTCCGGGCTTCCGCAAGGTCTATCTCAGTAGCTGGAACAGTGTAGTCTGTCATACGTGAGTAGAGACTCCCTATTCATACACAGAACTGGGCAAACTAGGTCCAAATTGATGACGTACTTCGGCCCCTAGCCATATATGTATCAGCATCCAGGTCAATTGTTCCAGCAAAATCAGGAGGGAGAAGAATACGCATTGTTAACAAGAAAATCAAGTCCCTTGCTCCCAAGTCTTCTTTCGACTTCAGAGCAGCAGAATTTGACACTTTCTTCGTCATCCACTACCAAGTCTAGCGTCTCAATACCCAGGGCTGCTAGATCATCGATGTTCTTTGCGTCTCGCGCTGTTGCAAATACGCGCAAACCATTTCGATGAAACTCGCGGGCGAGTGCATTGCCTATTCCACCGGGAGAGCACCTAGTTCAGATCACAAAAGCGATTAGCGGCGCGCATCGAAACGATCAAAATTCTCGATGCAACAAAATGTTCGGTTACCCAGTGATCAACACAGACTTGCGGTCATCTCGCTCAGTTGTCATTTCTATCACACAATACAGATGTACTAAGGCAAGTAGATAAACACAGAATACTCAGCACTATCGAATCGTCTGAAGAAATCAAGAAGGCTAAGGTAGATTAGAAAACCAGTGGATTTGTAGAGGTATGTGGATTATGGAGAACCTTCCTCCATATCTACTTACGATCGAATCAACTGAAACCTCGGCAGAAGCATAAGCCCGCCACATCTAATCTAGACCAATTAGCTACCTGGGAATTTACGTAGTCCTCCACGGGTATGCATCATACCTCTATTGTCGATTGCTTTCGATGATAATAATAATATAAATCTCTTACACTTACCAATACCACCGATCATCCTATATTAGAATGACTAGGGCGAGCATTAACTATATAACGCGGCCACGAATAGGCATGATACCTAGGCGATCTGAGTGGAATTCAGAAAGCTTTCCTATAAGTTAAGTTTGCTCCGTTTTCACGAATTGTATACTATAGGTTTTCCTACAATAATGGGCCTCTTACATCAGTCTTTTATTTGTCTAAAGACCAACACTCAGTAATGGCCATCGATAATTTTTTGATGTATGAATACGTGCTGATATGTGTTCTGCTCTGGGAAGGCTTCTATCTAGCCTTTAGGTATGAAGTACTTGTATTATACCCTAGTGTACTTTGGCTGTAGCGCGGATTTCAAAGTTTGCTGGGATGATAGAGAAAATATTTGATGTGCAGCTCTCATCTGACCCTATTGAGTACCCGCCATTATCTGCAGTAATTTGGAAACAGGTGCTATAGGAATTGTTTCCCTTCAGGTATGACGCACAAAGCGCAGCTCATCAAAACAAGGCAATCTATATGACATATCGGATAAACGCCAACACTTTCCGCTATTCAGGTATCCACTGTTTTGTTCTTGGCTGCACTGATCTAAATCAGTACGTTGGACATCGCCCGAGATGAAATTCAATGACAACGGTCCACTCATACCAAAGATAATTGCCACCGTGCAGGTATAGGTTCTCTTGGGTTAACGGAATGACATATGATTTGATTCGATCAGTCTCTTCCCCACCATAAAATGCTTGTGGGTTCATACACCAGTTCACCTCTATTCGCTTCGATCGGGATACTGAAGCATAGACCATTTCTTTGCCCAATGGCCGATCAGCTAAATCCTTGCTTTCATCACTGCACACATCTTTCTTTTCAGTTTCGTCTTGCCTTGTGAGAACATTTTGTTTGTCTCCGTCTATTCAGGCAAGCATACTAAGAACTCAAGCACTAGTAAACAAACTTCTATGCTCCAGCGAAGTGCAGATACCTGAGCTTCAAATCATGGTCCTAAAGTTGAGGGCGCAAATGCAATGACAGAGGAAGAGCGTGTGCTACATAGCAATGAGTTGTCAATACTCTCCCCAACGACCGGAAGGGCGATCCAACAGGCTCGATCTTCTGCGTTAGAAGCACTACACAATCATTCGTTTTACAAACACGACAATGAGAATGTACCGCTCTCTCGCAGAGACACTGACGCTTCAGCTGCGCCCCTGAGCTGGAAGAAACGAATCAGGCACTTTACTTGGGCCTTTTTTACTCTTTCAATGAGCACTGGTGGTATCGCAAATGCCTTATATAACGGTAAGCTTGCCGTGTTTGCGGTTCCCGCCCTGGATGCTGACTTGAGAATTAGTTCCTTATAAATTTCGCGGGCTTGAAATGATTGGCACCATAGTCTTCCTGTTTAACATTGTACTATACATTACAATATGGTGTATTCTGCTGCTGCGATTCTACCTATATCCATATACCTTCAAATTATCACTCACGCATCCAACAGAGTCATTGTTTGTGCCTGCGTCTATCGTCTCATTCGGAACAATGTTGATCAATATTTCTCAGTACGGTCCAGAGGCTACAGGACCTTGGCTAAGTCATGCCGTCGGTGTGTTATTTTGGATCGATGCGGCTCTTGCAGTGATCCTCTCTGCCGGTATCTACCTGCTACTGTATGTGACATTCTTCTTGCTCACTATATGATGGAATGCTCACCTTGCCTTAGGTGGTCGACTCAGACGTTCACGATAGCCCAAATGACACCTATATGGATCTTCCCGGCGTACCCTATGTTGATAATAGGGCCCCATGCAGGAATCCTAAGTGCAAAACTTGAACCTTCTCGGGCCTTACCCATCATCATTGGGGGAACAACTATACAGGGAATAGGGCTGCTAGTAACCCTTACCGTTTACTCGGCCTATGTCTACAGACTTTTTAGTCAGAAATTGCCTAGGGAAAATTTGCGTCCCGGAATGTTTGTCTCTGTTGGTCCCAGTGCCTTCACTGTCTCAGGACTTGTGACCATGGCTGCCCATGCAAAGCGATGCTTTCCGGATGACTTTATGGGCAACGGCGCCCTGGCTGCGAATATCCTCGAAGTGGTTGTCAATTTCGCTTGTCTGTGGCTCTGGGGGTGAGTCTCCATGAACACTTCATGTTTCACAGTAGATCAACTGACATCTACATAGCCTGGCGATATTTTTCTTTTTTATTGCCACTTTTGCCCACTGGTCAACCATCGGCCCTGGCAGAATGAATTTTTCAATGGCATGGTTCTCATTTGTCTTCCCCAACACTGCCCTGATCACCGCCACGTTCGCCATTGGGAACGCTTTCTCATGCAAGCCGATTCTGATCATAGGCTGCGCCATGATTTTTCCTCTCATACTAATGTATATCTTTGTCTTTTACATGATGATTCGAGCCATCGTGTTACGGCAAATTATGTGGCCACAGAAGGGCGAGGACAAGGATGAGGGTGGATTTGAGATTAATCGAACCAAGCCCGAGACCCCTGGTGAACAGACTCCTGTATAATGAAAGGAATGTGGCCGTGGGCTCGTGGATCTCGAGGCTGCAGCTCATCCACTCACCGAGGGAGCTTTTGTCCTTCCACAGGTCTACGACTCGACGTCAACAACTTAAAATGAACTATGACACTAAAAGTCTATCATACCACAATGAGGTAATGGGGACACGTTTAGATAAGCCTGTGCTCATTCTTCAGTGATTCGCAGCTAAGCACCTGTATCTTTTACGTAGATATAGATAAGCCATGGCTTGTCTGAACAATCATAAGCCTCAGGGCCTTGAACTTCGCTGGGAATCATGGTAAGCTCCCTATTTTCCCTGAGCTAGTTTGAGGCGGGCAGTCGTTCCCCTCCCCCTCCCCCACCAATTAGCAAAATCTTTAATTGGCCAAAGAATGCTTCCACCAAGCCTTTTACGGCAAGTTTGCCTCAATCCCATGTGGCATGGTGTCAGAATTCTTGGTTCCATCCCTCAGTTTCGGCATCGATCAGATGCGGCAACACCACCAGTGACACAGGCCTTTTTTTTTTTTTTTTTTTTTTTTTATGTCTTGGCTTCTCCTCCTCTACTTTTTACTGGATACCTAAGGGACATTCTGATTTTATCTCGCACAAAAATCCCCTCGAAGCTGTTGCCCGCTCATTGATCTTCTTCTATCGAGAATTTACCCTTCCACGATTCCTTCTTTGAACTTGTTGGTTAGAAGATTTCTCGTCGCCAACATGCCGCAAAAATTCTATGTGACATACAACCAGGTATGCTTGTTCGATCACCCACTCATTGGATGGCTGCGACGGATTGCACCAGAAAATCAATATTCAGAGAAGTCGCACGTGTGCAACCTGCATCTGCATCTGCCTCATTTTCTCGCCATCACCTTGCAGCCTAGCTACGGCAAATGTACTTCTGCATTTTTCCAATGACTGTTCGCTGACGGGTTGAATTGACAGGTGCACAAGTTGTGCCAGACCTCTGCCAAGACGATCCTGGACATCTTCCGGCCCAATCTTATGATTGCCATTGGTGGTGGTGGTTACGTTCCTGCTCGTATCCTTCGGTATGCCGAACAGTTCCAGTGTTAGCTCAAAGATTCATGCTGATCAAGTCCTCCTACTAGCTCTTTCCTCAAGCGTCCCGGCGAGCCCAACATTCCCATTCAGGCTATCGGCCTGTCTCTCTATGAGGACTTGGGACGTGGTGACCCCGAAGAGGTTCCCGGAACCAAGGTGACCCGGACTCAATGGCTCGACCTCAGCTCTCTCGAGATGGCCAATCTTATTGGCAAGAACATCCTCATTGTGGACGAGGTCGATGACACCCGGACAACCCTGGAATATGCGGTCCGTGAGCTGCAGAAGGACGTGGAGATGGCTCAGAAGCAGCTCGGCCGTGAGGCTGAGAAGACCAACTTCTTCGTCTTTGTACTTCACGTATGTTCTTGATCTGCAATTTTCCAAGAAAGGCGATTCAGCGGATAGGTTGGCTGACTTTCCGTTAGAACAAGAACAAGTTGAAGAAGGGCGAGTTGCCTGCCGACATGATGGAATCTGGCCGTTATCTTGCCGCAGTCACAACGGAAGATGTGTGGATCTGCTATCCTTGGGAAGCCACGTATGTACTGGACCTTTGTCGCCTTCCTTATTTTCTCAGATACTAACGGAGACTCCAACAACAACAGGGATATCGAAGAGCACGACAGACTGGCCATGGAAACCCCCCTTGTCTAGGTCTCCAGGTCGAGCAACTACGTCGTATGATTGCTTTATACATTTTGCTTTGTATAAATCGCCCGCTTTTTAGCCCCCTTGCATATCGGTTTTCATTTGCTTGCACATATAAAGTTTTCTGTTTTATCTTCATTGGGATTGATGAAGTTCATGTTGGACATGTCACGTTTACGAATGGTGTTTTGAGAGGCTCTCCGGTAGAGGATGCAATGCATACATGGCCCGTGATGGGAGGTCTGGCTTACATTGACCGTGAACGAATCAAAGGCAAGGAAAAAGTTATTCTCACTCTACGTCCAGGAAATCTGGAGCTCTCATAGGCATCGGTAGGCATTAATGCTCAACGGTTGTCCATGAATTGGTCAATGTTATACTTAATGCGCGGTATGGATCCACCTGGGACAGTACAATTCTGCCAAATATCATAGATCACCGAGACCGGATGGCAAATTCTTACACTCTTACCACTTCTGTCTTTCCAAGGATCCAACGAAATCCCGGCGTTGGGCTGCTGACCTTGGCGCGAGAGCGTACTTGAGTCATTATTTGAATCTAAATAGAAGCGACCAGGCAGAGCTTGACCTGATGAAAGCATATATCCAACAGATTGCTGATACCAAAAGCAGACGCCGAGCAACTACAACAAGGACTGCGTCTTAGTCAACATCGACGTTCTTGCTGCGCAGGTCGGCCTTCGCCTGCTCAATCTCCTTCTGCAACTCCTTGTGTGCCTCGGGACAATCGTTGAACGTCAGGATGGCCAGACCGAGCCGACCACCCAGGTAGCAGGCGAAACATATTAGGCCGTAGAAGGGAAGCTGATGAGCAAACCGCGCAAGGGTCAGCGGGCAACTTGGACAACTGTAAACAGCGAGCGGAGCAACGCAGAGGGACGTACAACTGGGATAATCTCATTTTGGACGGTTTCGTTTAGGGGTACGAGCCCCAGGTATAGGACGAGGTAGAGCTAGATTGAGGCTGGTGTCAGTAGAATCCGGTATTTCTCAGCGGGAATCTGCCACGTACAGAAGACACAAGCAGGAGAATCGAGAGGGTTTGCTGGGCGCGCGTCATGGTGAAGGAATGTGGTGTTGACGTGGGATAAAAGAGATAGGAAGATATTGAATGAGAGTATATTAAGCGTTCGGACCAGACGCAATTGAGTCAAAATAATGACAGCAGTAAGAATGAGGGAGTAAGGGTCGAACTGCCACCATGGAGTTGTCTAATTTCATCTCCCTAACTTATTCCTCCTGTCTGTACGGAGTACTCTGTACCTAGTCTTCAGTACCTTACATTTACTGGCTGGATACGCGCCGGGCCATTATGCCCTCCGAAACGCTAACAGTACTGTACTTGAGGTTGTTATATTTCGAGGACAATTACAACTAGTCAGAGTTTAAAGGCTAAAGTATTCTGCACTCAGTCGAGGAAGTTTTAAAGAACAGCCTGCATTATTCCAGGTTGTTATGGCATGAAAGGATGAGAAGAGCGCCCTTTTGCATGGTAATTGATTGTAATGGTAATTAATAGATTACAGTTTGAACAACCCGGATGGAACACTTAGCTACATTTGGTTCATCTTGACCTGATTCACGTCAAAATTTCATCACTATCATTGTGGACTTTACTTCAGACCGAAGGGTAACAAGGCCATCCATCGGTCCCTTAGAGTCGATTCTCAGATTTGGTCATCTAGGCCATCCGGGCCGAAGGGGGCGAGAATAAATAGGCCCAAAACCGGCGTTAAAGTGGCAACCCCTCTCAGCATTGTGGGAAGAGGCAGCCTTTTTTTTTAAGTGCGGACACGCTTGCTTGAGGAGGCGAGGCTTGCTTGCCTTGCTGT
This sequence comes from Aspergillus fumigatus Af293, assembly GCF_000002655.1. Classification (NCBI taxonomy): domain Eukaryota; kingdom Fungi; phylum Ascomycota; class Eurotiomycetes; order Eurotiales; family Aspergillaceae; genus Aspergillus; species Aspergillus fumigatus. Next base: position 1,281,528 of record NC_007197.1, read on the forward strand.
ACTGTCTGCGTATACTTCATATTCACAAAAGAGGCTATTTACGCAATCGCTCTCAAAGATATGATCAGCGACAACGAGCCGGATATGGTTCACACGACTGGACCTGATACTGAAGACCAATTGGCGAAGGAGACATCCAGCAAGGCACAGAATGACATAGACTGTCCTTCGTTGGGACAGATATTGTCACAATTGAGTCCCCCACCGTCAACTCTACCGGTGCAGACACTTTCTTTGGTCCCAGTTGACGAGCAAGAGGTTCTTTTGCGACGCTTAGAAGATGTGCTTGCAGAGGCTACAGGTGGTGCTGAGAGCTTTGAGGAAGTGCAGACCATTCTAAATGAGCTCTGGAAGTGCCAGTCGAGCTACCTGGCGCAAGCAGCTGATGCGCTGGCAAACGGGAGTAGAAACGGTGGGTGGTCTGGGGTTGTTTTATCATCGGAAGATAACTGACTGACCTCCAATTAGCATCCTTGAGAGTTCCATATGGGCGAGTCGGCATCTTGAATTTCTTCCTTCAGATCATCGCCTCGAGAGAGTTTCATGACCATGATGTACTCCTTCATGCTCTACGGCTGGTCGGGAATTCGTGTGCTGACACTGGTAAGCCGCATCATCGATAGATGACCGAATTTACTGTAATTTTGACCTCCTCTAGATGAAAACAGAGCCCTTGTTGTCAAGGGTAACTATACAGCTGCCATTCTCAACCGTCTTAGCCCAGAACTTGTGCATGTCGTGATTCCTGTTATCTACAACATCTCCATCGATTATGGTTGGTATATCTTCCAGTATCGGGTAATGGTTCTAATGATTATACAGAGCCAGCCCAAAGTCAGCTGGCTGCGAACAAACTAGTATATATTCTTTTGAGACTAATCAAGGATGGCGCGCTCGAGGATAATGAGGCGCTTCTTGACTTCTCTTACGAACTCATAGAGATGCTCGCAGAGCAAGGTAAGGTTTACCTGTCATAGCCACGTTTCATGCTAACAAACGCGATGCAGAACAAGGAATCCGAGAATCGCCAGGGGGGACAATTCTACTTCTCTTGGACCTTTTGTCTGAGGAGGGCGTTGCTCTCTCTCAATTTGTTGGCCTTGCTAATTGTCTTATGTCTTATTTAGACAAGGAACGATTCCAGGATATTTGTATCAGCCAATGTATGGTTGACCGAGTGTTATCCGTGCTCAAACAGTCATTATATATCAAAGCAGACCCTTCATCAAATGGTGATACCAAAGCATTGGCGCAGCTACAGCTGAAGATCAACCAAACACTTTCAGAAGTCTCTGCATCACCCAAATTCTCCGAGGTATATCCCCTCGGGTCTCCCCTTGTTCAGACCTTGAAAGATTGGCTGGCTTCCACGGAAGACCAACTTCAAATCTGTTCGTGTGTGATGCTGGGCAACTTGGCTCGATCGGACGCAGTGTGCGAAATTATGGTGCGGAAGATGAACATACACACTATGTTGATATCGATTCTGAGATCTGATGCTAGAGGCGCGGTTCTCCATTCTGCACTTGGAATTCTGAAGAATTTGGCGATAGCTGGAGAGAACCGACAATCTTTGGGCGATGCTAGGATTATTCCTGCAGTCTCACGCCTATGGGGATATGAGACGGTTCCTCAAGTCCAATTTGCTGCAACAAGCATTGTTCGGCAAGTCATCATCTCATCGACCGCGAACATTTCGTGTCTGCTGGGACTTGCTCCTATTGATGAGGACTCCTCGGCCTCTGGACAGACATATCTTTCATCTTTACTCTCTCTGTGTGAGAAAACGGACTCCACACCAATCAAAACGGAGGTTGGACGGATCGTAGCTTCAATTTGCCGCACGATTGTTCCAAAGTCTCGCGAAGCGGACAGTGAGGCTAGCACTCTCCTTGAGCGTCTGTTCACTATGCACCAGAGTGTCGCGCTTCCACTTGGAGCTATGATTGCTCAATCGCAATGGCCAGTGGTCAGGAGCGAGGGCTGGTTCGCCTTGGCTTTGATGGCTTCCAGCAAACATGGCACTGGCGCCGTTATCGACTGCCTGCAGAAGCTGGACCTATACCCGTTATTGGAGGAGACAATGAGCACACCTGTTTCTGACTCGGCGGATGATGCGGACAAATTGAAGGCAGCCAAGGATCGCGATAATATCGTAGTTCTTATTCAAGAACTGCTGAAAAACGATGTAAGTCAAAAGCAGTTCTCTTCTCCAATATCTGCGGGCGTTTACTAATGTCGAACTCTATGCAGACTAATGCACTCTCAGCTTCCCAGAGGGCCACGTTGGAGACGCTAATGCGTAACCATGTCGCACGGCAGCTGCAAGGGACGAGATTGAACTGAGATTCCCTCACTCACCTCCCCGTCATCGATTTGGAAGCACTTTCTAGGCATATATGGCTATGAAGACTGGCAATTCGTGTTTACATGCCGAATCTTAGACCATGCTAGCTAAACCTGACGGTTCACTTCATTTGTCTACTTTGGGAAGGATCGAGTCTATAAATTAGGGTATAAACTATCTTATATCGAGTCTGTATAGATGATGATATAACAATCAATGATGCGTGGCCGATACGTTGGTTCAGTACACGGGTTGCTTAGTTAAAAGAGCTCAGTAAACGTTCGGACAGATTATTTCTTTCGCGTACGCCTCATACCGTTGAAGAATATCAGTAGAGTCTAAATCTTCGGCGCCTGCGTCCGCCGAGTAATGTGCCGCCAACCCTTTGCCATCAATGATGACGGTGCGTTTGGTAGGTTTGTTGGCATCCTCGATGAACCTGATTGGCACGTAGGAACTACCATGCAAGATGCTGGACTGCACCACATTCGCATCAGCATCCCAGAAGCACAGAAGATTCGGGCTGATATCTGCAGGATTGCTCCACTTGGGGAATTTGTATCGATGGAGTTCGCCCAACTCAAGGTGGTGCAGGAACGAGTAATGCTGTTGGGCTTTGACAGTCCAATCACTGAAGCCCGGGCCAACAGTGGTGTACATCGATGTGCTGATCGGAGTCCGATCGACATGTTCATCATCTGAAAGGAGCCAGCGATGCTTGCTGCCGGGAGGAGCAAACCCTTTTAGGACTCGGAAATCTTCTGGTCCAGCCCACGGTGGAAGATGTGAAGTACTCCAATCTAAAACTCTTGCTGGTGGTAGTTGCGCAGCTCCCGAAGCCTGATGAAGTTCTGGGAGGTAGGGCAAAGCAACTCCAGGATGACTGTGAAGAGCCTCAAGAGCTGCGTGGTTGATGACATTTGCGGAGACCATCAACGAGTCGGGATTGTCGAGCATTGTTCTGACAATGGTTGGAATGGTGTGGTCTTCCAGAAAGACAACATCGCCGTCCAGCCAGACAAACAGCGTACGACTATTCATCTTCCCGTAAGCATCAGCCGGTGATGTCCAAACGCTGTAGGCGGACGTCTTTTGGACAATCGAGGCCAGCCATTCAAGACTCGCTGTATCATTCGTCTGCGGAATAAAAACCACTTTGTCAAGGAACCCATGATTGTTGACAAGATTCTTCTGAGTCTAATCAGTTCAACCAGTTCGTCAGAACAGGATAAGATCCAACAATACCTGCAGATAACAGTCCAAAACAGACGTCTGCTCATGATGCTTGTAGGGCACCAGTGCAACGATGTCAAACCCCGTCGGTTTCCGAAAATGGCCAACATTGTGGGAATACGCAAGAAAGGGGCCAGAGGAGCTTCTGTGGGATAGCAGTGAAAGCAGCCCTACTTCGATGAGTGAAGGACAACAGCTGCATATGCTGATGAACACAATGAGCATGCTGGTATAGGTGATGATACCCCACTTCAGTATAGTAGACCATGTCAGGTCTGTGGAGACATCCTCGTTTTGTGATTCTACATCACCGAGCTTTTCGAGGCGACTCATACTGAACTGGCATGACCGTGCCTCAAGTGTATTTAACAGGATCAAGTACTGGAAGTCTCATGCCTGAAGACCAAGGTCTCCACTAGGTACTTGCCTAGCTATTTAAGGCATGACGACTGAATGGTCAGTGATAGAGGAGTGTGAGAACGTTGCTGTTTCCGGCCATCGCAGTACAAAGATCGAAAGATTTGGTGATTGAGTGAGCTCAGTTTCCTCTTGACTAATCAATATGTACAGGAATAGCGAGATGACAGCCCGCGCCGGAAGCGGTAATAATGGTGGTAATCTAGAGGTTGGTGGGTGGAAACGCCAGGGTGTGGAATGTGACCAATCGAAGAACTAGCCATCTTAGAGATTCAATTCAATAGACCGACCGTAATATACAACCGATCTACCTCTCAGGGAGATGAGAATACAATAGCCATCAGACTACCTCTGGTTCTATCTCATCAATCACCATGACGAGGGAAGAGGAGGACTTGTTCCTGATCCGGTGCTGCCGATGACGTCGTGACACGTGCATCACCCGCCTCGGGTTCGTCTCTCTCCGGTCCTCCACCAGGCATTATCCCATTGATCTTCTCATGGCGGCCTTCAGGTTTACGCACAAGCCTTGATCTAGTCCTCGATGACTTTTCTGGGTTCCAAAAGGCCTGTCCTTGCATGATAATATGAGGACGGCCACCCTCTTTGGCCGTTTCTTTTGGTGCCGAGGTGGTGGAAGTCCGCAACTGCTAACCCGCTTTGCAACGCCATTTCGATTCCGCTCAAAACATACGCCATGGCCTCCGAGTCCGTGGAGGTCATTTCAAAGGAAGGCTCCCGTTGGAAGAACGGTATTGTTTGCTGCGCTGACGCCCGGCGCCTTCTTAGAGTTGGCGGAGAAAGGAGATGGTCATAATAAGACTGGGGAGATGCAGATGCTAGAAATTTCGCGTCAAGAGATTCGAAAAAGTGTCTCCGAGGATGCGCAAGGCTTGATGAAGCTCTGTGAAGAGCTCTTTGTGTTTTGGTACTGCTACATATACGACCCAATCGCTACTGGCTTTCGGTTCGTCCATCTGGCAATTGTTTTCGTTCCTGTCATCATTACAGCGCCTGCTATATGGTTTGGACGGCGGCTCGACGATGGAAAGGGGGAGCGGGCAGGAGCCGTTTGGTGGTATGGCTTCTTAGTAAGGTCAATGGAGCGTGCTGGCCCAGCGTTCATCAAGGTGAGCGCCCACCGTACATGAGTTAGTTGGCTACTATGCACATACTGACTACCGTTCCTTCCCGATAGCTCGGACAATGGGCCGCATCACGAACCGATATCTTTCCCCCAGAAATGTGCAACATTATGTCTTCGCTGCACTCTCATGCTCCTGCGCATTCGTTGCATCAGACTAAAAAGACGATAAGCAAGGCTTTCAATGGTCTACCATTCGAGGAGATTTTTGAGGAGTTCTACGAGGAACCACTAGGAGTTGGGGCCATTGCTCAAGTATACAGAGCAAAGCTCAAGCCGAGTTTGGCTGTGATGGACGATCAGGCTCTGACACTTGAGGACAGAAGCTTCCGTGGAAAGGTAAGAAAGAATGTCGACGTGTTGGTAAAGAGTTCGCCGCGACGGGTTCCGTCCTCGTACGTGGCCATTAAAGTACTCCATCCAAAGGTTGAGCGCGTGATCCGAAGGGACTTGCGAATCATGTCTTTCTTCGCATCCTTGATTAATGCCATCCCCACAATGCACTGGTTGTCTTTGCCGGATGAGGTACAGCAGTTTGGTGAGATGATGAAACTACAACTGGATCTCAGAATTGAGGCATCCAACCTTGTGATCTTTCGCCAGAAATTCAAATCACGAACCACCGCTTGGTTTCCCTACCCATACTTGGAGTATACCACGCGTGAAGTGCTGGTCGAAGAATTCGCTCAAGGGATCCCCTTGGAGACTTTCTTGGATGTTGGAGGAGGTGTCTACCAGCAAGAGATCGCAAATGAGGGTCTGGACGCGTTCCTTCATATGCTTCTGATCGACAATTTCGTTCACGCTGATTTGCACCCGGGAAATATAATGGTTAGATTCTACCAACCAGCCGAGTTGGACTTATCCCTCGGCAAGCGCAGTCGGGTTTCAGATGCACCAACCGCCGCCGAAGCTGATGTGACTGAGACTGTACTGGCCCGGTTGAGGCCGCACGCCCATAATCGGGAGGCCTGGCACGCTGCTCTTTCCCAGCTGAATGCTGAGGGTTATCGCCCCCAGCTCATTTTCATCGACACTGGCCTAGTGACCCAGCTCAACGAGACCAACCGGAGAAACTTCCTCGATCTGTTTCGAGCGGTGGCCGAGTTTGACGGGTTCAGAGCGGGCCAATTGATGGTTGAGCGGTGCCGTCAGCCGGAAGAAGTCATTGACGCAGATATCTTCGCGCTGAAGATGGAGCACCTGGTCTACAACATTAAGTCACGGACTTTCGCATTGGGAAACGTCAAAATTGGGGATGTACTGAGCGAGGTCTTATCCATGGTTCGAACCCATCACGTTCGGCTCGAGGGCGATTTTGTCAATGTGGTCATCTCTATCCTTCTCCTCGAAGGCATTGGTCGAAGTCTGGATCCAGGCTTGGATCTTTTCAAGAGGTAGGTTGTTTCTTTTGTCCCTCTATTCATATCAGGGGTCTTCCCATCCTAAGTGTTCCACAATTCATGACTAATTCAATTAGTGCTCTTCCGATCTTACGGCAGCTTGGTTCCGGTGCGACTCTTCTTAGCTCCGTCCGCTCGGGCGACACCTCCATGCTTCGTGTCTGGGTCGGTCTCGAAGCGCGCGGCCTCCTCCAGGCTAGCGTTGAGAGTGTGGAGCAGTGTGTGAAATACGACCTGTTGTCTCCAAACATTTGACGAACGACGAAATAGCAGCCCTCACTACTCATCTAGAATTGTGCCTCTACTTAGAAGGCCGGGGTTCAGGGTAATTTCTACATTTTCTAGGTCTTATGGATACTCGACTACATGATGCAAACGCTACAATGATTGATACTTCAGGGTCAATTCTTGAGGTCTTATAGAAGCCAGCAGCCGCTCGACTTGAAGAAACCTCAAGCAGTCTCTGGTCGACAGAAGTGAGAGCCTCTCTCGATCGATTTCCAACCCGAACGACATTCATGCGAACCCTGCTCCTGTCATATAAAGATTCTTTGCTATACTACTCATGATGGCGGTTTGGCTCGTAATATGTACATTAACGAACAAATAAATGACTTTGTTAAATAGATATCCTACCCGTGCATACTTGCCTACGATCAAGGAAAAGAACATCTAAAGTTCCTACAGTTTTGTGCTCAGTTAAGTCGAGGTGGACAGTGTATATATGCTCTTGCGATACAAAAGTATTGCTGTATAATACATTGCCCGAGAGACCAGTGAGAGGAGATGGCGGAGGAAAAAACAGTGAAAAGCACAACGAGCCCATACTCAAACGAGACAGGATACCACTGAACTCCATTACCAATTGCTTGTTTAAAACAGGAACACACAGTCAAGCATGTACACGTGAAGCAAAGAGATGAACAATTGCAAAAGATGTGATGTTAAGAATTGAATGATTCGTCTAACTGTCAGAGTCGCCCGCGCTCTCAATTATGCATGTCTCCAAAAGAATAATGTCTGTTCATCCAATCGTACGCTTTCGCGTGTGTTGGCCGCAGAGTGTGTAATTATGAATTATTGTTCTCTCGCACGGCACCGCCGCTAGCTCTGTACCAGACGTCGCCTCCCCATCTCATTAGACGCTCAATGGCCGCCGTTGGGCTGTCCAAGGCTGGTCTGATATCGAGATAGAACACTGGCTCACCAGTCGGCTCGGGGGGACCGGAATAGTAATCAATCACGTAGCGAACTTCTTTGGGGCCAGATGGCGTCTGTCGCAACACAAACCAATCATGACGATCAAAAGGTGGATTTGTTCTGTAGGATATTCCGTATAAGCACGGTCTCAGATCAAATGCATATCATGTTCACTTACCCAAACTTTGCAGGATACAGCCACCCTAGAGCTTGAAGTATCTGTGCCTTGGGGGTAAGCTCTTGTGGACGACCCTTGAACCTGAGAAGTCGAGGTTCACAGGCTGGATCAACATTTCCGGTCATCTCCTGCTTCATTGCTTCTCGAGCAATGCCTTGCTCTCCCTTTCGGCACTTCTCCCATGCTTGTCCCAGGCCCTTAGCAAAGAGGCGTTCCCATCCAACTATTTCAGCCCAGGCACCTTCATTCAGGAAATTGTGGACCGCTACCATGGCTTCGACAGCATCCTGTGGTGTATCGGTGTAACCTTTACGGAGCATGGCGTTGTACATTTGCTGGGGGGAAGGATACTCCCAGTTGCCGTCTGCATCCCCTCTAGGTATGGAGGAAGGCTCTCGTTCCACCGGCAGGTCTACCGTCTGATTCGGTGCTCGCTCCTGAGAAATGGAGGAGAACATGTAGTTAAGAGGGTTCAATTTTGACAAAGCAGATTTGGTTTCGGGAGCGGGAGGCTGAGGAGAGTCCGTCACGGTAGTTTTCGGCCGCACATAGAACGGAGAGTCTGGGGACCGAACAGGGCAGGAGCTGGAAGTATCAGACCGAGCAGACAGCGAAGACAAGGCTGGAGGAGCGTTGGAAGCATGCATGGGACATCCTGGCTGTACGACGTCAATGAAACTGTTTCTGTGAGATATGCCAACAGGATCTTGTACTAACTGGAGGGGACGCATCGGAGGACGCCAGAGGGTTTGGTGCCACAGGCGTTGGCTTTGCCTGCGGATCTGCCCAAAACCAACCCATATTTGAGAGACTGTTACAGTATAAATAGCAAAGAAGAAGGTATTGAAGGTGAAGCGCTGAGTTCAAATTCGTTCGAGGTTTGAAGCACGGATGAATCAACGGAGTATCTTTTCTACTGTTAACATCCAAAAACTTTCGAGCAGATGACATAATAATAATCTCCGGCAAGGAGGACTCTAGGTCTCGGATAAACCGGGTCCGTACAGAGTACCTAATCTTATCATATACGCCGGTCACATGACATCTAATCATGGAGCCAATCATGCTGATGGCATATACAAGAAAGGATAAGTGCTGATGAGGTATGCAGGTATTTATAACCGCTATGGTATCGATGATTATTGGTATCGATTTCGGCTCTGATTCAAGGTAGAAATATACTTCTGACCTTTCTAGCGCATGCTTAGAGGTCTAAATCAGGATAGCTTGGATTTTATGGCTTTGATAACTTTGTATACACTTGCTACTTGGAATGATACACGAAATAGATGGTTCTGGGTATCCAAGTTCTGCCTGGAAACCTTGCGTGATTCCTCATATAGCATGACTTTCAACTCATTGAACCAGATCAGTCCCGCAGTGATGAGTTGGAACACTCCCCAATACATCGTTGCGAGACGAGCCCGGTTACAGCCTCCTTCCAGGCTGATTCCCAGATTGCTCCGTGAAAATCAGGTAGATAGAAGTAGTTGGCTAAAGTGTCCGCTACCTGTTCCCACTTCTGCCAGCCCCGAAGCATGGCCAACCGAGCAAGCCGGCCAATGAACCAGGAATGTTCCGCCTGTCCGGCTGAACTTTGAGCCCCGATGAATAATACCCACGCAAGTAGTCCGTTTATGGCCTTGGTAGACTTTGGGCCTAGGGATAATGACCAGCTGCTCATAGATGCTTTCAAGTGCTTAGTCAAGGCGCGACCTAGCCCACTCGATGGCGGTGATAATATCAAAAACTGATTGAGGAAGCAGATACAGGCGACTCTCGTGACAGCTTCAATAGGACTGATGTCCAATTGTGTTTCAGAAGGTGAGCCTTGATGGCCATCGGTGTATATATAAGAAAGGAGCCGGTGTTCGGTCTCGCAATTTACCACGCGGAAAAGCTCATGGTCCTCAGGACAAAGAGAGGCGGGTCTCTCCCTGTAAGCCTGACTGTAAAGAACTATATCACGCATCACATCTAAGATTCTCAGTAGAGGGAGACTGAAAATGTTATTGTCAAAGAAGGCTGCACCCAGCCTCGCTAACACCGACGCAGCCGGTGGTCTAATCCGTTGTTGAACACTAGACGGAACTGGTCGAGGATCCCAGGGAAGAGGGAACAATGGCTTGGTCATAAGACCCGACGCTGCTTTCACATCGGACCTAATACCATGCTTAACACTATCCTCTGAATATTTGGGGATGTCACTACATACGTGATGATTGCTGCTAGCATCGAAGGCTGGCGGATGCTATCTGCCATGAGGCCTCCCCGCAACTCCACCATACGTTTCAAGCCTGCTAGATGTATTCGAGTTTCGTCGAACATTCCTATGATCAGCTGCGGAGGATTAGAAAAGAGATTCGACATCGTAATATCGGCACCTAGTGCAAGAGGAAAGAGAAGCTAGATCTAGAAGGTGGCCCTTACTGTACTTGTCAGCAGATTGACCATTGTATCAAATGATTCATCGCTCAGTGCACGTTCAGAATCACACATTTTAGCGTTCATCTCTTGCATGCATCTGGCTTTCATGAAATAGTAATCTGTATCATGGCCGGTTGAGCGAGAACTGTCCGGTGCACGGGAGCAATCAATGTGATATCCGGCCAATACAGCCCGGTGAGCCGCACACATAGCCATCAGACCAAAGAAGCTTCCAGGATCCGAGAATGACGATTTGACCATCAATCCAGTCTCCGCCTGCTCGTTGATCTTATGCTCCTCCGGAAACGTCATTGGAACAAAGACAGACTTCCCTTCTCGATAATAACGTTAGCCAGGTGCCAGGGAAACGCATTTCAAAATTCATCCCAACTGCAGCTATCTGCCGTGCAAACACCAAAAACTTCGTGCGGCAGTTGCTGCCACAGTGTGGTGAGGGTAAGGGACCAGAACACTCACAATAGCACACGAGACGAGCAACCCTCGATGGGGCCTCACCAGCGCCCATCAGTGAACCAAATGGATCAAGAAGCCAGGACGATGGAAAAGCCAGAGGGTTGGGGGCAGGGGTTGGTGGCACCGAATAACCAGCTCTCCATACTAACGGTCGTCGTCGTTCTTGTGGAGATCTAAGGAGACTACGGGGAGGGTTGGAATCTACGAACGAGGAAGACGCGGGCAATGGAGAAGCCACCCCTGCTTCCAACAGACACTCGGATGTGGAGCTCTCCGCCTGGGTTGAAATCGACGCAGAAAGAGGTAGAGGATGTTTTAGACGGGATTCTCGCTTTGTGATTCTCTTCAAGCCAGCAAGTCGCTCTCGCCTGCGCACGTCACGCATAACATGAGAGCGAATGGCTTTGCGCGCATTGGCGTCTCTGATTCTCTTGGAGCTCAGATCATCGTCATGGTCGATGAAGGTGTACATAGGGCGGTCAATCGCAGCAGGATGGATGGGGTTCGATGCTGGACGATTCGTAGTAAGCAACCGGACTATTCGATTTGACTTCAACTGACATCAAAATGCTGGCTTGTAGTGTGTGACACCCGATTAATAGGCATCTTTATCAAAGCTGGGTATGCCAGTGAAATCGCAATAGATCCGTTGCACAGAAACAAAGAATTTCATAGATTGCGGAACAAATCAAGGAAAAGGGTCATCGACATCTCGAGCTCTCTGGCTCAGGCACACAGTAATCGCCAGGTAGTGCAACATTTCATGTTTGAAGATTGCTCAGAATAGTATTATAACAGCTTCAATTTTGTACACAAGGCAGTTGCAAGCTGCTAAGCAGATGAACGAAGAGATACAAGAAGAGTAGACAGCTGAAGGGAATCGAATTTCGTGCACGATGTCAAAACGTCGTATGGTGGACACTGCAGACGACAGAATAAAACGAACCTTTGGATTCATGAGGGTTGGGGAACCCCTGAACCTCATGCTGACGGTCCATTGCCGGCCTTGGAGAGGGCCACACATAAGAATCTTAAAGGAGTAGCAGTGAGTGAAGGTCAAATTATTAAACTACTACCCCAGGAATCTGCAAATGCAACTCCGACACAGGGGGATGAGCAGTGGCCATGCAGCAAGTGCTAGTATGGCTGCTCGGGGACGAAGTAATCTGTGAGATGGAAGATCGATCTTATTGGGGCACAGTGTGTATGTCGTTAGCACCTATGCACTCCCACAACACTTGAACACGTGTGAGTACATTACTGTATGATGATCGTGCCCTGATACAAAGTAACAATAATCATGACAAGAGTGGGTTGAAGGTGAGATGAAGAGACCACGAACGATCCAAGAAGGATGAAAGTTGCAACAAAGACTGAGAGTGGATACAAATAATGGGAAAGAAAGGGATCTCTACCAAACTCCGTACATAGAAGTAAGTTAAGTCCACTAGAGAGGTACTTCCATCATCGCTATTCTATATCTAGTATATTTTCTATAATGATTACTCTGTAGTGTAACTTTCTCTTGATCAGCACGAACTTTGACATAATGCATCTCTATCTTTAATTGTCCATTTTTAGTATTGGTCTGCCTTGCTTCAAACTTTGGTTAACAATCATAATCATTGCCGTTGTTGGCTTGCGTGGATAGCGGAGGCGCTGCTCTCCTCGTTTCCTGTCAATAAATGCATCTTGGACCTATTCTACAATGTCTCACTGAATCCAGCTCCCATCTTCTTCAAAATAGATGTCATCATCATTTCTAATCGTATTACATTGTGTCTACGTTGCCCCATTCGTGTAACTTCAACCAAGTGACTTTATCACCTGGTCGCTGTTTCCATAATAAGCTCACGGCCCCCACATCCATATTGGACGAGATCGACTTAACTAGAGTATCATTGCCCCCAATGACTATGAACAAATGGAACGAAGGTTCAGTAATAGCTATTCACACTTTGAAGTACATTGTCAACGGGCAAAATTGACCATCATCAGAGCTCCGGACGCCATGCCTGGTCTAAAACGCCTCAGACAACACGGAAAACCGACAAACCTGTAGAATGCAATCCTAATACCTGCAGAAGTATCGCGCAATGTAGCCATTCGCCCAGAAATGAAATAATGAATGGAGATGACGGCACCATTACAAAGCTGGGAATAAAGCCACAACAAAACAAAGGGAAATTTTGAGACAGAGGGGCCTAGTCTCTAGCTGTCTCCTTCGCGGAACCGATTTCAAAGACATACGATGGTCCCTCAGGACCACTCGATAAAAAAAAAAAAAAATAGCGGCGTATTGGCGTGAACAAGAAACAAATTTCGGAAAACTCAACCTTGGACATCGTTGACCAGCCTGGTAAGAAGTGCGTAGCCAAATATGAGGGCGAGACCAATCCAGATCTTGTTTCGACGAGCCCAGCTCTGACCTGCTTCTCGTGCGACCTGGCCACCCTCCATTACCGCACCGAGTCCAGGTGCGCTTGCGTTTGGACGCCTGCGGAGTGCGCTTGTCTCTGGAGAGCACTTTGTGACTGAAGAGTTAGGGTCTGGTATCAGCTGCCCAGTGTTTGTATCAATGCGGTTTTCTCTCATCCATTGCCAATTCTCCTGATCCAGTTCTGGCCATTCGCTGCGGAACTTGAGGCCGCCATCTCCAGCCTTCACATTGTTAATTCCCCTCGCCGTAGGAGTCACTCCTGGGGTTGCGCTGATGTGAGAACCTCCACCTGTAGAGTTCCACCACCTTGAGCGCGCAGCCAACACTCTCCGTTCTGCCTCCGAAGCACTGACACTACCGGTGGTCATTTCTTCACTAGTCATGAAGGATAGCAGCCCGATCAAAATGGTGGAAACCTCCCAGGCTGGATTGAAGGATTTGGGATGAAAGTCACTGATGCTGAGGCACAGTCGAGACGACGGTTGGAACCGGCCACTTGGAGTGTGCATACGGATTGCAGGGGGTGCAAACGGATACTCCGGAGGAAACATCAATGTGCCCCAGTATTGGCCATTCTCGTAAGGTGTTCCAGGAGGACCAGTGAGAATATAATGCCATCTGAATCTCTTTTTAGCCACTCATTTCCAAGTATTAAGGAGAAGATGGGAACAGGGAAGATTTACTCGAGAATGTTGGACTCCGATGGATGCGCCACAATGTATGGCGGGGGATTCTTTTGGATGTTTTGATACTCGCGGGTGAGCTGAAAACTGTCAGAACAGATTCAAAGATATATACTGTATTGTAGATGAACGAACTCGCTTGTACGCTGCTTTCGTCGCCATCTTTGAGTGGATAATGCAACAATCTCCGTCACTTCGATACGATAAAGTCGAGGGAGAGGTTCGGCTTCAGATACAACAACGCCTAAAACAGCAAAGTGAGCTGAAGGTATTAAGATTAAGACCAAGAAAAACAAATGATTTGAACGAGAGAATTGGAAGGTAGAATAGCCTCTGTTGCCAGTATGATGGATTTCGTGGGGTGTCACTGATGTATTGCTTGTAGTCCGAGGGGCGGTTATCAGTCACGTGAGGTCTTATGGCTTCATTCTCGCCGCCGGGAGCATCTAGAGGGCAACCGAAAAGGACTGTACGAGGTCTCTTGGCCATTGCAGCCGCAGAAATGTCCTCGCCACTCTCTGCTGAAGATGAAGACGTATGTGGAATTGTCGAAAATCTTCAATCCCGTCTGTATAAGAGTATCAACTGACGCTCGCGTGCCAATTCATCATGTAGATCTTCGAGCGTCTCCAACAGCGAGCCGACCCGAAAGTACTCGAAGAGCAGCAACAGGCCATCAACGAACGAGTTCATGCTATCTACCAGAAGGCGCAGATGCGTCTTGGAGAGCTGGTATGCGCTCAATTGCTTGTTATTTTATGTGATTTGATCTGCAATGAACACAGGCCGAAGACCTAGTTTACTGACGAACCTCTACATAACACTAGATTGACCAGAACTCAACTCTTCCATGCGCGATATCGTCGGTCCAAGTGCTTAATGCGACTCATACACGCAGAAGCTTCCTGCAATCTATATTCGACCCACTCTTAAGCGTCAATCAATCACGGCCCTATACTCTCTCTGAGGCGTTGCGAGAGATCTCGTCCCGTGCTGACAAGCTCGGAAAATTCGGTTTGTCACTTTAATATGAAATATTGTATTGGACAGTCTCTGATATGCTCACAGATATCTTTCAGCAACCGATTTCAGTGTATATCGACCAGTCACAAGATGCGAAGTCGCAAAACGGAATACCCAACATCGATGTCTTTTTCTCTGTTAAGGAAAAGTCCCGTGTACTCCTGAAGACAGGAACTGACCTTGGAAACACTGAAGGCTCGGCCTATGGAAATCTCCTCTGGCGCAATGTTTTTGGTGGTGCAGAGACCCTCAATCTGAATGCTGCTATGGGCACCAGGACAAGGTCTGCCTATCAAGCTGCTTTCGAAACCCCCATTCTTAGCGATCCGGATTTCCGCTTCGAACTTGGTGGTATTGCGAGTTCAACGCAAAAGTCCTGGGCGAATCATGAAGAAGTGCTGAAGGGTGGCTGGAGTAAGCTCCGCTGGCTTAGCCAATCCGGTCATCGCCATGAGATCGGATACAATGGCTTCTGGAGACAGGTTACTGGACTGGCTGAGAACGCGTCGCCCACGGTCCGGGCTGATGCAGGGGACAGTGTGAAGAGCAGTATTTTCCACAGCTGGGTCGCAGATCGAAGAGATAACCCTCTCCTTCCATCCCGTGGTTACTACGCCAAAGCCTTCAACGAATTGGCCGGATGGGGTCCCCTGAAGGGAGATGTCTCGTTTTGGAAGTCGGAGGTCGAAGCCCAGGGAGCAATTCCCATTCCAATTCCCGGAATTAAAGGTGACAGTGGTATCAGCTTCACAACCGGTTTCCGTGCAGGTCTTCTGTATCCTTTGGGGCTGGACTCTGATTCCCGACCTCAGCTATCTCGCATCAATGACCGCTTCGTACTTGGAGGCCCGACAGACGTCCGCGGCTTCCGCCTCTGTGGACTCGGTCCTCACGATGGAGCCGATGCTGTAGGAGGTGATGTGTATGCTGCGGGTAGTGCAAATCTTTTCCTGCCTCTTCCCCGAGTCGGTGCGGACAAGCCGCTGCGGCTGCAGGCGTTCGTGAACGGTGGCCGCCTGCTACCCCTGCGCACTTTGCAGAAGGAGGCTCCAACAAACAGCACAGAGGTGAAGGACGCCATGACTGCTACGATTTCAGAGCTAGGGAATGGACTGCCTAGTGTTGCAGCAGGCATTGGGCTCGTGTACGCCCACCCTGTTGCGCGATTTGAGCTGAACTTCTCGCTCCCACTGGTGTTGCGGAAGGGTGAGGAGGGCAGAAAGGGACTGCAGCTCGGAATTGGTATCAACTTCCTGTAGAAAATATGTACTATGCATCAATTTGAATAGAATTTATAGCGTTCAGATCTGATCTAGTTTCTTCGTATGGGGAAGCTGGGGCTGTCTGACTAAGCATATAGTGGCGGCAAGGGAGCTCTTGAACACACAGCCGACAGCTGTACTGTATGAACCGTAACATCCGCGCTAGATCGATTCATGAACCTCTTCAAACACGATCATTTATTATACTTCTCAGACACTATCGCACTCAATACACATCTAACATTCCAAATCTGCCTGCACCGGTCAGGTGCTTGATCGTCTTCACTACTCTACATATTGGCCGCAATGGCCCAATACTATCCCCAGCAACAGCCCTACGGGTCGCAAGCCTCTCCGCAGAATCTCCAATTTTATCCGTCATCATACACGTCGGTCTCAGGTCATACAACGCCATCGCAAGCTACCTATGGTGGATTTGGCGGACCTTCGGGCTCCACTGCTCAGGCATATCCCGTTGGAGGGGTCGGGAGCGGATATGGTGGCTTTGGGTCCCCTGCCGCTGGAGTGAGTGGGAGGATGGGTGAACAGGGCGGATTAAGGACAGGATGGCTGGCTGCTTTTGGCACGGAGGGCTATGAAGGGGAGCCGCCGCTGCTGGAGGAGCTGGGTGTGAATTTTGAGCATATCAGGACCAAGGTTGGTAATGGACTGTCAAGTGGCTTGATAACCGGAAGACGTTGTGTTTGTGTTTAAACGGAGAAAGGCTGATCATTTTTTGCATCCCTTACAGACTTTGACAGTGCTCAACCCTTTTGCTCGGATCGATCAGCATCTGATGGACGACAGCGATCTGTACGGGGCCCTCCTTTACATCGTGCTCTACGGGACATTCCTCCTTCTCTCGGGCAAGGTCTTCTATGGCTACATCTATGGTGTCGCCGTCTTTGGTACCGTCGTCCTGCACCTGATTCTCAGTCTTATGTCGCCTGCTCTCGATACGGCGTCGGCGCCCAATGCCGCAGACCCGTCCAACTACGACCCCCATCACAAACCTACCATGTCCGACGCCTCCTCCGTGGGTCATTTCTCTGCCACCCTGACGTTTCCTCGGTCGGCCAGTGTTCTTGGTTATTGTTTCCTGCCCTTGGTTTTGACCAGTCTTGTGGGGATTCTGATCCCGATGGATACTCTGTTCGGGTACTTGTTAACGACGGCCGCGGTCGGCTGGTGCACGTATAGTTCCTCGGGGATGTTCTGTGCTGTGGCCCGGATGCGTGGTATGAGAGGCTTGGTGGCGTACCCGCTTGCTTTATTCTATGTTGTCTTTGGCATCATGGGGATCTTCTCGTCCCGCGGCAGTGGTACCCTGGCCGCTAAAACGGGCGCCGCTTGAGGGCGAAGTGCATCAGTCATCGTTACAAGCTTGATCTTAGTTCTGAGCTGGCCGCTCGGGACTCATGTTTGCATGATCTGTTTTAGCCTTGTGTATTCTCTCTGTTGAATTTATGTTCTGTGGGGATGAAGAAATCCCATACTTATGATAGATATCTTTTAGCCAATCGGTAAATGAGCTTACATTATTTCTTCATAGAAGCAATGACGTGAATTGAACAGATTTTTGTTAGACAGGTTTCGGGTAGAATGATCATATTATCAAAGCGTTCACCACTTAGTTTCTATATCCATATGGCGCCGTAGATCGCAGGTCTATGCACATTTGGTCAAATCAACTAACAGAACGTTTGTTCCTCATCTCTAGCGGGCGCCCAATTTGTCAACCACTCTCGTGCTTTGTCAAGATCCCCAGCGGTTGCTTCGACAGCAGCAACACACCATGGCAGATCATATGCCTTGCCTCCGGTCATAGCTCCTTCAGCAGCAATCATCTCCGCCTGAATCCGTCGCTGCTGGCTGACTTGATCGGTGCAAAGGTAGAAAGGTGCAGTGTTCGGCGCGTCCCTCCGGAGATTGATGGCATCTATCAGGGGTCGCACCAAGGTCAAGATTTGCGCAACGCTCATAGACGTCGTTCCGCCATCGCTGGTGTTGATGGATAGCCGGTGTTGCTTTCCTGTCTTGCAGTACTCATTCTGACACCAGGGCTTCCCACATCCTGACATCAGCTGGGAGAGATATCGGCGCTCAATGCGGCGACGAAGTAGTTTTCCTTCCGGATCGTATGTATCTACGTACAGAGGTCCGAAGCAGATACTGCAGAGGCCTAGCGTGTCGGTTCCTGGAGTGATTGTGCTCTGTGCTGCTCGTGCATCGAGCGTTCTGCCACAATTCTGGTTCAAACAGATACGGGGCGCCGGTCGAGAGAGACGCTCGAGATCATGGTGGCGCAGGTGCGTCTTCATATCCCGGAGTCGAATGATCTTGTTGCAGAGATGGCATTCTGTCGTCCGGCCACCGTCAACCAATTCATGCGGAGTGAGACCGGACAACAACACCTCAGGGTCGAGCATGTCAGGGTCCGTCTCCCCTCGCTGCGGTACCACGAGGTGACAGAATTGACATAGAATTGGCTTCTCTGGACACACAGTCGTGCGATGTTGAGCGAGGCTCGGGAGGCTGTCGGCTTCGAATCCACAATCAGGACATAAGCGCCTGGTATGGAAGATACCGTCATGCCTATCTTTGCTAGGAATATCATTACCGTGGGACGAATCGTGAGGGCAGTGCCAATGATTATCCCACTCTGGAGAGCGCTTCTGGAAGACATTACCGCACTGAGGGCAAAGCACATTATTGCGCAAACAAAAGTTCTCATGCAGAACAAGCGTCCTCTGAGGCACCCACTGATGACAGTTCTTACACTGCACATCGCCAGGTTCATGAGTATCTAACTGGGCTGCCGTCTGTTCCCTTTGAATAGCTGAAGAGCTTTGCACGACCCGCATGCTGTAACGAAGTGGTAAGGTCTGGCTTGATGCCATCCCGGCACCAGCCTCGGTCTGAGAATATGCATGCACCGAAAGATACAATGCCTCAGCCCCGTCTAGTTCAATATTGGTTGGCCGGATACGAAGCTTTTTCGATGGTTGGCTTGAGAAGTCGGCGAAAACATGCTCGTCCAACCTGGGTCGATTGCGCTGATGCGAGGAGAATGGACTCGCGAACAAATAGACAACTGCGTCATCTATTCCTTCAACCTCAACTTCGATCGTCTCCTCGCCATCCCATCTGCTGAGTTCGTAGTCTACGTATTCGCCTGGAATCACCTGTCCAGTGACTGTTTCTCCCAGGGCGAGAACTCCGCCAATGGAGCTGCCCCCTTTGGTGCCGGGAGCACGAGAAGCTTTCTCTAACCGTCTTTGCAATGTCTCTCTTGCCTGGTCTTCAGTCAAAGCCACAATATCAACCTCCAAATCTGTATCCACAACGCAAATGCCGTCGCCTTCGGGTTCCACCTTGTCGACGAGAAATCTAAACCGTTCATTCCGATTCCCGGACACCGAAAGAAGTTCCCCGATAGTCAAAGTGGTGAAATTGTCACGTAAATAGCGCTCCAGCAATGCTTTCCAGTCCTCTGGGTCGTATCCAGCTTCGAGAGGGCGTAGGCGCACATATGTGCCTTTTGGCAACTGCTTGGCATGGACTGTAATTGTGGGGGTTGAATGGCGGGTCGAGCGAACAGACCCTGATCCTTCTCGGTTGTTCAAATCCGGAGAGTGCGCCGTCTCTGTCCCATGTTCACCGGTTTGCAATTGGAATGGCTCATCCTCGATGTCAAGAGCCTGTCGTAGAAAACCGCTGAGACCCACTTCTCCCTCCGCAGCTGAAAACTCTCGTATCCCTGCATATATTGCACGCTCATTGTTGGGGTTCACCAGTCGGAAAGTGAGTGGATGAGGTAACTGCTTTTGGCGGTCTAGCTGCTGTGCTCGAGCTCGCGATTCGGCGGCGAATGTGTGAGGATTGAACGGGTCAAAGGTACTCGTGTATTGGCGCAAAGAACCCTGAGGTGATACATCGCTCAACGGAGCAGCAGCCAGAAGCTGCTCGAGGGCCGATTGTGGCAGAGTAATCTTGTCTCCAGGTAACTTCGGTGTGCGCTGTGGTGCAGCAACGAAGAACTGAGATGACCACTGTAATAAATCTTGCTCCCGAGCCATGATTTAGACAGGGGATGTTATCGAATACGGAGCGACGAAGAAGGATCCCTTATGAGACATCTTATGCCCCATCAGCGCGCATGTGGTTGAAATCCATCGCCGCCATAGAATAGTTACGGTCGTTCTGGAAGATGCGAGCCGCTTATCAATAACAATGCACCTCGTGGGGAAATTTTGCCCCTCCGTATTGATTACGACATCATCCTGGTTGCCTACAAAAAGATACTTCAATCCGAAACTCAACGCACGGAAGAGTGGACTGTCTCGTCTTGAATTGAGAAGAAAAGAAAGAGGAAAATACACAGAATTGTGAGAAACAGCAGAAAAGAGGGGAAGAGTGGGGAGTCGGGGTCCAACCGAACTTGTTCAACGGCACTCGATTCCCATGGGGAAGCAGTTTCCAGGACCAGCGCACTTCTCCAAATAAGCCTGAAATATAAGAGGGATAGGGAGATCCAAAATATTCAAGGGGATAACTAGTGGCTGATGGAGTTGAAGCAAGCCGGCTAACCTCGGTCCTCTGTGTATTCAGATTCAAAAAAAAATTCGCCCCCGACATTCATATCATAGTCATAACCAGTCGTCACAGTATTTATGTTAAACCGCGAATAGGGGCTTCGCAAAGCTACGTCAACATTGGCGGATCTCTCTCGAAAATGTGCTAGTAAAGTTGCCTAAGCCGATGGCGCGAACTGGTGTTGCACCAGTCACACTGGAACCACTCCAATTAACTTTTGCCTTACAGGCTGACGATGAGAATCAACTGCAAATACTTACCATTGTCGAAGAGCAGCCCTCGTTGTGCTCAATGCAGTATAGTCCTTGGCAGTGTTGGCACGTTCGTTGGCAATCAAGTTTGCACGCGGCACACTGAAGATACCGTCAGTTGAAAGCTTCGAGATTCTTCTCTTTCTACCGCCCCCTTTTCCACTCGTTCATGAGAAATGCTTACAGTAGGGCCACATTCCCAGCAATCCTTGCTCACTCCACGCTCCAGTCTCTAGGATCCTTAGTCAGTAAACTGCCCTATCGCCTCGGCTCTGAATATGAGCATTCAAGCTTACATACCTGAGACGAGTCATTGGTGCCGAGAGAAGCTCTCAATGCAGTCTGATGCGGCGACAGATTCGAGCTCACACGTTGTGGATTGGGCAGGCAATCGGCGCAAAACCATTTGTTGCAACGGTGGCACCAGCGATCGGTAAGGCAATCTGCGCAGCGGGCAATCAGGGCAGGGTGGTCCGCCCCTGGAAAAAGCGAAGGGCGCTTTGCCGCCACAACGGAGGATGAGTGGAAGGGGGGCGGAGTGAGCAGAGGGAAGGTCTCCTCTGGGGACTGTCCCCAGATCGCTGGACCCTCGGGGGAGCTATGACAACCGTCACATCCGCGAGACCCAAGGGCAATAGTAGCAATCGCTGGACCGAGCAAGCGGCCTTCACGCTGAGACCCATCCTGGCCAACCAACATTGCATTGGGGTCGTGTCTTGGCCCACGGCACAGCACGGCGTCGAAGGCAATGATCCCGTGGCATTTCTGAATTGTCTGTGCCCAGCCTTCCTCGATGCTAGCGGTCAGCAACTTGCCGGACGGTGAGTACCAGACGTTCTGCCGGTCAGTCTCACGGCCCTGGTCATGTTGACGTGATGACGGCCTCGCTTCCACCGGCGTTTGACCGGCACACCTTGAACTCCACCACTTGCGGTACCTGCTTCGTGCTGCAGCTTGTGCCAGGTTCAGTGGCGTGAAAAAATAGATGCCTTTCACCCGGGGAGTGCCGGCAGGGCGAGTCGGACGCACGGCATATTGAAGGACTTGCATAAGTTTACGTTCATTCAGATGCTGGCACCCTCTGATAGACAGGATGTTCACATTGAAGCGGTCATTCAGCAAAATGTCTGCAATTAGGTCCGCCGGAACAGGTAACCCGTCCAAAATCAAGGTGCGTACGTCCTGTAAAAGCGACTTGTGCTCGAGTTTTGCGAAAATCTTCTTTAAGGGGGCTGAGTAGAACTCGTCCTCGGTAAGAGACTCGTCCATGGGTTCATTACCCAAGGCTTGAGCCCTACCGTTATCTGCCGAACTTCTCTGCAGCTGCGCCCCACGACATCGACTTAGGTCAAGATGCCGAAAGACGTATGGTGTCTCCATAACCACGGATCGAAGGGCACGGCATGTTGATGCCAACGAGAGCAAGCCCGAAATCGACAAATAAGGAGCCATGTGATCGAGGATCAAGCTATTGGACAGCACATCGGTGAGGGATGCTGGTTTCGACGGAATCACGGTCACAGAGCACTGACTTTCCTCCTGGGGAGCCTCTTCTTCCTCGGAGGTTACCTGCACTTCCCGAACGACTGGGACAAGGCCCAGTTCCTTGGGGGTCAATCGTTGAGTTCCGTAGTAGAAATCTGGGGCACGCCCAATGAGATTCTGACGATAGGCGGCGATGGCACCAGTGGCGAGCTCATCCCCAACAGTGAACCTGGGAGCAGCATTGGGCTGGATTTCCTTGAGAGCGGCCCTGGCTTTGGCCAGCTCATTTTCGAGTAGGTTGATCGTTGATTGTAGGACAGCGGGCATGGCTTTGATGTTAACTGGATCGATGGCAGTTACTAATGAATACCACAGTTCCCCTTCGGCCATCATACACGATTTAACCGGAGTCGGCCAAAGTTGCGCGCAAACAGACCTGACGTGTTAGAGCAGGTTAGGACCTTAGCGACATCGATCAGTTGAAACGAAGACGAAAAGGAGGCGAGAAGTGGCGATTGTAAAAAAAATGGCCAATGCTCAATGATACATGTGCTTAAATGCTGCATATATGTATATTAAGATTAAGTATAGCGGGATAAATTGGCCACCACATTGATAGGATAATTAATGATGGTAACATAATACAAAAACAAGAAAGCAGTAGTACTCCGTACAGTCAGTACTACGGAGTAGTGTGGGACCATGACCGATGTAGATCATGTAGTAAGAAAACAAATAAGTTGTTCATTCTCTAAGAAGGGGGAAGAAAAGACGGGGCGTTGCGAAGTCGAATGAGAATCGACTTTGAATGCAGCCACTTTCGAAAGCTGATACCGGTGAACAATAAAGGCAGCAGCCAGATGGGGATAACGGATGGATGGATGAATCAGGGCTTACCTTTAACTAACCCCTTCAATCACAAACTACTTTAGACAGAGGGTGGAGGAGCGAGACACGGAAGAACTAAAAGAGCAAGTCCGGGGACTCCACCATATACCAAGCGAGCTTTTTCTTCTAGAAGGCTGGTGGAAGACTGAAGAGCGCAGTGAACGGAGTGGATAGACAAGTAATAATAGAGTAGCCACTTGGATTGACAAATAATGAACGCTTGTGTATACTAGAGGACGGAAGGAGATCCTTTATATGCTTCGGTATCTAAGAGAGATCGTATCATTCAAGGCACGGAGGGACGGACATAGGATTTTGCTTATTGATTGCATTATGTTGTACAGAAGACACAGAGATAGGGGCCACTTCACCTTGGGGATAAAATCTGTAGATGAGCCAAAACTAATTGTCGGTTATTTTCTTTTTCTCCCCCTCCCCCCCCCCCCTTAGGATATTATGATTTCTGATCACTACTGCGCCAATAATAAGTCAGTATTTCTCTAGTGCCGAGATACAGTAAACGGAAAGAAGCTCCATCATCCATGAGAGCGAAAGGGGTGAGCCCACTGCGGAGAATAGGGAGAGTCTTAAGTTACGGAGGAATATCATCCGCCAGAGACGGACTAAACCAGGGACAAGGGAGACAAAGTCCGCTGGATCCGGGCCGGGGAATCTGGCGGCGAGAGTGCAAGACTCTCAGAACAGGGGTTAAGAGACGTTGCAGATGATCTGGCAACCGATTAGGAAACAAAGTGAAGCAAGTTATGATTGGTTGGGAGTATTCAGAGAAGGGCGCGGACTTCGTTGATCCTGGCTACATGTGGATAACTCCACAAAGCAGGATGGACTGATAATTGATCTCAGTTGACTTGGCCGAACCGGCGGAACGAGCAGCGCAAGGGGAGGCACAGCCCAGCCGCATGAGGCGAGCTAGGACTGGACGGACTGGAGGACAAGGTTGGAATATTACGGAAATCACATACTAATGTCGGTATCATGTAGGTAGGCAGTCCATTGTACCAGGAGAATGGATGGAGGAGACCGAATCGCCCGAGACGAAGGATGCCATACAGAGAAAGACACGTATGTGGGTATGAAGGATGGAGGAAACCGTCGGTTGGTTGGGCGGCTGTCAGGCTTCACTGTGAATAAGAATTTGATGTCTTTGTGCTCGTCGTGACATTATTATTACCTATTACGATGACCTGATTCCTATCTCAAAATTGCAAAGGTAGGTAATCTCACTTCAACACCATAATGTTTTGGCACAGGTCATCAGATCTGGAGTGCCCCACCAGCCGAGACCCTTCAGAAAGAGGACCCACTCCAAGTCACGCGTATGCCACAGAGACTTGTCCAGGAAAGATGCCTGTTTGAACAACGCGTCAACCTGCTGTGTATCGGAGTAGATACTATACCATAGGCATTAAATTGAGCGAGCACTCAGTACCAGAAAGACTTGCTCAACTTCATTGATAGTTATATATGCCTCAAAAACATGGATAGAAGGGGGCTACCTACATCATGATGCCGTTCTATTACTGTACTATTCAATTACCTGTAGCTATGTAGAGAGGTAGAAGACTAGAGAGGTAGCGCACCTACTCTACGGAGTAGAAACAGAATGATCGTCGAGCAAGCGAAGATCCTTGCAGATCATCTAGCCACTCACAGTGTCACAATAATAGAGTACATCCAGTAAAGTGCCTACAAGTCTACCCCTTATTCCTATGGACCGGTTAGATCCATCATTATTATTGTCGATGGAGATAAGACTCGAAGCAACGATAACAATAGCGGTACAGTAGGTTAGGCAGTTTTCACGACCTTACTTGGACCACTACCAGCATCCTTTCCTCATCCTTCTTGATAGTCTTGGCTGCTTTGCTTGGCAAAGCCTGAGTAGGCCTCATACTTTCATCCATCCTTGCCAAGTCTGTCGAATCATTAATGGGTGGTCAATAGTCTCCCAATAGTGACATCTGGGCATTCCTGAACCTCAAAGATCTCAAGACACTCATCAGTCTGGAAATATCTGGGAGTCTCTCTACGATGGCGAGTGAGTATCTAGTCACCTCGCAATCTCGCGCAGGCTGTGGGGATGAATTCTGGTAGTTGGTACAGTATGTTCCGTCGATCTACTTGAGAATGCGCAAGGTATGGCGGAATATGGACCGTCTTTCTCGCCAAGAACTACCGTGCGACCTACAACTATCAATGTGTCGATTGTAGGAATGTTGCAAATCAACCTCAACCCTTTTGCCACGGTGCTACAGCAAGACTTCAGACAGTCAACACCCGCCGACTAGACATGATCCACGTCGTCTACAGGCTACATACACCCCGTAATCGCGGACTTGGTGCAATGTTATGCACTTCAATCGCCCCTTTGTCTGGGCAGCTGGCCGTACATCATGCAAAGTCCAGGTCATCATGAAGCAGCAAATGCCATAAATTCGCTGGGGGACGTAAAGTAATGGTGTGGATCATGCTGAAAGTAGAACTATTGTTACATGTTGTCCTTAGCCCTTCTCCAGAGAGTTGCGCTTCAGCGGTTGAACCACTTCCACTCCTCCCTTTCCAAGATCTCCTGCTCCCTCTACTTGAACAGTTTCGAGACAGCAACCTCCTTGTCATCGTGTTTGTTGAGAATCTTGGCAGTGGCTAGGTCAAAATCTTCCTGCGTGACGTGCACTCGTCGTTCCCGAAGCGCGTACATGCCTGCCTCGGTGCACACACCCTTCAGTTCTGCTCCTGAGCATCCATTCATCTTCTCTGCAATCTTCGTCAAGTTGATGCCTCGCGTCAGGTTCATCGACCGTGAGTGAATGCGTAGAATATCGGCACGAGCTTCCACCCTACCACCATGGAAAAATGAATCAGTAAGTCACAAACATAAAACTTCGTAAAAAAAAGAGGGGGGTGGGGTTAAAAGAAGAGAAGGGCAGAATCTTACGATGGCGGTGGAAACTCGATCTTCCGGTCAATCCTTCCGGGCCGCAACAAAGCGGGATCCAGGATATCAAGTCGGTTCGTAGCCATGATGATTTTGATGTTTTTTGTGGGCTCAAACCCATCCAGCTGATTGAGCAGCTCCAACATTGTACGCTGCACCTCTGAATCTCCAGAGCCAGCCGAGTCTATACGGCTAGAACCGATACTGTCAATCTCGTCCATGAAGATAATGCTTGGTGCATGTTCTCGAGCCATGACGAACAGCTCACGCACCATGCGACTACCCTCACCAATGTATTTCTGGACTAGTTCCGAGCCGCTGACCCTGATGAATCGGCAATCTGTGTGATGGGCTACCGCTCGGGCGAGCAGTGTTTTACCGGTTCCGGGCGGCCCGTAAAGAAGAACACCTTTGGGCTGTGCGATACCAAGAGACTCGAACAGTTCTGGATGCTTGAGACCAAGCTCAATGACTTCCTTGATCTCCTTGATTTGTTGATCAAGGCCTCCGATCATATCGTATGTGCTGTCAGGCACCTTCTCGACCATCATAAGCGAAACGAGCGGGTCAACCGACGATGGCAACATTTTTTCTAATTTATAAGAGTCTGAAAGCAACGCAACACGCTTGCCCACAGTAAGTTTCGTAATATCGACCCCGTCTGCAATGTCAACGACTACAGCACCACATTCAATGTTAGCATTTCACCTACATGACCTCGATCGACAGCCCGAGGCAAGGGCGGGGCCTAGAACGCACCATATTTTCCTTCTGGATGTACCTTGACAAGAACCTTCTTGGTGCTCATCACCTTCACGACCTCTCCCACATAAGACCCAGGTTGTTGAAGCAAGCCCAACTCCTCTCGTAGTAGGCGAACTCGCGAATTATAGTCGTTGCGCTGTGCTTCCAGTCGACGTAAAACAGCCTGGCCTTGGATAATCTCGAGTTTCATACTCTCGATCTTATTGCGATAGTAGTTGTCCAGCGCCATGGCTGATGTCGGTCAATGACGCTCCTCTTGATCCACAAGCTGCTAACCACACAACGACCGATACTTTGGAGAATATACCAATCCAAGCGCAAGAGAAAACAATGTATGACAAATATCAAGAGCCCCGATGCTAGAGAATGTACAGGAATTAAACGGTTGCTTATGGATGGGCGGAGAGAATTGTCCTGGAAACAGCTCGCAGGTAGGAGAAGGTGAGCTGTACCTAGTGGGCAGGTAGATACTAGCTGATATCAGCAATAAGCACCAGCCACTCTCCTGGCAGCCACACCCCTGATGTGTAAGCGGAGTCCCCCAATTACTATCGGGAAAAGTAAATTCCATGGCAATGACAACTACTCCGTAAATGATGCGGTCATTCATCCACCGAATTTGCCCGTCCTTCATGCCTGAGGACAAAAGGTGGATACCCAAGCTACTAAAGACTCAAAGTATGTAAACTGACAGGCTGACACCGGCCATTTAAATGGAGATCCAAGCAACTCGAATCATACGACCTACGAAACGTCTATATTCACATAAAGTACATCGTCTCACAGGACCATTCAGTCGATTCATCTGACTGCGGCGGGGCTACAATGAGATGATGCTATCTCCTGATCTCTTTTGTCTACCACCTCTCGTACTAGTACAAGTAGGGTGGTTTGTATAGTAGATCTTTCGGCGGCGATCCAGTATCTATCTATCTATAATTCCACTTTCAGGCTCCTACCCGTATTCTTCGACACAGCTTATCAGGCATCTGCGAATGCGTACTGGTGCACTACACAATGTGTTTTGGGTCATCTCGAGAATCTGACTTGTTATTACTTTAAGTGCAGGCCACTTTTTTCCGATTTCTGATTTTGTTCTTCCGAGTCGCGTCTCTTTTCCGCATTATCTTTGATCCCTAGTACTCCATCCCCAGCCTCCTGATAAACTCTGATCGCGAAAATCGAATGGAAAGAATCGAGCGCGGTGAGAAACAATGGATAACAGCCAGAGAGTCCCAGATATCTCTCGTTTCTCCCAAGCTGAAACGACATCGCGTTTGAGCTCGACCGTAAGCACTGGATCTACGTCGTCTGATACCATTCGTCCGACTAGACCTATGGCGAACAGTAGGAGAAGCTACGGTGTGTTTGCGTGTCCTGTAACCTTAAGAGAA
Organism: Aspergillus fumigatus Af293; assembly: GCF_000002655.1. Taxonomy (NCBI): domain Eukaryota; kingdom Fungi; phylum Ascomycota; class Eurotiomycetes; order Eurotiales; family Aspergillaceae; genus Aspergillus; species Aspergillus fumigatus. The sequence continues at coordinate 1,310,094 of NC_007197.1, forward strand.
GAAATCTGCTTATTATTTCTTGTCATCCGTTGTCTATAGGGACTATAAGCTCTTCTGATTTGGCGGACTTCGACACATTGCCGAATGACGGCCAGGCCGACAACTCCAGTCGCATACCTTCCTCCCAATCACCATCTGTGGCAGCGTTACCGTCAGATAGGCCGAGAAAGCCATCTGTAACACGTCGGATATCTTCAAGGCGACAGGTCCCGCATAAAGGCCAGGAGTTCTCTACAGACGATGATGTCCAGGAGGTCGAGGAGGATATAGCCATGCAACAACAGGGCTCAAACCCCCAGCCTTCGCCGAGACTGCGCCCATTGAGGAAACAGAGCTCGACACTGAGGCGCAGGTTGAACGCTCGACCCAGTCCGTTGGCACGAGCGGACTCTGACAATGACAGTGGGGAGGAATCGTTATTACCAGAGTCCTGCATGGAGGCTATAGGAACGCGACCGCCGTCGCAGCAGTCAGAGGCCAGCTCCCATCATGGGATCAATCACGGTGATGGCGACAACGATGAGACGAGCGATGCGGAGAGCTTCACCCTGAAAGATCGTCAACAGGCCATCAACGAAACGCACCCATTTGGCATCAGACTATGGAAGCCGGCTCTCTACAAGAAGAGCCGTTCCGTGGAGAAGACTGCTGAGGGAGATATTCATTCGTCTCCTGGCGGCAGAGTGGGAAATATACTCTTCTTGGCCAATTTGCTCTGGACTGCTTTCTTTGGGTGGTGGCTCGCTCTTGCTGCTCTCTTCGGTGCCATCGCATGTTTCATATTTGCATATTCTCCTAGCGCAGTGGAGTACGGAAAAGTCTTCTGGGGACTTTCATGGTACCTCCTCTATCCATTCGGGTCTTTTGTTCGTCTGGAGACCGACGAACACTATGCGGAGGAAGATGAGGGTGAAGGCCGCAGCATTAGCGAGTATGAGCAATGGCAGAACGGTGATCTCGAGCACGGCAGGCTTTTCTTTGGCCCCCGTAGCAGCCGGTCTCTCGTGGGTAGGCGTCGCAATAGCATTGACTCTGTGAGCGAACAGGACAGTCTGCTTGGCAGAACGCAAAGAATCTCACCTCGTGAAAGCAACCTGCATTCGAAACGCCGCTTGTTCGGCCGCGGAGAATGGACATTAGGACGTGTCGTATTCTTCGTCTTCTTTTATTTTCTAATTGGCCCTTTGATGCTGTTTGTGTCCATGGTATGCTGGTTGCTTGTATTCTGGATCCCCATGGGACGTGTGACCCTCATTCTATTCGATCATCTTCGTCGTCACCCGCTGGCCTTATCCTTCCATTCTGATACATCTTACACTCGACTGAGTCCCGGCTCCCCCTCATCGATACTCTTATGCACTTACCGTGCGGCTGGACTGAGCTACTGGAAATATACGGTGGATGGTACCAATATTTTTCTCATCAATCTCCTTGGTGTTGTGCTGTTTGTCATCATCGACTACTTCCTCTTGGCTGAAACGCTGGGTCTGCATAACTGGATGACACATCCTGGCTTCGTTTTTACTCTCGCACTGGTCTCCATTATTCCTCTGGCCTATTTCATCGGGCAGGCCGTTGCGTCCATCTCTGCACAATCATCAATGGGCCTGGGTGCCGCCGTCAACGCTTTCTTCTCGACTGTCGTTGAAGTTTATCTTTACTGTGTCGCGCTGACAGAAGGCAAAGGGCAGCTCGTCGAGGGCAGTATCATTGGAAGTATTTTTGCGGGTATACTGTTTCTCCCTGGGCTGTCCATGTGCTTCGGCGCTATCAGACGCAAAACGCAGCGATTCAACGTCAAATCTGCCGGAGTTACATCGACCATGTTGATGTTCGCCGTGATCGCTGCATTCGGTCCAACGCTGTTCTATCAGATATACGGCAGTGTAAGTTATCCAATATTCTCATTGTCGGTTTCTGCTAGTGACCTGTTTGCTTAGCACGAATTGAACTGCTACTCGTGCGCTGAGACTACGGACTCGGGCATCAAAGATTGCCGCCGCTGTTACTTTGCCCAAGTTCCAGCTGTGGACGACAATTTCTTCCGAAAAGTAGTTCAGCCTTATTCATGGTTTGCCGCTCTGTTTCTGTTCTTATCATACATAATTGGGCTGTGGTTCACACTCAGAACCCATGCTGCCCTCATCTGGGCCACAGAAGTTGAGGAAAAGAAGGCCGCGGTCCTCCAGCAGGAGCAATCGGCCTATGAACCCAGACATCTGCTATCCCCCGCTGGAACTGCAAATGCCACCAGCAGCAACGCTAAGGGCTCTATTCGAGACTCACAGCTCTATAAGAGGATCTTAGGACAGTCCCTGAAGCAGGTTGGCTTGTCCGAAAATGCTAATGAAGACGCTTCACACCAGCCTGAGTCGAGCTCGGCTCGAGATAAAGGCGCGATGCCATATATCGTGCCCCCACGAACGGAGGATGAGGACGGTTATTCTAGCTTCAAAGGCTTCCGAGGATATACTGGAGAAGAAAACGAAGATTTAGTGCGCCAGGTGACCGAAGTCGCAGCGACAGCGGCCGCCGTTGCCGCTCGTGATGTTGCTCGGACACGCAAGCCATCCGTCCAGCAGGGCACTGCACGTCACAGCAATAAGATCACAGGTGATCTTTCGAAGTCCGTTCTGGAGGACCAAGAAGACGTCGGGATTGAGCACACACATGCTAGCGGCGGTCATGACGCGCCAAATTGGAGCAAAGCTAAGAGCTCGATCATTCTCCTCGTGGCCACAATACTGTACGCTATCATAGCCGAGATTCTCGTGAACACCGTGGATGTTGTCCTCGAGAGCGTTGACATAGACGAGAAATTCCTTGGAATTACCCTCTTTGCGCTTGTCCCCAATACTACGGAATTTCTGGTAAGACCAATTCAATCAATACCTGCAGCTCCATGAATCTCACACCTGTACAGAACGCTATTTCCTTCGCGATGAACGGTAACATTGCATTGTCAATGGAAATCGGTTCGGCCTACGCATTGCAAGTCTGTCTGCTCCAGATCCCCGCGCTGGTCCTATTCAGTGCACTCTACAGCCGTATCCTCGATCCCTCGGACCTTTTGACGCATTCCTTCAAGTAAGCATTGCACTCTGGCCGCATAGATGGCTTGAAGAAAATCAACTGACACGGTGATTACAGCCTCATCTTCCCCCAATGGGATATGGTATCTGTTATACTCTGTGTATTCCTCCTGTCCTACGTGTATGGCGAAGGGAAGAGCAATTATTTCAAGGGTTCGATCCTCGTACTCACCTACCTGGTGGTGGTTATCGGGTTCTACTTGGCCGGCTACAGTAATGTTGACACGATGGGTGTCGATCGCTTCGACACGCTGGCCCTTGGACCAATCAGGTCCGAGAACTTCCACACGATTGGTCAGCCGACACGCGGCATGGCTTTCTAATTAATGTGAAATGAGACATATGGTTTGGCTTTAGCCTTATGAAGTAGCGTACAATTATACTGTGCCGTGGTGAATGCATAACGTATCTGCTTTTGGGCTTTGGCTATTAGAGTATGATTAAGAATGCTGATCGAAAATTGTTTTTGTCCAACCTAGTGATACAATGAAAAGCAACTCCGCTGGTGCTGAGCAGGAATCCACGTCTTGGAGAACTGCCTGTTGGCCATTCACTTCTAGGCCTAGTCGCAAGTCACAATCATCTACAGAGCTAGATCCTCCAGCTGTATTGTTCATGTGATGGATTGTTTTGCCTCTAATGACGCTGTGTGAGCGGAAGACCATTTGAACCGAAAGGGGAAATGAAAAGAAAGAATCTTCGCAACTACCCAAGACGCATCCACCAAGAAGAGTTCCTCGAAAGGAGAGCTCAAGGTCATGTGTCACCAGTCTTCCACGAGCTCACGGTCTCATCAACCAACTTTCGATATTCGAGCTGCTTGTAGCACTGTTCCAGGAAGACCTTGTACTTGACGTTGAGCAAAGCTTTCTCATTCTTGTCTTCTGTCGGCACGACCTTCTTTCCCGGTTTACTCATACGATCCATGATCTCCCACAGGTCTTCTGTTTTGCCTTCGGCGTCGGCACTTGCGGCCTTGGCTCCCAGCATTGCGGCACCGTGGCAAACTGCAGCATGAATATAACGAGGGATAAGGACTGGCATGTCGCAGGCTGATGCAATGAGCCGTACTAATACATCATTTTGACACTGAGATCCGGACATGAAGATGGATGTGATGCTATGACCGGCTTTATTCATCGTCTCGACGATCTGCCTCGTTTGAAGTGCAATGAACTCCAGGGTTGCATAGTAATAGATCGCAAGGCCATCGACAGTTTTGTCATTGGCCATGCCGATAATAGAACCCTTCATGTTGGGTTCTGCGATGGGCGACCGGTTGCCCCAGAGATCACCATAGAAGAATACATGGCGACCCAGGTATGAGACGCTGGGGGCCTTCTGTTCCTGAGCCATCTCTTTCAAATGTTCGTTCAAATATTCGTAGATATTTGTATTGTACGACTCGGCAATTGAGATCGCCTGGTTGAAGGCTGGGTGAGTCTCGATCACATACTTGAGCAACTCACCTGTGGCAGACTGTCCACCCTCCGCCATCCAATACCCAGGCTGGATCGTGTCACGGTACGGTCCCCAGACGCCAGGAACAAAAACAGGGTTCGGCGACATGGCAATATGGCAAGTTGAGGTGCCAGCGACAGCAGCCAGGCGTGAGAAGGCCTGTGCCTTGTCGTTCTTGGCAACTTCAGAGCTCAGTTGTTCGTCCTCTAATTCGACTTTGGCGCCAACGGTGCCTATCCACCCAGCGTATGCATCGATAACACCACTGCCGATGGCGATACCAGGCGGCAGCCCCAGCTCGGACGCTGCTTTTTCGCACAATGTTCCGACTAATTCGCCCGCGCTGAGGTAGTCGCCATTCTGAAACGAGTCAGCCTTCAAGAACGCTGAAAATAGATCGTTTGTCTCGGGATTGGATGAGAGAAAGAAAAGGCTCACCACCCCGTCAACACCTCCCATGCGCTTGAAATTGTCCTCCATAAGATCCTCCAGACCGATTGCGGTGAGAAAATCCTCCTGCCAACCCTTCACACTCCCGTCGACACCAACGGGCACGTATCCTTGCTTGCAGACCACGCTACAGAAGCTTCGCTTTTCATTACCGGTAGCAATATGCGTCAGAGCATCGGCCAAGTCGTAGAATTTGCACTGGTCAAATAGCTCCTTTGGCATATTGTTCTTTAGCCACAGAACCTTGGGAATTTCCATCTCAATCGACATCTTTCCTCCGACATATCGCAGCAAGTTGTGCTTGGTAGCATTGATCTTTTCCGTTTCTTTTACTGGCCGATGGTCCAGCCAAAGGATCACGTTGCGGTCAGAATCAAAGTTCGGCCCGGTGACAGATACGGGCTCGTCTGTAACCGTGGAGAAAACGGCCAGTGAGCACGTCGCGTCGAACCCAATTCCGCGGATAGTAGTCGGGTCGATGTTATGCTGGCTGATAGCGCGCTGAACAGACAGGCATATGCATCGCCAGATATCGTTTGTTGATTGTTCCTTTGACGAACTGTCAGGGCAACAGTCAAGAAGACGGAGGAAGCCCGATCGGAAATACGTACATAGTATCCCTGTTGGGGCTGCCAGAGACCAATATTCTCGGAAGCTAATCCAACAATATTGCCTTTTGCATCAATAATACAAGCGCGGGCACTACCAGTGCCAACATCTATTCCGATGTAATGATCCTGGTGGATCTGAATGTCGTCTCGAGTGTCCATTGAAGCCTGTCGAGAAGACTGCCTGGAGGGCTGCCTAGATGAACGATACGGCAGCGAAGCCATGCTGGGTGGAATGTCACCAGAGGGCATAAGCAAGCCGTAGCCAGGTTATGAGTTTGGGAGGTTATGTGCCCAAGCTGAGCTATGTTGTATGATATATCTAACTAGAGTGTTGCGGAGGGCTGAGCTCCGTGTTGGGTGGGGGTTGTTGATTAGGATGGGGTAGTGGAGTACGTCGATCATCAATTTTCGCCCTCGTAAACATGTATCTATACCAGTAGAAGTCTAGATGCTTCGAACGCTTTTCACTAGGAACACTGAAACTGAACAGGGGCAAGAGAGAAGGAAACACTGATCCTGAAATCATTAACCTTTCGCCTACCATTATCAACTGCGATCCTTTTCCATGTATCAGAAGAAATGATCTAGAAATAACAATTGCAGATCGACTTCTTTATGGCGCGACGAATGTAGGTATAAAAGGTTCTATGTCTCCCCAGTGCCCCTTCGATGGCGCACACATGTTTACATAGTATATTTCTGGTGACTCCACAGGTAGGCCGTAATTATTTATACCTGGAGTATACCTACACAGTGGATAAGGTAAGGTATCATTATCAATGTATTATTAGTATTATTAATACTTTCATTGTGATTACGATGATGTTTCCTCTTATTGAATCATATGCATGGCATATTCCTCTATATCTTGAAAAAAAAAAAAAAAAAAAAAAAAAAAAAAAAAAAAAGGGGTCTAGCATTCAAACTGTGACCTACTGTAGCTTAGTGCTAGTGTACTAGCTCCTAGAACAGACATGTGGCCCGCCTCATCAAGGTTGGTACCTCTAGAAACGCTGAAATATGCAAACTCCGTACCTTAAACGAAATGCGAAGTAAACGACATTCCATTAACTCCCATCAACTCCCCTAGTGAACACCGCCAACTGCCCACTGCTCGAGATTAAAGCACTGATTCGCATACTGGTTTTCCAGAATTCATAGTGAGTATGCATGCGGCTAGAACTTCACATCATTAGATTCCTCCCTGCTTGATTTATTAAGCTGCTCGATGCTGATTGTACGCTTGTCTGACTTTAGGGGGACCCTCCTTGGTGCATCCTCTGATGATGCCATAATAAATAGATCTGCTTCACCTCAATGTTTTTTTTTTCTGCAAAACCGACTAGCATTCTCATATTCCTCACCTTTACCGCCATCTTCCAATATGCACTTCTCTCAGGTCATCCTCCCGTTCCTTTCCTTATTCTCCTCTCGGGCTTTCGCCGCGTCTCCGTCCTCTGCTCAAGCTCAGTCAGCCGACATCCTGTATTGGCCGGTAGCTTCGTCTCAACCCTCGGTTCTCGCCCGCATCTCATACGATCCTGCATCTTTAGCGTCAGATGTGGTAGTCTATTCTCCACCAAGGATCACAGATCTTGAAGGCGGCCGTAATCTCGAAGCGGATGCCCAAGATCTCGTCCGCGTGGGTCTCTTCACATTCACGCCAAACAACCCAAAACATTGGGTAGGCTCTCTTACGTCACTCTCTTTGCTTGCAGAGAATGAGGATCAAAAGCCAACTCTGCGACTTCATCTTGGGCCCTCGGGCGAGGTCTACCACGTTTCATTGGCGGCGTCTCCACCATCTGCGGCAACATCCAGCTCCAAGGGCTTGAACATAGAACTCCTATCCAGCGAAGTCGGTCCGCGTCCACATCTCAATCGCCCTGTTGATGTTGGCCCAGATGGGAAGAGTCCAGAAGAGGTCATTGAGAAGACCTTTTTCCAGAAGTAAGTGCTTGGCCTCCTCCCTCTCATTCACCTGTGGCGTTCGCAAAAGAAAGGCCTTGTTCTGATAATACGTCGCATCTGCTTAGATATTGGTGGGTCTTCCTCATTATCACATTTTTGGCCATGTCAGGCAGCGCTGAAGGACAATAAATTTCATGTTTTATCTGTCCTATATCTGTCAGTCCTCCACTTATGGCTTCGTGGACAGGATTCACACGGCCGAGGTTTTCTGTCCACGCCTCTCTTCCCAATCAGGCTCTCGGAAATCCAAGGAGGCCCCAGCCATTGCGGAGAATTGTTATTCTTCCTTTTAAAGTTTAGACGTAGATGGCTGGTTTGAATGAGAATATAGGGGATCAATGATACGTATAGTCAAGTTACGAGCTCACAAGGCGAAGAACGTTGGATGAAACGAGAAAGGGCTTCCAATTAGAACGAAACAACAGGACGGTGTCGATGAGATCAAATTGTAGGCTTTGAGTTAGCCTTGTGAAGATGGGATACGCCAGATCACGGAGATGAAGAAGGATGAGAGAAGACTCCGTAGGTGTCTGTTGATCTTTTTCCCGCGCTCATGATCATGTCGTTCTAAAGGCAACTAGCTGCAAAATATACATGGTTCTGGAAAAGAGAAATCCTGGGGTATCAAAGTCACCTTCCTCGCATGGTCATCAGTAAACGAAATTTCAGGTCTCCGGCTAATTCTTCACTTCAAACCTCTTAGAGAGTCAGCCGTTGAGTGATTCTCTGCCCTTTACCCAACGGACCAAGGTCCCAGTACATCACTCCCCGATCGGTAATAGCTATCAGTTCATCTTCTTGATGCGTGAAGCCGAGCTTGAAGCACACAGCATCCAGTGGGAGAACAATCGGTCGTAGTTCGATCATTCCTGAACTCGTTGATCGAAAGTAACTAGGGTAAAATCCATTCGCATTTTCTTCGATAAGTGCATCCGGCTCAAGAGCCCACACATAAATCACGTTCCAATTTGCGACAGCAAGGCGAGTACCACGATCCGACGCGGCAATTTTACAACCAAGAGAATTTGTGGGATTTTGGAATCCCCATAGCCGAGCGACTATTGTCCATTGCGAAAATCGTCGCCCACGGTCGAGGTTCAAGACATGCCCACAGTTCTGAGCTTGACATCGAGCTTCGGACTTCAGTAGGCACGCGACAGTCCAGTTCTCCTTCCGATGGGTCGCTACACCGAAGGAAAGGTACTGCCAATGGCACATTTCAGTATTATTTTCATTCCGCCTCGCATGTGTACCGAAGAAGGGTATCGCAATCGAAAAGAGAAGGCTCAAAGTGTCCGAAAATTGGACCATGCACGCATTCTGATATAGAGTTGGCTGTGGGTCCACGAGGGGGTGCGCACTTATACTCTGAATTCTCTGAAAGGAGCCATATAAAGTTTGAGCGCGGTGATAATAGAGCAACTGGCTTGATCTGTCATTGAAAGAGATGTCGATAGCAGGACCATTATCATAAGGGCTGGACAGTCCCTCTGGACGATACCTGTTGCTACTCTGTCGCTGTCTATTCCCGTCGATAAGTGTGATAGCATTGTAATTGCAATCTGTACTTGCATCAGATGATGACCAATGACAAGACTGTCCTTATATTTAGAGCACTGGGTGAACCAGGACAGCAGAAAAGCGTAACGTACCAATTACACCAGGAGTGTTGCTGCTCGACTGTTTTGGAGAGTTGTACAGAACAACCTCATAGTCGTCGCTTTCACGGAAGTGCTGCCAAGAGATTGCAAAGGTGCTCTCTCCGGCAGCAGCAAGAGCCAGAGGCTCATACTCCGCATGGTCTGGAAAGGCACACACGCGAATGGGCTCATTGGGTGTCTGGAGCGAGTGACGCGCCATATAGACAGTAACACGAGGACCAGACTGTATCGCATGTCTCACGAATGGGTGTGTGGCGCCAAAACCATCTTCGTCCATCGCTGGTACCAGACGATAAAGAACGTTAACGCCTCCTTCTCTGTCAAATGCTGTTTTGAGCACTTCTATCCTTCCTTGCTGATCCTCAGATGATCTCAGCTGGGCCTTCAAATGCAGCTTCCCGTCCTTGGCCTGGAGAACATAAACATCCTGCCGACCTTTCAGAGCGAGAGCGATGTCTCGGTCACCATGGGAAGCTAACGAAGATGCTCGAGCATCGAGCGCGAAATGTTCAAAACAGAATGTTGTACATTTCGCGGAAAACTGTGCACCATATAGCTGCTGGAACGAGCGCTTCATGAGCAGCTGGAAAAGCTGCCTGGTCTTGAGACTGTGCGTGTCTACCTTCAAGCCGGGTGTTTTGTGCAGATGATGCAAAATCACTTCCCGGCTACTGGAGGCAATTTCATACAAAGTTCGACAGGAAAATGCCACTTGTAGAAAGGAAGGCGTAGTCGAACTTTGAAGGACGAGCTGGATTAGCTCCGGTGGAAGATTGAGCAACATGGCTCAGAGCTTGGTTGGTGTTTAGATAGAACAACCCGTGACAGAAGTTGGACGAAGCCGCTAACAATTGTCTCTTGGGAAACAAGATTATCGTTCTCATCAGCCTTGCATCACTCCCATCTCATTTATATGTCTCGGGAAATGAGAGGCTCTGAGTGGGGGCTGCCTTGATCTCACTGTTCTTTGTATTACCGCTCACCATTGTTGCCTGTTTGCAAATCTTTAAGGATAAACACATGTTGTCATCCTCAGACAGCACTTTAGGCATCAGAGCTCTGAGGTATATTCAGAACATATCTAGCAGTGTAATGTTCACCAGTGAACGTAACGTTCCATTATTTGTCTACTGAGAACTAAAGCCATCAAGTCCGTTTTCCCTACTTCGGTTATCTTCATTGCAACTCTAGCCCAGAGCACAACTTATTCAAGTCCCGGCTGATATCTCAAGATATATGCAAGCCAACCCATTCTCTGCCTGACAACACTGGTAAACGATTATTTGAAAATGGGAAAAGAATCTAGGCAAAAACATTTTCTTCTGTTTGCACTGCATCATATATATATATATAACTCTCTAAGATCCAAGTAGCGTATATAGCAGAACGTGTGACGGATTATGAATGAGATATCTCCTTCAGTCACCCGTAGAGCCAAGTAAATTCAATGCTTCTTGTAGATGCTAGTTATATGAATGGAAGCGCTTGAGTCAAGGATTTTCACATCCTTCGTCCATTTGAACCACCATCCACTCCAATACACTTTCATAGCATAAGACAAACTGGCTCAAATTTTGTATCATGCTAGGTCGCTGGGTTCGAAAGTCGGCGACTGCCTTTGCAATAAGGTCCACGTTATCGTTATAAATCCACCCAGTATCAGGCCGTTCACTGATTTCTCGAGGTTCGGTCTTTCGTGCAGAGTGCTGCCGTTTTAGCATGTCCAGAACACTATCCACTGTACAGAAGGTACCAGTACGGCCGCATCCCGCACTGCAATGCACCAATACAGGTCGATGTTCAGTTGGCATTGCCTTGCGAGTATCAAAGCACGTATTGCTTGTTGCCCGTATGATTGCGTTGCATTCATCAACCAGCTGAAGGAGGTGTGATGGTTGCGACGTAGTACCAAAATCCGGCCAATAGGGATATTGCAGCTGGGTGACTTCTCGTAGTGGTTGAAATGGAAAAGCCGAGTGTGACAAGCCAAAATGTCTGACGATAATGCATGGTTCGCTGGGTTCTTCGCTAGAATCCGACAATGACGTGGTTGACTGACCCTGGTTCTGGCGGGACCCGGACGCTTTCATTGGAATGCGTCGCTCAGAAAAGTTATTGACTCGAAAAGGCCCATAATTCCCTGACTCCCAATACCGGTGACATTTAACTTGGCCCCTTTCAATTTCTGCTGTGAGAGAAACGACAATTCGAACATCTTGCTCCCAGATTACACGCCAAAAGTCCTGTGCCTCCATCAGCCTGCTTGTCCCAATCTTCCCGCGGGCAACCTTCGCTTGAAGGTGTAGAATGGGAAGGACATCAAAATGAACTTACATCAAATGTTTCGGGCACTGGAGCTTGCGTTGCTATGTAGCGCTTATTGCTGTATTCAGCCTTCATGTAATTCGCGTTCACATAATCACAACCTCCTGAAGGAACATCCTGCAAGCGAACCCTGGAATGATCAAAGGGATAGATATTATTATATCTGTTCTTGTTGCCCTTCTCGATCCCTGCAACTCGATACTTCTTCGACGGGGCTTGCGCAGACGTAGAAACTCCGGTCATTTCATATGATAGAGCTTGTTTCATACGGTCTAATTCCTTCTTCTCGAGCTCCAGGAACTTCTCTGACACCTTCTGACCTCCATCTTCAACATCGGAAGCGTCACGGAGCCATCGTGGAAGCAATCGTCTTTTGGAGTCTGTTAAATTCTGTGGGAGCTGGAGCGGAATCTGACCAACACCGCCCATAAGATCCATATGCTGGCGAATATTCCCAAAGAAGGGGATGGCGGCAGAAGAAGACTCCGGCAAAGCACAGCCACCAGCGATAGGTGCAAATGGCGGAAGGCTAATCTGCATCGAATTAGGCTTATTTGAAGATATTCCAGGGTTCGATGATTCAGGCTGCTGAACAAGCGCATTAAACTGATTGCAGAAGACCTTGAACCCACCCCGAAGAATCGAACCTTCGCCGTTCCATCCCTCAGCCGTAAACTTGTTCAACATATTGATCATTGGCACCGCATCTTTCATGTCAAGTGTAGCAGCGTCATAAACGATGATGTAGCGGCATTGTTTCCATCTTGAGAATGATCTTCGGTCAATGTCGCTCGTGAAGGTGTTGGCCAACTTCCGCGTGTCAAACGAAGTCCGTTTGAGGAGCGTTGTAGGGATACAGAGGTTTAGCGAACCCTTGATGTGTCCCCTGGCATAATGTGCATACGGCCGCACATCTAGTAGCAAAACATCGTTTCCACAGGTCTCTAATAACTCTGCACATTGCTCACATGACATGGTATTGATAGTAGTCGGGGCCAGGTTCCCAGACAAAGTGTTGTCATAAGTGGCCATTGGATCCTTTTGTTTCGAATCCCCACTCAATGATATCCTATGCAAACCCGCGTCATTCGCAGGGCGAGCCTGAGACAGATCTACCGATCCTCCCACAATTTCTGGGTCAAATAAGTCTGCATTGCGGCTCAAGTGCAAATTTTGGTTCCTTGATGGATGTCGATGGCTCTTGGCATTGGTCGCTTCTCTCACGACCGTTCTGTCACGCGAGTCCTCAACCTTGATGGTGAAATAGCTAGGGCTCCGTTGCTCCAAAAAGGCATTTTGCAGGCCGTCGCCACTTTTCGTGGGAGATAAATTGGTATCTCGCAGTGATAATAAAGACGCTGGACTTGAAAGATCATTTAACCGCAGGCTTTTTGACTCCTGAGTCCACGGGGACGGAGGTGATTGTCTCTGGTCAGCCGTAGTGGACATTTTGATTGCAAAGCTAGAATGCCTGCTAATTAATCTCTGAATACCGGCAGCCCACAATCAAGCGCGAGGCCCTTGTGCCATCTCGAAATGCCGCAATAAGCAAGACACTGGCTTCCACAATGACAATTCTTTTCCGAAAGATATCAAGATTTGATTCGAGTATTCGATCTAAGCACGAATCATTGTTCCCTCAGGCCCGAATCTCGTCGATGAATGATAGCAGGTCAGGCGTAAAGTAAAGCTCATCCAATTCAACGCCACGGATATGTTGAAATTAAGAAGCGTTCTGTTTCGCAGAGGTAATGAGCGAGACGGAAAAGCAAAAAGCACCAGAGGGGGGCAATGTAATGTGTTAGAATCCGAAGGAAACTACCCCAATAGATTATAATGTGATTTCCTCGTCGAGATTTTGAGAAACGGGATTGAGGGCCTTCAATATGGGCAGACTGGAGTCTAGCCATACGCTTGTTTGATCTGGTTATAGGACTTGAATGAGAGAAATCAATATGTGACGAACCACTAGACTCAGAACATAAAACTCTAACAATGGCAGCCAAGGCCGAAACGCTTGCTGAAGAATTGGTCTTAGTCGATTATCACCAGTTTACCATCATGAATACAACTGGTATAAGGAGGTGAACAACGGACCGACATGGAAATAGCGAATGGAGTTTGAGAAACTCGGCAGAGAAAAGATGTTTCCCTTGGTATGACGTTATGGGTGGGGACAGTCGTCAAGCGGCAAATATGCAGAAAATCCATGTAGTGACTGAACGGCTGTTCTGGATCTTCGATGACCCCCCTCAGAAACCTGGAAGGATGCTGTGGCAACTCTGGCAAGGCATCATCGGGCTTTTAGAAATGGGGATTCCTAATCAGAAAGGAGAACAACTGAAGAATCATGTTAGTGTTATTCAGCGACAGAGCCATGACACAAGTAGCATCTGACAGAAAATTTATTATTACTTACAGTTTGGTGTTAACGCATCATGAAATATGCAGGGTCACTAAACAGGCATAAGAATAATGTAGTACTTCTCTAGTAGTAGACTAGTAGTCAGCCCCGGGGCGCATCATCAGTCGCCTACCAGACTGAAATCATTATATGTTTATTAATACTTTTGTTTGCTAATCTGGTAGACTGTCTGAGTGATGTCCAGAAGACCTAGATAAGCATAACTTTACTAAGCTATGTGTAGCGGCGGCTAACATGGTAATATATAGGGTAATTGGGTGTTTAATCTGTATTAGAGGACATCATGCTAATTTCTATGCCTCTGTGTACACCATCATTTGATTATACTAGTAAAGAATACTCCTCGACCTAGTATAGAAGGGTAGAATATCATAACGTGCACTTTGTGATATGGCACTTTATACATGATTCAAAGAGACTAGTTATAAATGGAGGTCTAAGATACCATGGCAAATGAGGCGATTTGGCTTGCTTAGCTTGAGTTCTAGGACAAATGGATATACTTTATTGGGTTGGGTAAGCTCTAGGCTTATCAGACATGCAAGAGTTAAAAAAGAAGGCCTCTCACCAGGAAGAGAATTAGGTTTCAAATTCATGTCATCATCAGATGTGGTTCCCTTATGGCTGCCACAGCTAACATAAGGGGAGTCAAAAATTTCCTTCTGGAAACCAGTAAGAGCAGCGCCTGTATTTGAAAGGCGTTGTTCAGCTATTAAAAGCTTAAAGTTTTCCATCGGGTTCCCCCTTAAATCTCTGGACTCGTTTTTGTTCCCAATTATCCAGGTCTTTGGCCATGAGCCGCTTGAACAGGTGTTAATGATAGCCTCAGAACAAGCTCATCTGAATTAGGTCAACTCACATAATATTCCTCCCTCTCATCTCCGAGGACTCTTCTGCGCGGATTCCTTCTGATTCCCTCTTCCCCATCTGCCCCTTTGAGCCCCAACTCCATAGCTTCCTCTTGTGTGAGTTGCTTCACTTTTCGGTCATATCTTTCATATCTTAAAGCGGCGGCTGGAGTCAAGGCGAAAGACCCGGCAACAATGATCATGATGAATGGAAGACCAAAGAGCAGAAAAGGATGCTTTTGGAGGTTTCCTCTATATGCTGCGCCGATCCGTTCTCCTAGCGACGATGAGGCTGTTGTCGCCCGCCGGAATGGTTTTGCCTGAAAAACAGGCATATTGAAGGCTGACCACTAGGTGTTCACTTGATCAAACCTCCTGTTCAAGCGCGGCACTTTGCGCGTGGTTACTCAAGAGGATGAAGAATAATACAGAGTATTGATTCCCTTGAGTATCCTCTGTAAATCTTAGTGTTGGCAAGAAGTGTCTACCAGACTGAGGTAATAAAGTTCAGATCTAAGCAACCGGTGAAATATTAATTCCGATATGGCAGGTTGCGCAGCAAATAAGCCATTTTCATTATAATTACGGAGTATGGTAACTACAATATTTTTGTACAATTGGTAAACACAAACTGCTCTAGCAGTTGGGAAGACCAGCAAGCAGATATAAGGTCTTATTCTGCTAGTTTCTTGTTATTTACATTGTTCCTTTCCATATACTTCTGATCCACACATTCTCATGAGCCTGCGAGCTTCTCACATTCATAATTTCTTGTGCCAATTACCTGCTCTAACCCTTGGTGAAGATCGCCCGAATTGAATGAACACCATTTGTGGCTCAGTCTGTTTTTAACGAAAATTATCGCAAGCTCATCCACCGTCGTGTATCCGAGACCAAGCCAGCGCGGCACATTGCTTCGATGTCTGCAACAAATCCTAGCTCCTTATTTGGAGCTGGTGGCCTAGGAACCGCAGCTCAACCGGCGAGCTCAACTTCGGCTGCTAATTCAACGAATATTTTTGGGACTCCTTCCACAACTCAAGCTGCATCGAATGCGTCGCTCTTTGGTAATCAGCCGCCAACCCAGCAACAGCCCCTTCAGTCCTCGATCTTTGGACATGATCAAGCACAGATGAGTTCAGGACAATCCTCACGACCTTCTGGCCAAACTACTCAGCCCGCTTTCTTTAACAGCCTCCTAGAGCGCGGCAAAAAGAGACCAATTGCTTCAGTTGGCCAAGGCAGCAATTTCGAAGAGCTGCCCAGCCTTCAACTAGGTCTCGATGACATTCGGAGGAAAGCAAGAGAACTCGGCAGTAGAGGGTTGAACGACCCCCTGCATCCTGCTTCGACCAGTAAAGCGTAAGCTTTGCCTTTGCCTGGCGTTGGATAATGATTTGGATTATTCCACTAATCTCTAACTTCTATAGCCACTATCTTCTTGCCGCATCGGGCGTGTCGCCTGGTCATGCTTTGCGGGACCTCAAAGCACTAGATCCCCAGGCTTCAATAGGTCTTCCTCCAAAGGAACAGGAGGTTTTCGACCCCGACAACCAGAAATTCTTGAGAAGCATACAACAGCGTGGGCGTAAAGTGATGATTGCCGAAAGCCTTGCTCGGGCTCAGAGAGACTTTGATACGTTCCTTGAGGAGAAGATGGACTTAGACTGGGAGGATCAGCGCCAGAAAATCTTTCAGCACTTTGGACTGGCACATAAGGATGGCACCGTTGGCGATATGAGAAATTCATTCGGTCGCTCAACGAGACCTTCTAGACTAACTAGTTCTTTGCCGTCCTACGAAGCTGCGGGCGTCTCCCGCCGGAGTGTTTTCGGACGTTCAGGCCTGGGAAAGTCAGTCATAGGCAACCCTGGAACTGGGAGAGCAAGTCATCAGCTTTTCGAGGATCCCCTGGAACGCAGCGATGCATCTGGAATTAACTCCCCGGATCTTCGGTTTTTGCGCGAAAAAATGGGCCATTACGCGGACAAAGTTCAGCTTTTAAATTCCGCCCGGATTCAAGGGCGAGTGTTTCCGCTTCTTCATGAGTTTTCTGAAGTGGAGCGACATGCTGGTGGTGATGTAAGTTACGGTTACACAGCCATGATCCCAAGGTTGACTGATTTTATCAGGTACCTTGCCAGCTTTTTGATGCGTACCGAGCTTTGATCAGTATCGTCAAAGAACCCCCGAACACCACAAGTCCCTCGGATCCTAGTATGGTGAGAGAACGACAGTTCTCTGAGGATTATTTGGATGAGACACCAAACTCGCGCCGGACAACGAACCTCAAAAAACGCATATTGGAGGGCTCTCGTTCCTTCCTAGAGAAAGCATTCTACAGCGAAATCGAGAATATGATCGTAAAGAATCCTCGAGAAGCGCAACTTGGAGGAATTCCGACGGTTATCAACAAAATTCGAGCCTATATTCGCTTGAGGGCGGCAAGGAAAGACCTTGCACCCGATGGAACGGAGCTACAGATGGTCGGGCAGGATTATTGCTGGATCTTGATATTCTATCTTCTTCGGTGCGGATTCATCACCGAAGCGGCTGAATATGTCAGCCAAGATCCTGGCTTCCGGTCCCTTGATCACAAATTTGTGACATATATGACGACTTATGCGCAGAGCAGACGGCTACCGCGAGATTTACAGCAGAAAATAAATGGCGAATATCAACAGCGTTCACGCAATGCCCCTGATAACACGGTTGATCCGTATCGCATGGCTTGCTACAAGATCATTGGCCGGTGCGACCTAGCCCGTAGGCGCTTAGAAGGCATAAATCAGAGTGTGGAAGATTGGATGTGGCTTCAATTCAGTCTGGCCAGAGAAGATGACCGTGCTGAAGAAATTGCTGGGGATGTTTTTGGCCTCGAGGATATCCAGACGGATATCGCCGAGATCGGTCAGCGCATTTTTGGCAAGGGCCAAGAGGCATCCGGCGGTTACGGCATTTTCTTTCTACTTCAGATTTTAGGAGGGATGTTCGAACAGGCAGTTTCATACCTCGGCTCTTATGCGCCAGTCAGTGCGGTGCATTTCGCAATTGCCTTGGCATACTATGGTCTGCTACGTGTGTCAGACTTCTACACATCTGCGGAAGAGATTTGTAAGCATTTCCAAGCTTCATACTTCTCTTGAGACGTCTACTGACCAAATTAGTATCATTTACTGTGAAACAATATCCCCAGATCAATTTCGGGCATCTCATCACCCAGTACACAAGGGAGTTTCGTACTGGATATGTTGAGGCAGCGATCGATTACTTTTGCCTGCTCTGTCTTAACGCCGACCTCCCAGGTTCTCTGGGCAAATCTCAAGCATCCGTGTGTCACGAAGCATTGCGGGAATTTGTTCTAGAGACGAGGGATTTTGCCAAACTACTTGGTGACATCCGCTCGGACGGGACTCGAATTAAGGGCTTGATTGAGCAGCGCATGAGCTTGATCAAATTGGTCGATCAAGAAGAATTTCTGAAAACCATAACAATACAAGCTGCTGCGATCGCAGATGACAAGGGGCTGGTAACGGATGCAGTCCTCTTGTATCACCTTGCTGAGGATTACGACCGCGTAATTGACATCATCAACCGAGCACTGTCGGATGCTGTAGCACTGGAGTTAGGGAGCCCCGGTATGAAGCTGCAGCCGTTGCGGCCACGAACTGATCTTCAACAGCACGCCAATGATGAACATGAAGAGGCCGTGGAACCCGGAAGTAGCCTAAGTCTTACAGCGGTGGATGATCCGGTGGTTCTGGCGAAGAATATGATTGGTCTCTACAATACGAACGCTCTTTATTACCAACGAATCCGTCAGATCAATCGCGATGCCTGCGGTTTATTGCTTAGAATGATGGAGGCGAAGGGAGAAGTTGAAGCAGGCCAATGGACGCCGGCTCTAGATGTAAGTCTCACCCTTTTGTCACGTCCACAACTCGTCCTCGTTCTCTTCCACTGATTAACCCTCCCTCAGGCTATCAATGAACTGAACATCTTACCCTTGCGCGCAAGAGGCTCGGTTTCCTTCATTCGAAGTGCTGCTCAAGCTTTCTCGTCTTTCCCTCCAATCATTGCACGTAACGTGGGGCATGTGATAATGTGGAGTATCACTTGCATTGGCCACGAAAGGGCAAGGTTGAGTTCTGGAGTGTATGAGAACGAGACCAGGCAAGGCCTAGCTGATGAATTACTCGTCATGGCCAAGGACCTGATGATCTTCTCCGGCATGGTCAAATACAAATTACCGCCGAGAGTCTATGAGACTCTTGCTCGCGCCGGAGCGGATATCGGGGCTTACTAGTGCTTATCATCTGGAGTATCTGGCTAGGTAGTCTGCGTATCAGACCTCAGAATTCAGGTCTTCAAATCAAAGAACGCTGCTTGTGAAGAACCAACTACTCTGAATTCTATTAGTTGCTACTGCGAAGCAGCATCTTGCACAGTTTGGCGAGTCAAAGACCAGACAAGGTATCTCAAGTCTAAACTTACTCTCTTCTTCGTGTTCTATACTCCTCGCTCTAGCCCGCCTCAACTTTGTATCTCGTTCCCTCGCTGCAATTCAGTATTAGCTGGTGCTCTGAAATTGACGTGAGCCAAGCGCAGATACGATGGCCTGCTTAATGCAGCAATCACTCTTTCATGCAGATTGAGACCTAATCCTGTAGTCGTTGAAGACGGTTCCCGCTTCTGGGCCCGAGACAGAAATTGCGAAATCCTAGTTGTGTCTGTACGGTCCGTCAAAAATAGAGAAGAGCCCGGTATTACTAGGTATTATTTATTCTGTATTCCATTCTTCATACAAGCTAGATACTCTGTATGGAGTGCTGATGGTACTACAAATAAACTGATAAACGGATACGATTGCGGCGACTGTGGGTGTGGGGCCAGCCGTAGATGTGACTTACAACAGTATTGAGCTGCAACCTTGCTTCGACACTGCTCAGTCGACATGGACCATGACCACTCTGATGCCTCTGACTCAAGCTCGAAAAGAATACAATCTGATCAAGAAACAGCAGTCTTGCACAACACTGAAAATGTGTCTCAGCCAATCCTCAGATTGGGACCTGGACTGATTGGAAGTGTGGAAGGAGAAGGCCACAGCAGCACTGCGCACCATGACACGGCCGCCGGAAGTCAACCGCAGCACTATCACGCTGGGGTTCGAGGATTAACAGGTTTTGGTAATACAGAAACTGGTGTGGCTCCACAAAGTGATGTCGTTGAACAAGTGAATAACAATGATGTGTCTATTTCCTCCAGTACCAACCAAGACACAAGTTCAAGCTATAGCCTTATCGACAACCCTCCCAATCTTGCAAGGATACGACAAGTCATGTTTGAGTGCAAAGAACCTATTGAAATCAGCCTTGAGGAGTTCGAGACATATTGGCCTTTCATTGATAATGTCTGGGTGAAGCAACGGTCGAACTCCAGTAAAGAGGGACATTGCACCACAGACTATTACATGTGCCGTCTACGACGTCCAACCCATCGCACATCAGAGACACGTCCATTGCCAGAGGGCAAACGTCCCCGCAAGAAACGTGTTCGAGAAGGTGGCATGTGCAATTTTCAAATCAAGGTGGTTCGGTTTGAAGGCGCCTATTCCACTGTCACTATTGCGCGGACACCCGGTAGCAGTCACGTACACTCCCATGATCTCGACTATATAGACAAAGTAAAGCGGAACTCGGGGCTCATGGAGTTTGCGCGAAAGGAAGCGGTCAAGGGCTACCTGCCTTCTTCTATTTACACGAAATTTCAAGAGGAACCTGAAAAATTGATTGAAGCTGGAGGTAAATTTTGTACAGTTACGGATGTCCGCAATGTCTCAGCAAAATGGCGCATCCAAAATCCAGAGGTCAAACTTGTGCCGCACGAAGGTTACACCTATCAAAAAGGGCACGGGATCGTGAGAGCTCGGAGTACTAGCGACACAAGCCAGCCAAAAACCGCTAGAAAGCCACCGAGCCTAACAGGGCCGCCCCCTCTACCGCCGGATACATTGTCGTTTCCTCAATTTCCGTTGGAATTTCTTGACTCTTACCTTCCGAGACCTGGCGAGAAGCGCGAATTGCCTCATGTCACTTTGTCATATGCATCATCAATGGATTCCAAGATATCACTTCTCCCAGGGATGCAGACAGTGCTCTCGGGACCAGAAGCCAAGCTGATGACGCATTATCTAAGGTCACGCCACGACGCGATACTCATCGGAGTGGGCACTGTTTTAGCTGACAACCCCGGACTAAACTGCAGATTAGAAGGTGCAGGCGGTTTTGGGGGCCTTGGGAGAATGTGGCAACCGCGGCCTGTGGTAATCGACCCGACAGGACGATGGCCAGTCCATCCTGAGTGCAGGATGCTTCGCACTGCAGTCGAGGGCAAAGGGAAAGCTCCGTGGGTCATCGTGTCCCCTGGAGCCCAGATCCATCCGCAGAAGTTGATGATGCTGAAAGGCTACGGAGGGGACTTTCTGCGTATAGTCGAATATAACCAGAACTGGCGGTTGCGCTGGGAAGCTATTCTACGCGCATTGGCATCCGAGGGCATCAAGAGTGTTATGATCGAAGGCGGTGGGACAGTTCTGAGCGAACTCTTGAATCCCGAGTACACCGAGTTCATTGACTCTATTATTGTCACCGTTGCTCCAACATACCTGGGTCGTGGCGGGGTGGGAGTGAGCCCTGAGTCAAAGCGAGATGAACAAGGTAAACCGAATGCCGCTCTCAATCCAAGGGAGATAAAATGGGTACCGCTCGGCCAGAACGTCATAATGTGTGGGAAACTTCGCGCTGCTCCATCTGATAGTTAAAGTCCAATCGCCTGCCTCGGTTAGCAATGAGCAGCATCATGAGATCCATGGGGGTCTGTGTCCTACTGTGCTTACCATTGCACAAGTTGACACTACTTTGCATTGTTATAATGCAGGCATTAATGATGGTAATGATAGTCATGAATAACCCTGCTAGGTAATAATAGGAAAATAGAGGAATAAGTGGGATTCTAAGTTTGCGGCAGCACAAATAGTTTCTCAGCTACATCTTTGTGGACTGAGCACTTGAATGAGTTGATCTCCCCCTACAGTTGGCTTCAAAGGACTAAAAATAGTGACTAGTTTACTGGAAAGGCTCCCTAAAATACTTGCCTACATTGTCCTATGTGTGAATAAAGATGCTTATTATTCTAATTTCTCAGTTCACTATTCATGGGTATTGTTGTCTACTTTGAGATGGATCTTTGAAATTTAGAATGTCCTTTGAATAGGAAGATAAAATGTATACACTACCTAAGCCTATCAACAATACCACGGAGTACTCTGTACCCGCACATGTTTCCTCCAATGAAAATACCTGAACAATGACAGCCCGATCAGCAACACAACAACAACAACAACAATAAAAAAGCACTAGTCAAGAATCCCAAGATAGCCTTCTACTCTTTTGTCGCGCCAGTCTTCTACAAATCTTTACTCTTCTCTCTTTCTTCATCTTTCTCTTCCTTCATTCTTACTTGCTCCGAGATTTTTATTCTGTTTGTCAGTCTGCTATCACCTCTACTGCATTCTGTACACTATCCCAATCCCCTTTCCGCTTGAAAAGGTACTCTGCTATTCCAAAAAAAAAAAAAAAAAAAAAAAATGCCTCCCAAAAAAAGCGCGTCCAAGGCCGCCGCAAAGCCTTCAACGTCCACAACCAAGACTACCACTACCAAGAAAACAACTGTTGCGAAAACTGCAAACAAAGGTCAGCCTGCGAAAACTACTGCGGCTTCTCAGCTTAAGGCAACCTCGAAAAAACAATCTCAAGCCACTGATGCATCTGCAAAGTCGCGCAAATCTAAGGCCACTAGTGCCAGTGCGGCAGCTGCTACCAAGAAGCGCAAGGCTGAAGAAGTTGATAAGGAGCCCGATGTCAAGACTAAAAAAGCGCGAGTTACTCAGCCTCCGGTCAAGAAGCCGAAACCGAAGGTGGTCATCAACCATGCGCCCACTACACGATTGAACGTCTATGTTTGTGGTGAAGGTAGCTCAGGCGAACTCGGGCTCGGTACGGCGAAGAATGCGGTCGATGTGAAGAGACCGCGTCTTAATCCCCACTTGCCAGCGGACCGGGTGGGTGTGGTGCAGGTAGCTGTCGGCGGCATGCACTGCGTCGCCCTTACGTATGACAACAAAATCCTTACTTGGGGCGTCAACGACCAAGGAGCTCTTGGGCGCGACACTACGTGGGAGGGTGGTTATAAGGACATTGATGACAACAAAAGTGATGCGGACTCGGACTCGGACTCGGATGATGACAGCGGTCTCAATCCCTACGAAGCAACTCCCACTGCCATCTCGTCCGACGCATTTCCTCCTGAGACCGTCTTTGTCGAAGTCGCTGCTGGTGACAGCTCCAGCTTCGCTCTCACTGATGATGGTCAGGTCTATGGCTGGGGAACTTTCCGAGTAAGTTACACGCGGCGTCTTCTTCCTACTAATTTCTTTTTCTGTTCTTCCTCTCTCCCTCCTGTAAAGGGGTTACCTCAACGATGCGCTAACGGGTTCTCTCCAGAGCAACGACGGTATTTTAGGCTTTGATGTCGGACACAAAGTTCAGCCGACTCCCACGCTGATTCCTTCCCTCAAGAAGATTAAGCACCTTGCATGTGGTGATAACCACGTCCTCGCTTTGGATGAGAAGGGTGCAGTATTCTCCTGGGGATCCGGTCAACAAAACCAATTGGGCCGCCGCATCATCGAGCGCAACAGGTTGAACGGCCTCCAGCCGCGTGAATTTGGCCTACCAAAGAATATCGTTCATGTCAGCTGTGGTGCCTTTCATTCCTTCGCCGTCGACGCGACTGGGAAGGTCTATGCATGGGGCTTGAATAGCTTTGGTGAAACGGGTATTCGTGAGGGAGCTGGCGACGACGAGGCTGCCATAATTCACCCAACTGTCGTGGATTCACTTTCTGGGAAGAACATAGTCCAACTATGTGGTGGTGCCCATCACTCGCTTGCTGTTTCCAAGGACGGTCAATGTCTTGTGTGGGGACGCCTTGATGGCTTTCAGACCGGCCTGAAAGTCGATACTCTTCCAGATGACGCGGTTGTGAAGGACGAACGTGGACGGCCGAGGATCTTAATTGAGCCGACTCCTCTTCCCGGTATCAAAGCATCTGTTGTTGCGGCTGGCTCTGACCATTCAATTGCTATCGACGTCGACGGTCGCGCCTGGTCGTGGGGCTTTTCTGCAACCTACCAAACAGGCCAGGGCACTCAGGATGATATCGAGGTTGCGACTGTGGTTGAGAATACTGCTGTACGGGGTAAGAAGCTGAACTGGGCTGGTGCTGGTGGACAATTCTCCGTCTTTACCGAACCTGCAACGGTGTAAAAACTGCTCAACTTCGGCATGTTTGGGCGCAATACTAGATGAATCCTAAGTTTAGTCCACCATACGCCACGCCATCTTTACTAATGTCGGCTCTATGCGAACTTATCTAAGATCGGTTCTGTACTTTATCTGCACCAATTTGATTCTCGGTACTGTTTTGTCAACGTCACCACACGCAGACCTTTTCTTTCAAAGTAAACTCATAGCCCATGGAAGTACCCTATGAAAGGGACATTGAAAAGGCTCAAAGTAAATCCCTGAGCAGCTATGGCTCATTGCCAGCTATTGAGGAATTATCATGGTGGATGCAAGCTATACTAGGAATTTGGAGAATTGGACTCTTTGCTAAGTGGGTTCTGTACCTTCATCCCTGATACTACGATGGGAGGGAAGTCCTTGCCGGTAATCATCCTAGGTCATGCAATTATCTCTTCGAACCTTCCAGTTCAAATGGGCTTTCGATAATATGTTAGCCATTGGCTTCAGGCAGAGGCATTGTTCATCAGGAGTAGCTCCTGTTCTTTTAGAAGTGCATCCAATTCATCGTCGTCAGGTGCTCCCAGGTTATCAGGCTGCTGCGCGACATCATCGTTATCTGTCATAAAGAGCCCCTCGTCTAGTTTGCGTTGTCCGGAAGGATTTAAATTGACTTCAACACGCATCCTCTCTGCATCAGACGTATAGTCACCAGCAATATCCCCTTTCGATCGTTTTGTATCCGCCATGTTGAGACCACCAAATGCTACAACAGGATCATCGGATTGACTTCCTGATGATTCGGAGGCTTTCAGGACATCATTATGATTTTCTGACGCGTCCTTTGGCTTCTCCTCATCTATCCATTCCTTTCGCATCGCTTGTAAGCGTTTCGAGTGGCCGAGTCGCTCAATTATGGCAAGACCATCCGCGAACTTTGCACGGGGGAATAAGTCGTCAAGCCACAATTGGTAGAAGTTCAACAAGCGTGCCGCGTCGGAGAACTAAGACATTAATGCGAGTTAGAAATGCAACACAGACAGAAATGGAGTTCACTGCTTCGCCCACCTCATGCCCTTTCCCTTTAAATCTCAGTTTCTTCTTGGCTGTGCGACGCAACTTTGGAATACCAGGCTGTGACAGGAGGCTTGGGCGAATAGATTCAGCATTTTGACCATTATTGAGCCTAACAAATAGACCTACCGACTCTCATCCAGCTTTGCAACAGGTTGCCGCTTTTTGGTCACTTTGACCTCTTCGTCTAGACCTAAACCAAGCCCTGATTCATCTCGTGCAGAAGCCTGCATTGGAGCGCCATTATTTGGCATATTCGGCGTCTCTTGCCACAGCTCATCCAAGGCAAAGTCATAATCAAAAAGATCGCCTGCATGTTTTGGCGATGCTGGTCGATCATCTTGTAGTGTGCCTTCATTCTCCATGACTCCAGATCTGTACTTTCAACCAAGCCAGAAAATATGACGTGTATCTGGAGATTTATCTCAAGACTGGGAGTTGGGAATTCAAGAATGTCTTCAACTAGAGTAGGGTATACTGCATCTGTTAACCTTGAGATTATAGAGCAGCCTAATTGGGATTATCTACGCGCTGTAAGGCTCAGACGCGTTTTGACATGGTATGTCAATATATTATCAGTTTTTGGTTAGGCTCCGTATTGAATACACACGGAAATGTACCTAGGTTACCTTACATTTCCTTGTAATGCCTTACAATATGTTACGCTCACCTGGAAATCTCTAATTATACTCTGCAGGTATTCTTCGAAATGCTTCTCTACCTAGTGCATTACACAGTAGCCCACGGTCACTTAGAACTCCCAGTACTCTTAAGTTGATGATTATCCAGAGTACTCCGTAACCTTCTATGCCCTGCCACTGCATGCTGTATGATCACTCCGACTTACACATTGATCTCGTAAGTCAACTAAGGTATGAAATTTGATTAACTACGTATATTGCTTAGTAAGCCTCAGATCTTCTACTAGTCCAAGAATAGTAAGTGTAATCTTGGTGCTGCACCTCTCAGTTCATCTATAGTGACAAACCACCCATTCGGTCGACCAAAAGTGAACCTCAGGGCATATACACCCCCGGTACCCTCACAATGGCTGCTGAAGGCAAGAACGCTCTAATCCCTCCGAAGCGGGCTAATACCGACTACCCGGTGCGTTCAATTTACCTCCTATACAGTTCGCTTCACAGTAATCGCTAACCTTGCATTGCAGCTCATTGACTCTGATCCGTATGTCACTACCCTTCGCTCAAGCGCTCAACTGTGGAAGCAGATATTCACATCAACATAGGCACCTTAGAAGAGTTTTCGGATATGCTAGACCTTCTGATTATGCAGTTGCTGGGGGTATGGCCGCTGCCTCCCCTCTCGCATTCTGGGCTATGGAGAGGGTCAGCCCTTCCCATGTGGGCCGAGGAGGCTTTGCTCCTGTGATGCGACTGGCGACAGCAATCGGTTTGATTGGAGGTCTGCACATACTTTACCAGAGATCTTGCAGTACGTCAACGCACTGAAACCTCTGGTAGCATGCATTAACCCGAGCATAGACCGATTCTACGGATTCACGGAAAATGCCAGAGAGGTCGAAATGGACATGAGGGAAATGGTCGACAAAGTCAAAAAGGGCGAGCCGCTATACGGTACATCACAAGTATCCTCTTACCTACAAGGCGTTGCTGCCAGAAATTCGCGGTACTCTCAGCTTTTTATCCATGTCCTTCCTTGGTTTAACATTGTCAATCACGACCAGGTAAGCCTTTTTGTTTTTCATTGCTGTCCTCAGAATTTTGAACACAGTTCGCAGTTCGCTAACGTACGGCAGCATGGTGTTGACACAGCAAAATATTATCAGCAAGCTGAGCGTGAACTCGAAGCCGAGCGCTTGACGACAGCCGGTTCTCACTGAGTCTTTGTGCTTGTAGAGGGTTGTCGAATTTTGTTCTCGACAATGAACATGTCTTGTGTATCCTTTGTATCCTATTGCTCTTCCCACGTACTCGAAATACAGCTACATGAACAATCTGCATTCAGCAATATGGTCACGAAGTAGCAAGTTCGGTCACGACTGCATGCCTCCATTTCCGCCTAAGAGGCTAGATTCAGAGCGTTATCCTCTTCGGGCATCGTCTTGAGTTCTCGATTCTTTTTTGGCCGTGGTTTTGGCGCTCGACGATGTCAGTAACTCTCTCAGATCTGTGTATATCCCAGGCCCTTTGGACGCCTACCTTTCTCATTCTCTTGTATATAGAAGCGCCTGAGTAACATTATTGCTTCTTTGCGGAATAATCCTCCATAGACAGGATATGGTGGGTCTATCGTGAAGCTAATGTAGATAGCAGTTTAGAACGAGTCGGGATTTCAAGGCAGACATACTCACTCAGAATGCAATGACAAGATGCTTCCTGTGCCCCCGAATCTATCATTGGCGCAACCAAAATAGACGGCTCTTATTCGATACTGCCTTAGAGCGGAAGCACACATTACGCATGGCTCGACTGTGACATACAAGTCCGTCGAGCGGAGCAATGACCTGGGGTGGCTCCGGAGCATTTCTTCAATGGCGATGAACTCAGCATGTCTTGTACCCTGATGGCAATGAGCTTTAAAGAAGTTGAAATGAAGAAGTGAAACAAGCCGAGGTCCAGCAATATTCCCGCAGCAGCAAGATGACTTGCAATGTGCATTGTATGAGCAAGATAGAAAAAAAGGATGATGTCCCAAGAGTGCTTGTCTCGGTCCAGGAACCACGACGTACATTCATGGATTTGTTGGTGTCATTCATTCCAGCACCCACTATTTTATCATGATGTACCAACACGCATCCAACTGGTGTTTCGCCATGTTCGAGCGCTCTCTCTCCCTACACAGCGTATTTGTAAGCGCTGATCCAGCCTTAGGCAAAGTATCGTACCATTAGCAAGGCTTGCTTCATAAAATATGCATGCCTTGAATCTTCCTGCTCTGAACCGGAAAGTTTGTCACCGAAGTGATCGCCATGAAAATTTTCCATTTTTAAACCTACCTTGAACTTCCATTGCGCCAAGATATGCAGGAAGAGTTGGATTCGTAGATGTGTTGTTGCTTGGTAAGTGTGCAATAATACCTAGAAGGCTTTATACAAGCGATATGAGGATGTTCGGTCACTTCGGTGTCAACTCCTCATTACATCTGACCTGATACATTTGGTAACCTCCTAAGAACGTCACGATCACGACGCGAAGAGCAAAAGAATATCAAAGCAATCTGCACGACTTATGAGTGACATAATAATAAGTGGATGTTTACTAAGAACTTTCTGATGGAAAGCCTGATACAGAATCTAATGTGATGTCACAAAACAATACACCACATACAGATGATAATCCATTGTTTATGACTGCATCGCCCACCATGACGGTGTTCTGTACCCACCTTACCAGTGTGGGTGGAATGGGTTATTCATTTGTAACATTGTAACAGATAAAGGTAGGTACCTGTACACTACCTTACAGCCTACCGATACCTTACCTCTCCAGTGGGGCGCGTCTCTTTGATAAGCACTCAATCATCTTCTCTCTAACGACTTCAGCCAATGCTAGAGAGCTTTTGATGCTTTCTCTATTACACATATGGCCACCAATGAGTCGTGGGTTCCCTATCAATTCACCACTACAAACAGCGTGTCAAGGTCCGCGGAACCAGCTTCGTCGATTCTGGCAGCTCAACTTGCGCCGCACCTGGTGTCTCAAGGAAATAGTGCCCATGGTTACTTAACTAGGGAAACCTTCTCGCAGCTGCGCCAAGAGCTGGTTGATGGGAAATGTAGCCAACTGGGTCTAGATGACAGCATCGCGGATGCTAGCAAACTGATTTGCATCGTGCTGCAAGCAGGCATCGAGCCTTGTGTCAAGGGCGATAGGTCCCGCCAGGGAGATTTTGAAGGCCAGATACTAGACTGCCTGGACATCATTCAAACAATTCTTGAAAAGTCACCGCAAGTTTTGGGTGAAATATGTGACCCAACCATCTTGGGAGAGAATACGAGCATATCTCTGTATGCGTGGCTAACATTGCGATTGCTAAACTTGCTCAGCTGGGAGGCGAATAACATAGGAAAGAGGATAACCTCCATATTCTCCAGCATCATCCGTCCTCATTATAAGCATACAACGTTATTGCCCTTCTGCTATTCTGCTTTAGCACTCCTCCGAGCGTGCACGAATGGTTAGTTGAATGATCAGACATGAGTACGGTTTATTTGGCTGATTGTGCCCTAGAAATCTTCCTTTCGCTCGAGAGTCATCATAACTTATTGAGACAGCATATGTCAGAGGTTAGACTATCGATACCAGCAGTGAAGAGTGCAATCTTCCTGACCCTGGACAATCTCAATCTTCCTCGAGCTCTTTTGAGCAAGAAGATTACGCTCGGAACATTTCCCCAGACAATTACACTTGCTCTTCGACTACTGGACTCCTTTGTTCCAAAAAGAGCATTCCATAGTCACACGAGCATCAAAGATCCTACCCTTCACCAAGACCTGGCTTGGATCCTCAATGGAATTGAACGTCTATGGAGAATTACCCATAGATGGGCGCGCACCTCAATGGATGATATTGAAATCAAGTCACGCATTTGTATGCAATTTACGTCCAGTCTACATATCTATCGCTCCCTTGAACCTGATATTTCTGGTCTCTTATCGCCACAATCGGGTCTGGCACGTCCCTGGGTTCAGATCTGTAACGATTTAGTCACATTGAGCCTGATTCAGATGCCTCATCTTCAGGCGGAATTAGGCCGGCTTCTTGACGAGTTGATCGACGCGTCTCAACCTCGTTTAGAAGTAGTAACTCAATTCAGAGCCGCTCTTTTACCAACAATGATCGACTTCAAGAGTAAGGGCACCATTCAGTCGTTTGAGCCGGGTTTTCAGGTAGGCAAGCGAAAATAGCTCAGTGAATATCTTTTGAAACTCACAATTTCAAATCTAGGCTGTGTTGCAAATATTGATGGGACCCATGTCTGGAGCTGAAAGTAGGAGTCTCGTCAATTTACAAGAACCAAATACTGCTGGCCAAACGGGCCAACAAGATGAAATGCTTCAACATGGTACAACCCATGACATTCCACGGCCGCAAGAAGGCTCCGCCCGCCTTGACACAGCACATAAACTTATTAGCAAGATTTTTGAGCTACTGGGCTGCGGGGAACCCGTAAATGTTGAATGCCTCAGTCATGCTATTTCGTGAGTTAGGCATATCATGATATATCTTTTTGAAGAGCTGACCATAGATGTGCAAGGGAGTCGTTCGTGGATCTCCCCGATCAAAAAAAGTCCGACCTTTTGTATATGCTTGGCAGGGTCGCATGTGCGATGGCTGGGAGCCTTTCAAGCCCAAGTAAGGCTGCTCCGGAAATCTCACTATCTTGCAGTGTGTGTGAAACTGAGAAAAGAGCGCTTGGTCCTGAGCCCGCTTCGAAGCCGCGTGACGTTCATGAGCTATGCGAGATCTTCACCTTCATTCTACCTAGACTTACACGAGCTTCCAGTCTCAGAGTAACAGCAATGGACGCGTTGCGAAGGCTATTGGTCCACGCTCCTCCTGAGTCTTGCTACCTGCAGCTGAAATCCTCTGTCTTCGGCGACTTCTGTCTGCACTCACTTCGAAGTTCGATTAGAGAGCTGAGAATAGTCACTGGGTACGACCACCACCTCGCATCTCCTCCTGATTATCGATTGCCTTCGACTCTATTTACTTTTCACACCCCCACCATCCTCCTTCTATAGTCGTCAAAGAGCTGATGATTTCAGGCGTCTGGTGATCTCTTTTGTTCGAAAAGATATCAACGCTGATACTCGTCGAAGTAACTTTGTCGTCATACTAGAATGGCTGCGGAGCCTCTCTGAGAAGCAAGAACTCCCGTTACATGAGACTTGCATTTTGACCTTGTGCCATATTGCAGAGTATGCACCTAACATCGAGTGAGTATTGTTTGTGAAGGCTGACCTGAATCCCACAGGGTTTCCGACGACGAAGAGATGAACATCATTCTTCTTCGTCTACTGGAGTACTTGGGCCATCCAAATCCATTCATTTGCGCAGTAGCGTACGCTGAGGTATGTAGTCATTCAGTCATACATGTTTCGAGATGTTCTTCCATTTCACCTCTGATAATCTGACCGGCGACCGCATACTTGTTTTAATGGCAATCTGCTAAGTTCTTCTAGCTTTCTAAACTTGCTCAGCGTCTCTCTGTGACTCCTGCTGGTTTGTTCCGGCCTTTCTGGAGGACATTGTCGATAACGGTGGTGAAGAATTTTCAGTCCCGTCCACACATGGCTGAGCAACTCTGTGATCTGCTGGGAATGAATGTAGATGATTTTTTAAGATTAACTGAGGTTCACATCCTGCCATATCTTGTTCTCACTCGAAAACGAGACGTCATCACGAGGGTTGGTGCAGCCTACAAGCATATCAAAACACCTTTCGACATTTGCTCCGAGAAGAACAACCTTGCAGCGATTCTTGCTTTTTTGATGAGTCAACCGTGGTCGGACCCGGAAGGTATGATCATGTCCGTTCTATCCGATATTGACTCCGCTTTCGGCGGACGCACTTTGGCGGAGCTGGTAAGAACGGAGCCAATCTTGATTGCTTGTGATCTGTTAAAAGGCCTTGGTGATTCGGGAAGTGAGAAAGGCGCACGGGCATGTGAGAACCAGTTCCTTTTTACATTGAGCTGTGTGCTAATCTGATAAACATAGTTTCATCGAGCTCTCCATTTGTTGGCAGCCTTAGTTCCCCGCAAATCTACTGCTACATCAAAGAAAGCTAATTTGCTTTGCCATTTCATTGAGGAGCATGTTCTGGGTATAATCACGCAGTTCGCGCACGCAATCAACGACTTTCAAATAAGACAGCCTTTGATTGAAAAGAGGCGAAATATCTTGGCCATTGGTGAGATGATCAAAGTTGCCCGTGGCCATATCAGCAGCGCATTACCACAGGTAAGTCGCTGTAGCATTCCGTTCATTTTAAGTCGGTACTTTGATCTAAGAAATGCAGATATGTGCGTGCCTGCGTTCCGCACTTAGCATCGAAGAGCTCAGTGATCATGCCTTTTCGGCCTGGAGCGTGTTGGTCAGCTCTCTGCACGAAGAAGAGCTCGAGCCACTCATTGATCAAACATTCTCAATTGTTATCAGATACTGGGATGCTTTTAACTATCAAAGCAAGAAGACTGCCGAGGAACTGATCGGTTATATTCTCAGAAGCCACAGTGGACTAGTACACACTAATTTCAGCACCATCCCCTCATTGGCTTCAATTCCAGCATTATCTGCGCTTGAAAGTGAGATCAGTAAGATGAAAGAGAAGATGGATGTTCGAAGTCAACTTTCGGCTTTTGGACGTCGCTGCCAAAGTGAGAATGCCGCTGTTGTTGAACAGGCATTGAGAGAGCTGTTGCCCTGTCTTTCAAGGCATGAAGAATTCTTGCATGAGTCCGTACTAAGTGAACAGCCTGACCCAGTTGTTGCACAATTAACAAGGTCCTTGCTGGATTGCTGCGTCAAGTTCAACGCGGGTTCCGACAGCATAACACTTCTTTCGGCTCAATGTCTGGGCCTTGTAGGCTGTCTGGATCCAAATCGAGTTGATCCGGTCAAGGATAAAAAGGATATTCTCGTTTTATCAAACTTCGACAGAATGGAAGAGACCTTTGATTTTGTACTTTTTTTCCTTCAACATGTGCTGGTTCAAGCCTTCTTGTCGGCCTCCAATACGAGGGCCCAAGGTTTTCTTGCCTACGCTATGCAGAACCTGCTCAGACTCTGCAACCTCGATTCGGCCGTCACCCAGCGCTCCCGAGATGTTCAAGCGGATGAAAAGTACCGTCGTTGGTCGGAATTACCTGAGACTGTGCGCAATACTTTGACCCCTTTTCTCACGTCTAAGTACACGGTCACAGTCGGTGCCATAAGATCGCGTTGCAAGTTCCCGATATTTTCCACAGAGCTGACGCATGGCGATTGGTTGCGAAGTTTTGTGCAGGATCTGCTGCAAAGAGGAAGCGGTGACAACGCACAGCTTATTTTTAGCGTTTGCAGTCGTATTGTCAAGGGTCAAGATATTTCAATCGCCAGCTTTCTCCTACCATTCGCCGTACTAAATCGTATAGTTGGTGGAACCCAGGAGGAGAGGCTAGACCTGCAAAGTGAGCTCACAACCATACTCTCCCATCCGCTTCCTGAAGCAAGTAATCGGGTTCACGAAGCCATCATACTATGCAGTCAGGTGAGCGTTCCTTTTGTATCCATAAGGTCTGTACATACTGCTTTCCCGCTTCTGACAATAGGACAGAGCGTCTTTGAAATTTTGGACTACCTTTCAAGGTGGCTACAGGGGAAAAAGAAGCTCCTCCACGGCCTCAAGAATCATGCATCTCATACTGGCCGTTCTCATAAGGATTCTCATCAAGATTCATTATCCGAAACGTATTCGTCTCAGGTCAAAGCTGTGGAAACCTTCTTGGGCTCAATACCCCCAGAAGTCATTTCGAAAAGAGCTGTCGAATGCAAATCATTTTCCAGGGCCTTATTCCATTGGGAACAGTATATCCGCCGGTTCAAGAGTCAATCCGATAAGAATGACCACACAAGCACTGAGCTTCTCTACCAACATCTCCAAGTGATTTACAGTCAAATTGACGAGCCCGATGGTATTGAGGGCATTTCATCTCATTTGCATGTGCTGAATATTGACCAACAGGTCCTCCAACACCGCAAGGCGGGCAGATGGGTTACTGCGCAAAGTTGGTACGAACTGCAAGTCGAAAAAGAACCCGACAACATTGATGCGCAGTGGAATCTTCTTACGTGTCTTCGAGAGTCAGGGCAACAAGGTAATCTCCAAATGAAGAGCTGCCATCAATGTTGGCGTTAACTAATCCGGTTCAGATGCCATTATTGCTAGAGTTGATACGCTCAACTCAGCTGGCTCAACGTCGAGATTTCTTCCCTTTGCTGTGGAAGCGTCTTGGATCACAGGAAATTGGGATAAGCTTCGCAGTTACCTCCAAATGCGCTCACCGGAAAATACAGGAGACTTCAATATCGGGGTCGGATCGGCTCTTTGTGCGCTTCGACTTGGAAACAAGACTGAATTCCGTAACATCATTCATGATCTGCAGCTCAGTGTCGCCAAATCGCTGACTGTAAACTCGGTTACTTCCCTACAATCTTGCCATGACAGCATCCTCAAGCTGCATGCCTTGACTGAAATGGAACTTATTTCCGATTGTGAGGGCACCGAAAATAGCTCGCTCACTAGCATACATGATGTACTAAATCGGCGACTTGACGTCCTTGGGGGATACATAGCTGACAAGCAGTACCTGCTTGGATTGAGAAGGGCCACAATGGAATTGACGTGGGATTCATTTCTTCAATGTTCATCTGAAGGGATGCTGACACGAGTCACATAGGCATGGTTTCATGGAGTCAGATATCGCCGGTTCCTGGCTTACTAGTGCACGTCTGTCGCGAAAGGGTAATTACACCAATCAGGCCTATCACTCAATGCTTCGTGCAGCTCGCTTGAAAGATAGGTCAGCTACTATTGAGCACGCCCGTCTACTTTGGAAAGATGGTCATCATCGAAAAGCCATACAAACGTTAGAGGGTGCAATAGCTGCAAATGAATTCGCCTCAGACACATCCTCATCCGGTGGGTTGAAAAATGAAAAGCAACAGAACTTGATTGCTGCTAGGGTACGTGCCATTGCTTATCCTCTGTGAAGTGGCATGGAGCAACTAATGTACCCCAGGCCCATCTCTTGCTAGCGAAATGGACAGACCGAGCGGGACAGACCCAATCCGATGTGATCGTACAGAGGTACCGAGAAGCGATCAAACTTCACTCAAGGCATGACGGCACCATATCGAGGATTACCACACAGACTGACAGGGCAACAGGTGGGAAAAGGCGCATTACTACCTGGGCAAACACTACGACAAGATCTTGGAGTCTGAGAAGGCCAAACCCTTAGGGAAAGAGGCCCAGATATAGTAAGTGTATTTTTCTAGTTCCCCAAAACTATGACTAAAGAATAGTTCTAGCTTAAGCGGTGAAGCCTCAAAACTTGTCATTGATAACTACCTTCGTTCGTTGGCGCACGGGAACAAATACGTTTTCCAGTCACTGCCCAGAATTTTGACTCTTTGGTTAGAGCATGCTGCCACAGTTGATAAACCTTTCGACCCTAAAAGGGGCGATAATGAGTATTGACTTCCCTCCTTCCCATAATCACTTCATCACTCGGAAAATATGCTGAACAATTTAGTAGAGAGTTCCAGACGCACACATTGAATCAACGGAAAAAAACTCTTGATGATATGCATTCACAGCTTAAAAAATATCTAAACCGAATGCCCGCGGCGCTGGTCAGTCATTTATCCGCTCCTTGCTTCTGCTGAGAGACCTGCTTACAGTAGCAGCTGTTCACTATTCTCCCTCAAGTGGTCGCTCGGATATGCCATCCCCATGCCACGGTTTACGAGCTTTTAACCAGGATTGTGGCGAAAGTAGCCAATGCTTTTCCTCAGCAAGGACTCTGGACAGTCCTTGCAGTTGTCAAGTCCTCCTCGAAGGATCGAGCTTCTAGAGGCATCAATTGTCTTCATAAAATCACTGTAAGTGCGCAAAATCACCGCACTGAGGTCACATATTAAATTATCTCAAGGAGGCAAACAAAAAGTCCAGAACAGAATTTCCTTTAGACATGCGAGGAATGATCAATCAAGGACAGAAATTCACAGAGGAGATGCTCAAACTATGCACAGCACGAGTTGAGGAGAAGGCGTCAAGGATTCATCTTGCCCGACATCTTGGGTTCAGCCACAAAGTTGCCCCTTGTCGACTTGTTGTTCCTTTCCAGGCTATGTTGACTCCAAGTCTTCCGGCCAGCCATGAGACCGAATATTTGAAGGGATTCAGGGCTTTCCCCAGAGACCCCACGACCATCGACGGTATGCCTCTGATTTACTTGAGAGAATTGGTTGGGATATCTAACGCTTCACAGCCGTACTTGACGATGCACAAGTTCTGAGCTCACTGCAGAAGCCCCGAAAAATCAGCATTCGAGGCTCCGATGGGAAAATATACAACGTCCTCTGCAAACCTAAGGATGATCTCCGCAAGGACCAGCGTCTTATGGAATTCAATAACACGATCAATCGCTTTCTAAAAAAAGATGTGGAGTCCAGCAAACGGCGCATGTGTAAGTGCCATTTCTAAAGCTTATTATCCAATGCTAAAGAATTCTAGATATCAAAACTTACGCCGTTACCCCTCTTAATGAGGAATGTGGTCTAATTGAGTGGGTTGACAATCTGAGAACATTGAGAGAGATCATTATCAAGCTCCTCAAAGAGAGAGGTATCATGCCGAATGTATGGACAGTCCAACTACCCACCTAATCGTCAATTGATGTTGAACTAACACGACAACAGTACAACGAAATCAGACACTATCTTAACGAAGCATGCTCAGAGGCCTCAAAACTTCACTTGTTCACAACAAAAGTTTTGATGAAGTGTGTATTCCCAATCAATTATACCCTTATTATTGATGCTCATCTCTCCCAGATTCCCTCCAGTTTTGCACGAATGGTTTGTAGAAATGTTTCCAGAGACGGGGGCATGGTTTGCAGCACGGCTCCGTTATACCAGGTCCTGTGCAGTTATGTCAATGGTCGGATACGTCCTGGGGTATGCTGTCCTCGATTGCAGACTTCGTATCGTGAATTATGTACTGACGTCAGAGTCGCGCAGACTGGGAGACCGGCATGGCGAAAATATCCTGTTTGAGGAAGGCACAGGTGGTGTTATACATGTTGATTTCAATTGCCTTTTTGATAAGGTAAGGTAACACTTTGCGTTGTCCAGACGCTCGAGACTGATTAGAACAGGGCTTAACATTCGAAAAACCTGAGTTGGTCCCATTCCGTCTCACCCAAAACATGATCGATGCTTTCGGGGCCTATGGGTATAATGGTTTGTTTCCCAAGTCTCTCAAAGATGAAGCATTTGCTCAACTCTTGTTCACAGGACCGTTCAGAAGGACATGTGAAATCAGCCTTCGCCTTCTGCGACAGAACGAGGATGCACTTATGACCGTGCTGGAGACTTTCTTGCATGATCCAACCACAGATTTCATTGGAAAGAAGGTAAGTAGCTCGCCTGCGATGATTTTCCTATACTGACGTGTCTCAAGCGTCGCACCCATGCAAATGTTCCAGAGACCCCCGCTGGGGTGCTCGAGAATGTTCGCAATAAACTCCGAGGCCTTTTGCCCGGAGAGTCAGTTCCTTTATCAGTGGATGGCCATGTTGATGAACTAATCACACAAGCAACGGACAAGAGAAATCTAGCGGCCATGTATATCGGCTGGTGTGCTTTTTTCTGAAAGAGAATTGACCCGTACATCATTGTCGATTTGAGACTAGTGCGGCTTTTCATGAGAGCAACTAATTCTTGCTTGGTTGCAAGGCTCATTATGCACTGATGATAGCAAGCAGTTCACATTTCATTCAGTATAATAAATCAAGCCTTTTTGAAGACTCCTGTCATTAGGCCTAATAAAGCACGTAGGACGACCATGGCCGTGCATGTGCACTTCAATAAGAAACTGAGGTACGATACACAATAAGTTTTTCCAGGTTATTTCCTTGAGGCATCCAAGCGATGAACTCGGCTCCTGCTCCTGCTCCGGCTTCTATCTTCATCGCTATGACTGCTGTAACCATAACTGCTATAACTTGGACTGCGGCGTTTACGGTGCCTAGGGCTGTCCACTCGGATGTGGGCTCGTCTCCTTGCTGGGGATCTAGAGCGCGAATCTGAGAAAGATGACAATGAGCGACGCCGTGACCTTGAGCGCGACAAAGAGCGCGGTCGGTATAAGTCATGTCGCTCCATGGGCCGCGAACGGCCATGCTTTCGGGGGGGGGTAGTCCTAGGTGCATTTGGAGGAATACGCGAAGACCGGTGATCTGGAGGCTCCTTGTAGTCATACCTGCGTCGGCCAGAGCCACCCCGGCCATTCTCTGCTGGTGGCGGCGAACGTGAGAAGGCTCTCCTAGGCAGCACGATTGAGACATTCAGAACGGCACCGTCTAATTGGGCCTCATGCATGTGCGATACCGCTGCTTCTGCATCTGCAGGGTCATGATAAAGAATATAGGCCGTGCCTCTATTTGTCATGACTGGTGGTGTAAGTTTATACGCATTTATCCCACCAGCCCAGAGATTGGGTACTCACAGGTTCGGTTCATAGGAAGCTCAAGACTCTTGATATCACCAAATGAACCAAAAATCTCTCTAAGGTGAGATGTGGTGACATTCTTGGTCAATTTTTCAACTATAATCTACAATGAAGTTTGCTGTCAGTAAGATTTAGAGAGATGCAGATGGAATAGGTACGTAGAATAAGAACAGACCTTTGAACTTCTTGGAGGTCCACTGCTTGGGCTCGGTGTACGACTGTAGCTCCTATTTCTGTACCATCGAGAATCACGGCTTGGGCTGCGACTACGGCTCAGGGATGACGTCCGAGAACGCGACGGAGACCGAGACCAGCTTCTAGAACGATGTTTGTTGCGGCGGCCATTGTCATACTGAGCGGATGGACTCCGGCTGACCGACCTTGGACCTCCTCGAGGGGACATTGAACGCCGTGATCGTCCTTCGAGATCCATCTCATGCATTGAGCGACGTGGCGATCGGCCTTGAGGTGACCTGGAAGACATGACGTGGAAGAGACACGACGCACTTGGAACAGACAAGCGTGGATCGCGACGTCAGGACGATGCCTAAAAGGACAATGGACTTTGAAGAGTAAGCAGCAATCGGGAGAGAAGATTGGCTTAAATTCCACTGCAAGGGAGACCATACACGTAGTATTGGATGTCGGAAGGGGTTGTTAGTCGAAGGATGTCAGATATCTACATATCCATGTACTAAAGCGGTTGTCCATTAACTAGCCATCATTTAAGCAAGGCCAAGTTCACACATTGTAACCATTTAGCTCAATCTTATACTTCTTTTTAAATTTATCCTCTTCTCTGAATAGCATGTATAACAACGCCATCGTTGAGATTAATATACAATAGTGATATTGGTTGTGAAAATAGGTACAAAAATAGATAACCTAAATTATCATTTGATTGAGGCATGACACTCTGATTTTACAGACTTTCCCCATCGCTCATATTCTTCGCGGACAGCATCCGTAATTTGTCTCTGCACTTGCTCAAGCGCATATTTAAAATGTTCCCACCTCACGTCCTGTTCTTGGCCAGTCTCCTCTTCTTCATCCAATGCTGCATCACCTGCGGTTTCACAAATGCTCACAATCTCCGCCCCTGAATAACCATGAGTGAGTTCAGCTAACTCCTCCAGATCCACTTCGGGATGGACCACGGACTTGCGAAACCAGATGTTCAAAATCTCCTTTCTCGCGTCAAAATCTGGCAGGCCAATATACAAAATGTTGTCCAGGCGACCCGGGCGCATCAGGGCTGGATCAATCACATCGGGCTTGTTTGTTGCAGCAATGACCAAGACATTTTTCAATTCCTCAATGCCATCCATCTCATTTAGGAGAGTGGTGAGGACATTGACACCTCCGTGAGATGAGTTTCGTCGTGAAGCGATTGCATCGATCTCGTCGAAAAATATGATACTCGGCCTCGCAGATCGTGCCTTTCGGAATATTTCACGCAAAGCTCGTTCTGACTCACCGACGTACATGCTCAAAATTTCAGCACCCTTGACTGCCAAGAAATTCAGACCTGCTTCGGTAGCAAGTGCTTTCACCATTAGCGTCTTAGAGCAGCCCGGGGGACCATAGAGAAGTATCCCTTTTTTACTTTTCACATTGAGTCGTTTCATCCGCTCAGGGAACTGCATGAAATGTCAGCGAGTCAAGAGTGCTAAGGGGCCACTACTCACTTTAAGAGGCCTTTCCACAGCCTTTTGGAGACGCTTCTTGATATCATGCTGCCCGCCAATATCAGTCCACCTGACTTTTGGTGTTTCTAAGAAGACTTCTCGCATGGCAGTAGGACGAGTTTCCTGTAGAGCTGACATAACATCCGACTCCTCGATATCCAGATCAACGACCATATTCTCCTCGATGTGCTCAACACCTGCCACCAGGTCAGGGCTTGATGTAACGTCGCAGAGCCTGGTCGGCGAATGAGATTGACATAACTGCCTCTGCCGCGCCTTGCGGCATACAAGCTGAAGTAACGCAAACAAATCAGCTCCGACATAGCCGTGCGTTTTCTCTGCAATCGTTTCGATGAGCTCCTCGCTCAATTGGCGTGTTGAGCTTCCACAAATAGCCCGCAAGATTTCAGCTCGGTCTTGCGCTGTGGGTACCTGCATTTCAATCTCGATTGCTAGACGGTGGGGTGTCCTGAGTGCATCGTCGACGTCGTTAGGATGGCGAGTTGCTGCCACAACCAGCACAAGAGCACTTTTGGCCATATCTAGACATTCACATAGTACTGATGTTAAAGATTGAGAATCTAGCGACGCTCGTTTAGGAGCAATGAAGTCGAGCTGGTCAATTATGATGGCACTTGGCTGGCAACGTACCGCCTCTTGAAAGACATTGCGAACCTTAGTTTCCGAATCACTGATGTTCCGGCTGAACATGGATGAACCGAGACTAAACGTCTTTTTCCAACCTGCAGCTTGTATCTGGTGTAGAAGGGCAGATTTCCCTGTCCCCTTAGGTCCATATAGTAGGATACCCCGGCTGTGCTCATAGAATGATGGCATTCTGAATTTTTGCCCCAAGCTGAAATCAGCAAGACTCTCGTTGATGCTGTCTATCTGACGAGACAATCCTCCTAAACCGGAAGGCTTTACTTGTATTGCCGATGGCGCCTCTTCTGGGACGCCATCAATTTCATCGTCGATCCTGATTTCCGAGCTGTCGGCAAAGCGAAATAGAGTGTTCGCAGGATTTCTAGTCGCTGTCTTAATATTGGCAACTTTGAAACTCCTTCGCTGCCCTATTAGCTCCACATCAAAAGTCAAACCAACAGCGACAAGTTCGCATCTCGAAAGAGGAAACCGCAAAGCAAAGGCCCAGTGGTCTTTTTCCTTGGGCGGGATGGGGCCGCCATATCTCGTGAGACGATCTACATCAGAGCATTCTGTAATATAGACGCGATCTATTCCTTCCAATAGACCTTCGGCCCTGCTGATAAATATCTTTTCTCCAACTGTTATTTCATAACAATCTTGGAATGTCCTCGAAGTTTGCACAACTGTACTCTGTATACTTTCGGCTGCGGTCCAGGCTACGGCGGTTTTCGGGCTTCCGTCGGGCGTGTTCACACTGCAAATGTCTCCTGCTCGAAGTTTGAGCGCGGCTAGGGACGATGATGAGAGATAGATACGGAACGCATCCTTATGGTCACTCCTCGCTTGTTTTGACGGCCGAACGGTAAAAAGACGAGCGTCAGACATTTCAAGTAACAGAAGACGAGGTGTTCACAAGATCGGTCTCACTCCGACATTCGCTGAATTAATGTCTGTTGACGGGACGGGACCAAGGAGGCAAATTGTAAGATTGGACTCCCTCGACTTCCTTTTCCCTTTCAGTGTAAGTCCTGACATGGTCATTGTGCACATAACGAAAGGATTGCTGTAAGACATACTATAGTTTTGAGATGGATAAATAAGGAAAAATAAGAAATAAAGATAGAAAATAGAAAATAGATAATCATTGAAATCACCTTCTTAACGTACTAGATTGACTGGTAAATGTCTGCATAGTGCAAAATGTTCTACCTTATTTTTTTTTATCTTACTCTACATACAATAAAAACTTTTAATATTTCTGGAAAGAACACAGATTTAGTGATTAAGTAATACTTCTTGGGTACTAATAACATGTCAGGTGGGTCTGCTTAAGATGGGTCCGCCTTGTTGTATGAATGCAGATTGCACTGTTTCAATCAAGGAAGCTCGATCTGTAGAGATCCTCTTGCTTTATGCGTTGACCTCGGAAATTCGAGTAGTTATTTTCTTATGCATACTCACATGAAGAAGACTAGATTGGTAACTCTTAACACCAGGAATGAAAGATCAAATAGACCAGATGATCGAAAAACCGCCTAGCATATCTCAGTTGATGACTATGATAACATTGGCAGATTTCAACTGTAACGAGGTCATATTGCATGAGGGGTCTCTGGACTAATTAACAACTGAAGGTAGGGTAAAAAGGAACAACTGGCCCCCTGTGTAAAGGGTTGAGTTCAAAGATGACGCCAAACGAAGGAAAGTCCGAATCAGATTAAAGAACGTTTGGAACGAAAGCGCATGCCTAACAACATTTACCGCCAGTACTCCCAGATGTCCCCGATCCGTGATGGTCTATATTGACCCCCTGTGACCCCACTTGTTCAGACTTCGATGTATCCATGCCCTTTTTGATGGCAGAGGCGAGGCTGTAGAATGCTTTCTCGATGTTGATGTTGTTCTTGGCTGACACCTCAAGGAATGGAATACCTAGCTCATCAGCGAGTTGTTGGCCTTGTTCTGTGGAGACGGCTCGCTTTTCTTCCCAGTCGCACTTGTTACCAATGAGGATTTTGTGTACTCCTTCACTTGCATGTTGCTCCACATTTGAAAACCACGTACGTATATCTGGACAAGGTCGCATCAGCAGTCAGCGTCAATCACTATTTGACAGCGGAAGAAACGTACTTTGGAATGAGCGTTCATCCGTGACATCATATACAAGGAGTATTCCCATGGCGCCTCTGTAATACGCAGTTGTGATAGTTCGAAACCGCTCCTGACCTGCAGTATCCCATATTTGAAGCTTCACGCGTTTGCCGTCCAGTTCAATTGTGCGGATCTTAAAGTCGATTCCAATCGTAGTGATGAATGAGGGGGTGAACGAATCCTCACTGAATCGCAGAAGACAGCATGACTTCCCCACGCCGGAGTCCCCGATCAACAACAGCTTGATCTATGGCCACCAAAGTGATTCTCAGTCATCAAATAGTCAGATTGAGAGAGTAGTTTAAGCTTACCAGAAAGTCATAATTTCTTGTGCCGGCCATTGTGGTATCGTCAAATGGTATAAATTCAACTTCAAAAGAGCCGGTACTTGGGTGAGAATTCGATCGCTATTACGGGGATGACCTCCGTCGTAGTCGGTAGAACAGCTCCCCTATCAAGATAATAGTACTTCCCCCGCCGTTTCTTCTTAACTCTTGGTGATTGTTTGTAGAGAAGAGGCAGCCACCACGAGGTATCAGGACTTTCGTCGAATTGGCGAACGTTGAGGAAATTAAGAAGATAGATTGCTGATGTAAAATATCAGAGATTCCTGCCTGGCAGTCGACCGATCCTGTCTCAAAACTCTACGCCTGGAATGATAGATAACTTCAAAAATATTCAACAAAGTGGGTAAAGATCACAGGCTGATGTATGTGGTCAGTCGGCAGCAAGGCGAGTTATCCAGAGGGTTATCCAGGGGTTCATAGCAATTCTGAGAGTTATGATAGTACTTTGTGCCTACCTCTCTAGAAGCTGGGAAAATATACCTTGCTGACTACAACCTACATTTACAGATTAGTGTCATATCTCCAGCTTTTACTCCACCAGTGGTCTAGGTAGATATCCATGGACATAATTCATTTTATATACTATCTAATGAACAGCTCCTTGCTTATACTTGGGATCAATACCT
This sequence comes from Aspergillus fumigatus Af293, assembly GCF_000002655.1. Taxonomy (NCBI): domain Eukaryota; kingdom Fungi; phylum Ascomycota; class Eurotiomycetes; order Eurotiales; family Aspergillaceae; genus Aspergillus; species Aspergillus fumigatus. Next base: position 1,354,099 of record NC_007197.1, read on the forward strand.
CTCTATAGCTAGTATGGATACCTTTATGGTACAGTACGCCTCCACTATAAGCCTATAAGCAACTCGGATATACATAAGGAGACCCTCAGATATAGCAAATGGTCACCGTGCCTGAATTAGATCCTCGTAGAAATTTGCTTAATGCTCTAATATACAGTTTATGCCTCTGAATATCATTTCTCCTACATAAAATTCCTTGCATTGGGATATTTTTCTGTATATTTATACCACTTCCTAGCTAGCCTAGAGTCTAGCCTACTTTTGACATTATTTTACAGGCTAAAATGGTGGCAAGAGCTATCTCTACAGAGAACCTCTCAAAGGCTCTTATGTGGTATTTTATATGGTATAAGAGGGGAATTTTATGGGTGAAACACAGGAACACTATCTGCGTAATGCCTAACAGTATTCAGGTAGAGAATATACATCTCCAGTGTTAGTTACCAGTGAATCTAACATAGGGAAATTTTAATATGAGGAAACAAAATGGCTGTCTCTAATGGATGCTTATATCGGGGGTCTACTGTATATTATATTATATCCAAGTTTACTATTTTAGGAGGCGCCCATAATCCTAGGACTTATTAAAGGGCCATTGTACCTTTTAATTAACTGTAGCATACCCTGCCCAATACTTTGTCACCGATGGGAGATGTGCTTTAAGCGTATACGACCTACCTCACCGGAGATCCCTTGCAAAATACATTAAAGTTTTCATATCTTAGGTTTTATATTCAGAAAGATTCCAACACTCTGAGAAGTTAGGCGGATGTGAATTCATCTTATTAAGCATAATATACAAAAGAACAACCAGTATACTCAGTATGCTGTTTCTTACTTAATCCATCGAGAATATATCCATCCAATTCTACTTACAACTTGGGTTTGCCTCTGTATTCCGATATGTATATCTAGCAGGTCATCGATGTCTTCTTGAAACTCACGGAGATCAGCTCCTCTCAGGACTGTTGCTGCTTTTCGTAGGAGAATATCTGCACCACAGACAAGAAGACCATGATCTTTATAGGTTAGAACACCGGTATCAGTAGGTGTTGACAGTGTCAAAATACGGTCGACATCCCTAATTCCAAATCAGCACGGATCGGTGGGTTGGCTCCATTTTGAGTACCGCAAAGCATGTCTCAACTCATGTTTTCGCCTTCCTACTTCCAAGCCCTTGCGATTGCCGAAGACACCAAATGCCCATCTCAGAAACGCGTATGTGACCATTATCCCTGGGGTGAGACTCACGAAACTTGCGCACGTCAGCTCTGCATGGGGTCAGTTCTTGAGGGGCAGCCCGTACCCAAAAACAAGCTCCTGGCTTTTCAGCAATGAATCGATTCCACCAATCGCTATTTCAACATCCACCTTCGTTTTCTGAATCTGAATCAGAAGAGCCCGTACTAAATCACCACGTACAGTTCCAATGAAGGGCTTCCGCATGTCTTTCTCGTACGCTCGTAGCACTGGGGTCAGATCGCCTTCTCGAATCCTCGCGGTGAGAGTGTCAATCCGCTTCGCACCAAGCTCCTTTTCATATTCGGGTCGATCGAGGACAAAATCAAGCACCATCCGCTCCAAGCTGGCCCTATCCGCCTCGAGACTATTCTTACTCATTAGTGCAATCTCGCTCTCTTCGTCATGTCGAATAGTCCCTATGAGTCTCCGCGTGGGCTCAACGACCCAATTACCCCAAAATTCACAGGCAGTTGATCCGATGTTGGAAATCCATCTTATGAGATCGTGCTGCCGACTGCCTATCAACCTCAGGAAAGTGCTCGTCGAAAGCACCCCCACTGACAGCGGCAGCCAATAACGTACCAAGCATGAGGGACGTCCATGGTGACCTATTGCCCTCTTTGAAGAGGCACTATAGTCTGGCAATAGCTCATCCAGTATACTGAAAAGCTGCTCGATAACGTACTCGGGTGACTGGGGGAATTTTGTCATGCCAGATCGAGACCGAACAATTTCCCTTTCGACTGCGGTAAAAATTCTCTCCTCAAACTCATATTCCGTGCCTTCATGTACCACCATTTGCAAGAGAATCTTCAATGTGAGCACACTCCTGAGCACAGCATTACGCAAGCGGTCATCAGCGGCGGACTCTGAGTCAATTTCTGTCTTGAGAAGGGAGCATTGCCCCATGAGAAGGCCGATGCCGCTGGCGTTTCTTGTTCGCATCGCTCCCAAAGCTTTGCATTTTTGTCTAATCTCAGACCTATGTGCAGTAAATGAAGATAACAGCCTTGCGCGCAGCGAAAGCATCGCGCGCGGGTCAAGGCATTGGCGCACCATGTCGTAAAATCTGGCCCACGAAACAGATGCTGCTGGGTTGACAGTTTTCCTCGTACCGCCATCTTCCGTGTACAAAAGAGGCCGTCCGAGGAAACGCCATAGCCGACAAGGGGCCATCTGTACTGCGTATGCTCCGGTATACCAACTTGATCCTGAAACATCGGCCCAGTACAAAACCTCTTCACCGATAATGTGAGTATGTTCGAGAAGAACATTGATGGTTATGCCTAAAACCTGCAAAAACGCCTTCGCAGCCATGATCCACGAGACATCCAGCACATATGCGATAGTTTCATCGGGCAATTCCTGTCCCTTGAGCAAGGAATCAGGGAACTTGGAAATCAAGGCTCTAACCTGATCGGCTCGTAGTAACGATTGGGATACAGATTGGACAGAAAGCGACTGGATCAATCTAAGCAATGTCGCTATATCCTTCGAAGCTTCATATGGGCATTGAGATGGTATTTGGGTAGGACTAAGCAAACCATCACTGACTTTCTGTTGCACTCTGTCGAGCTCTGCATTTAAGTGATGAATGTGACTACTGATTGTGAGCACATTTCAGGACTGGTTGCAGCAGAAGTGACAAACCGATTTATGATAATCATAGTGTATCTCTGTGGGTGCAATAACTCCGCAGGTTAAGTAGACTACATCCATAATAACATTGGACGGCGTGGCGTCATACATACTCAGCTGCCTGATTATTACAGTGCAAACATTCCAAACTTCCAGTACCTAGATAGTACCCTACAGGTACAGGTGAAATATGCTGCAATTCAGCGCTAGATTTATGAGATTATCTCTGATCAAGTGGGGTATCTGATAATGAATACGAAGTACTAAATGTGCTCTGGTTATCATGCTATCCGGTATAAGAAATCGGCGACTCAGAATCCTGTCTACGGATGTGTATTCAGTTTGGTCGTGAGGCGGTGGTTTTTCAATGTCAAATTGATATTGGAGTTATTCTGCTCTCCAGATACCAGCAAGACTTTCATTGTACCTTTTAAGAATTTGAAAAAGCCACAATGACTCAATATGTAAGGATCTACGCATTGGTCCGAAGGTAATAACACAGAACTGCCCAGAGGGGGATTGACAAAATTAAGGTACTTTGTAGAGATTGTGGTACTTGTTTCTTACTGGCTGTAATCTAGGCAATGCTCTAAAAGGCTTAGATAATCTTCAAGTTTTGGGTAGCCAATAACAAAGTAACAGTGATGGATCTCAGGGGTGAGAAGGGGCTAGGCGATAATCATATTTTTACGAGCCTAAACAAAAAAAGGTTAAGAAAAAGTCTCGCCACCCCGGGAATGGATGTCCTGGCCGACGGTCCGGCGTGTTCAGTTAACCACTAGCTCTCCCTCCTGAAATACCACAATTCTACCAGAACTTGAACTCCGTTTGCTTATTTACTTATTGATGAAAGAATAGTTCAACACCCAGTTGTCTCATACTAGGATACAGGTGCGATATCAACTACAATGTGAGTTGCTCCTCCCTGTCACTTGGTCCGAGCACAGTTTGGTCCTGACAAGGTACAGGAATTCAACACTATACTCGACTTCTCCTGGAACTTACTGGGAGCAGTATGAGGAAGTTTCCCAACATAGTGCACATCTCAATGTCGTGGAGAGACTTTGGTCTGCGTGGTATGCCTGGATGCAAAATGATGTCCTTGCAACTGGCATCATGTCGTTTGTGATGCACGAGATTGTCTATTTCGGCCGTTCTGTTCCCTGGATATTGATCGACACTTTGGGCTTGTTCAAGAATTATAAAATCCAGAATGTAAGTGGATTCGATCTCAATGCTTCTCGCAAGGCCCTAATTCGGCTTCTCAGAATAAAATCCCTTCACTTAGGGAGCAATGGGATTGCGCCAAGTTTGTCCTTCTTAGCCACTTCACTGTGGAACTTCCGCAGATTTGGTTGGTGTCTCAATTTGACCGGGCTCCATGGTATGTTTCTAACAGTATGTCCGCAGGCTTTTCCACCCCATGGCTCAATTCTTCGGTCTGTCTACGTCGGTTCCTTTTCCCTCCGTTTGGACCATGATGTACCAGATAGCCATTTTCTTTGTTCTTGAGGATACATGGCATTATTTCTCTCACCGTGCCCTCCATTGGGGCCCTTTGTACAAGGCTATCCATAAAATTCACCACCAGTATTCGGCACCCTTTGGTATGGCCGCCGAATATGCATCGCCTATTGAGGTTATGATTCTTGGATTTGGGACCGTTGGATGCCCCATTCTTTGGTGTGCATTGACCGGCGACCTGCATATCTTCACGATGTATGTCTGGATTGTTCTACGGCTTTTCCAGGCCATTGATGCGCACAGCGGCTATGAGTTCCCTTGGAGTCTCCATCATTTCTTGCCTTTTTGGGCTGGAGCTGATCACCATGATCTTCACCACGAGAAATTTGTCGGCAACTATTCGAGTAGCTTCCGGTGGTGGGATTATCTTCTTGATACTGAATATACACCTGAAGCTCTTAAGCGCCGAAGGGAGGGAAAGCTTACAAAAAAGGCTCAGTGAGCACTGCTATCATAAATCGATGACAGCCTTTACCTGTCCTGCTTAGGACTCATGCCAATTGCTCTATGGTCCTGTGTTATAGGCACCCGTTTTCGGGGGGAACATCATTCAACCCTCCTTTGATATCATTATAATAATATGTGTGATGACTGGGGTTGCTAGGTTCATGAACCTTATTAAACCTAGCTGTAATCCCATCTCATTCAGTGTTTTTGGTGTTCTAATATACTTTACTGTTTTTTAATTGTCTTCCTTTAGTGTATATATATCGATGATGATGTGGATAGAGAATAAACATACAGGTTTCATAGTCTCTACAGATAGAGTATCTATATGACTCTCACTTGGGTCTAGTGCTATAGTTATATAGTGTCTATGTTGTCTATGTTGTCTAATGTCTATATAATCATGAAATAGTTTTAAATAACTTATCTCTTATTTAAACTTTTATTACTTGGGCCACTGTTAAGGGCTAGAGCAGACTATAAAGCCACTATATACAGCCAACACAGATAGTGCTGCAGTGCAGACTATTAGATTATATAACTTACTATAGATATCTCTATAAGCTGCTAAGTATTCTATAACTTAGTAATTAGTTCTCCTTGCTTAGGTAATATATAGTTATCTTACTCCTTTTATACTAATCTTACTAGTTAATTTTAGATCTTAATAACTAATCTCATAGTTCTAATTACTCTTAAAAATCTAATTAGCCTGTTAGGATACTAAAAAGATAATAGTTAATACTAAATCTTTCTCTAGAACTCTAACTTAATATAATAAACCTATCCTAACTATAGGAAGAGCAGCTTAAATAATTCTAATTTAAAAAGAATCAACTAATCTTATAGAACTAATTACTAAGTAACTAGCTAATAATGTAATTGGTAAGCAAGTGGCCATTATAAGCCAGCGGCCACCTTATATATTACATATAAAAGGTCACTTTTCAGGACCTCAGTATCTTAACTGGTTACTGGTATTAGAGATTTATCTTTAATGCTTATATTTAACTACTATATACTATGTAGGATTCCTTTTTTTTTTCTAAAAATTTTAGTAATTATCTTAAGTATTTAATACAGTGTACATGCAATATAGCTATATTAAAATATTCTCCCCTTTTAACATGGATGGTAATGAATAATATAGGGTTATAAGTCCCCTACTTATAAGAACATTATAAGACTAGTTTATATTGTAGATTTAATACTTATTAGTATTATATTATTAATATAGTAAGGTCTTAAATTATTCTATTTTATATGCAATACATAAGGTGGCTGCTGGCTTATAATGGTCACTTACTTACCAATTACGTTAATTAAGATAGTATATACTTATTATGTCACATGCTTGGAACAACATAAGCCCAGCAAGCCGCCAGCGGCAAGCCCCCTCTTACTTAGGTAATTATATACCTAATTCTAAATATACTTAGTAGAAATAGGAGTTCTGAATAGCTTAGGGGAGACTAAGCAGTTCATTCTAATTATTAATATATATATATTTTCACTAATACATTTATACATCCCTGAAACCTAGTATTCTTATCTATAGCTACAGCCTAGTCACTATTACATTACTAGCTAGGACCCCCTAGGTTAATTATCTCTAATTACCTTATAGTTTAAACTGCTTCCCCTGTAGCCTACTAAATATAAATACTTAATAATATACTAACTAGTCTAATAATAGGGACTCTAAGGGCCTACTAAACTAGTATCTAGAATCTAGTTAAGAATCAACCTTTAAGTACAGCTATAGGTCCCCTATAGGAAGCCTATATAGTAATCCCCCTTCTATAGATTAGGTAGCTAGTAAGTTAAGGACCTTAGAAGTAAATATATCCTAACTACTTTAGACTAGTAGTATAATACCTATATATAACTATAATCCTAGCTCTATGCTACTAGGTGTTACTAGTAATACTACCCTAATAATTATACTAGACTAGACTAGCTTTACTTAGCTTATCTAGGGGTTAAGGGCAGCTATAGACTAGTATGATAATAAATTAAAGGGCCTTAAGCTAGCTAACCTAGCTATATAGGATAGCTACAGGGCCTATACTAGTGCTAAGCTAAGAATATTCCTATATAACCTCTCTAAATACTACCTAGCTAAGCCCTAGATATTTAATAATAATATAAATAAGATCCTATATATAACCTTCTAACTTAATATAGATATTAAGAATGCTTAGCAGGAGTAGCACCCTAAGAGATATAAGGCTAGTTATAAGGAATTTAAGAAATTCTTATAGGACTATATTAAACTATAGGGGGACTACTAGAATACTACTATATACTAGCTCCTATAGCTCTAGTATAAGAGATATATTTAATCTTTCTTCATAGAGTTATAAGAGTTATAAAATATAATTAAGCCTAGCCTAGGCCTAGAGTAGTTCTAGATAAGGATAGCTATAGAGAAATTATATCTTAATATAAAGGCAGAAGTCTAGCACACACCTAGCTATAATTAATTATTAAACTACCTTAAGACTTTTATAGCCTAATATAATAAGATCCTGTAGTAGGAAGGATAACTTACTATCTTATAGTTAACTAGAATAGATAATTATAACTACTATCTATAGAAGACAGATGCCCTAAGTAGGTAGAAATAGTAATATAGTAGTTTACTAGGGACACCCCTAAGAGCTACTAGTAATGCTAAAAGAAAGGATTCCTCCTTTAATAAGCACCTATTAGGGAAACCTAATAATAAGTAGGGACTACCTAGTAATAAAGACTAGCTTTAGAAGGAGGGATGCTGCTTTTATTATAAGGAAAAGAGGTATTTTCTTCTAACCTACCTAAAGAGAGCCTAATAGAGGGGAGGCACTCTACCCTAAGGGCCTCCTCCCTTATAATAGGAACCTAAGCCCTAGGAGCTTAATATCTTATACTATACTAGGGAACTACTAGTACCTCCTATTCTTACTAAGGTTAAAACTATAGTTAATAGGATAGGTATAATAACTAAGGTGCTTCTTAACTCTAGGGCTAGGCCTAACTATATATTATACTAATTTATAATATAAAATAGGTACTAATTTAAAAATAGTATAATACTTTCTTTTATAGAACTTACTAATAACTTAAAAGTAAAAATCTATAGAGAACAGTTACTACTAGTATTAGTAATAGATAAAGAATTAACTAAGAAGATATTCTAGATTCCCTTCTTAATTACTAATATTATAAGGTATAATATAGTCTTAGGATAAAATTAGCTCTAGTAAGCTGACCTAGATATTAATTAGAGGGTAAATAGCTAGTATTATTACATTAACTTACTAGGGATTAAGATCCTAGAGCTAAAGGAGTTTCTTAAGAAGTTATAGGGCAAGGACCTTTTCCTCTTTATAATTAATTAGGCTGGATATAAAGCCCCTAATCTAGAAATACTACTATAGTATTAGGAATATACTAGGGTATTTTTAGAAAAGGAAGCTAGTACCCTGCCCTTAGATAGAGTAGTCTATAAAATATAGCTATTTAATAGGAAGTTACTGCTATATAGCCCTCTATTTATTATATTATAGTTAGAGCTAGAGGCTCTATATAAATACCTTAATAAAATACTTAAGAAGGGATAGATTAGGGAATTATCTAGCCTAGTAGCAGTACTAGTACTCTTTATAAAAAAGCTAGATAGAGGCCTATATCTCTATATTAACTACTAGAGGCTAAATACTATTATAGTTAAGAATTAATACCTCTTACCCTAGATTAATAAATTAATAGATTATATCTAGGGAGCAAAGTTCTTTACTAAGCTAGATCTATAGGATGCTTACTATTATATCTATATATAGTAGGGTAATAAGTAGAAGATAGTATTCCATACCTGCTATAGCTAATTTAAATATTTAATTATATTTTTTAGGCTAACTAACACACTAGCCACCTTCTAGGCTTATATTAATAAGATGATATAGGGAATTCTTAATAAGTTCTATATTATCTATCTAGATAATATTCTTATCTACTTATAGATAGAAGAGGAATATAAGTAGTATATTAAGAAGGTTCTTTAGCATCTTAATAGCATGAACCTGTATATTAAACTATTAAAATATAAGTTTTATAAGATAGAAGTTAAGTTTCTTAGCTTTCTTATAGGCTAGGAAGGGGTCTGGATAGATCCTATATAACTTAGTACTATTAGTAAGTAGCTAGTGCCTTACTTATTCTATAATATTTAGATTTTTCTAGGGTTTATAGGATTCTTCTAATATTTTATTAAGGCATACTCACAGATTACTATTCCCCTAATAAACCTGCTAAAGGGGGTAAAGAATAGATATAAGTCTAGGCCTTTTACTTAGATAAAGGAGGCCTAGAAGGTATTCTAGGACCTAAAGAACATATTTATTAAAATCTTAATCCTTGCTTATTTTAACCCTAAGAAGCTAATCCTCCTTATTACTAATATATTAGGTTTTATAATTATAAGTATTCTCCTATAGTTTAATAGTAACTTAATAGAGATATATAGCAGCTGTAGTTAGTACCTAATTATATTCTACTTAAGAAAGCTTTATAATACTAAATAATAATATAAGGTATATAACTAGGAGTTGCTTATAATTATTAAGTACTTTAAGTACTAGAGATACTACCTAGAAGGTAGCTATTACTTAATTAGGGTCTAGATAGACTATATAAACCTAACTTACTTCTTTACTACTAAGACTTTAAATATAAGATAGGCCTAGTAGGCAGAGTTGCTTATAGCCTATAATTTTATAATTAAATATAAACTAGGATAGCTTAACCCTATAGATATGCTATTAAGGTGCTGGGATTATAAGCTAACTAGAGATAAAGAAACTAGAGCTAGCCTCTTATCTATACTTTAGAGAAAGCTAATACTAGGCTTATAGTTAAACTAGACTAGTATAAATAACCCTAGTATTTATAGCATGCTAGTAAGGGTAGGAAGTCTGGAATTCCTATTTCTAAGACTACTAGTAATAGAGGCTACTAGCCCTAAGGTTACTTAGAACTCACTAATAGCTTACTTAAAGGATATTATCTAGGAACTATAGTATAGAGATATCTATATATAATTAGTTTCTAAGCAGCTGCAGGGGGTCCCTAATAATATCTAGGTTAGGAACTAGTAAATTAACAGTAAGGGTCTCCTGTAATTTAAAGATACTATTTATATACCTACTAATACTATAGTTAGGTAAGAGCTTTTAAAAATATACTATAATAACCCCTGCATAAGGTATCTAGGGGTAGAGAAAATAATAGCCTTACTCTAGTATAAATTCTACTAGGAAGGGATATAATATAATATTAAAGAATATATCTATATATATATAGTATATTAAAAGACTAAGACTTCCTAGTATCTTACTATAGGGAAGCTTACTATACTACCTATACTAAAAGAATCCTAGAGTAATTTATCTATAGATTTTATTATCTTACTGCCCCTATTAGCATAAGATTAAGAGGTATTTAATATAATTCTAGTAATTATTAATTAATATATAAAAATAGCTAAATATATCCTTATTAGGAAGATAATTATTACAGAGAAACTTGCTGATATATTCTTAGAAAAGGTTATCCTATAATATAGTATACTAAGAAGCCTAGTAACTAATAGGGATATACTATTTACTAGCTACTACTAGACTAACTTCTATAGATCTTTAAGGATTAAGAAATAGATAAGTATAGTATTTTATCTATAAACTAATAGCCAGATAGAACACTAGAATTAGATACTAGAGGTATACTTAAGGATCTTTATTTAACTACTAGTAAGATAACTAGGTTATATAGCTATAGATAGTAGAGTTTATATATAACTATACCCTATATACCTTAATAAAAATTACACCCTTTAAGACTGCTTATAGCTATATCCTAGTATTACTCTAGCTTATTAATATTACTAATAATTTATTAGTAGTAGTAGTAGAGGAATACCTAAAAGTACTTTAGGATCTGTAAAACTAGCTAGAGAGTTACCTAGTAGTAGCTTAGGAGATATAAGCTAGATATTATAACCAGAAGTACTAGGACATCTTATTTTCTATTAGAGAAAAGGTACTACTCTTATTAAGAAACTTAAGAATATAGTATTTATATAAGAAACTTAATAATAAATACAACAGGCTATTTAAAATTATTACTATTATAGGGAAGTAGGTATACACTCTATACTTACTAAAATTATATAGATAAATCCACCCTATCTTCTATATATCCCTTCTTAAGAAGTAGAACCCTTAGGGTAATAGTAAGATACTATTAGAACCCTAGCCCCTTAATATTAATAGAGAAGAGGAATAGAAGATAGAGGATATACTAGCAGAATAGACTTAATAGGGAGAGATATAATATCTAGTTAAGTAGAAAGGATTCCCTGACTATAAGAACTTATAGGAACTAGAAGATAACCTAGTTAATACTATAAATATACTAAATATATATAAAGAGTAAGCTAGATAGGCTACAGAGTAGCCCTGTTAAAGGAGAGGAAGGAGATAACCTTTTTTCTATAAGATTTTTACTATCTACTAGCTCCTACCTATTATTATAATAGTGTGAACCTTCCTCTATTTTCTTATAGGGTTTAGAGGTTTAATAAGAATAGGTCTATAATTATAGTCTATATAAAGCTTATATAAAACAGGGACCTTACTATGCTAGTAATAGTATTATATTATAAAAAGACAGATACAGGAATAATTACTACTCCTTACCCTTATTACTAGATTCACTACCTAGTAAAGTTCTAAAATACTATAGTCTTATCCTTAGGGGCAGGGGTTAGGTATCCTATAATTATGTTTATAGTAATATAAAGCTTAAATAAGTTATAATTAATTAACTATAGAGCATGAATGACCCTGCCTATATTATACTTAGGTATAAAGCCTATTACTACCTCTATCTTATTATATAACACTGCAATAGCCCTAGTATTATACTTAGTAATTAGAGTCTCCTAAAATATAGTAACTTAGTAAATAAGCTACAGGGGGACTAGCTTATATAACTTCTTTAAATACTAGTAGTAATAATACTTATAATTAATATTTACCTAAATATAAGGACAGGCCACCCCCTACTACTACTCCTACTTAATATAGTACTAATAACCTATAAAGAGGAGAGATATAGTATTATTAGTTTATAAGATAGTAGGAGAGGCAGATAGGGAGGGTAATAGGAAGGTAGAATAAAAGATAGACTTAGACTAGGAATAATTAGCTACTATAATAGCAGGTATAGATAAAGTAATATAATAGCACTAAATAGCAGGGGAAATAGTAATTTTATTACTAAATTACCTTCTTATTAGCTTAGCAGGCTTAACCTAAGGCAACTAAACTCTATAAAATAAGTACTTATACTAGAACTATCTGAATAAGGTAAGGGAGAAGTATTAGTCTACTAATATTTCTCCCCATAGGAGTAAGTAGGAGTTTAGGAATGCTTAATAGGTATATTAAGTAGTATAGATACATCAGACTACTAACAAAAAAAGAAATAGAATATTATTAAAGGGTTAAAATTAACAAGAGAAAAGGGGGGAACTACTAGTATTTATACTACTAAGAAAGCAACACTACCAGACCCTTAATATCTATTAATTTTAATTACTTAACAAGACCTTACTACTATGCTTATTAACAACACTATAATATTATAATAGCTAGGGGAATCTAACTAATTACTAATATCATGCTAGATAAAGCCTATTAAGGAAGATAATAATTTTATTAAGAACTAATATAGTATATTCCGACGCCCTTCTAACACCTTTTAAATACTAATATAAAGCCCTTTGTTAACTATAATTAATGGTGAAGAACTACTAGTGTTAATCCTTAATAGCTACTTTAGGATTAGCATAGTTTGGGATAAACCTCTCTGAAGGGGGGGGGGTAGTTATTATATGCTTAGAATAATATAAGCCTAGCAAGCTGCCAGCGGCAAGCCCCCTCTTACTTAGGTAATTATATACCTAATTCTGAATATACTTAGTAGAAATAGGAGTTCTGAATAGCTTAGGGGAGACTAAGTAGTTTATTCTGATTATTAACACACATACATTTTCACTAATGTATCTATACATCCCTAAAACCTAGTATTCCTACCCGTAGCCGCAGCCTAGTCGCCGTCGCATCGCTGGCTAGGACCCCCTAGGTCGATTACCTCCGATCGCCTTACATATTAAGTATAAATAACTAACCTATCTTTAAAAGGATAGAATAATTAGCTACCTCTTTAAAATTTAACTTTTAAATAATAGAGAAAGAAAAGTAAGTAATAGATATAATTCCTAATAATAATAAAAAAATAACCTATAAACTTTAGAAAAGAAGTATTAACTTAAGTAAAAGCTTAAGTAGGTAAAATTAGGAGATATATCTAAGAAATAAAAGCCTAACTATAGGAAATCTAAGGACTACTAGTAAAAAAACTATATTAATTATATACTAAGAAGTTAATAATCTTATTAAGTAGTAGAGAATACTAGATTAATATTAATACTAATTATAGTTATTAAGATAAAGATCTTAGGGATAGAAAGACTAAAAAAGCTAGTTAATATTAAATAATTTACTATATATTTTATATAGGGATATATCACCTTCTTTAATTACCTAGAAGTATATTTTAAAGAATACTAAGATTAGTTTAAGAATAAAGAAAACTATATTTAGGTAGCCTTAGTCTAATTAATAAATATATACTATAATAAATAGTAGACTTATAAGGCTAAACTTACTAAAATATTAAGATATTTAGATTTCTAGGACTTCTACTTATACCTAGTCTCTATATTAGTAGGATATTCATTACAGTGAGGAAGAAGCCTTTAAATTATATAAGGGTAGGGGGTAGGCTAGTAGCCACCCTGTGCATGCCCTGTTGATATTAAGAGGTTCTTATCTCTTTTATATTTTAACCTAAACTATAAGGAATAAAGGGGTCTAAATACTAGATATATAATTAATAATAACTACTAGATATTATATAATCTTATGGATATTACTTAACTCTTATATATACTTATTAATATCATATCCTCCCCTGCCTAGATTAAACTTTATCTATAAAGTTCTTAGTTAATAGCTATCTATAAGACTTACTTAGCACCTATAGTATGCCCTAGATAAGTATTACTAAGATATATTATATTATCTAATCTAGTACTTAGATATTATTATTTCTCCATTAATAATCTAGGGGATTAACTAAATTATTCTTTCTACTCTTATTTTAAAATTAAGATAGTAATAGCTTAGTATATTCTTTATTTAGTATATAAGAAGTATAATTAGATTAATTTTAATAAGGTTAATAAGTAAGTTACTTAAGTAATAAGTAATTATTAATTAGTAAATAAAGAATTACAGTAAATATTATTATTTATAAGTAGGGATAAATAACTAAATTAATAAAGATAGTATTAAATAATAAATATAAATAAATATAAATAAATATAAATAAATATAAATAAATATAAATAAATATAAATAAATATAAATAAATATAAATAAATATTTATTACTATATAAGTTATTTAGTTATAAATACTTATAACTTTTCTTCCTTATTATATATATATAGTTTATAAATAAACCTTTAATATAATATTAAATAAACTATCTATTATTAGTTTAGATTCTTAGGCTTTTAGAGCTACTTTTTTTATTATTTTTATTTTCTTTAGCTCCTTTAGTACTACCTTAAATATCTTTATTTTCTTATAATAGTTATTATAATTCTAAGTTATAAGGGTGCCCTTATAGCTACTTAATATAAAGTCTTTTTTAGACTTAATAAGATTTAATAAAGTCTTATTAAGTTACTTAATATTAAGAGAGGTATTAAGTAGGTATCTTAGAATAATATTAATATTATTAAGAAAGTTATATCTAAAACCTATTAAAAAATTTTACTTTACTATAGAGAAGTATAAAGAAGAATATAAGTCTTATAAAAATAGTATAGATACTTTTAATATTATATAGATATTTTTAATATTAAAATTAACTAGCAGAGCTATGCTTTCTTTTTTAATACTTATATTAATTATATCTAGAATAATAAGATAGTATCTTATTCCTACTATATTAATAAAAACTATAGTTAAGATGCTTATTTTAATATATATAAGGTTCCTTTTCTTTTTCTATTTATATATTACTAACTAGAGTAATATTATTCTAGAGAAAGGAGGTCTATTTACTACTTTTAAGAATAATAATTCTATTACTAACTAGCCTCTTATTAAGAATAAAATAATTGAATCTAAGCCTACTTCTTTAAAAATATCTTATAAAAGTACTATAGAATTCCTATCTAGTAGATTAAGGCTAGCTACTATAACTTAGTTTAAGGCTAAAAAAGACTTACTAGTTTTTATATTTTTTTATTTATATTAACTATAGCTACTGCTTCTATAGATAATTATAATACTTTTAATTTTCTTTACTTTAGATACTTTATAGTTAATAAGTTTAGTAGTTTACTTTTATTCTAGTATTATTTTATATATTTCTAATAAGATTAATTCTTCC